>NC_086325.1:79208815-79891315 GCF_036172605.1 Pelobates fuscus | reverse complement strand
TTAAGAGGTATGGCGTGTTTAAAGGGACACTACAGGCACCGAGATCACTTCAGCTCATTGAAATGGTCTGGGTGCACTGCCCCAGGTCCCTTAATCCTGCAATAATTACCTTGCAGGGTTAACTTCACCTCTAGTGGACAGCCACTAGAGGCACTTCCAGGTGGTTAGACTACTTTCGGTCAGCTGACGCTGGATTTCCTCATGCTCTGAATGAGGACATCCAGCGTCATCTAAAACCCCATAGGAAAGCACTGAGAAAAATGCTTTCCGGTGGGGTAGTCAACGGGGGGAGGGGGCGGGCATTGTAGGTCGCTATATATATATATATATATATATATATATAAATAAAACTTAGTTTTACTTTAATTCTGACATGAGGCAAGTGGGGCTACATAAACAGCATAAATAACAATTAATAGAAAGCATACATACACAACACTACCAATACAAGCAATAGAATAAAAAACAGGGTTATCAAAATATGTATACAAAATGTTATTGGTCTAACTTACTGGAGGAGACTGAAGTCAGTGGGTATTTCTGGAGCTGCTATCATTTCTTTATCATCTTCTGGAAAACCAATGTCCCTGGAATAGTTTGTTCATAAGACTATTGCCTGAAGTACTTCACCAAATCTGTTGTACTTCTGTAAGAGAAGAGAATACGTTTGAGCATTATACTACTTTAAAAACAAATCGGTTTCAAACTTTGCAACAAAACTATCTTGCCATATCAACAGTGCTATCACACCCTTGTCACTTTCAAAATAACAAAACTCTGATAAGGCTGCTCTTATGGGGGCTACCAGGAATTCTCCACCGATACCCCGCTATCCTGGCAAAAAAAATCACTTAGGAACAATAACAACACCTATAAGTAGGGCTCACACAGTCTCATGGAGGAAAAAGGTGGCAAGACACACACACACAAATATTTAAACCCACAACTCTTCGTGGGTTGATGGGTTTCCAAGCGGAATCTTCCTTGAAACCAGTCTGTGTTGCATGGGCAGTGGAGAAAATTATCCCGTTCATACCAAAAGAGGCTTTGCCGAGAACAGAGCTGCCCCTTACATAAGATGAGGAACTGCATCACCTATTTATTTTCACACAACCCCCCCTCCCCCACCACATACATATTCACCTAATGTGCCATTTAGCTTGGATTACGTTTTTTAAGTATGCATATTACATTTTGATGACTAAGCTTTCTGCTTACACTTTTATTTTGGTTGCGATGTTGATGAAAGGTTAGGGTGCATGTGCTATAGAAATATTATTCCAAGTAGGAACAATTTGTGATATGTGTACAGTGTGTCGTTCTACAGCTAGATTTGTACATTGTTGATTTTTGCAGAAGAATGTATTTCTTTTGACTTACAAAAAAAAAAAAAAAAATATTATGGAATGCTATTCAAAACAAGAATATTTTCATCTCTACTAAAAAAACACTCAATATGTAAAATATCACACATAACTAGGAATAAGTACTACAACGTAATACCATAATATATAAAAAAAAAATCTGAAATCTGATGAATAAGAGATAAATATATTAGATATATCATAAACCAATGTTAATTTAATTTAACACATTATAAAGGGAAGTTTTCTGTTGAAAGATATTACCGTTCTCACAAGGTGGAGCTCTAGCCTAAGGCTGACTAGTAGACGAAGACAGGTCATACAGAGGTTGACCCACTTCTTTAGCCAAATGACTTTTTTTTTTAGCAAACAAACAATGCAAGAACACCATTTCAGAAATGTTTTAGAAATATGACTGTAGAGGATATTTTTCACTTTGAGCTGACATTTTTCACTTTGAGCTGACACAATGTCCATGGACTTAACACAACAAAAATAAAACATACTAAAAAAAAAAAAAATCTGTTTATTTGGAATGAAGCAACTTTCAATTTCAAATGAAAGGGTCTCATTTACACATATCCTTTTTACGCTGGTCTGAAAACTGCACAGAAATAGAACATTCATTACATTTTTCCAGGCTGAGTTTAGGTGACATTCAACTTCCCAGTGAAAGTATTTCTATTAAAAACGGATGAGAGCCTAACTAGGGGGCTTTCATTACTGAAATCAAAGTAAGAAGCAGAGGTGGGCAGTACAAGACCCTGAGGAAGCTATACTAATGAAATCAGAGCTGATCTAAAGTGAAGATAAAAATAATCACAAAACAGCTTTTTGGAAAGGTTAATAAACCGCATGAAATAGCAGGTGTGTAAACAGTAAAGCCAATGGCATCTAGATAATTACTATACAATATATGACCATTCTGATTTTGCTGAGCAGAACGGAAAAAATTATCTGCAACTGTTCCATGGATCTTCCCAGGCTAACAACAAATAAACTATAAAGTATGAAACAGTAAAATATCAGCATTTATTCAAATTAATCTTCGGAGAATATTATTTATTTATTTTTTAAATAAATAAAAAGGAGAAACTAGGTGGTTGGTGACTGGCAACGTTTTATGCACATTACGTTAACGACTGAAAAGTTGTAAATAGGAAACATAAACAAGTTGGTAGTAAAAACAAGACTACTGAAATTTAAGGAGGGGAAATAAAAATATATATTTATGAAGACATTCACATTTTCAATATAACCAAAGATGGTTTTACTTCCTACTTTTTATTTTCGTTTTAACTGAATGGTAATCTACACACTAATTTGTTGTGCAATTATTTCACTTATCTACAATTCCTTTTTTGTTCTTTTCAAATAAATTGTACATATTACCTTGGGGCAGGGAAGGGTTAATGCACCAAGTACTGTGTGTTTCGCTACCATATCATTTAATGGCGAAGGTGGTATTAATTGTCTATGGTAGATGTATATAACTGAAACATCATCTACAGTTAGTCACAAATAGATTGTGTATGTGTAAACAGACAGCAAAAATAGAACAAGTTTACAGCAGCCTACATAACCAAAGCTTTTAATTCACAACGAGAATGGTGATGACGAATAAGAGCAATTTAGCTTCCAACAGCTTTATACATAATAAGAATAGTATTTACTATCAAAAACCAAGACCTAAATGCCCACTAGAAGGCTGTAGATACCCAAACAATCATATGAAACTTTGGTTGACATATCTTGGAGTGTGGATTTTACATGCAATGAGCAGTGTTTTTAATTCTAAGCAAAGCAATCACACCTGATAATTTTTTTTCTGCACACACTGGCAATGATTTCACATTTCTACATTCAGCTTTTAGAAATTTACTGTTTAGACGATTTCTTGCAACACGAAGACTGATACAAGACTTGTGCAAAATATTAAATGGATCACAAAATTAACCCCTTAAGAACACCTTAAGCTATTTTTTGCATTTTTTTGCTGTCTGTGTCTGCAAATTGCATCGCTCTCATTTATTGCATCAAGACATATTATATATCATTTTTTTTTAAAGACAACACAGGCTTTAATTTGATGTGACACATACATATATCAAATCTAATATATTATTTAGTAGTAGTAGTAGTAGTAGTAAGCATTTTATCTGCCTTTTTGACACACACTGAGATTTTACTGCATAGTTTACAATCCTTAGGTGTGCTACGGCAGTATAACGCTTCATATGTTACTCAGCTATGTCATCTAAGTACAGCAATACCCCCGCGTGTACACTTCCATGGTATATGTGGATGTTGACGGGACAAATCTGAGACTCGCCCATTTCAGTTTGTTTTTTTCAAACTTTGAATTTTAACGCTTGGTCCATGTCCCATTTTGGGTCAAACTCTGAGGCACTGTCTGTCACCTCTGAATCCGCTGTCAGAATTCTCAAAGCCTCCTCGGCATTGAACTTCCTAAGCATTTTGAACTTTTTACACAAGAACTTTAACAAAACAATGTTATAATCATTTGTATTTTTTTTTGTGTATTTTTTTTTTATTTCTATTTTTACCCCTAGCATATGCACTAAACTCCCCAATTTACCTTGAACTATTATCCACCCCAATTAACTAAATACAAATGGCAGTAGAAACTGGTCTCCATTCGAATGCCCCTATGGTAACACACCCTGCACCTTTTCTAGGGGGTCTTTTTTGGGGATGTTGATGGTATCCGAAAGCAGAAGGGACCTGTCTGAATACCTCTGCTGCTAGGCCCTGCTGATTGCACCTCACTGTGACACTCAGTGAGCAGCACAGAAATTAGCTGAAACTGAAATGTAAGAAAATTACATTTCAGCTGAGGATTTGCCTTTTTTTTTTTAAAGGATGAATCCAATGTGAGTATCCATTTGCATTAAATAAATGCCCACTTTCTTATACCACGCCTTGGTCTTTCTCATTATCAGATATGGCTGCAGCAGCTGATCAGACAGGTCAACTCCCCCATGTGTTTTTTGTATTGCTTAATGCAGACAGACAGCCGTCTTGTTTCCTGTCTGCCACGAACTGCGACCCTGCGCGTGTTCACTGTGCATGGTAGTCAGGATGAGCACCTCCTTTTTGTCTCTGTATTTCAGAGCCAGCAGTTACCCCCCTTTTCATTTTTTTTTCTCTGCCAGAGCCTTCAGGAAGCCAGTGCGTGACTTGCGGATAGTGCCGCAGACCACAGTCTCAAAATAGAATAGCATTTTTTTGAGGGGTATGCTATTATAATAATTCTCGGTGTAGTGGTGGTACCCCTTGTTCAGTAGCGGGTTCATTAGATCCCAAACTATTTTTCCCAACTACATCAGTGCAACCTGGGGCACCCCAGTGGCTATCTTTACCTTCATATACTATGAAGGTATAAACATACCCACTGCTACTTTCACATAACTTGTATAGCTTGATACCATAACGGGATCTTTTGGCTGGGATGTATTGCTTAAACCCCAGTCTACCCTTGCACTTCATGAGGGACTCGTCTATACATATATTCTTTTGGGGAGAATAAATTGTGCCAAATTCTTTACTCAAATGGTTAATTAGGGGGCAGATTTTATATAGTTTATCATCCGGCAGGTGATCTCTTGGGTGGCACTTTGAATTGTCATTGAAGTACAAAAAAAACTCAGTATTGATTCATAGCTGGGCCTATTCATGGTCTGGGAGAAAATGGGGGTATTGCACACTGGGTTTTTGGACCAGTACGTTCGAATGCTGGGCTTTTTTATAATGTCCATTAGCATGGTTCGTGCCCAGAACGGTTTTAATTCTGGCACACTGGTGGGGTACCAGCTCCCTTTTGTGCCAGATACTGTGCTGCATAAAGATTTGTCTGTATAACAATCTTTTTTATATATTTTTTTCCTACTTTTTAAAACTCCAACTTCAAAAAACTTGTAAAACAAAAAATTAACCCCTGCCGGTAAAAAACAGAAATCAGATCACCACTAAACACAGTGCTTACACCTAGCAAAGCAGAAATGTTTTGACTTAAAATAAACAACTTTTTTTTCTCTTTTTTTTTTACTTGTTTATACTTTTCTAAACTTTTAAGAACTTTTTTGATACTTTTTCACTTTTTACAAACTTTTAAAAACGTTTCAACTTCCTAGCTACCCTAATGCTAGATTCCCCAATTTCCCCTAGCTTCCACCCACCTAGCTAACTAACTGAAAATAAAAGTTAAAAAAATAATAAAATATATTTAACCCCTGAGGATTTAAAAAAAAAAAAACTCTGATCACAGTAAAGTACTGTGATCAGTATTGTGATCACTACTTTCAGTGATCAAAGGGTTAATCCCTGGTAAATTTTAAATCAGGAACGGATAAAGGGGGTTTTGAAATCTTATAACACTTTGTGTCGGTCAGGGACACCAAGCTGCACACGATCCGTCTCTCTCCACTTCAACACACACACACACACACACACACACACAGGTGGAAGGAGACGGATAAGAAGTCCCAGCAGCACTGTGATCGCTGTGACTGGCTGTCACAGCGATCACATGAGCTGGGACAACGCTATAGGCTGTTGCTGGTCTTCCTCAAACGCCAACACACACAGCAACAGCATTAATACCACGATTTTCCGTCAAGCATCTTTAAGGGTAGGGCTGCCTTGACGGAAAATTTTCTTCAAGCGTCATTAAGGGGTTAATTTCTCTAGCTTCGATTTATGTTTACATAAATCTCTTTATTTCTTATCTAGTTCCCTTCAAAACATAAGGCAAAGTACTATGTTTTATGTATTTTTCCTCTGCCTGACAAAAGTGACAAGAGGGAGAAGTTTAAGACAAGCTTTACTTCCTCTGTCAAGCTAACAAACTGTGAAGCTTGCCTTAAGCTCCACGCTTTGTTGAGATTTCCAAGTGAAAGGAAAATACATAAGACAAAGTAGTCCCTATGTCTTATGCTTTAAAGAGTAACAGACCAGAAAAAAAGGAGGAACAGATTCTGAAAGAGTAAGAGAAGAGGAAACAATAGGAGTAAGGCAAGTTGAATGAATTGACAGAGCCAATGTATAGAAGTAGATTTGGTGTATAGATCATGCCCCTACATTCTCATTGCTCAATTCTTTGAATGTTTCAGTTACAGCCAGGGGAGGTGTGGCTAGCGCTGTAGAAACAGAAACAAAACTGATTTAACCATAGACATAGAATACCTAGACGCCGTATTGTGTGCTGAGTGGCGAGGAATGCGGGCGCCATCTTGGACCGGTCGCCGCTCTACTGAAGCTATTGAAGAACCCCTGGAAAGTCCATCTCACAAAAGGTAAGTGAAGGACTTGGGGCACTTATAGTCCTTAATACCCCTACCCCTAGTCCTTAATACCCCTAGTCCTTAATACCCCTACAGTGTTAATACCCCTACAGTGTTAATACCCCTACAGTGTTAATCCCCCTACAGTGTTAATCCCCCTACAGTGTTAATCCCCCTACAGTGTTAATCCCCCTACAGTGTTAATCCCCCTACAGTGTTAATCCCCCTACAGTGTTAATCCCCCTACAGTGTTAATCCCCCTACAGTGTTAATCCCCCTACAGTGTTAATCCCCCTACAGTGTTAATCCCCCTACAGTGTTAATCCCCCTACAGTGTTAATCCCCCTACAGTGTTAATCCCCCTACAGTGTTAATCCCCCTACAGTGTTAATACCCCTACCCCAGCACACATAGTCCTTAATACCCCTACCCCTACACACACACAGTGTTAATACACATAGTGTGCTGGGATAGGTGTATTAACACTGTGTGCTGGGGTAGGCGGGGGTAGGGGTCTAAACACTGTGGGGGTAGGGGTCTAAACACTGTGGGGGTAGGTGTCTAAACACTGTGGGGGTAGGGGTCTAAACACTGTGGGGGTAGGGGTCTAAACACTGTGGGGGTAGGGGTCTAAACACTGTGGGGGTAGGGGACTAAACACTGTGGGGGTAGGGGTCTAAACACTGTGGGGGTAGGGGTCTAAACACTGTGGGGGTAGGGGTCTAAACACTGTGGGGGTAGGGGTCTAAACACTGTGGGGGTAGGGGTCTAAACACTGTGGGGGTAGGGGTCTAAACACTGTGGGGGTAGGGGTCTAAACACTGTGGGGGTAGAGGTCTAAACACTGTGGGGGTAGGGGTCTAAACACTGTGGGGGTAGGGGTCTAAACACTGTGGGGGTAGGGGTCTAAACACTGTGGGGGTAGGGGTCTAAACACTGTGGGGGTAGGGGTCTAAACACTGTGGGGGTAGGGGTCTAAACACTGTGGGGGTAGGGGTCTAAACACTGTGGGGGTAGGGGTCTAAACACTGTGGGGGTAGGGGTCTAAACACTGTGGGGGTAGGGGTCTAAACACTGTGGGGGTAGGGGTCTAAACACTGTGGGGGTAGGGGTCTAAACACTGTGGGGGTAGGGGTCTAAACACTGTGGGGGTAGGGGTCTAAACACTGTGGGGGTAGGGGTCTAAACACTGTGGGGGTAGGGGTCTAAACACTGTGGGGGTAGGGGTCTAAACACTGTGGGGGTAGGGGTCTAAACACTGTGGGGGTAGGGGTCTAAACACTGTGGGGGTAGGGGTCTAAACACTGTGGGGGTAGGGGTCTAAACACTGTGGGGGTAGGGGTCTAAACACTGTGGGGGTAGGGGTCTAAACACTGTGGGGGTAGGGGTCTAAACACTGTGGGGGTAGGGGTCTAAACACTGTGGGGGTAGGGGTCTAAACACTGTGGGGGTAGGGGTCTAAACACTGTGGGGGTAGGGGTCTAAACACTGTGGGGGAAGGGGTATAAACACTGCGGGGGTAGGGGTATAAACACTGCGGGGGTAGGGGTATAAACACTGCGGGGGAAGGGGTATAAACACTGCGGGGGTAGGGGTATAAACACTGCGGGGGTAGGGGTATAAACACTGCGGGGGTAGGGGTATAAACACTGCGGGGGTAGGGGTATAAACACTGCGGGGGTAGGGGTATAAACACTGCGGGGGTAGGGGTATAAACACTGTGGGGGTAGGGGTATATACACTGTGGGGGTAGGGGTATATACACTGTGGGGGTAGGGGTATATACACTGTGGTGGTAGGGGTATATACACTGTGGGGGTAGGGGTATATACACTGTGGGGGTAGGGGTATATACACTGTGGGGGTAGGGGTATATACACTGTGGGGGTAGGGGTATAAACACTGTAGGGGTATTAAGGACTAGGGGTATTAAGGACATGGGGTAGGGGTATTAAGGACTAGGGGTATTAAGTGCCCCAAGTCTTTCACTTACCTTTTGTGAGATGGACTTTCCAAGGGTTCTTCAATAGCTTCAGTAGAGCGGCGACCGGTCCAAGATGGCGCCCGCATTCATCGACGCTCAGCACGCAATGCCATAGACGTGCAGCGTCTTTATATTCTATGTCTATGGATTTAACTACTAAATGGCAGAGAATGGAGCAGTGAGATTGCAAAAGCATGAAATATACTTTTAAACTGCAATATTAAAGGATCACTATAGGGTCAGGAACACAAACATGTATTCCTGACCCTATAGTGTTAAAACCACCATCTAGCCCCCCCTGGGCCCCTCATGCCTCCATAAATATAGCTACATCTTACTGTATTCAAGCCTGAAGCTGTAGATCTGCATGCTGTTTGCCTAAAAAAAAAAAAAAAGCAGTCTGCTGACATCATCAGAAGTGGTAGCCTAATCCAATCCCCATAGGATTGGCTGAGACTGACAAAGAGGCAGACCAGAGGCAGACCCAGCATGATTCAAACACAGCCCTGGCCGATCAGCATCTCCTCATAGAGATTAATTGAATCAATGTATCTCTATGAGGAAAGTTCAGTGTCTGCATGCAGAGGGAGGAGATACTGAATGTTTGGATGCATTTTAGGCAGTCAAGACCCAGGAAGGATCTCTAACAGCCATCTGAGGAGTGGCCAGTGAAGTGATCACAAAAAAAATAAACTTTAGCTTAAAGTGACGGTCACCTCAAACTTGCCTTTCAACTATTCTTTCCTCTTCTCTTTGTTTCTTATCTAGTTCTCTTTAAAACATAAGGCAAAGTACTACTCTGTTTTATGTATTTTTCCTACGCCTGACAAAAGTGCATTTTCTCTGAAAATACATTGTTTACAGCAAAAAGCCTGAAGGTAAAGATTCTACTCACCAGAACAAATTCAATAAGCTGTAGTTGTTCTGGTGACAATAGTGTCCCTTTAAGCTAAAATTATTTGAATCCCTATAGTGTCAATATAACTTTATCGTAATCCTAACCTGAACTCTAATCCTAATCTTAACCTAACCAATGCAAAAGTGTTTCAGTAAAGTGATTTCAGTAAAGGAATTCCTTTGTTGGCCCCAATACTAATCTTAACTCAAATCCAAACTCTAAAGCCAATACTGATCTTAAACATAATCCCTAAAATATTCCTAATAACAGTGATTTTCCTCTAAAATCACTACTGATATTAGCAGAAAGAATTGTAAATCAAAACGCGGTATGATGCCAAATACATTTTTTTTAAAATGCCAATACAGTCAGTAAAAGGGGAATCCACTGCAGACCATATGTTATAAATATATCTCTTTATTACATCAAAATAGTTAAAAAGTAACAAAACAAAAATAAAATGTTTCAATCTCAACATGCATATGTATCTGACAAACATGGTAAACATACACCACTTATATACAAGCAAACACTTAAATAAATCTGCATATATGACCTCAAAACAATGTCAGGAATCACTGAAGAAACACCCAACATTTTAGATATAAAGTTGTTTTTTTTTCTAAGGCTGAATATCATGCATTAACACCTGTCCTTATATAGCCCATAAAAGATCAGCATGGAGCTAGAACATCCCCATACAAAACTATTGGTTGTTAAGCAACCACAAATCAATAAATTACCAATCGGAGCAATGCCACAAAAGCGACAAAGACCGATCTCATATGTGCATATGATATCAATAGTCTGTAACCTAGACCATCATTTGAAAACACAGCAAACAAACTGGTTAATGTTGCAATATAACTCAAGCGCACAAACATGCACAGTACAAGCAACAATGCCCCGGACCACTGGGCCCTAAGGACAACTGCCTCAAGTTACTGGCCCTAGTTACTGCCTCAAAGGCATACGCATCACATTGATTAAAGTATCTCAGACTGAGTATGCACAAACCAAAGGGAAAACATATGGAGCCCATCAATCACAATGAGAGATTGGTAAAAGATGACTACAGTTATTAACACTTTCATGTCATTTAAACTTGGCAATAAGTATAGGATGACCATAGCAGCTAACAGAGAATCACCATGGCTGCATACAGCTCACCAATAAGTCTTGGACCACTAATGGCGGCTCTCACAGAGGGGCGCCCTAGGTATCGATTCTGCCTGGTGTGAGCAGGGATTTAAATGTCTGTGTGCAGCTCACTTATTTAATCTGGGGCTACAAATTCCGTATTAAGCGGACAGAGGGGGAGCCCAGGTATTCTTGGTGGTCATCTGTTACCAGCAGAGAAACAGTCCCCATGGTAAAATACCACAAAACAGAATTATTCTGTCATGGGTCCTTAAGGGGTATAGTGAACATATCCATTCACCCCCACAAAAATAAGTCCAATTCTCTACAGCTCCTGGCTGTTAGCAGAAGGATTTAGCTAGCATACAGTGGGACAGTGCATGATGGGGTAAGGTAAAAGTACTATAATGAAAAATGCATGTGTTGGATAGTTTGCAAAATGTATAGTTTCCATCAAATATATGTAAATTACTGAGTGTTTCATTACCCTAGGCTTAATAATCCCAGTGAGCCAATACAACTCTATTAAATCCCATCTTCCCACTATAGTTAGGCGAGCTCCAAAAATAAACACACAATATTCAATCCATCTCCAATATTCTGCACTAATAAAATGCTTCAATTTGCCAGTTAGAACACTGGACACATTATATATTGCAGGGACATTCTAAGATGGATATAATAAGCATGTTCCTAACCAAATAATGCATACAAATATAGATCCAAGATGCCCCTGAATTGTAATCTGCAGGATATCACAAATATGTATTTAACATAAAGAGCAGGAGAATGTGTGTTTTCATAAATAATTAACATTTATTACCATCTGCCTAGTACTACACTTTTTTATTCTAGTAATATAAGAATGTCGCACGTGTACCAATATATGATTCTGCCCAAGCAAATCCATGTACTCATGGAAACGCTCTTAATAGCTCACTCTATGCCGGAATTCACAGGAGAGAGCTGGCAAGGAGGCAGGGGGGCAATTGCCACTGGGCCACTAACATACAAGGATTCTGGTTTGCAGCCTTGGCACTACCATTTTCTGCAAATTAAATTCAAAGAAATTGCGTTGTAAGGCAGAATGCGTACTTTAGATCTTTATTAGCCTGGCAGTGTAGTTATTTGTTCTAGGTGACTTTTTTCCAGGCCTCGGCTGGCCCACTGGTTTGTTTCCTGGAAAACTGCAGACTATGATGATTACATACGATGTCGTGTTTACTGGTCGTGTTTACAAGTGGTGGTAGGATAAGTTGAGATAGGACTCATCACATTCATAACACATAACAGTCATCATAGCTTGCAACAAATTTTTCAATCTCTGTGAATGATCTAGCAATGCTTTGTTGGACCAATAGATGTTATGGTGCTATGAAGTTACAGATGAAAACTCAAGCAGCCTTTATCAAACACATCTTTCACATGCAACACATGAGTAAGGACATCCACACAAATATCTGTGAGTTTCATGCACAGAAAGAGGCCACTTATTTATAGTCCCACATCACTACTGAACTGTTTACTCACAGTTTTGTAAATAATCTCAGTCTGCAGCTGGCTGAGAAATGTTTGGCTGATTGAGATCAGCTGACATCTCAGGCCAACACTGCTCTCTATCCCTGATGTTGGCATGATACAGAGTTTAGCACCTCAGTCCTTTTGTCATCAGAATCTATGATTCAGGCTGCCAGTGACAGAGAATATCTACTAAATGGTGAGCAAGCCATTTACTAGTGATGCAGCACTCAGTGCCCTCAGACTCCATTCACCATAACCACTTTAAGTAGTTATGGTGTATATAGTGGTCCTTTAAATGACCACTCCACAGTCAAAAAGCACTTCACCTGAGCTAAAGGAAATGTCAGGCCCACTCTACTGAGCCTCCTGCTTCTTCAGCTCCTCCAGACCTTGGATCAATCGCACACGAGTACTCCAATTCAGATGCTTCTCAAGTCTCTTGTGGGAAAAAAAAAAAAAAAAAGAGGGGGTGATTCCTAAGACTGTAGTTCATAAGAACTGAATCTTTGGCAAACTCTTATTAGATATCATTCCAATAAATACATTGGGATAGGCATGTTAATGTTAATCTACTAAACAGTGATTTCTTCTTTTTTGCCCATTTAGGCAATGTAGTTTCCTTTTATGACATAGGTTTATTTTCTATGTCTTTGTACATTCATAATCTTCCTCTTTCTCTCTTCTACAGTTCACACATAGAACATGTATTGTTTTTTTTTTTTTTTTTTTTTTTTTAATGGACACATAAGCCTCAATAACATATAAAACAAAAAGAGAAAACACACTAATGTAGAAAGTATAAGGATCCTGTAAGCAGCTATAGAACTACCAGCTTCATCTCTCGCTTTGGACAAAAGGATAAAACCCTTGCCTGTGCAACACTCCCACACGCCAACATTTTCTCATGCACTTGTGCACCTTCTTAAAGAAATTTTGTGTGAGAACATGTGTGGGCAATGCACTTTGGGAATTAAAGTCATTTCTCATCATATGTTCTGGCTATGTTAGGACAGATTAGCATGTGATGTAATTAAAAATACAACACTAGGTTTTATTTAAAAGTTTAAAATGTTGCACAACCCAAGACTAAATGTTAGCTTCAGAGTTATACAAATATCCATGTGACAGGTACCCCTTTTATGTTTTTAATTCTGTTTTTAAAAAAAAAAACATAATATCGGAGGATTCTTACATTTTGATCAAAGTGTATTAACGCTCACACACTCTCCAATTCTTAAACCAGGAGAGAGTGAAGTAAAATGTAACAGAAATAGTGACAGGCTGTGGGATGGACATCTTTGGAGTTAGAGTGTATATGAAAAGAGAGGGTATATGGCGGTGTAAAGGTAGAGTACTACTATGGCTGTAAAGTATATGGCTAGGTTTAGGTTTCAAAAATAAAAGTTTGCACCCCTGAGTACAGGGTACATTGTACAAAAATATGGTTAACAGATGTAGAGTTTCCAGTTTCTCATGTGCTGTTCTGTAAGGGATTATCAGACTAAGGTTATTTTATCTGGAAAGGGTTTTCCCAAGGATAAAAAAAAAACTACAATCTGATAAGCTACCAACAAACGTAAAATAAAAACCAAAAAAAAAAACATTGTAAATACATTAAACTCTCATTGTTTGTGATGAACTACTTAGCTTCACTGAAAAGGCCAATAAACTTAAAATGATCCCAACTTGTTTGACAATTCTCAAACACAAAAGTGCAATTTGTAAATTATGAGAAATACACAAGTTAAAATTGGATTCTTGCCAAACAATGCCTAATTCACTGCTTATTAAGAGGCACAGTCATCTTAAATTCTTAACATAAATATGTTATAGCAACTTGTAAGATTTTAAAAAAGGAAAGGAAAATGCAAATCATAGATTTCAAAAGCTAGCTACTTTCATTAATCACTGGACCATTAAAGTCCAAACACATTTATACAGAAGTATTGTGTGGAAATGTTTTCTGTGGCTGCTATTAAACAAAAAGAGTCAAAACATAACTTATGGAGGGGAGGGGGGGGATGGGAGGGGGTGAATGCTGTGAAATATTATTACACACAATTTTTGACCAGTTTGTAAAAAAAAAAAAATTAAATCCTAAGCAAATTATTATTAATCAGCAGCAAAACTATGGCAAGGGGGGAGGGGGGAGGAGGGAATTTGATTTTTTTTTTTCCAAACCACATTGACAATACCCTTGTTCAGATGGATGTCTCCTATGAGGATTAGTATCACCTAATAGTTAGTAGGAGTAACTTAGATATTAAAAATATATATAAGAAATTCCCTTATCCACTTATCTGATGAAAGCTGAAAGGATGAATAGAATACAGGTGAAACTGGGGGTTAACAGCTTGACTATTTTAGCCTAAATTGTGCCAATTGGTCTTAAATGTACCAAAATGTGTGGTTTATGGAATAAAACGAGTGTTTATTGTCCTTCACAGTAAATTAACTCCCTGTTCCCACTAGAGAAATGTTAAGATCACATGTCGCCGCATGACTTCACTAATCTCTCCCATGCAAGATAAGATATTATATATGTATTTATTTATTGATTTTTTTCCATCTTCCTCCATTTTGCTTATATAGGACTGTCTAAATCCAGTCTGCCCGGTAAGGTGTAGTTTTACAACAGGCAACTAAGCATGTGGAAGGATCTTTCTCTAAAGTGATTCCACATATCACATCGCGGTTCCTTTTGCTCACTGAAGCAAGGTTAGTAGACAAGCTTACAATTACAAGGAAACAATGTTATCAATGCACAGCCAAATCCTAGCAATTCTTTTTACATCACAACAAACTCTCCCAACATTTAGCCTATTCGGTTTCCTTACTTTCCATAACACAACCTATAAATCATACACCTTAGTTGGCACTAGCATAACCTTCACCAATCTCCAATAATTTACTGATAGCATTACAATCTGCTCTGTTTAGTAAATGACTGTGCCAATTCATTATAGATAGTGAAGACTGTTTTAGTGTTAATGATGGGGATGTTAGGTTGGAAGGAGTATTTATTTAGACCCAATACATTCACTAGCGTTGTAAATTTGTAAAACAAATAATTGCGTAAGACAAATTTAGGAACAAGGAGTTCAAATAAGCAGTCTACCTGCATAGCACACACAACTATAGAATACATGTGTAATATACAAGCAAAACTGTAATGTTACAGTGATTTATCAGTATATTAATATTTTATTATTTATATAGTGCCAGCAAATTCTGTAGTGCTGTACATTGGGGTATATATAAACATTCTGTACTGGGCACTCTTACACCATTTGTAAAAAAAAAAAAAAAGTATACCTCACTAGAAATCCAAAACTTCTCAATTAAGTCAATGTTCCAACACTCAAATATTATCTTAAGACTTAAAACACGGTTAAAATGTTATCAGAAACCCAGTACTGGTTAAATAGACCAGTGTATGTTTTTTATTTTTACTATTATTATTATTATTATTATTATTGGGAGGGGGGAATTTATATATTTATTTCCTTCTTTTTTATTATTTTGTTGCAATGACATCCCAAAACCACACACACCTTCTCATTAGAGATGCATTGATTCTTCATATACTTCATATGTTATGGTCGTTGCGGCCACCCAGGAGTAGTGGGAGTCTGAGCGCAGGACATCATTTTTTGAATTTGTATTCACTTTTGTATCACACAGCCATGTTACCATGCTGCCACCCATCATGTGTTCAACCATGTGTTCACTATTAAGGGTTAATAAGTATTTAGGGGTTTAAAAAAAATACCCCTCTCTTCTCATTAGAGATTTCTTTGACTGAAGCTGAAGGAACCAGGGTGAATTGTTAGGTGTAGGACCCACCTAAGAGTTTTGCCTTGACGTGGCAGGTGGGCATTTCCATATAATGGCCATTGGAGTTACTAAATAACCTCAATTTAATTAAATATGCGTAGGGATTTGGGCTGGTGTGCAGGTAACTTTTTTTCTTTTGGTTAATGGCCATGAAGATTAAAGGACCAAGCAGTGCCTGAAAATATGTAGATCTTATTGAACTAAATCACTGATTCAATAAATATTTCTTAAGCCTCTGATTTTCAGAGAAAATGCACCTCACTAGTTCAGATCTATACGGAGATAATCAATTAAAATAGCTACACTTAAAGGGATACTCCAACCACCCAAAGCACTTAAATTTGCTTAAATGATTAATTTGGTTAAAGGGACATTCTAGACACCCATACCACTTCATCTGATTGAAGTGGTGTGGGTGCAGTGTCCCCCCTTAACATGGAAAGAAGAAACTGCAATTTTTACATTATTGGGTTAAGACTGCCACTAGCGCTTCCTAAAGTTACATGGAGTTTGACTCCATGAAACAACGCTGGACATCCTCACTAGGGATCGGCCGATAAAATGTCTATACCAGTTATCTGGTGCGTTTCGTTGTTGATAACTGGTACCCATATTCTGTACATTTAAAGTATTGAATAAGTAACAATTTACAAACATCTGCCATTATCTTAAATTAAAAAAAAAAAAAATTGTAATTCACCAACAAATTCCACCATGCTGTACAATAGGTGAATTAACCAACAAGTAGTTACAAACAAGTTGGATGTACAGGAACAACTAAGATTGTGTGGTAAATGACACAAGAGGAATATGGACTGGTGTATATACAGATCACTGACTCCCCACGTGAGACAGTTTGCCAGTGGCCTCTAGGGAAATATAACCCTGGCCCAGAGGGTAATCCCAATAGGACTGCAAGCCAATAACAGAGATGCAATTAGAAACCTTGAGGCTCCACACAAACACATTAGTAACCCCTAGTCAGACATATGCACACAAACTGTATGATACACATGCACAGGTACATACTTGTAGACACATGCACATATACAGAAATATAAACATAATGGTCCTGATAGTTATCACATCCTCCCAATACATACTGTGGCAATAATACACGAACAGAGCCATCCAACTGCTCAGCGTGGTCTGATAAGAGGCCTATATTGTGACATATTTTCCCTAAAAAGACCACATAGCATTACAATGCCTGCCTGCCTGAGTCTCTTACAAAAGAGGATGGTGACCCTGGTACAACGTATAACCTAAGGAGGAGGACCAGCTAAGGAAACAAAGTCATGCAGGGAAAAAAAAAATCCTCAAAACGTGACACTACAACAAAACATATATTTATAGTGTGCCAACATTTAAGCAATTTATAAAACCAAAAAGGCAGAGCAAACAGCAGGCTGAGAGTGTCCTTCCTGCAGTAATCAAGGGGAATGGGATACATCAAAACACAATTTATACAGAAAGCTGTTGACAAGACTAGTTCCCTGGCTAAATAGATATTTAGTATCACTAATTTGCAAAGAGAGGAGGAGAATTACTCTTTGAAAGCTTTTGGCAGCGTTTGCTTCAGTGGGTTACACAGGTATGGAAAAGCTCCAAAAAAATTCTTCCAAGCATGAAGAGAGCTGCAGGACTTGAGAGAAGTGAGAGCAAGTTGTAAAATGGCGTAGAGTTTTGAGCCTCTGTTTATCAAGGTCACAAATGTGTATTTCATCCAAAATGAGATGGTAAATCAGTGGAAGGCAAAATGGAGTACATGGAGCAATAATGAGTGAGGTAGATGATGTTGGAATAGCATTTTGGATAGTATCAAGATAAAATAGATTAAAGGAATGTCGATAAAAGGAAAGTTACAGTATGCGATAGTGGAAACAAGAAACAGAAATGCACGGTTATTCACTAAAGTAAGAATTGTTGGGAATTCAAAGTGAAAATCAATGCCAGAACTGCAGACATGGAGAAAATCTCCAATTCAGATATGCTTTTAGTTATATTTGCCTTCAATGTGAAAAACAGCTTGAATTGCCCAAAATTCTACATTTAGAACATAACCATGATAGCAAATATTTATATTTTATATAGAATACTTTTTATTTAAAGCACGCAGAAAATATAAACTGACATAGGAGATACTAAAAATATTTATAAAAGATAAATATAAAACATGCAAATATTGTTGAACAGATCTAAACAAATGGCTGTTGAGCCTTGTATATGTAGGCAGGTGTCTGTATAGAAGATTTTTATGCTACATTGCAACTTGACAGGGGGAATCAGCAGATTAACTATGGCAACGTATTAGAACATGGATTTATCATTAGCAACAGTCTATTGCTGCAAGTGAATTTGAACTACACAGTTTGTATAGCATTAAAACACAGCTCTGCACTAGAAGAGGAGATAAAATAAAAAGTGTATAAAAAGTAAACAATTCGTTTAGGTGAGCAACAACTAAACTAATTTAGATAAGATCATCACATAAAAGCACACTTTGAGTGTTGCTGCATTGTCCTAAATTAAAATGGGGGAGGGAGATGTGAAGATGTAAAAACTACATTTTCAGGGACCATTTCCCTACAGTAAGAGATGTACAGTAGAGATCAGAAGAGATCATAATGCTGCATGTCCCTGTAAAATGAAAATTAAATCATGAAACATTTTGTATCGTATAGTACAACATGACCAAGTGGGAGGGCTCAAAGCTTTTGAGTTTATGTTCTCAATCCTATAAATATAAAATAAAAACAATCAGTGAGATGCAGTCATTGCATCCATAAAGACAAACAGACAGAGTGTTTTGATTAACCAATATATATTCTCTGAAGTCATGTGGCACCTCAATTGCCCTTCTTACAATACATCCTTTCCCCCTCAACTCCTCCCGCTTCAAAAGTGCTCATTTGAGCAGATTGATTCCCACTGATTACCATTTAAATTCCACAGACTAGTACAGCCACTGTACAATGCTGTGTTCTACACTGAAGTTTTATAGATAAAAACAGCATTCTTTCTGGTATCTGGTGCTCACACATGCTTAACCTGTCAGTATTCGTGCAGGAGGCGATGAGAAGCATGAGGAAGGAAGCACCATGTGCTCAGCACTTCCTCTCCAGATACTCTATACCAGGGGTAGGAAACATTCATACTCCAGATGTTGTGAACTTCATCTCCCCATGATGCTCTTACAATCATAATGTTGGAGATGTAGACCACAACATCTGGAGTGCCAAAGGTCACCTATCCATGCTTTATACAATTACATCAAAAATGCCAAGTGAGTCAACAAAGGGCACCAGATGCAATAGGAATACCATTATAGGTGAATAGTGCATAGAATCAAAAGACACAAAGTTACAATTGTATTGGTACAGAAAGCCCAGAACCAGTATGTTATGCACCCAAATATGTATCATCTAGTAATGCATACACAAAATGTGTGCAGGTGTGAAGCCAATGGGGTGCACAAGTACAAGCTGTTGCCTATAGAGTCTTGGCAACAAAAGATTCTTATTGACACTGGGTGGAGGACCAAAATCCAGAACCGCATTTTAACAAATTTTAGAAATTCACGATGGACGAAAATAATATATAGTGAAACATTTGTAGACTATACAAAAAAAATAAATAAGATATGCATATTCTAAAGTGTTACAGAATTACACAAGTTGTGTAACAGGATATACTAAAATCTGTTTTTAAAATTGTATTTAAAAAAGTTCAATAAAAAGGATTTGAAAATAAAGACACTAAAGAGAGTGTTTTATTAAGAAGGGGAAAAAATTATTTACACAGACATTGATGTGTGGTAAAATGCTCTAGAATACAAAGTGTTATACACTATCTTCATCTTAGTTCCAACAGTCTACAGTCTTGCACAAGTGGGTCTAATGTTTCATAGAAAAAAACCTACTATGAAAGTAGTATAAAAAGCATATATAAATAATAAGACCAGAACACATATGCAAAAACAATAAAAAAAAATAACAATATGAGGGTTTCTTTTTTAAAAGAAAAAAAATTGTGTTTTTTTTAATTTATTTATATGAAATATCACAAGAGGCATCATTAAGTTTACAACTTTTTTTGGGAGGTGGGGGAGGGGAGGAAGGGGCGGAGAGAGAGTGGTCACCAGGGAAAAGATATAACTGTTCATATGCAACCAAAGAGAACGAGTGAGAGAATTTTGATGGGGGATGGGTATGCTAAGGAATAATTGCAGCTAGGCTGTTCTGGTTCCCTTAAGAAATCTTCAAGGAACACTATCACACCAGAACGTTCAGATTACAATGACTGGGTGCAATTAGTTTATCCATAAACCCTAGACCAGGCAATCCAAACATCTTGGACTACATCTCTCATAATGCTTTTTGCAGCCTTAATCAGGGCAAAACATAAGGAGAGATGCAATCCACATAACGAGTGCCGAAGGTTGCCTACCCCTGTCCTACACCATTCACATGAGGCCTTCATGACAAATGAAATGTTCCACTAAAACGGAACAGCAGGGGTCATTGAATAACTGAATGCAGATTGTTCACAAAACAGATATATCAACACACTGAAGTAAAGGATAACAAGGGATGGAGAGACGTTGTGACAGGACATGTTCTTTTCACTGCACACTGTGAATCTAGAAGCAAACCTTAATCAATTTTCATCACCTACTCATAAATGTACCTGTGATAGAGTACCAAAATAATAACTCTATATCTGCTCAATGATGGTTTTAAAATTGTTTTAATATAAAACAATTTCTCTTACATGTGCCAGAGTTAAATTGTGGTGTTTTTCAATTTGGAATGTCTTCTTTAATGTCATTTCAAAATTGAGACTTTTCTAAACATAACAAAAATACAACCAAAAAACATTAAATAAAGAATGCTATACCACACAAATGCAATACTGACAAGCAAATTCACTCTTTACTCATTTTACAGTGCTGATTACTTCCCCCCCCCCCCCCTTTTTTAAATTATAAGACTAAAATGGAAAGGTTATGCCATCTGCAATGGAAAAAATATCTGCCACAAGCTGGGCGTTAGAATAAATTATGTAAGAAACAGAAAATCTACATTAACCATAAAATGATCATTGAAAAGTAAGCACAACATCGATTACATTTATCACAATTGGACACTAACACAATGCACACAAGTAGGACAGAAATTCCATTTTCACATAGCACATTTCATTAAATTAGCAAATATTAACCTCAACAAATGTAAAAATTAGCTGGACCCTTTTATCATGGTGCTATTTTGTTAAAATGATTTTACACTATACATTTTCCTCATGGATGAACTTGCATTCAACACTCGAGACTCCTCTTTGATGGCATGATTACATTGTTCAGTAAGAATAGCTCAATCCCCAAGAGGAGTTTGCATTCATTATCACCACATGCATACATGCCAAACAAATGACAAAAATATCTGAATTTACAGGGTGAGGGAGATCATAAAAACTGTTTCCAGACCTTGTTCTGAGAACTCAGATTTCACATCTATTACAGATTACGCCTTGGTGAGGCATGAAAACAATGTCCACACAAGCCAACATACACACTTCTGGGGATATCAGGATTTTTCATACCATATCTAATGCATAATTAAACATTTAAAGGGTTATTCCAACCATCAATCATTACAGCCTGCAGTAGTGGTTAGGACGGTAGGAATATCCTGGCATCATTCCCTAGTGATGAAACAAGCTCTTTTACAAAGGCTTGTCCTCTTACCTGGTCCTGACAGGCATCTTCTGAAGCATGATACAGATGCCAATCCTGCCACTCCTTCATTGGCTGTTTGCCACTCTCAATCAATGAATTAGATTCTGTGCATTGAAATTTGCACAGAATTGACATTAGCCAGCCTCGAATTGATGACATCCCAATGACGCTTTTGGAGGTGAAGTTAAACCTTCGGCAGCGTTATGTTCAGCATTTCAAAGCTAAACTTCAAAGTTATGACCACTTCAATCATTGTGATCATGGTGCCTGGAGTAAACATTTAAGAATTAACAGTTGCATGGCCACTTGACATCTATTATACTATCAAAAATGGGATTCCCTAATGCTCTGCACTCATAATGTTCAAAAATACAAAACAAAACTAGACAAAGCAACAAAATATGTTAATCCTGCTCAATGTGGAAATATTTCATTATACCACAGCATCTGGTCGCGTAGCCGCCAGAGTCTTCATGCACTTCTGAGGCCTCATTGCTAGTCTATCCAGACAGAGGCCTGATAATAACTCACAGAAAAAGAAACCAGCACGGGACAACTTGATTAATGAGATACTCAAATACATTGAAACACTTCAGCTTGCTCAAATGCTTGAGTTAACTACATGTTGCCTATGGCTTATTTTATAAAAGTGACTATTTCAAGACAAATCAACACTTTTATAAACCCTTAAGAACACCTTTTAGTTCAGTCACTTTCACTAAAAACGGAAGAGAGTGTTTCTTTTGGAGAAGCAATCTAGGTGGATCCCTGCAATTGCTGCTCATGCAATAAAGGTTCTGATTGAACAGAAGTCATCAGTAAAGAGAACTTCACAGGAGGCGGATTGGAGCTCCAGCAAGAAGACTCTCCTGTCGCTGGAATATAGGTGAGTTTATTAGCTTGTAATTATGAAATTAGGGCAAATAAAAACAGACTAAGGAAAACCTTACAAACAACTAAGGACATGGGCTTTGCACACTGAAGTCTTAATAATCAAGGTAGATGGAATAATCACAGGATCCGAAGCCTACGTGAGAAGATTTTTCTCAACTCAAGGAAAATTTTCAATAGCCTCCTGAAATGTAAAAATTCCAGCCCTGTTAAGCTTGTGACAATGCAGTATCCATGAACGTAAAATGTGGCTTGGCAAATTTCAGATTGAAGGAAAGTATATTATGATAAGACACTTCTTAAAACATCTACTTTATATCGAGAATTTGTCTTTGGCCACTCAAGGATACATCCAAGCCAGAAAACCCCTAAGATGCAAACCCTTTTGCAAACCCCAAAGATAGTTGTTATGTCATCTATAGACTAAGTACATTGGAATTACACTATTCAAGTTCCAAGATTTTTGGTACCTGTGCCATGAGTAAAGGTTCCTTCTCCAAGGATCCAAAAGTAATTCAAAGGAATAAAGTTCCATCACTCTATAATTTTAGATGCAATGCATATTTTATTCAGCTATCCCAAATGACAGGCAACATTCCACACAACGTGTGTCTTTATCAAGTCAATATAGATGACCGATTCCCACCAGCCCGCTGATGCACACATCTGCAGCTCCACTCACAAACAAGAATTGTGTGAAGACCACTAACTGCCAAAAACCAACATGCCAAGATCCCATACATTTTTATAACCCAGGCCCTAACTGGCAGGCATAAGGCAGCTTTCTCAGTCTAACAAATAGCTTTTACACCAGTGGAATATCCTGCATAACTGTGCAGGTACCTCTATCTTCATTTTGTGTTACATGGCCAATGTGTCACCTGCTACATCCTTCTTGGGACTACCTACTAAGGAGCCACCTGGTTTAGTTTTTCTATATAGTTTCATACAATTGACAGGTCCAACCACACACACAACTGAATTCAATGAGAACTATTTGGATGCAAGTACACCATGCACGATTGGACCCACAGATTGAAAATGATGCCTGTTTGTACTCCTAACACTATAGTGTTCCTTTAAGCAACATCCTACTGCATTCTCATATGAATTGGCGCTGTGTAATTGTGTTGTGGATCTTCAGACCAAGGCTCCACACTCAATTAAAGCCTTTTTTATATGTTTAAGTGTTCTAACAAACAGAGGTGGTGGAGAGAGTTATCAAGGAGTACCCCAATTTAATTGTATTTATTTTTGTTTTGTTTTTTAAGTTTGAAATACGTACATATTCCAATATGAAAAATTGAAAACACAAAACAAAAATTAAAAACAAGTGTACATCATGAAAGACTTCAAAACACAACATATAAAAAGAGTCTATATCTATTCAAGATTATACACCGTTTCTCTCATCGGGCAGCCTCAGCCTATCACCAGCTGCCAGCAAACTTTCCTCATACTAAGGTGTCTGGGAGGAATGTAGTTAAGAGCCAGAGATGTCAAGTGCAGCGGGATCTTTAAAGATTGTTTAATATTATTTGCATTATACTTTTAAATTAAAGGGACACTATAGTCACCAAAACAACTTTAGCTTAATGAAGCCGTTTTAGTGTATAGATCATGCCCCCATAGAGTTAAATCAATTTGTTTATGTGACTTACATAGTCTTCCTAAACACTACCTGTAAAGAGTCCCCTAATGTTTACACTTCCTTTATTGCAAATTTGTTTTAAATTAAAATGTCTTATCTTCTGCTCTGTTAATAGCTTGTGATACCTTACAGGAGCCCCCTATATTTGATTAAAGTTCAATATACAGAGCAGGAGATAAAAACGTTTAAAGTAAGTTACATCTGATTGAAAATAAAACCATTTTTTATGCAGGCTTGGAGAGTCACAGTCAGGGGAGGTGTGGCTAAAGCTGCATAAATAAAAACAAAAGTGATTTAACTCGTACATTGTAGATAATTGAGCAGTGAAACTCCAGAGGCATGATCTAATTAAGCTAAAGTTGCTCTGGTGACCATAATGTCACTTTAAGGAAAAAATGCCAAAGCAGAGACTATTGTAATGAGCAGGTACTAAAATACAGCCTTTAAAAATATATATTGTAAAGGATAATAATCCCAGAATATGCCTAATGCATCATTAAATAAGTTCATACACAATATAGGAGTTTAAGTCCACCACAATAAATCACTTAATAATATAGATACTACTTCCCGGAAGCAGTCAAAGTCTGCTGGAGAAGTGGGGTGCATGTGGGCTCCCATATTCATATCTTTTGGAAGTGTCCACTTCTAGTCCCCTATTGGAGGAAGATCTTTGACACCCAGTCACGGGTAGCGGACAAAGGTGTGACCTTCAACCCTGAGGAGATGTTACTCAATAAATCGAACCTATCAATCTCAAAATACAAAATCCCTCCTGGTCAGTATAGCTCGGGAAGTGCGGAAGTCTAGACGGCAGTTCAGTAGACACTGAGGTTTAAGACGGCTAGGTCCTACACCGGGCGTAATGGGTGAGATTGCTACACAACAAGCACACGTGGATGCATGAACCTACGCTCTGATGGATAGGAGTAACTTGTTAGCCCCACTGCCAGCGCTACGAGACCAGTCTCCAATCATTTAAAATACGCTCAACTAGATCGAACTATCGTTAACAGTCTAATATTAAAGGGAAACTCCAGTGCCAGGAAAACAATCCGTTTTCCTGGCACTGGAGGGTCCCTCTCCCTCCCACCCCCCAATCCCCAGTTGGTGAAGGGGTGAAAACCCCTTCAGTCACTTACCAGGGGCAGCGACAGGTCCCACGTCGCTGCTTCCTCCTCCCCCGCCGCTCCTCCTTCTGGTTACGTCGGCCGGTGGGCGAGACTGATCTCGCCCGCCGGCCGAGGAGACCTAATGCGCATGCGCGGCAATGCCGCGCATGCGCATTAGCGCACCCCATAGGAAAGCATTGAAAATGAATTTCAATGCTTCCCTATGGGGAATAGAGCGACGCTGGAGGTCCTCACACAGCGTGAGGACGTCCAGCGACGCTCTAGCACAGAAAACCTGTGCTATGAAGCAGGAAGTGTCCTCTAGTGGCTGTCTAATAGACAGCCACTAGGGGAGGACTTAACCCTGCAAGGTAATTATTGCAGTTTTAAAAAAACTGCAATAATTACACTTGCAGGGTTAAGGGTAGTGGGAGTTGGCACCCAGACCACTCCAATGAGCTGAAGTGGTCTGGGTGCCTGGAGTGTCCCTTTAAGCACACTCCCATATTCTAGTATATAAACAAGGCGACACTGAGGGCCGCTGACAGTAGTTCTACCTTATCATTACAGGCAACAGGGAATTGCCCGGTCACGCCTGATGCCAAACTCAGTATAAAACCATTAAACAGTTTGTTTTAATAATCTGTTGATGTAAGATACATGTCTGATTGAATTTCCTGAAGCTATGGTCCTATAACCATATATATGTTTTCATGTTTACGAGATGACTGTCTCAAATTAATAAAAAGTGATTGACAAAAAATAAAATGAAAAAATATAATATAGATACTGCAGTCACTTAATTTACGAGGATCATATATAGTTATAGCCAATGAAAAAATAGCAGGATAAGGGTCTACACCAAAACCAGCCAGTTTATACCTTAAAGAAAAATAATGGAAATTGGGAGGCTTATTTCAAAAGATCATAAGACAAGCTCTGGTATTTCAAATTCACATAAGTCAATTGTGCTGGTTATCCGTCCTCAATAATAAATAGATTCTCCAATACGGTGAAGAGTCTTGCTGCATAGGAAGACATCACAGGTTTGCTCCTCTAGGACAACCACAGAAGATGTCAAGTACATGTAAATCATGCCCATTCAACCAATTTCGCCTGGTAGGAAGGGTTTTTCTTTTTTTTTCCTCTTCGAGAAATAACTTTTTTTCCATTATTCTTGTCTTGTAAACATGTACTTATTATTTTTATATATACACACACACACACACACACGTTTAAATTGTCTTACTGAAAACCATATTTGCTGGTTAACATATTTAAGAATACTGCACATTGTAGCATCTCACTTCATCCTCTAATACCAGCAGAGCACACTAGATAATAGCACTTTCCCCTATGGAGACTTTACAATAACCCAGATTGATTGAACCAAATATGGACCTTAAAAACCTGGGTTTCCAGATGTTACACATTTCAGTTTGGTTAATAGACTTTATTTTATTTTAAGGTATGTGTTCAAATAGTGGAGTTATTTGAAAAGCTAACAGGCATTGTGATTCCAGTAAACATTTGATACAGTCAAAATGATATACAACGTTGAAAAAAAAATTTTTTTTTAAAAAAAAAAACTACATTTTGCCAGATTACAGTGAATGTAAAACATTGAATGGTAACATTTTCTTCTATGGGTTTAAAAAAAAAAAAGAAAGAAAAAGAAAAAAGATAACTTTGAAAATAAACTCACTGTGCTGTAAAATGTGATATAAAATTTTGTTGCCAACTGAGAGGCAGGGCCCAAATTACCAAATTGATCACAGATGTAACTAGACATTCTCTGCCTTAGTTGAGTGGAAATTCAGTCATGGAGAGAAAAAAATTAGGATTGCAAAGTATGCCAAGGACTCCATCCCATGACTTGCAGTAATGCATGACTGATGTCTGTGGCCATCAGGAGTTACGTAATGCAAGGGATGGGCAGTTGCATTTAGAATAGATAACCTACTCTGAACCCAACTGTCTCACACTCCTGCTTCCTTCTCCCCACACAACAGTCACCTTAACAGTATTCTATGAGAAATTCTCTTCTGACATTGACCAGGGAATGTGAGATTACAGAGGATATGCCAGCAATTTAGATTATTAAATTAAATAAAAGGGTAATAGAAGAGCACTTTAAAAAGGCTAACTCAAAGTGCCTGCATCCCTACCAGACAAATTAAGCAATTTGACCAATATGGGGGGCGGGGAGAGGTATAATAAGTATACTCCTTTTTACATGGGCAGGTGCATTCAAAAAGTATATGTGTTAATCATAGAGCACTTCAAAATGTATCGGTATCCTCAGGGGTGAGTATCTAATTTGCAGGGATTCATTTTCATGCGTTGCACTGCTGATGGAAATTTGTAACCTTATTTTTGTTATATATTATTACTAGCCAAACTGCTTACAAATATATGGCTAAAAAGTTATATATACCGTATATACTGGAGTATAAGACGAGTTTTTCAGCAAATTTTTTGTGCTGAAATACCCCAACTCATCTTATACTCGAGTCACTGTCTGTATTATGGTAATTTGCATTGCCATAATACAGACGGGGGGCTGTGGGGGCTGGCAGGAAGCTGTAACTTACCTCTCCTGCAGCTCCTGTTAGCTCCCTTCTCCTCCGCGCCGGTCCGTTCAGCACCTCTGTCAGCTCCCACTGAAAGTCTCGCGAGAGCAGAGGGGTCATAGTGCAGCTCTCGCGAGACTTACAGTGTGAGCTGACAGGGGAGCTGACCGGACCAGCGCGGAGTAGGAGGGAGCTGACAGGAGCTGCAGGAGAGGTAAGTAACAGCTCTGCCAGCCCCCAACCCCCCCCCCCCCCCCACTGAACTGCCAATGCCACTGGACCATCAGGGAAGGAGAGGCCCCCCCCCTCCCTGCCATGTATCAAGCAGGGAGGGGGGACGAAAAAAAATATTAATAACAATAAAATAAATAAAATAATAAAATAAAATAAAAAATAATAATTAAAAAAAAAATATTAATATTAAAATAATAATAAAAATGCCCACCCCCCACCAAGGCTCTGCATCACACACACACTGCAAAATATTCAATTAATATAATTTTTTTAGGATCTAATTTTATTTAGAAATTTACCAGTAGCTGCTGCATTTCCCACCCTAGTCTTATACTCGAGTCAATACGTTTTCCCGTTTTTTGGGGGTAAAATTAGGGGCCTCGGCTTATATTCGGGTCGGCTTATACTCGAGTATATACGGTATATATTGTTCTCCTCTAATTTCCATAGCATTCCATACTGTGACATTGGTACAGCAGTAAAGACTACAAATATGAAGTGCATGAGTCATTTGTGGCAAGGAGGCTGTTCACATTACAGGAGGAAATTTGAGTAACTTCTAGACGAAGCAAGTAACCTACAACTTGACATTTTGATCCCTGTTTGCAATGTTGGCAAAAAAGACTAACAATCACCCCTTCCATGACATAAATTTATAGCCCACTTTAGCAAACAAATGAGAGTTGCTGTAATGCCAAACAATTAAAAGAAAATAAATAAATAAATGATAAGAAGGTACCCAAGACAAATACTAGCAACACTGAATCTTAAAATTAAAAATATTTTTAACAAACGTAAAGCACTTGAATCGCATAAACTGGTTTCTAGCATGGCAAAGGTTTATCAAATAGAAGAATTTGGTTTATTCACTTTTTTTGTACTAAGCTTTCATTTAATTCGTGTTTATCAACATGCTCCATAAGACTTTCTGTAATCAGCCATTTCCACAGATCTGAGTTCAACTGGCTTTAGTCACCATGGAAACACACACATTTAGCCATTACACGTCTTTTCACATGTTTTGTGTGTGGGAATTTTAAAATGACTTTCAGAAACAAACCAAAAACTTGAATGTTAACTCTTTTCCATTAAGTAACATGCTAGTTTGTACTGAATAGTTCTGTTATACATTTTGTCTCCTTAAGGGCTTAATCTGCTTAGTCGGTTTGGGTCAAAGCTGCATTTGCAAAACCTATGCTTCTGGCGGCTGGTGTAACATCAGATGGCATGGGACAGGGTTTGACTAATTTGTTTGGAATTTAGGAGCCAGCTAAAAAAAAGTTAGCGCACACACACATTGACACGCTCACTTACCCACTCACACTGACAGGCTCTCTCTCACATACTGGCAGGCAGGCAGGCAGGCAGGCACGCACACACACACACACACACACACAGACACAAACTGACAGGCAGGCGCGCGCGCGCGCGCGCGCGCACGCACACACACTCAGACACCCACTTGTGAATATCAGGGCAATTTTCAACCAAGCAGTACATCTGATTAAAGAGAATGAGTTTTACAGAAGCCAATATGTATATGCCTGAAATGCATGCGCATTAGTCATAAAAACTGCTTAACAATTTAATGAGTCAAAGGAAACAGTGAAAAATAGACAGCATATGCTGTACATAGACAAACTGCACAGAGAAACACAGGGATAAACACTTAACTTGTCCATAGTTAAATAGAGGTACATCCCTCCATTTGCCAAATAGATTAATAAAATGAAGGATCTACTTTTCTTTTTCTAGTTTCAAGACTCCCTCGGGTGCTGCTCACCTCTCTGCCTCCTGCAATATCACCAAAGAAGCATAGCATCCTGCGCAATGGTCCAATGCACTACTCATCACAGAGGCGCACTGGGGACCTGCCGCGCATGCATTCACATTCCCTTAAAGGAAGCACTGTACTCCGTGCTTTCCTATGGGTTTCTATGTCACATGCACAAAAGCATGTGACCTAGTTTTACTCTGGTCATGTGATCTAGTTTTACTCTGTCAGTGCAGACGAAGTGCCTCTAGTTGCTGTTAGTATCAGTATGAAGTTGTCTGGGTAACTATAGGGTACCTTTAATTGGAAATAAAATTAATTTAAAAAAACACCATATAACTAAACAAGTCCGTTTTCAAAAAATACTTGATGTATATAATGCAAGACGGCTTCCACGAGTATAAAAAAAAAAAAAGCATACCTTTTTCCTTCTCCAAAAAGTATATCTCAACATCAGAAACACAGTAAAATTAAATTATCTTTTATGTTCCTAACAGAGTAATACCTTCAGCAGACAATGCCCCCACAGACCAGGAAGAGACAACCATCATTTCTGGAGGTTTTCATTCATGCATGCAGTCACAACAAGATTTTTCCCCAAACTGCAGAAAGGAGAGAAATGAACAGCCAAGTTGTGTATGCAGTATACACATGTTGCATGTAGAAGAAAGTGTAACATGCACCCATGCACAACACATACATTTTACCTGTATGTTTAACTTTTGTGAGCTCACAAGTAGAGTGGCAACAACTAAATCGATAATCAATTATGAAAATCGTTGTCATCAAATTTCATTATCAATCAGTTGGTCTGTGCACAGAACGGGGCACATTTACTTGCGTGACTTCGGTTTCTAAAAAATATTTTATTGCATTTGCACTTTGAAATAAGCCTAAAAACAGGTGTAATAATATTCAGGTTTTACCACTGAACTCAAAGTCGTTGGCAGCGCTACTGGGGTAAGTTTTGCTCAGCTCCTGTAATGTTGAAAAGTATGAAAACAGGACAGGAGAAGTATAAAATGCACAGGTTCATCAGGATGAGAACTTCAAACAGGATAATAAAAATATATATATAATATTATATATATATATATATCAAACACATACATTTTTAAAAGAACATTCCATGCACTGTAACCACAACAACCTGTTGTATTGGTAATGGTGGCCTGGCACCCTCCCAAGGTAGGTACTAAAATTGTTTCCTACTCCCCCCCCAAACAGCTAACGTTAGTTCAATGAGCTAAGCCCTGCTCATTGGCCAAGAGAGTCAACCGTGTGCTCTCAGTTTATGAGCACCTCACCGCATGATCTAGATCAGGGGTAGGCAACCTACGGCACTAGTGCCATGCACGGCACTCGAGGTGTCTTTGCACGGCACCCAAGGCTGCTAGAGACAAACAGGCTCTGGCCTATCAGGAGTCCCAGTAAAACTTCAGGTATCTGCTAATCCGAAAAGGTGGTGAAGGACAATCCTCAATTTATGCATTGCAGCACGTAGAGGAAGTGATCCCAGCACTTGTGAATGGGAATCCACACAATAGTAGAACAGCTCGCAGTTGCAGCTCCTGTCCTTGACATGTACCTGGCCGGCCTGGTCCCCACTGAACCCCAGGGAAGACACCCACACTGGTAGATATACACAGAAATGCAGAATAACCCTCCCCTCATACAAATAATACGGACAGCGCACACACAAACATACACATAATCCGCACAAATGCAACACCACTAACAATCCACATATATGCACACAACCCCACATGCAGCCTCTCACATGCAATACCTCAAACAGCCCCCACACACACTACCAAACACACATTGTGACATATCCATTCACACACACAATTCCACAAGCAGCCCACATACACAACTCACATTCATATGTATCATACACAATCCACAAACTACTCATGAACATATACAATATAATAGCTAATATACGCAGGGCCGTCTTTAACGCGGGGCAAACTGGGCAGCTGCACAGTGAGCCCCGCTGGCCTCAACTATTTCTAACACCTGGCTGGTAATCCGCACACTAAGGAGGCCCACTTGGTGGCCCGTGCACAAAGGGCCACCCGGTGGGCTTCTGTCAGCAGGGGCCCGGTCGCGCTGAGGCGCTTAACAGCGCGAGCGGGCCCCTTGCTTTTTGGCAGCAGGCTGGGAGGAAGTGACGGACACGCATCACTTCCACCCACAAAGAGAGGAGCGCGCGGGAAAGAAGAGTAGGCAGAGTGGAGGGGGGCTGGCCGAGAGAGCCAGACCCCAACTCCCAACACCTTCTGCCACCAGCAGGTTTTTAAAGTGTACATTTTGTGTGTGTCAGTATATCTGTGTGTGTGTGTGTGTGTGTGTATGTCTGTCAGTGTGTGTTAGTATGTCTGTGTGTGTGTGTGTGTGTGTGTGTGTGTGTCAGTATATCTGTGTGTGTATGTGTGTCAGTATGTCTGTGTGTGTGTGTGTGTGTTTATGTCAGTAAATCTGTGTCAGTAAATCTGTTTGTGTGTATCAGTATGTCTGTGTGTGTCAGTATGTCTGTGTATCTGTGTGTGTGTGTTTCAGTGTGTATATATCTCTGTGTGCGTGTATATGCGCATACTTCTCAGCATTCACACACTAACACTACACACAAATACACCCCTGCATTCAAATATTAACACTACGTACAAACACGTCTGTGTTACACACCAAAATCATATGTAAATACACCCCTGCATTCAAAAACCAACACTACACAAATACATGCTTGCAATCATGCCAACATCACACACAAACATATTCCATACAAAAACCTGTTTACATTCAAACACACAAAAACTGCTTAGTGCTTAATACAGACCTTTAAACATGGGTTAATGGTAGAGCCCCAGCTGTCAATGCATTTCTGGAGTTGCACCGTGCAACAGGGAGGCCCAATAAAATTCTTGCACCTCTCTACTTTAGGTCTGCCACTGCGTTGAGGTGGAGGACGTGATTGCACGCCTGGGGAGGGGGGACAGGGTCCAGGGGGCCCAAGAAAATGCTTTGCCCAAGGTCCAGTCAATATTAAAGACGGCCCTGCATATTACACACAAATACAACGATACAAAGCAATTACAGTAAAAATAACACAAGCAGAATACGGCAGCATACACACCTCAATTAAAAAAAATAGGACCGGCACGCTACGGGACATCACAATCTTATATTGGCACAGTGCTGCTAAAAGGTTGCCTACCCCTGATCTAGATTATCTTTGCGCAGAGATTTACTAGAAACATATCCAAAGACACAAACTCGAAACAACTGCAAACCAAATCTCCTGCATAGTCTTGATTATGTGGTACTGATTGTTCATGTACATATAAAAATGAGTGTGTGTTGCTATAAAAAAAAAAAATAATTCAAAACATAACACCTGAGTGTTCATAAACCCTGGCACAGTCAGGAGTTAATTGATTGAAAACGATAATTATAGTTAATATGAAGCAGGCATATGGACCAGGATCATAGCCGACTTAGAGATCTATGTAGTCAAATGTAGAAAAATGTGTGTTCTACTAAAAACAATATTTGTTTAATAAACGGATTCTATAGCATTTTAAAACTACTTTAAAACAATGGTGCTGTAGAAGTCAGTCTTTTGGTAAAGGAAAGCTGGAGACATTTAGGACGAAGTGGTTCATTTGAAGCTATTATCAGAACTACCTCATAAGTTCAGCGTATGTGTTCAAGTATAGCAAAGAAATGCTTTGATTCTTATTTTAAAAATATAACGTATAGTCTTCAAAAATAAGAGCTGCATCTCTGTTGTGCAAATAACAGTTATAGGATGACATGGCAATGGGTAAAATCTGTACGTAAAATGTCATATTTTCGCCGCATGAGAACAACTGTGTAATTCAGGCCAACACAGAGATACATAAAGAAGGACAACTTGTAAACACGCCCACCCAACAAAGACAGCAAATGGGAAGGGAAGAGGAGGCAGGAAATAGTAGAAAAGAGACAGACTATCCCTGAAGGCCCCAGTGGTAATGTGACGCAGTTTAATTGCCCGACCCCCCTCCTCCTCTCCTCCTCCCTCCTATGACAGCCCGGTCAGCTGCAAGCAACAAAACATGGTCAAGTGGGGGAGCATGCAGTAAACCAATCCAGTGGATGCAAAACTTGGGTAGATATGTCACACCCACACTAGATATTATATCAGTGAGATTTATGCATAAATGCAAGCAGAGCAAATTTTTATATAATGCTGTATAGCAGGCAACAATGGCTATGTAATGTAAGACTCAGTAAACATTTAAATACGGCAAAAAAATACAATAGAGAATGACTCTATTCTGAGAGATCACAAAGTGTTTTAACATAGCCAACAAAAGATTCCTAGACATATTAAAATGTCATACAAAGCCTCCAACCCCTTATCAAATGTAATCCCACTTTAAAAGGGTAATTGACAAATCCCTATAACAAAAGGGCTGATTGAGGCGGTAACCTTCTCTTACACAGTAAACACCTGGGTGTGGTTGAAGAATTAAAGGGTGGGGAGTTTAGGAGGTGTGGGACCCATTATACCACATATGGAATTTCAGAATGACAAGAGAAATGAAGGAAAAATAAATATGATAAACATATCAATGTACGAGAGCTCAATTATTGATAGCAAACATTCTGTCATTTACAACAACAAAAAATGCAACCATTATTTACAATTTCCAGTAATGTTGTTAAAACAGTCAATTTAACTATTTCACTAAAGGAACAGAGTAGAATACACAAACGTGACGGGAATTTAACACATCTTTACACAATTAGGAATATACAACTAACATGCAAAACAGTCAAGGTAATTCCTCAGTCAAAGGGTTAATATTTGCTAAACATCATCTCACAAACTCCACTAGTGCATAATCATAGTGTAAAACATTTTTGGACAACCTCCATATATACACAGAGCATGATGGCTATACAAGAATAAATATAAACATTCAAATTATATGGACATCGTAAAAAAATTTTGGTAGCTTGTTTTGTCACATTTGGCCCCTACACCCTTGACATTACTTGTAGGGTTATTCACTAAATTCCAAATTTTTGCAAATTAAATCGGAACAGCACTTTTTAAGCAAAAATAGCTGCCATTAAAACATAAAAACGGAATCTCTATAATTACTGCACGACTAATTTATTCACTAAACTATGCACTAAAAACAAGTTGTATAGATTAACTGTGAAAGTAAAAAAAAAAAAAAATCATAAAATTACCTAATTTTTCAGTTGAGATCAGAACACTCCAGGATGATAGACATTGGAATCTGACCACAAACCACAATATCAACTGTCATACACAGAGTGAATTAAAATACTCATTGCTTGCTTCTCAGACCATTTAATGTTGGATAAGTTATTCCATACTTAAAAAAAAAAAAAAGTTAAGTGTTTCCAACCTTCAAATGTTCCTTTTATCTTGTTTGTCTTTTTTCCCCCTGTCAATGTGAGGACCAAAGGAAGCACTACAAATAGTGTCCTACCAATTTTGCTAAAACAACATGTATAAATATAAATCCACACACCATTCCATCCATTGTGTACAGTTTCCCACAACTCTCAGCAAGCCGTTTGATTGGCTCTTACATATGTTACAAGATTAGATACAAAAACGTTAGCCGCTACATGCTTAGATGTATCAAAAAAACACAACGCTATAGGAGCCACCTTCATAGGCAACACAAATGTATCAAACAGTGACTTGAAAAAGAGGCTGCACTTCCAGCAGTACACAAACAAAAAGTGGGGATTACAAAATATGTCCCGCTCTTGTAACATATAGATATAGTTCAAACCAGGTTAACCCCAAATGTTTATGGTGACACTGGCGCCAAAAAAAAAAAGGTAGGGGTTAACGGGAAGTCTGGTTAGGTAGAAGAAATCAAGGGGGATCACGTTATGCAAAAAAGACCCTGACTAACCCTTTTTTCTGGGGACTTAAAATAATAAAATCTAAAATAAAATAAGTGGGGAAAAGTCCAAAGAGTGGAGCAGTCACCATGGAAACAATAGAACGTTCCTGCCGGTTGTTCCACTTTTAGAACTTTGCCCCAGAATGGTTCTAAACACATATCCCTGCCCACAGTGTGACTTGTTTCACAGACACAGAAGGTGGAGAAGGGCAAATATAAACTACATGTTGGATTCACAGGAGGAAGGTGGCTCCATGGAAAGCTGGGGATCCGATCCACCCTACATCATAATAAAATAAGAGAACCCTGAGAGGGATATTCATGGAGGGAGGGGGTACGGATACGGATCTGGGCAGCGGGAACCCAGGCTGGGTATAAGGATGATTAGGCCTTGTCCTCCTCCCCCTCTCACACTCCCCTCCTCGCTCCCCCTCCGCCCGCGCTGCTTCCCCGGCCAGGCCCGGCCACCATCTTGACTCAGACTCCCTCTCAGGACACAGAGGGAGAAACCCGGGGACAGCACGACCCCCCTCCCACCCCTGCCTGGCTCCTGACCCCCGAGACAGGCCGCACCGAGCCAGAAACTTCCCCCCGGCCAGCGTGTCCGCCATTTTACAACTTACCTCGGCTCCCTCACAGCGCGCCTCCCTGGGGGGAAGGCCTCGTCCCACAGCCCCGGCTGCTAATCCCACAGTCCCGGCGAACTCCCCGGGCGAACACCCTCCTCGGGAAGAGGGGAGACCGCGAGGCCTAGTCACTCCTCCGAGCCAATATGGCAAATAATAGGCAGCTTGGCGGCGGCTCAGGCTCGGCTTGAGTTGTTTGCTCTACGGCGACTCCGATACGAATGAGGCGCGCAGGCGCCACCTGGCGGTCACAAGGATCTGGCCGGCTCTCGCTGGGGCACAGCGACATCTAGCGAGCGACGGCGAGACTGCCACCCCGCGCTTTAACTCTTCCCGTGACCAGAGAGTGGTGTGTGTTAACTGCAGGGCCAGCAACACGGTGACTTGTTGGCAGCCAAGGGTTATACGATTTGTTATTCAAACAAGACATGTTTAGAGAAGAACTGGATACACTGAAAGAGCAACATGTTCCTCTTACAAAAATAATAATAATAAAAATGGAGCGACAATGTATCAGATATGTGTCACAGATATTACTTTATAGCCATTATTCAGGGAAAATATATATCATATTTACTAAACTATTTCATACAAATTACTTTTTGAACAAGTATGTTTCACATGTTGTTAGGCATTTTATTTCTACCAGCACTGTGTGCACATTTGAAGTTTTCAATAATTATAGAAATGGTGAATTTTGCAACAGCAGCATTTTAAGTCAACTTTGGTCAATGTCTTTATTTTAAACCATTATTATGTAGTTATTTCTGGGCACATTGGTTTTACTAGCTGATGGGCAGCACATGAAAAAGTTAGGCTCTATGAGGCGTAGATGTCTTTATTCTTCAGTAAAGGAATTAATTTATTGATACAGGGGGATGCTTGGTGTCACATATTACATGCAACAGGGATAGCACTTTTCACATCCAACTCATACATAAATAGTTTCCCATGTCCAGTAATAAATAAATACATTTAGGAAAAAAAAGATCCCACAGGCAGATATATATATATATATATATATATATATATATATATATATATATATATTGTTTTTATTTATTTGTATCGTATTTAAAAAAAAAAAAAACAGTGCTTTGGCCGAATTACGTCTTGTTTTTATGGAAATTGAAATAATACTAATAGGGTCTAAATAAAGAGCATGGAATCAAAATAGGCCATAATAGGTGTATTTCCTTGGAGTCATACATCTTGGCAACCTGTGGAGTGTTATGCATATTTTATTGCAAAGTGTGTGACTGAAACCTTTTTGTGCTTTTTGTGTTGGTTTCTCTCACTTCTGCCTACATGAGCTACAAAAAAAATAAAAGAATAAATGGGGGGAGAGAAAAGCACAATTAACAGCTCAGCTGGGTGTTTGGTGTTGGTGGGGACGATTCTATTACTATTCACACGAAAAGAACAATGGATTGCCTCTCAGCAGACCACAGTGTTTGCCATTTAATGCAAATATGGCCAACAGGACTCTATTATGCTGATGGCCATAGGGTAGTCAGAGCCTTCCTGTATTAAAGGGGTTAAGAGGAAGCAGCCCAGTGAGGTGGAGAAGATGGAGAGGCAGTGTCTTCTTCGCGCATGCGCAATGCACCTTCTTCTCTCACTAGGAGGCTAACAAGGAAGGGGGGGGGGGTCAGTTTCAGGCGGGTAAATCTTAAAAAAAATAAATCAAAGAAATACATTAAACACATTTATGGTTGTAATAAAAAAAAAATGATTAAATTGTATTTTGTATTTCACTTATGAATGCAAAGACCAGGAAGCAAGCCAGAGTGTGTCCTTTTGCCAGTGAAGCTGCCAGACTAATGGCGTATGTTTTTATCCAGCAGCCACTATGGCGGCGGCTCCTGTTGCCTACGTGCAACTATGGAGAGGGAGAGGGAGGGACTGTAAACAGAATGGAGGGAGGAGCAGAGAGCTCTGTATCCAAGGCGTGATATTTCTAGCTAGGAAGCAAAAAAAATAAAAAAAATATCACTTTGTGAAGTTTAAGTACTGCTAGTCAGTGAACTTAAAAGGAACAATCTTGGTGATGGTTTCTGGTTTTTATTCCTCTTTGTTTTGTAAAAAGAAGAGGAGAAGGAGACACAGAGTGAGATCCTATAATTAAAGTTGGTTAGTCATTTAGCTGGTACTCACATAACCCTAATGATTGGTATAATGGAGGATCTTATTTAACATAGATACACTCAATGAAATAATATAAACACACAGGTTTATTCATCAAAATGAGAATTTAAAAAGAAAATCAAATTTAAAAGGACACTGTAGGACATTTTACAACTTAATCTTATTGATGCAGACACTGGTTTGCAATTTGTCATGTGTGTTTTTTCCTAACTCACTACCATGTAGTATAAGTTGCTTGTGCATTTTCAACAGAGTGCATAACTTTGCATTTGTCTACATTATATTTCATCTGACATTTGAGCGCTCAGTCCCCAAATCTATCAAAATCTCAAAGTAATATTGTGCTCATGTTCTATATTACCTTACCTAATTTTGTGTCATTTGCAAAGGCTGACAAGTGACTTTCAAAGTGGTTTCAGAACGTACCCCTAAGGGACAGCACTTACCACTTTTGTCTAGCACGAAAATGTACAATTAATGACAACTCTCTTTACTGTATCTTTAAAGATACACTATAGTCAAGAAGACAACTTTTGCCTAAAGGGACACTTTAGGCACCCAGACAACTTCAGCTCATTAAATGTCACGTATTCATCCGCATATAAAAATGTGATTCATGGCATTTACTGTTCTGACAGGAAAAGTTGTGCCGAGCAACATTACTGTCCTGACAGGAAAAGTTGTGCCGAGCAGCAATCAATCCACAGGAGGGTTTGTGCTGAGCAGCAATCATGCAAATAGGAACCTGGTAACTGCCTTTGGGGTCAAAGGCTGGTTACAACCAATCAGATCCACAGGCGGGGTATTTAGGTCCAGTTCTCCTCTTGCTCAGTGCCCTGTTGTGGTTTCCCTTGTGGTTATTCTGGTTATTCTGGTTATTCTGGTTATTCTGGTTATTCTGGTTATTCTGGTTATTCTGGTTATTCTGGTTATTCTGGTTATTCTGGTTATTCTGGTTATTCTGGTTATTCTGGTTATTCTGGTTATTCTGGTTATTCTGGTTAGACTTTGACTTCCCTGTTTTCTGGCATCCCTGACCCCTGGCTTTTCCTTATCGTTGTCTCTTTCTGTGTCCCTTGAGCTTGGCTATTCCTGACTATTCTTTGGTACGTTAGTCCGGCCATTCTAAGGTCCGGTATACGTTACCTATCAGTCCTCTGTGTTACACAATTCTATGTGCTGGATCATACTGTAATCCTGACATTGAAGTAGTCTGGGTGCACTGTCCCAGGTCCCTTAACACTGAGAAGGTAATTATTGCAGTTTTTAAGAAACTGCAATAGTTACCTGCTAGGGTTAACTGCTCATCTAGTGGCTCCACTAGAGGATCTTTAACCCCTTTTGCACCACAGAGGTAGCCTTGACAGAGGGGGAAGTAATAGTGCCAGGAAAATTCGTTTTTATTCCTGGAACTATAATTTCCCTTTAATAGAGCTGTTTTTGTGTATAAAACATGTTTCTAAAGTCTCACTGCTCAATTCTCTGCCATTTAGGAGTTAAATCACTTTTGTTTCTGTTTATGAAGCCCTAGCTCCTTGCTGTAACTAACATCCTGCATGAAAACAAAATGGTTTAGTTTTCAATCAGATGCTACTTACTTTAAAAGGTTTGTATGTTCTGCACTGTAAATTGAACTTTATTTACACACTGAAGGCTCCTTTAGGGTCTAGAAGGCTAAACACAGCGCAGGAGATAAGAAATTCTAAATTAAACAGAACTTACAATAAAGGATGTTTAAACATTAGATGACTCTTTACAGGAAGTGTTTAGGCTGTGTAAGTAACATACAGGGAGGTGTGACTAGGTTTTTATAAACAAAGTGTTTTAACTCCTAAATGACAGGGAATTGAGTAGTAAGACTGCTTCATTAAACTATTGTTGTTTTGGTGACTATAGTATCCGTTTAAGCCAATGCTATGCCTAAGATTAAGAATTCTGATCTAGGCCAACTTCTTTTACTTTGAACATTAGCCTGTTGTGTGGAACCATAGCATACACACAATCAAAGTAGATCATATCCACTGCAACACACTGATCTATACTTCTACTTACTTATTATCAGAATACAATTAAGTTAGTTTGACATGATCTATGTTTCATAAAACCATGCTGATTTCTGCTTATGATGTTTAGTGCATGTTCAGTTCAGGGACATCACTGTCATCCTGTGTCCCCTTGTTTATTCACCACTTACAGCTCAGCCACAAATTATGTGTATGTGTATCCAACATTTCATTTAACTCCATAAGGACCACAGACGTACTGTAAGCAAATATATTACTTACCCGATCGTCGCCGTTCCCCCGCTGGCGATCAGTGTTGCTCCCGGTCTGGGGGGACTGCCTGATAACCCAGACAGTCCTCTCTTGGCAAATTAGGCCCCCGCGGGCCATGTGATGGCTCTGAAAGGCATCCATAGTGCTGCCTGCAGGGGAGTGCCTAAACTGACACGCAGTCTCCCTGCTTCTGTTAACCCCTTAAGACCGGAGGGCGTACAATTACGTCCTTTTTTTAAGCGGCTCTAAACGCCGCCGGGCGTAATTGTACGCCCTCCAGTTTTTTTTTTACTTACCCGGTTGGGGGGACTCCCAGGGAGCCCCCCGTGGCACCTCCGTCCTCTTCAGCCCCCCCGGGCCATGTGAGAGTGAGTTCCTTGCGAGGACCTCACAATCACATGGCCAGGATAGCTGGCTGGTGCGTTGTCAGCAGGGGGACTGCCTGTAATGACAGGTAGTCCCCCTGCTGGCTAAAATCAAATAAAAAAAATGTTAAAATAATATATATATATATATATATATATATATATATATATACACACACACACACTGTATAGGTGTATTTTAATATATATATATATATATCTCAAATTACACGTATACTGATTAAATATATATATATCATATATAAGCATGTTTAGGTGAGTGCAACCATCCCCCCCATGTTTCCTATATATATATTTGGGAGTCTAGCCAACTCCTTGGTTTTGCACCCCTCCCTGCTACAGGTGCCTCATCTCAGGTCCGTATTTAGCCTTGTACTGCAGAGAGCCTCAGATGGAATTTTTCCCCAAGTAAGTGGTTAATCTCATAAGAGCAGACATTAGACTGTGAGAGTAGGACCTGCCAAAGATGGGGTACATTGATGTTGTGGCAGGCTTATGCAATGTATGATCATATAATGTAACTAAATCCCCATTTTTTTTGCCTAGATTAGGTGTTTTTAAAAAAAACTTTTACAAATTAATAAAATCTGTCAACATTGATGTTGCTGTTTAGTAGAGTGCGCTGGATCTTGTGTATTGTTTATTGTATAATATGGCCCCCAGCAGCACCCCATTTAAGCATGTTTAGGTGAGTGCAACCATCCCCCCATGTTTCATATATATATATATATATATATATATATATATATATATATATCTCTATCTCAAATTACACGTATACTGATTAAATATATATATATATATATATATATTATAAAAAAATGTAAATACATAAAAAAATAAAATTAAAAAAATAAATACATTATTAAAAAATATATAGATGTGTTTTATTTCGTTCTAACTGTATTGTGATATTAAAATATATATATATAATATATATATTTATATCAAAATACACGTAGAACAAAATAATATAGATCTATATACATAAATATATACGTATGTCACTATATATAAATAAAAATATTTTAAAAAATTATATATATATATATATATATATATACATATATTAATTCTACACATATATTTATGTTATATTTTTACATAATTAGGTATCCTAATTAATTACAATTAGCGGGACCTGCCTGACAACCCATGCCGAAAGTATAGGGAATTTAATTTGCTAGCACTATATTTAACCCTGTAACTTTCCAAGACACCATAAAACCTGTACATGGGGGGTACTGTTTTACTCGGGAGACATCGCTGAACACAAATATTAGTGTTTCAACAGTAAAATGTATTACAACGATGATATCGCCAGTAAAAGTGATGTTTTTTGCATTTTTCACGCACAAACAGCACTTACACGGACAATATTATTGCTGCAATACTTTTTACTGTTTTGAAACACTAATATTTGTGTTCAGCGAAGTCTCCTGAGTATAACAGTACCCCTCATGTACAGGTTTTATGGTGTTTTCAATAGTTACAGCGTCAAATATAAGGCTTGTGTTTCATTTTTTTCACATTAAAATTCGCCAGATTGCTTACGTTGCCTTTGTGACCCTATGGTAGCCCAAGAATGAAAATTACCCCTATGATGGCATACCATTTGCAATAGTAGACAACCCAAGGTATTGTACATGGGTTATGTCCAGTCTTTTTTAGTAGCCACTTAGTCACAAACACTGGCCAAAATTGGCGTTTTTTGCATTTTTCACACACAAACAAATACTAACGCTAACTTTGGCCAGTGTTTGTGACCAAATGGCTGCTACAAAAAAGACTGGACATACCCCATTTGCAATACCTTGGGTTGTCTACTATTTCAAATGGTATGCCATTATGGGTGTAAATGTATTTCCTGGACTACTATACAGTCTCAAAGGCAACGTAACCAATCTGGCGAATTTCAATTTCAAATGTAACACGCTATATTTGACCCTGTAACTTCCCAAAACACCATAAAACCTGTACATAGGTACTGTTTTACACGTGAGACTTTGCTGAATAAAAAATATGTGTATTTTATTGCAGTAAAAGCAAACAGTAATATGACATTGACAGTTAAAATGTCATGTAGAACTAAAAAAATAACATTTCTTATTTACTCCCATTATTTTCATATTAAATTATGTTTCATAGCTAAATATTTGATATTAAATGAAAGCCCTGTTTCCCCTGAATAAAATGATATATAATAAGGGGTGGTGCATTTAATATGAAAGAGGTGAATTACGGTTGGACAGACATATAGCGCAAATGCCAGGTTTTGTTTACGTTTTGTTCTGTTCACAACTTGTACATTTGGCTCAGTCCTTAAGGGGTTAAAATAAAATAAAAAATGTTTAATAAATAATAAAATGTAAAACATAAAATAAAACATGTATATGTGTGTATATATTATATCTATATATAATATATGTATATAATGTCATACTAAGTGTATTTTTATATTAATATATACATTAATATAAAAATATACTTCTAATTACATTGCAAATTATAAATGTAAATAAATTTTTTTTTTCAAATGTAAAAATTATTTTAAAACTTGTATTTTGATAATATATATTGATATCTAAATACACTTAGAATTAAATTTTATATATAAATAATATGAAATATAAATATATCCATATACATAATTTCATAAATATACACGGAGACTTCAAATATATAACTATGTATATATATTTAAATTCTACGTGCATATTTATGTAATTTTTTTTTTTTAATTCTTTATTTTTGTAGTGCATATATTAATCACAGGCATACATATGGTACCCCAACGGCCAGGGCCGGATTAACATAGGGGCTGATGGAGCTGCAGCTCCAGGCCCAGGCCCATGGAATATTTTTAAACACACTACTCTTAGGGTTGCCAGGTATTTCTCATGTATTTCTTAGGGTTGCCAGGTATTTCTCAGGTATTTGAGGCTGCCTAGCCGGTGCCAGTATTGCAGTAATACCGGCAATACAAATGTCTGTCTCAGTATAAACATAGATTATTCTGCAATACCAGCGCCGGCCAGTAGGGGTCGCTGTTTGTGTGGAGAGAGGCAGTGATAAGAAGTTACGGCATCTCCCTCCCTGCCTCTCTCTACTCACTGATCCGTGGGGGAGCAGCTCTGCACAGAGAGTCCAGACAGCTGCTCCGAGACATGGGGACGCTGAGACATTGGGACACTGGGGAACATGGGGACCCTGAGCATGGTCGTCCGAAGGAATTTTTCAGTGGGGGGGGGGGGGGGGCATAATTGTAATGACATCCATGCTTGGCCCCTTTTTGACAATGTCATTAAAGGGAAGGAGCATAGTCATTTTCACATAAAGCAAGGATGAATAGCGTTTTCACAACTATGGTGTCAGGAATATATGTTTGTATTCCTGACACTATAGTGTTCCTTTCATCAAATTACAGGAACATTCTGGTCACCATAACAACTTTATCTAAATGAAAATGCTGTGATGCAAGGAGGCCCCTGGGTGCTCTTTCTTTGAAGGGGTGAAACCGCTCTCAAATGGTTTACCCCCAAAGGCTTCCTTCAGCTCCAGATCTCCAGGTCGCTCAGTGGTAGTGTTGTCGCGAACCCGAAATTTTCGGTTCGCGAACGGCGAACGCGAACTTCCGCAAATGTTCGCGAACCGGCGAACCGCGCAAACCGCCATTGACTTCAATGGGCAGGCGAATTTTAAAAACAACAGGGACTCTTTCTGGCCACAATAGTGATGGAAAAGTTGTTTCAAGGAGACTAACACCTGGACTGTGGCATGCCAGAGGGGGATCCATGGCAAAACTCCCATGGAAAATTGCACAGTTGATGCAGAGTCTGCTTTTAATCCATAAAGGGCAGAAATCACCTAACATTGACACCTGTCCTCAAAGCCCAGCCCTGATACACACTGACACAGAGCAGAATAGAGACTGTTCCCCCTACATCGGGTCACTTGGCAGATATGGATTGACACCTGTCCTCAAAACCCCTGATACACACTGACAGAGCAGAATAGGGACTGTTCCCCCTACATAGGGTCACTTGGCAGATATGGATTGACACCTATCCTAATGATCCCTGATACACACTGACACAGAGCAGAATAGAGACTGTTCCCCCTACATAGGGTCACTTGGCAGATATGGATTGACACCTATCCTAATGATCCCTGATACACACTAACACAGAGCAGAATAGGGACTGTTCCTCCTACATAGGGTCACTTGGCAGATATGGATTGACACCTGTCCTCAAAACCCCTGATACACACTGACACAGAGCAGAATAGGGACTGTTCCCCCTACATAGGGTCACTTGGCAGATATGGATTGACACCTGTCCTCAAAACCCCTGATACACACTGACACAGAGCAGAATAGAGACTGTTCCCTGTCCACAGAGACCATGATACACACTGACACAGAGCAGAATAGAGACTGTTCCCTGTCCACAGAGACCATGATACACACTGACACAGAGCAGAATAGAGACTGTTCACCGTCCACAGAGACCATGATACACACTGACACAGAGCAGAATAGAGACTGTTCTCTGTCCACAGACACCATGATACACACTGACACAGAGTGTCCGCGTGAAATAGGGCCGTGAGTAATGATGTCACGGGTAGCCTGCCCATAGTATCGCATAGGGTGGAAGAGCTGATAGGACATCTGAAACGTATTGGGATGGAGATGCTTAATTGTTCTCCAAAATGCTTGACACCACCCCATAGTGAATCTCTGCAAACTTTAATACCATCAGAGGAGGAAGAATGTGGCAGCCCACTGGGATTATTCGAAAAATTTCAAATTGATGATTTTCCAGACCCTGGGGTTGACATTAGTCCAGATTTACATCTTGTGACCCATGAGGATGTTCCAGGCACTACTTGTGAAATAAAGACAGATAATAAAGTGAATGATCCTTCTCCTTGGGACTTGCACCCTGTCGTTGAAGGTGGAGTAGGCAATGGCAAGAGCATGCTGTGGGTAGTCAGTGCAAACACTCTCTTCCCGGGGAATAATGAGGAGACTAACTATGATGACGTTATTTGCGTTGAAAGTAATGATGCCAGAGATCTTTTGAAACCATATGGAAGGAACGAATTGGTTAAAAGAAAGGCAAGAGACCACCTGCATATAGACAAGAATACGCATAAGAGAAAGAAGAGAACAGGTGAAAGAGAAGCTGCAGACTGCCTATCTGCAAATAGTTGAGTTATGTCCTGAAGATGTCCGTGTTACCACAGTGCAGACTCTGTTTGATACACTACTGAGGCGAGTCAGAGAAACCCCAGATCTTCACGTATTGGATGAGTCGGTGCGTGGAGTTGCAGAGAACGTAGAACAAGAAATATTTAAACTTTTCCTGTGTACTGACAGCAGATATACATAGGGTCACTTGGCAGATATGGATTGACACCTGTCCTCAAAACCCCTGATACACACTGACACAGAGCAGAATAGAGACTGTTCCCTGTCCACAGAGACAATGATACACACTGACACAGAGCAGAATAGGGACTGTTACCCCTACATAGGGTCACTTGGCAGATATGGATTGACAAATCCCTGACAAACAGCTACCACATGCAAGGAAGGCAGCAGGGGCGCAAATGACCCACTCCCGACGCGGGAAGGTAGTGACGACAAATAACAATACAGGACTCTTTAGAGGCCCTGTAATTGTAATCAGTCCACTTGAAATCCTTTAACTTTGATCAATTGGAGGGAAGTCTGGTGCAGAGCCACTGACCCATGCGCAGGGCCAGCCTTAGGCCTTTGGGCGCCCTGTGCAAGAAATCTTCACCCTATCACACCCATGTGCAAGAAATCTTCACCCTGTCATAGGGTCACTTGGCAGATATGGATTGACAAATCCCTGACAAACAGCTACCACATGCAAGGAAGGCAGCAGGGGCGCAAATGACCCACTCCCGACGCGGGAAGGTAGTGACGACAAATAACAATACAGGACTCTTTAGAGGCCCTGTAATTGTAATCAGTCCACTTGAAATCCTTTAACTTTGATCAATTGGAGGGAAGTCTGGTGCGGAGCCACTGACCCATGCGCAGGGCCAGCCTTAGGCCTTTGGGCGCCCTGTGCAAGAAATCTTCACCCTGTCACACCCATGTGCAAGAAATCTTCACCCTGTCACACACACACACACAGGCAAACAATGTGAACCTCACACAGAAGATGGCAGGCAGGCAACTGCTCTTCTATTACAGTGGAAACAAAATTTTGGTTGTAAAAGCACGCTATAGAGACACAAGATATGAGTGGCAACTGTCAAAGCACGCTGGCACAGGTCTGCAGAGCACACGCTGAAGTAGGCCTGACACCCAGACGCTTGCAGACAACTAAGTGCTCTTCTATTACAGTGAAAAAAAAATATTTATTTTAAATCTAAAGCTTAACCAATTGTTAAAACAGATATGAGTGGTGGCACTGGGCTAGTGGGCACAGTATCCAATGTGAACCTCACACAGAAGCTGGCAGGCAGGCAACTGCTCTTCTATTACAGTGGAAACAAAATTTTGGTTGTAAAAGCACGCTATAGAGACACAAGATATGAGTGGCAACTGTCAAAGCACGCTGGCAGGGTTGTGCAGGGCACACGCTGAAGGAAGGCCTGACAGAGCCGCTTGAAGGACACTGACTGTCTGCTATTAGCTTACACTGGAAACCTTTTTTCTTTGTAAAAGCACGCAAAAGAGACACCAGATATGATTGGCAACTGTCAAAGCACGCTGGCACAGGTCTGCAGAGCACACGCTGAAGTAGGCCTGACACCCAGACGCTTGCAGACAACTAACTGATCTTCTATTACAGTGAAAAAAATGATTTCTTTAAAATCTAAAGCTTAAGCTATTGTTAAAACAGATATGAGTGGTGGCACTGACTGTGCAAATGGGCAAGGCATCCAACCTGACACAGAAGCTGGCAGGCAGGCAACTGCTCTTCTATTACAGTGAAAATTTTTTATTTATTTTAAATCTAAAGCTTAACCAATTGTTAAAACAGATATGAGTGGTGGCACTGGGCTAGTGGGCACAGTATCCAATGTGAACCTCACACAGAAGCTGGCAGGCAGGCAACTGCTCTTCTATTACAGTGAAAAAAATTATTTATTTAAAATCTAAAGCTTAACCAATTGTTAAAACAGATATGAGTGGTGGCACTGACTGTGCAAATGGGCAAGGCATCCAACCTCACACAGAAGCTGGCAGGCAGGCAACTGCTCTTCTATTACAGGGAAAAAAATGATTTATTTAAAATCTAAAGCTTAACCAATTGTTAAAACAGATATGAGTGGTGGCACTGACTGTGCAAATGGGCAAGGCATCCAACCTCACACAGAAGCTGGCAGGCAGGCAACTGCTCTTCTATTACAGTGAAAAAAAAATATTTATTTTAAATCTAAAGCTTAACCAATTGTTAAAACAGATATGAGTGGTGGCACTGACTGTGCAAATGGGCAAGGCATCCAACCTCACACAGAAGCTGGCAGGCAGGCAACTGCTCTTCTATTACAGTGAAATTTTTTTATTTATTTTAAATCTAAAGCTTAACCAATTGTTAAAACAGATATGAGTGGTGGCACTGACTGTGCAAATGGGCAAGGCATCCAACCTCACACAGAAGCTGGCAGGCAGGCAACTGCTCTTCTATTACAGTGAAATTTTTTTATTTATTTTAAATCTAAAGCTTAACCAATTGTTAAAACAGATATGAGTGGTGGCACTGACTGTGCAAATGGGCAAGGCATCCAACCTCACACAGAAGCTGGCAGGCAGGCAACTGCTCTTCTATTACAGTGAAAAAAAAACATTTATTTTAAATGTAAAGGTTAACCTATTGTTAAAACAGATATGAGTGGTGGCACTGGGCAAATAGGCACAGTATCCAATGTGAACCTCACACAGAAGCTGGCAGGCAGGCACCTGAAATTACATTACACAGGAAAAAAAAAAAAGCAGCCTGATGTTATAGCCCTAAAAAGGGATTTTTGGGGTGCTGTCCTTACAGCAGAGATCAGATGAGTCCTTCAGGATTGTAGTGGACACTGAATACCCTAGCCTAGCTATCAATTTCCCTATCTAATCAGCAGCAGCTAAACTTTCCCTCCTCTCACTAAGCATGCATCTTCCGAATGAATCGAAAATGGATGCTGGGAGGGAGGTTGGAGGGTGTGGAAGGGAGGGAGTGCTGCTGATTGGCTGGAATGTGTCTGCTGACCGAGAGGCACAGGGTCAAAGTTTGCCCAATGATGACGAATAGGGGGCGGATCGAACTGCGCAGGTGTCCGCCCGCCGCGGCGAACGCGAACACGCTAATTTCGCCGGGAACTGTTCGCCGGCGGACAGTTCGGTACATCACTACTCAGTGGTATTCGACTTCTGAAACAGAGTGTCAGGAAGTGCAGATTGAAGTTGGGCATGGGTGCCGCTGATTGGCTAGTGTGGTCAGCTGACACTCTAAGCCAATCGCTAGTTCCCGATTCATAAAAATGTTTTACGTTTTTATGAATGGCAGTTTTAGGCAGGTTTATTGGACACCGCAATGTTTCGACCTGTACCCAGGTCTTTATCAAGTCTCCAATGTCCCCTATGTATCAGTGTCCCCTATGTATCAGTCTCTCAGTGCCCCATGTCTCTCTGTGCCCGTAGTGTCTCTGTGCCCGTAGTGTCCATGTGCCTGTAGTGTCTCTGTGCCTGTAGTGTCTCTGTGCCCATAGTGTCTCTGTGCCCGTAGTGTCTGTGTCCCCTAGTATAAAAGAAAAAAATCTCAGGCACTCACTGTGATAGCTTTAAGCAGGTTTATTTTGACCTGTACCCAGGTTTTTATCAAGTCTCCAGTGTCCCCTATATATCACAGTGTCTCAGTGCCCCATGTCTCCCCGTGTCCCCTCGTGTCTGTCACCCAGTGTCCCCAAGAGTCTCAGATTTCCAGGTCTCCCAGTGTTCCCTAGTATCTGTGTCCCCATGTCTCCCAGTGTCCCAATGTCTCTCAATGTCCCCTAGTGACATGGGGACACTGGGAGACATGAGGACACAAACACTAAGGGACTGGGAGACATAGGGACACAGACATTCCCCCTTTTTGTGTATGTTCACCCTTTCGGCCATTCTGGTTATGTGATTTGTGTCAGTAGCCCACCCTTTTACAACATCCATAGACTTCCTGCTTTACTGGACACTGCTGTTAGGGGGTATGAGTTTACTTGAAAGATGAAAGCATGAGATTAGCAAAGGGTATGTGTTTTCTCATAGTTGCATCCTTTGAGTTTCCCTACAGCATCATCTCCATCAGATACATGACGCTTAGGAGGTAGGACTGTTTTAGTGTTTTTGGTCAATAAGATTTTGTAATTAGGCCCATCATAATTATCAGCACCAGGCCCACTGGGCTCTTAATCCGGCCCTGCCAACGGCATTCCATATGCAGGTTTCAAGACATTAGTTACAGTAGGGGGTAGATAGACAATGCACTTTTTTTCTTTTGTACATATATTAATGAACGCATTACTGGAATCAAGATTATATAAACATGCCTAAAGTACACATCTAAGCTATGCTTCCGACATAAGTTTGCAAAGGATTAACGCTCTAGATATGCATATAAACAGGTTAAAGTAAATAATTAAAGCAAGTTTCACAAATCTGACCCAGAATAGGCTATAATAGCTGAGTTGCAGCAGGGTATTGAAGCAAGGCTTAAGTAGTAGGCCAAGGTTAAAGGCTGTGTGTCGTTTTAAGCCATACACTGCAATATTGTGGACTAGATTTAACATTGAGTCACTTGAGATACAGTGAAAGAGAGTGTTCGTGGGTGCTTGCCTTGCCTTAACCGATGCCTCTTCTTAGCTGGGTGCCCCCTTCCAGTGTGTGTGGGCTCAGGGCTCCTGTGTTGTGCGGCGATGTGGCTGCTTGTTGCACTGGTTTCTCATGCCCGGAGCTGGAGCAAAGCCCTGTGCTTTTGGGTGCAGGTGCTTTCTTGGGTCTCTCGCCCCTCAGTCTCGCCTGTCGGGTCGTTCGCCTAGGCTGTGTGCGTGTGTGGAGGGGCTCCTCTGTCGGCGCCATCTTGTGGTCACTGTCGGGCGGGAGTCGTTGCGGCCGCGACAGGTACGTGCGGAATGCTTGCTGTGTGTACCGGTAATTCGGGCTGCCGTCCTGTCCGTGCCTTTGGCAACTCCCAGCTGCTCGGCATTCTGCTTTTGCCAGGAAGCGTCCTGTGGAGGCACTGGCCCTATCGCCTGTGCAGGTGGCCTCCGCCATCTTTGTGGCTGCGTCTGGGGTTTGAGTCTTGGCGGCCCTGTAGTTTCGCCTGCCGTGCTTGTGGCGGTTGGGTCTTGAGAGTGGGGACCGGGATCACCCCCCCCGGTCCAGAGGGGGGGGGGGGGTACGGGGCCGGTTCCCCGCGGGTCCGACTGAGCGCTGAACGGCGTGCGGCAGGGCAGCGGCCGTCCGCCCCGCTCGCCTCCGGAGTAGGCCTCAAACGTGTCGGGTTGGATTCCTCCCCCAGGGGACTGAATATTGCAAATAGGATAGGGGAAAATCTGCTAAACACAAGCAAAATAAAAAAACATAGCGTATAACTGTGTGGGGACTGGTGTTAATGTGTGTCAGGGTACCTGAAGTCTCTACCTCTGAGAGAGGTAGAGACTTAGAAGTTTATCCGTCCGGACGGCATGTCTCCTCGGCCTCCCGCGGTTCACTCGGTCTTGCTAACGCCGGCCGCGAGGGAGTCACTTCCTTTTATAACAGGAGGACCGGAGGTAGACGTCATGACGCCAACCCGGAACGTCCTGTCACTCAAATCTCGGGAGACGAATCAGGACTCGCCGGAGGCGTGTCTTCTCTCCCTAGCCAGGATACTTAACAGTGGCTCTCTCATTCTCTCATTGCCCTGTCGTGGTTCTAGTCCGCCTAGTCACACAGTGCTTTGTTATTCACTTGTCTTTTGGTTCTGACCCGGCTTTGTTGTTTACTCTCCTGCCTTTCTGTTATCCTTGACCTGGCTTGTCTCTCGCTTACCTGTCCTCTCGTTCCCTCGACCTCGGCTTGTCTCTGACCATTCTATTGTAGTTATACGTTAAGTCCGGCCATTCTAAGGACCGGTATACGTATCTGCTACTCTTTGTACTCTGCGTGTTGGATCCCTGACCCGATCCTGACTGTCAGGGTACCTGAGGCCTCTACCTCTAAGGGAGGTAGAGATTTGGTGGTTTGCCCGTCCAGGCGAGCTGTTTCCTTCGTTCCTCGCGGTTCATCCAGTCACTTAAACACCGGCCGCAAGGAATCCACGTCCTTTTCTAGCGGGACGCTCAATACGTGACGTCATGACGCTATCACGAGCGACCTGTCACTCAAGTGTCCGATATCCAATCGGTACTTGTCAGAGGCGTGATTACCATCCAGAGCCAGGGTATTTAAGCTTACTTCTCTCTTCAGCTCATTGCCCTGTCGTGGTTCTAGCTTGTCTAGTCACTCAGTGCTCTGGTATTCTAGTTTACTCTATTTGGTTTTGACTCGGCTTGTTGTACTACCCTGCTTCTCTGTTCTCCCTTGACCCGGCTTGTCTCCCGCTTATCTGTCTTCCCGTTCCCTCGACCTCGGCTTGTCTCTGACTATTCTCTATTACTCTCGGTACGTTAGTCCGGCCATTCTAAGGCCCGGTATACGTACCTTTCCACTCTTTGTACTCTGCGTGTTGGATCCCTGTCCCGATCCTGACATTACGACAGGGCCAATGGATCCTGCAGGTACAAACAGTCAGCTTGGTTCTTCTGATCCCAGGTTTGACGCCATGGAGCATAGGATGGATCAGATGGCTCTAGCACTACAGGCACTTTTGTCTCGTGCTAGTAACCCACCTGAGGAGACACGTACTCCTTCTATTTCTCCTGCAGTCTCAGGTCTAGAGGTAGCCACTGTAGGTGCTTCTTCCCGTATTACCCCACCAGTACGTTATGGCGGGTCACCGGAGAAGTGCCGTGGTTTTCTGAACCAGATTAGCATCCATTTCGAATTACAACCCCGCTCTTATCCTACAGATAGAGCGAAGGTTGGATTTGTTATTACTTTACTCATTGAGAAAGCTCTGAGATGGGCCAATCCTTTATGGGAGAATGATAATCCACTAGTCTATAATTATAATGCCTTTGTAGCTGCGTTTAGAAGAACTTTTGACCCTCCTGGTAGAAAGGTCAATGCAGCTAGATTACTGTTGCGCCTTAGACAGGACAATCGAACACTTGTGGACTATGCACTAGAGTTCAGGTCCTTGGCGGCAGAAGTTAAGTGGAACGAACAGGCTTATATAGATGTGTTTCTGAATGGGTTATCAGATGTAATTCTTGACGAGGTCGCTACTAGAGAACTCCCTGAGAATTTGGAGGATTTAATTTCTTTTATATCTCGTATTGATGAACGCATAAGAGAGAGGCAGAACACTCGAGATAGGACCCGTAGACCCTCCTTTAAACTAGCGCCTACCTTTCAAAATTCTGAGTTCGAGGACTTACGTATTTCTGAACCTATGCAGATAGGCAGTACTCATCTCACAGAGAGAGAGAGACAGTACAGAAGAAGGGAGGGTTTATGTATGTATTGTGGAGTCAGAGGACATTTACGCCTAAATTGTCCTAATCGTTCGGGAAACGCTCGCACCTAAGTTTCTCTAGAGGACAGGCCTTGGGTGTTTCTACTTTGTCCTCTATTCACAACTACAAAGAGTTCAGGCTTCTGTTACCCGTTTCTTTGAGGTGGGAGAAGGGAGTAGTAAAGACTATGGCACTAATCGATTCTGGAGCTGCTGAGAGCTTTATAGATCAGGGTTTTGTTGCCAAGCATGCTATCCCATCCCAGTTAAAAGAGACACCACTGGCTGTTGAGGCCATCGATGGTAGACCGTTACTTGAGCCTGTTATTTTCCATGAGACCATACCGATTAACTTAACTGTTGGCATCCTACATAAAGAGGATATATCCTTAATGCTCATTTCTTCTCCGTCTATTCCCATAGTCCTGGGGTACTCCTGGTTGAGGAGACACAACCCTATTATTAATTGGGAGTCAGGGGAGATAGTTTCGTGGGGAAAGAATTGTCAAGAAAAATGCTTGCGGAAGGTCTTACCTCTCGGATTAACTAACACATCGACTACCTCTGACAATCCTACAGAGACACAAATTCCGCCTCAGTATCTAGATTTAAAGGCAGTATTTGACAAAAAGAAAGCCGATACCTTACCCCCACACAGGTCCTTTGATTGCAAAATTAACCTACTCCCTGGTACCATGCCTCCCAGAGGTCATGTATACCCATTATCTACGAAAGAGAACTCAGTTCTAGAGGAGTATATTCACGAGAATTTAGACAAGGGATTCATCAGGAGGTCCTCCTCCCCTGCCGGGGCTGGATTTTTTTTTGTTAAAAAGAAAGATGGTTCTTTGAGACCTTGTATTGATTATCGAGGCTTGAATAAGATAACCATTAAAAATGCCTACCCGATTCCCTTGATCACCGAACTCTTCGATCGTTTGAAGGGCTCTACAATTTTCACCAAGTTAGACCTCAGAGGGGCATATAACTTGGTGAGAATCCAGCAGGGACATGAGTGGATGACGGCATTCAATACTCGCTATGGTCACTATGAATATACGGTTATGCCTTTTGGGTTATGCAATGCACCAGCGGTATTCCAAGATCTGATAAATGAGGTTCTTAGGGAATTTCAGCAAGAGTGCGTCATTGTATACCTAGATGATATACTTATACATTCTAGTGAGATTGAGACTCATCACAAGCAAGTCAGGAGGGTTTTGCACAAGCTTCTTCAGCATGGTTTGTACTGCAAGTTGGAGAAATGTAGCTTTGATCAAACCCAGGTAACCTTTCTCGGCTATGTGATCTCTGGGGAGGGATTTAAGATGGATCCGGATAAACTCCAGTCCATTCTAGAGTGGCCTTTACCCAAAGGTCTTAAAGCCGTACAGAGATTTATTGGTTTTTCCAATTATTATAGGCGCTTTATTAAGGGCTATTCTTCAATTATCGCACCTATCACTAATATGACCAAACAGGGGGCTGATACTAAGAATTGGACTACTGAAGCTCTTCTTGCGTTCAAAACTCTCAAGGAGCTTTTCGCTTCCGCTCCAATTTTAGTTCACCCCGACACTTCCCTGCCTTTTCTGCTTGAGGTAGACGCATCAGAGACTGGTTTAGGTGCTGTCCTATCTCAAAGGTTGGGTGTTGATAAACCATTACATCCATGTGGATTTTTCTCTAAAAAATTGTCCGGTACTGAGAGCAGATATGACATTGGTGACAGAGAATTACTAGCGGTTATCAAAGCTTTGAAAGAGTGGAGACATTTATTGGAAGGTACTTTACATCCTGTTACCATTCTAACAGACCACAAAAATTTGTCTTATATCGGAGAGGCCAAGCGTTTGTCCTCCAGGCAGGCTCGTTGGTCATTGTTTCTTACCCATTTCAATTACGTTCTGACTTACAGACCTGGCTCAAAGAATTCTAAAGCCGATGCGCTATCTCGCCAATTTGAGCCTTCTGCTTCAGTTGAACCACTTGTGTCCTCCATTGTACCCAAATGCAATATTATTGCTAATACCAGTCTTAAAATTCATTCTCCGCTACTTGACCAGATCTTGAAGTCACAACATCTAGCTCCCGGAAACACTCCTGAGGGAAGAAACTTTGTTCCCCCTGAACTTCAACTGGAGCTCTTACAATGTTTTCACGAAAGTAAGATAGCTGGTCATCCTGGTATTCGCAAGACATACTCTCTGATATCCAAGGATTTCTGGTGGCCTTCACTTCGAAAAGATATTGAGGAGTTCGTCGCAGCTTGTGAGACTTGTGCCAAGACTAAACTACCTCATGCTTCTCCATGTGGCCTGTTACACCCCTTGGACGTTCCTGAGAAACCTTGGTCCTGTTTGTCCATAGACTTTATCGTTGATTTACCTGCTTCCAAGAGACAAACTGTTATTCTCACGGTGGTGGATAGATTTACTAAGATGGCTCATTTCGTACCATTACCTAAACTTCCGACTTCTCCTGAATTGGCGGAGATTTTTGCGAGAGAGGTTTTTCGCCTACATGGGATTCCTTCGGAGATTGTTTCTGATAGAGGTTCTCAATTTGTCTCACGTTTCTGGAGATCCTTTTGTTCTCAAATGGGTATCAAATTGAACTTCTCCTCTGCCTATCACCCTCAGTCTAACGGAGCTGCTGAACGTACTAATCAAAAGATCGAACAGTATCTACGTTGCTTTGTTTCCGAACACCAGGACGATTGGGTCGGTCTGATTCCTTGGGCGGAGTTCGCACACAATAACCTTGTTTGTGATTCAACTCGCTCTAGCCCTTTCTTCATGAACTATGGCTTTCATCCTTCGATTTTTCCTTCGGTTTCCTCTTCTCAGGGGATACAGTCGGTTGATGATCATGTCGCCAACCTGAAGAGATTATGGGATCAGACTCGGCAAATTCTATTACATAGTTCTTCGTTGTTCAAGAAACACGCTGACAAGCATAGAAGAGCGGCTCCTGTTTTTGTTCCTGGGGATAGGGTATGGTTGAGTACTAAGAATATTCGCCTAAAAGTTCCATCTATGAAGTTTGCTCCTCGCTACATAGGTCCTTACAGGATTCTCACTCGTATCAACCCGGTTGCGTATCGCCTTGCTCTGCCACCTGCCTTACGCATTCCTAACTCTTTTCATGTCTCCTTGTTGAAACCTCTTATTTGCAACAAATTCTCCTCTAAGGTTTCCTCCCCTCGTCCTGTTCAGGTGGAGGGTCGGGAGGAGTACGAGGTCAGCTCCATCATTGATTCCAGAATTTCAAGGGGAAAATTGCAATATCTGGTCAACTGGAGGGGATATGGTCCTGAGGAGAGGAGTTGGGTACCTCAGGAGGACGTTCATGCGTCTCGCCTTCGCAGAGCATTTCACCTCCGCTTCCCATCTCGCCCCGGTTCCTTCCGCCCGGTGGGCGTATCTGAGAGGGGGGGTACTGTCAGGGTACCTGAGGCCTCTACCTCTAAGGGAGGTAGAGATTTGGTGGTTTGCCCGTCCAGGCGAGCTGTTTCCTTCGTTCCTCGCGGTTCATCCAGTCACTTAAACACCGGCCGCAAGGAATCCACGTCCTTTTCTAGCGGGACGCTCAATACGTGACGTCATGACGCTATCACGAGCGACCTGTCACTCAAGTGTCCGATATCCAATCGGTACTTGTCAGAGGCGTGATTACCATCCAGAGCCAGGGTATTTAAGCTTACTTCTCTCTTCAGCTCATTGCCCTGTCGTGGTTCTAGCTTGTCTAGTCACTCAGTGCTCTGGTATTCTAGTTTACTCTATTTGGTTTTGACTCGGCTTGTTGTACTACCCTGCTTCTCTGTTCTCCCTTGACCCGGCTTGTCTCCCGCTTATCTGTCTTCCCGTTCCCTCGACCTCGGCTTGTCTCTGACTATTCTCTATTACTCTCGGTACGTTAGTCCGGCCATTCTAAGGCCCGGTATACGTACCTTTCCACTCTTTGTACTCTGCGTGTTGGATCCCTGTCCCGATCCTGACACTGACATTACGACAGGGCCATGGATCCTGCAGGTACAAATTGTCAGCTTGGTTCTCCTGATCCTAGGTTTGACGCCATGGATCATAGGATGGATCAGATGGCTCTAGCACTACAGGCGCTGCTGTCTCGCCCTATTAATCCACCTGAGGAGATGCGTAATACGTCTGCTTCTTCTGTGGGTTCGGGGCTAGAGGTAGCTACTGTAGGTGCTTCTTCCCGAGTTACCCCACCTGTACGTTATGCTGGTTCTCCTGAGAGGTGTCGTGGCTTTTTGAACCAGATCAGTATTCATTTCGAGCTACAGCCCCGTTCATACCCTACTGATAGGGCAAAAGTGGGATTTATTATTACCTTACTCATTGAGAAAGCTCTGAGATGGGCTAATCCGTTGTGGGAGAATGATAATCCATTAGTCTATAACTATAATTCCTTTGTAGCTGCTTTTAAAAGAACTTTTGACCCTCCTGGCAGGAAGGTCAATGCAGCCAGATTACTGTTGCGCCTTAGACAAGACAACCAAACACTTGTGGATTATGCACTAGAGTTCAGGTCTTTGGCGGCAGAGGTAAAATGGAATGAACAGGCCTATATAGACGTATTCTTAAATGGATTATCTGATGTAATACTTGATGAGGTAGCGACAAGAGAGCTTCCCGAGAACCTGGAGGACTTAATTTCCTTTATCTCTCGTATTGACGAACGTCTAAGGGAGAGACAGAATACTCGAGATAGAACCGCTAAATCTTCCTCTAGACTAGCACCATCATTTCAAATTTCTGAAACCAAAAATCCACAGGTTTCAGAACCTATGCAGTTAGGCCTTACTCGTCTCTCAGAGGAGGAGAGACAGTACAGGAGAAGAGAGGGACTGTGTATGTATTGTGGGGCCAGAGGTCATGTACGTTTGAGCTGTCCCAGCCGTCCGGGAAACGCTCGCACCTAAGTTTCTCTAGAGGACAGACCTTGGGTGTTTCGATTTTGTCCTCTACTCATAACTACAAAGAACATAGACTCCTATTACCGGTCTCTTTAACTTGGGAGAAGGGAACTTTAGAGACTATGGCATTGATAGACTCCGGCGCTGCTGAGAGTTTTATCGACCAAAAGTTTCTCACCAAACACTCTATCCCATCCCAGTTAAGGAAGACACCCTTGGCTGTTGAAGCCATTGATGGTAGACCTTTAGTTGAGCCTGTGATTTTCCGGGAGACCACACCTCTTTACTTAACTACTGGTATTCTACACAAGGAGGAAATATCCCTACTACTCATTTCATCCCCTTCTGTTCCCATAGTCCTGGGATACTCCTGGCTTAAGAGACATAACCCCGTTATAGATTGGAGATCAGGGGAAATAGTTTCGTGGGGTCAGAATTGTCAAGAGAATTGTTTAAAGAAAGTGTCACCTCTTTGTAGTGTCAACTCACTTAATAACGCTACCGACTCTACCAAAGTACAGATACCGTCCTTGTATCAAGATTTAAAGGCAGTATTTGACAAAAGAAAGGCTGATACCTTACCACCACATAGGCCTTTTGATTGCAAAATTAATTTACTTTCTGGTACCATGCCCCCCAGGGGTCATGTATACCCTTTGTCTACGAATGAAAACTTAGTTCTAGAAGAGTATATTCGTGAAAACCTAGACAAGGGGTTCATTAGAAGATCCTCCTCTCCTGCTGGGGCTGGATTTTTTTTTGTTAAAAAGAAGGATGGTTCTTTAAGACCTTGCATTGACTACCGAGGCCTTAACAAGATAACCATCAGAAATGTATATCCGATTCCCTTGATCACCGAGCTTTTTGATCGATTAAAAAGTTCTAAAATTTTCACTAAGTTGGACCTTAGAGGTGCTTATAATTTGGTGAGAATCCACGACGGTGACGAGTGGAAAACTGCATTCAATACTCGATATGGGCACTATGAGTATACTGTAATGCCTTTTGGTCTCTGCAATGCCCCGGCGGTATTTCAGGACCTTATTAATGAGGTTCTTAGGGAGTTTCAAGATGACTGTGTGATTGTATACCTTGATGATATACTTATACATTCCAGGGATATTGAGACTCATCACGGACAAGTCAGAAGGGTTTTACACAAACTTCTTCAGCATGGCTTATACTGCAAACTAGAGAAATGCAGCTTTGACCAATCCCAAACTACCTTTCTTGGTTATGTGATTTCTGGGGAAGGGTTTGAAATGGACCCGGAGAAGCTCCAATCCATATTAGAGTGGCCTTTACCTAAGGGTCTCAAGGCTATCCAGAGATTCATTGGTTTCTCTAATTACTACAGACGTTTCATTAAGGGATACTCCTCTATCATTGCTCCCATCACCAATATGACCAAACAAGGGGCTGAGACTAAGAATTGGTCTACTGAAGCACTTCTGGCTTTTAAGACACTCAAGGAGCTGTTTGCTTCCGCACCAATTTTAGTTCACCCTGATACTACTCTACCTTTCCTACTCGAAGTTGACGCTTCTGAGACAGGTATAGGTGCTGTTCTGTCCCAAAGGTTGGGTGTAGATAAACCATTACATCCTTGTGGATACTTTTCCAAAAAATTGTCAGGTACTGAAAGCAGATATGACATTGGTGACAGGGAACTACTAGCGGTTATAATGGCCTTGAAGGAGTGGAGACATTTATTGGAGGGTACTTTGCATCCTGTTACTATTTTGACAGATCATAAAAACTTATCCTATATTGGAGAGGCTAAACGACTATCATCTAGACAGGTTCATTGGTCCATATTTCTCACTCACTTCAACTACGTACTCACATATAGGCCAGGTTCTAAGAATTCTAAAGCCGACGCCTTATCTCGCCAATATGAACCTGCTGCCGTATCTGAGCCGGTTTTGTCCTCTATAGTACCCAAGTGTAACATTATCGCTAACACTACTCTCAAAGTTCATTCTCCGCTACTTGATCAGATAAGGAACTTGCAGCATCTGGCACCTAGACTGACTCCGGCTTCCAGACTTTTCGTCCCTCCTGAACTCCAATTGGAGCTCTTACAGTGTCTTCACGAGAGTAAGGTGGCTGGTCATCCGGGTGTTCGCAAGACGTATTCTTTGATCTCCAAGGATTTCTGGTGGCCGTCGTTACGGAAGGATATTAAGGATTTTATCGGGGTTTGTGTGGTCTGTACTAAAACTAAACTACCGCATTCGCTTCCTTGTGGCCTTCTACAACCTCTGGAAATTCCTGACAAACCTTGGTCCTGTGTGGCAATGGACTTTATTGTGGATCTGCCTGTTTCTAAAAAACACACTGTTATCCTCACCGTAGTCGATAGGTTTACCAAGATGGCACATTTCGTACCCTTGCCTAAACTCCCGACTTCCCCTGAATTGGCGGAAGTCTTTGCTAAAGAGATTTTTCGCTTGCATGGGATTCCCTCGGAGATCACTTCTGATAGAGGCTCCCAATTTGTTTCACGTTTTTGGAGGTCGTTCTGTTCTCAATTAGGCATCAAATTGAATTTTTCGTCCGCCTATCATCCTCAGTCTAACGGAGCTGCTGAACGAACCAACCAGAAGATTGAGCAATACTTACGTTGTTTTGTTTCCGAACACCAGGACGATTGGGTCGGTTTGATTCCTTGGGCGGAGTTTGCGCACAACAATCTCGTTTGTGACTCTACGCATTCAAGCCCCTTCTTCATGAACTATGGCTTTCATCCATCTATTCTTCCCCCGGTTTCTCCTTCCCAAGGAGTGCCGTCGGTTGATGTCCATGTGGCCAATTTGAGGAAGTTGTGGGATCAGACTCGACAGATTCTTCTACACAATTCTGTACTGGTTAAGAAACATGCTGACAAACGTAGAAGGGCGGCTCCGAATTTTGTTCCAGGCGATAGAGTGTGGTTGAGTACTAGGAATATTCGTCTTAAAGTTCCTTCCATGAAATTCGCTCCTCGTTATATTGGTCCCTACAGGATCTTGACTCGAATTAACCCAGTGGCATATCGTCTAGCTCTCCCAGCTACTTTACGCATCCCGAACTCCTTTCACGTGTCATTGCTGAAACCTCTAATCTGTAACAGATTCTCCTCCACAATCGCCCCTCCGCGCCCTGTTCAGGTGGAGGGTCAGGAGGAATATGAGGTTAACTCCATTATTGATTCTCGTGTCTCCCGGGGGCGAGTACAATATTTAGTTGACTGGAAGGGATATGGTCCTGAGGAGAGGAGTTGGATACCACAAGAGGATGTTCATGCTCCTCGTCTTCGCAGGGCATTTCACTCCCGCTTTCCATCTCGCCCCGGCTCCTTCCGCCCGGTGGGCGTATCTGAGAGGGGGGGTACTGTCAGGGTACCTGAAGTCTCTACCTCTGAGAGAGGTAGAGACTTAGAAGTTTATCCGTCCGGACGGCATGTCTCCTCGGCCTCCCGCGGTTCACTCGGTCTTGCTAACGCCGGCCGCGAGGGAGTCACTTCCTTTTATAACAGGAGGACCGGAGGTAGACGTCATGACGCCAACCCGGAACGTCCTGTCACTCAAATCTCGGGAGACGAATCAGGACTCGCCGGAGGCGTGTCTTCTCTCCCTAGCCAGGATACTTAACAGTGGCTCTCTCATTCTCTCATTGCCCTGTCGTGGTTCTAGTCCGCCTAGTCACACAGTGCTTTGTTATTCACTTGTCTTTTGGTTCTGACCCGGCTTTGTTGTTTACTCTCCTGCCTTTCTGTTATCCTTGACCTGGCTTGTCTCTCGCTTACCTGTCCTCTCGTTCCCTCGACCTCGGCTTGTCTCTGACCATTCTATTGTAGTTATACGTTAAGTCCGGCCATTCTAAGGACCGGTATACGTATCTGCTACTCTTTGTACTCTGCGTGTTGGATCCCTGACCCGATCCTGACAATGTGTAATCACAATTGGACACTCACAAATTAGTGGAGTTAAAACAGCCTTGAAAGGTATCTCTTTCTTCAGTATCCAATGTGTTGTCCCTCTTCACATATTCATCAGCGGATGGACGTATATATCTCAGAAGACAAAATATATACAGAAATTGTAGTGCACTTCCAGAGTTTAAGTAAAAAAAGTTTTAATAACTTACATTCAGGTAAAAAATAAACAGCATGTCACCATAAGACGTCCTACGCGTTTCGTCCTTGGACTGGACTTCCTCAGGGACTTGGTGAGATAAGGTGCAATCACAAATATTAACAGCAATAAAAATATCCCTCCCGCAGTCCTTTTATACATCCCCATTTAGTGTTCAAAGTCTTTCAGCTGGTGTTCACTTTTCGTTTTTCGCGGTCTTGGGCCGAATGACGTCATCGCGTACGCCACGTGCGTTCCACCATGCGTTCCACAGACCCGGAAGTGGGTCGCGATCGTTGGTCTGTTTTCATTGCAAAGACTCAGAACATGTGTAGACGGGTGCACCAAACGGAGAGGGGGAGGGAAAAGTAATTAAAACGGTTCTCTGGATGGCACTTACAATTATAAAACAAAATCAGAACTGTATATTTACCATATGACATGTTGGTAAAGGCATGTGTATACATCCCTTTTTATGAGAGAAAAAATAAAAGATAAAAGTTGCTCGAAGTTGCTTCCCTTACATATTTTATGTTTTTTATGCTTTTCACATCATTTATACAGCATAGGTAATAAGAGGATAATAATATTATTTATAAAAAACATAGGGAGAGGATAATGATGTCACTTATAGAAAACATATAAGGAAAGAATAGCGATATGATTTAACATCTTATGAAAACAGTTTATATATACTAATATCAATATGATGGTGAAACCCGTTTATGTTGCACCTTTGTTTCTTTCTATTTTAAAGGTAAATACCATAAGTTATATGTCTTTTGGGTGACAATCAAAAATATCCTAAGAGATCAAAAAATGCAAAAAAAACGGAATAAGAAAATTAAGTAAAATTTGGAGTCACATGGGAAAAAATTACATAAATAAAAATAAAAATGAAATAAAAAATAAAATAAAATAAAATAAAATAAAAATAAAAATAATAAAAATAGAAATAGAAATAGAAATAGAAATGGAAATAAAATTGCAAATAAAAAATAAAAAATAAGAATCAAAATAAAAATAAAAATAGAATAAAAATAAAAATAAAAATAAAAATAAAAATAAGAATAAAAATAAAAATAAAAATAAAAATAAAATTGAAATACAATAGAGATAGAAATAAAAATAAAAATAAATAAAAATAAAAAATAATCAACAATTATAAGGGATTAAAATAAAAATATAAATAAAAATCTAATAAAGATAAAAAAGATAGGAAAAAAATATTAATAATAGGGATAAAATACAAATAAATCCTTTATTTTTCGAAAGAAGGAAAGGTGCAATAATTCCCACATGTTTTACAAAAAACGAATATAAACTTGATGGTTCTTTTAATCTTCAAAAAAACTCCATAAATCAATATCTAAATTAAGACCAAAGGGTTGGAGTGTTTTTAATTTATTGATCCAAAACGTCTCTCGCTGGGAGAGCTTTTTGGTCAAATTTCCTCCTCTCCAATACGGGTCTACATGTTCAATGCCCAAAAAAACAAAACTTCGCCAATCAAATTTATGGCAAGCATTACAATGTAGTGGTATTATGTGTTTTTTTGATTCTTTTCGAATATTGTTTTGATGTTCTAATATTCTCTCTTTTAATTTCCTACATGTTCTCCCCACGTACTGTTTTCCACAGGGACATTGTAGTATGTATACTACATTTTTCGTGTTACAATTTATATTAGATTTTATTTTAAATCTCTCTTTTGTGGTAAAGCTCATAAATTCTCTTTTTTGTATAAATCTTTGATTCTTGCAGGCTTTGCAGGAATTGCAAGGGTTGAAACCACTGATATTCGGAGTTTTGTTTTTACACGGAGTTTTTAAAGCATAACTGGGTGCTAATATGTTTTTTAAGTTTTTTGTTTTCTTGAAGATAACTGGTGTTTTCATTGGTAACACTTTACCCAAAATGGGATCTTGGCGCAGAATGTTCCAATGTTTATTAAGTATTCTTTTTATTTTCCAATGCTGTGTATTGTACTGAGTGGTGAAAGAAAAATTGTAATTGTCTTTAGAGTGTCTTTTGGGGTTAGATGCTATCAATTCTTGTCTATTCCTTTTTCCTATTTCCTTAATTTCTTTATCTAGCAATGTTGTTTCATATTTCTTTGCCAAGAATTTATTTTTAAGATGTTTAGCTTGTTCTCTATAGTCTGAGTTCTTTGTACAGTTTCTTCTTACTCGTATTAGTTGGCTTTTTGGTATAGTTTCCAGCCATTTGTCTTTATGGCAACTCTTCCTATGAATGAAACTATTACCCTCTGTTTTTTTAAAAAAGCATTTTGATTGAACTTGGTTATTTTCTATAAAGAGACTTAGGTCAAGGAAATTGATAGTGGTGGTATTTATTTCGTATGTGAATTTTAAACCATAATCGTTTTGATGAATGTAATCAATGAACAATAACAAGTCTTCCTGTGGACCTCGCCAAATTAGTATTACGTCGTCAATAAAACGTTTCCATAGGACCAGGTTCGCTGCCCAGCTATGCCCACTCCATATGTGGTTGGATTCCCAATCTCGCATATATATGTTTGCATAGCTGGGGGCGAACCTGGTCCCCATGGCTGTGCCCGTGGTTTGGAGGTAAAATGAATCATCAAAGAAAAAATAATTATGTTTAAGAATATAATGAATACTGTTCAAAATAAATTTTCGAAAATTTGATGGTATGTTTTCATCTTCCTCCATAATTCGTTCCACTGCAACCAAACCTTTCTTATGTTTTATTATTGTATACAGTGACGTGACATCTATGGTTACCCAGACAAAGTCGGGTTCCCAGATTACATTCTCCATAATCCTTAAAACATGAGCAGTATCTTTTAAATAAGAGGGTGCTTGTTGTGCATATTTTTGAAGATGATGGTCCACAAATTCGGATAAGTGAGCAGATATAGAGTTTATGCCACTGATAATTGGCCTGCCTGGGGGGGTTATTGGGTTCTTATGTAGTTTAGGGAGAAAGTAGAAAATGGGTATTATTGGGAAGTCATTTTGAAGGTATTCCTTGTTATTTTTAGAGATTATATCATCTCTATAGGCTTGGTCCAGCAAAGATCCCAAAATTATGTTAAATTTTTTTGTTGGGTCTCCTGTGAGTTTGACATATGTCTCTCTATCTCCCAAAATTCTGTAAGCCTCATTTGTATAATATTCTTTTGTCATAATGACTATGGCTCCCCCTTTGTCAGCTTCCTTTATTACTATATTATCCATTTTCTGTAATTTAGTTATGCTCGCTGATTCTTCTTTGCTCATATTATATTTATTTTCTCCTGAGTTTTTTTCCTTTTCTAATTTTTCTAAGTCATGACATACCATGTTGTTGAAAGTTTCTAAAAAAGGGCCTCTATCTCCTACTGGGTAGAACTTAGATTTCCTTTTAAATTGTTTTTGTTCTAAAGTAGTTTCATGTATACTTTCTAAAGGTGTATTTTCTTCTATCTCTCTTTTAAGAAAGAATCTTTTTAATGTCATTTTCCGGACGTATTTCTGAACGTCAATATATGTATTAAAAAAATTCATTTTTTGGTTAGGTGCGAATTTTAAACCCTTACTCAAGGCTTTTAAATCAGTGTCACATAGCTCTATATCTGTTAGGTTATAAATTCCATATTGTTTTTCTAATATCTTTGTCTTAGGGAGTCCTCCCTCCGTGGATTCTCCTCTATTCTTTTTCTTTTGGGGGGTGTTGAGTGGATATCTGATATATTTCCCTGGTGACTGTGGCGTGGTTTGAAGAATTGAGTTATTCTCCCATCCCTGTGATGGGACCCTCCCTCTAAAAAAAGATTCTCCCTCTCATCTGGGCGTTCCAGGCTTGTTCTTATTACTTGGGCATAGGATCTTTTAGGTGGAGAGTCACACCGACTTGGGGAAATCGATTCTTTCCTACCCCTCTGTTTAGAACCAATCTGTGGGGCGTTGTTGGAAGTGAATGTTTTTCGTCTTGTGATAGGTGGACTTTGTGTGTAATTATTAGAAAAGTTTCTAGTTTTAATGGGTGGATTACGTGTGTGATTAATTGGAGAGTTTCTTATTCGAATAGGTGAAGTGTTTCTTTTATATGTGTCAGGTTTTCTGAAAAAAGTGTTTCTCTGAGTTCCCTCAAAATTTCTAGTGTCTCTTTCAAATCGTCGTTTGTGTTTATTTTTAATTTTATTACTAGTTGAAAAAGTGTTAAAAGTTTTGTCTCTTCTATCTCTCTTCATTTTATTATTTTTAGTCTCAGCGATTCTTTCTTCTAAATTATTAATTGCATTACAGATTTCTTGTTCTTTTTCTTTATATTTATTGGGTTCCATTTTTTGGCTTCCTTCAGATTCTAGAGTTTTTATATCTTGCTCTATTTGTTCTCTCTCCTGTTTTTCAAACTCAATTATTAATTTCATAAGGTTTTGTGAGCATATGTCTAGAATTGAGTCCCATTTTTTTAGGAAATCCTCATTATCTATACCACATGCTGGAATTTTTTCTACTCTTAATCCCCTAGGGATTAATCCCTCTTTAAGGTAACCTTCCAGGTAGGATACTTCCCACCATTTTTTTGTTTCTTTCACCATTAAACGTTCTAATTTGGTGAAATAATAATTATCAGAGTCCCTTAAAGGGATAATATCTGTATTTTGTTGGAACATTTTTTCAAATCTTACATTTCTGCCTCTTTGTATATTTGAAAATGAGTGAGTTGCCATAATAGTTGTGTCACAATGATGAGGATTAAAGTATACAAACAAAAACAACAATATATGTGAAACACAACCCCAGTGAGAAATGTATAAATTTAGAGCAAACCGGGACTTCCCCTGAATTTTGGGTGAGGTGTCCTGGATGAATCCCCGAAGACTTCCTCCTGTCTTCAATAGATATATTGCAAATAGGATAGGGGAAAATCTGCTAAACACAAGCAAAATAAAAAAACATAGCGTATAACTGTGTGGGGACTGGTGTTAATGTGTAATCACAATTGGACACTCACAAATTAGTGGAGTTAAAACAGCCTTGAAAGGTATCTCTTTCTTCAGTATCCAATGTGTTGTCCCTCTTCACATATTCATCAGCGGATGGACGTATATATCTCAGAAGACAAAATATATACAGAAATTGTAGTGCACTTCCAGAGTTTAAGTAAAAAAAGTTTTAATAACTTACATTCAGGTAAAAAATAAACAGCATGTCACCATAAGACGTCCTACGCGTTTCGTCCTTGGACTGGACTTCCTCAGGGACTTGGTGAGATAAGGTGCAATCACAAATATTAACAGCAATAAAAATATCCCTCCCGCAGTCCTTTTATACATCCCCATTTAGTGTTCAAAGTCTTTCAGCTGGTGTTCACTTTTCGTTTTTCGCGGTCTTGGGCCGAATGACGTCATCGCGTACGCCACGTGCGTTCCACCATGCGTTCCACAGACCCGGAAGTGGGTCGCGATCGTTGGTCTGTTTTCATTGCAAAGACTCAGAACATGTGTAGACGGGTGCACCAAACGGAGAGGGGGAGGGAAAAGTAATTAAAACGGTTCTCTGGATGGCACTTACAATTATAAAACAAAATCAGAACTGTATATTTACCATATGACATGTTGGTAAAGGCATGTGTATACATCCCTTTTTATGAGAGAAAAAATAAAAGATAAAAGTTGCTCGAAGTTGCTTCCCTTACATATTTTATGTTTTTTATGCTTTTCACATCATTTATACAGCATAGGTAATAAGAGGATAATAATATTATTTATAAAAAACATAGGGAGAGGATAATGATGTCACTTATAGAAAACATATAAGGAAAGAATAGCGATATGATTTAACATCTTATGAAAACAGTTTATATATACTAATATCAATATGATGGTGAAACCCGTTTATGTTGCACCTTTGTTTCTTTCTATTTTAAAGGTAAATACCATAAGTTATATGTCTTTTGGGTGACAATCAAAAATATCCTAAGAGATCAAAAAATGCAAAAAAAACGGAATAAGAAAATTAAGTAAAATTTGGAGTCACATGGGAAAAAATTACATAAATAAAAATAAAAATGAAATAAAAAATAAAATAAAATAAAATAAAATAAAAATAAAAATAATAAAAATAGAAATAGAAATAGAAATAGAAATGGAAATAAAATTGCAAATAAAAAATAAAAAATAAGAATCAAAATAAAAATAAAAATAGAATAAAAATAAAAATAAAAATAAAAATAAAAATAAGAATAAAAATAAAAATAAAAATAAAAATAAAAATAAAATTGAAATACAATAGAGATAGAAATAAAAATAAAAATAAATAAAAATAAAAAATAATCAACAATTATAAGGGATTAAAATAAAAATATAAATAAAAATCTAATAAAGATAAAAAAGATAGGAAAAAAATATTAATAATAGGGATAAAATACAAATAAATCCTTTATTTTTCGAAAGAAGGAAAGGTGCAATAATTCCCACATGTTTTACAAAAAACGAATATAAACTTGATGGTTCTTTTAATCTTCAAAAAAACTCCATAAATCAATATCTAAATTAAGACCAAAGGGTTGGAGTGTTTTTAATTTATTGATCCAAAACGTCTCTCGCTGGGAGAGCTTTTTGGTCAAATTTCCTCCTCTCCAATACGGGTCTACATGTTCAATGCCCAAAAAAACAAAACTTCGCCAATCAAATTTATGGCAAGCATTACAATGTAGTGGTATTATGTGTTTTTTTGATTCTTTTCGAATATTGTTTTGATGTTCTAATATTCTCTCTTTTAATTTCCTACATGTTCTCCCCACGTACTGTTTTCCACAGGGACATTGTAGTATGTATACTACATTTTTCGTGTTACAATTTATATTAGATTTTATTTTAAATCTCTCTTTTGTGGTAAAGCTCATAAATTCTCTTTTTTGTATAAATCTTTGATTCTTGCAGGCTTTGCAGGAATTGCAAGGGTTGAAACCACTGATATTCGGAGTTTTGTTTTTACACGGAGTTTTTAAAGCATAACTGGGTGCTAATATGTTTTTTAAGTTTTTTGTTTTCTTGAAGATAACTGGTGTTTTCATTGGTAACACTTTACCCAAAATGGGATCTTGGCGCAGAATGTTCCAATGTTTATTAAGTATTCTTTTTATTTTCCAATGCTGTGTATTGTACTGAGTGGTGAAAGAAAAATTGTAATTGTCTTTAGAGTGTCTTTTGGGGTTAGATGCTATCAATTCTTGTCTATTCCTTTTTCCTATTTCCTTAATTTCTTTATCTAGCAATGTTGTTTCATATTTCTTTGCCAAGAATTTATTTTTAAGATGTTTAGCTTGTTCTCTATAGTCTGAGTTCTTTGTACAGTTTCTTCTTACTCGTATTAGTTGGCTTTTTGGTATAGTTTCCAGCCATTTGTCTGAAGCCTGTTGGGCCAGCCTCACCCTGGGTCCAGGGCTCTCTGTCCGTTGGGGGCCGCCGTTGCCGGTCAGTTTTGTGCCAGGGAAGCTTAAATATAGTGCCTGTCAGGCCTCAGGTTGCAGGAGCTGGTCTCACTTGCGGCCATCCAGCTCGGCGGTCCGGCCCCGCCCCCCATTTTTACATAATTTAGTAATTTTATTGATTGCAATTTGCGTGACCTGCCTGACAACACAGGCCAAAAGACCAGACAATTTAATTTGCTAGCACTGTATTTAACCCTGTAACTTTCCTTGACACCCTAAAACCTGTACATGGGGGGTACTGTTTTACTATGGAGACTTTGCTGAACACAAATATTAGTGTTTCAAAACAGTAAAACGTATCACAGCGATGATATTGCCAGTGAAAGTGAAGTTTTTTGCATTTTTCAAGTCTCCCAAGTATAACAGTACCCCCCATGTGCAGGTTTTATCAGGGCCGGTACAAGGATTCTTGCCGTTCTAGGCAAAAAAAAAAATTGACATCACAATGTCCTGCCCACCCATATAATGACATCACATATGCCCAATCCCTGAGGGACTGCTTCTCATTTGCCCAGACCCCAGTAAAGCCGCCACATGTGCAGCCCATGTTATTAGGGAGTAAAATGTTGCTTTTTTTATTATGAAATGCAATGCGAATATTTTTTAAAATGTTGAGTGGATGTGCGGTGTGGGATTATGTAGGGTGGCGGAAAGTGTTATGGCTATGTGTGTTGTGGCTTTCTGTGCGTGATGTATAAGGCTGTGTCTGTGTATGGGTAGCTGGGAGTGATATGTGTAGCACTGTGAGAAGCTGGGAGTGATACATTTGGGCCGCTGTGAGTGTTATGTGTGGCAATGTGGGATGTGTGGGAAATTTATGTAGGAAGTGGTGGAATTTCCATTTAGCACAAGCTGAGAAGGGAGATTAAAGTGCGAACCGCCATTGACTTCAATGGACAGGCGAATTTTAAAACCCACAGGGACTCTTTCTGGCAACAAAAGTGATGGAAAAGTTGTTTCAAGGGGACTAACACCTGGACTGTGGCATGCCGGAGGGGGATCCATGGCAAAACTCCCATGGAAAATTACACAGTTGATGCAGACTCTGGTTTTAATCCATAAAGGGCAGAAATCACCTAACATTCCTAAATCACAATGGATATGGATTGACATATGACATATTGACACCTTGACATATGGATTGACACCTGTCCTCAGAGACCCTGATACACACTGACACAGAGCAGAATAGGGACTATTCCCCCTACATAGGGTCACTTGGCAGATATGGATTGACACCTATCCTAAGGATCCCTGATACACACTGACACAGAGCAGAATAGAGACTGTTCCCCCTACATAGGGTCACTTGGCAGATATTGATTGACACCTGTCCTCAGAGACCATGATACACACTGACACAGAGCAGAATAGAGACTGTCCCCCCTACATAGGGTCACTTGGCAGATATGGATTGACACCTATCCTAAGGATCCCTGATACACACTGATACAGAGCAGAACAGAGACTGTTCCCCCTACATAGGGTCACTTGGCAGATATGGATTGACACCTGTCCTCAGAGACCATGATACACACTGACACAGAGCAGAATAGAGACTGTTCCCCCTACATAGGGTCACTTGGCAGATATGGATTGACATCTGTCCTCAGAGACCATGATACACACTGACACAGAGCAGAATAGAGACTGTTCCCCCTACATAGGGTCACTTGGCAGATATGGATTGACACCTGTCCTCAGAGACCTAATTGTGTAATAATGTTAATACTATTACCTATTATATAATATTGGCAGGGGCATGGAAATTCCCTCTAAATAGATGGGTATAGGCAGAGAGTATGGAGACCAGAGTGATAAAGTGTCAATACGGTGATATAAAGTTAAATGTATCACAGACACACAGCCACCTTTTCTCTTAGCTAGTTTCCAGAAATGCTGGATAGGTAGAAGGGCTATAAAGACCCAGAGAGGTCTAAGAAGAATCCTCTAAACTAGCCCTAATCTCCTTAAACACCTTCAAGGGTGTTCTAAGCTAAAGCTCAATCTAAACGTTTAGATGACTGCCTGATTTCCCATCACAGATGTTGGCTAGGAATAACAGTGTGCAAGACAAAGAGTGGGTCTAAGTGCCCATAGTGCAGTAAAGTGTCCCTAGTGAAGTGAAAAAGAGAATAACGAGCTGGCGCCCAAGAGAATAACGAGCTGGCGCCCTATCAGGGGACGTGTATATGGCATCGATTTTAGGAACCGGGAGATGGAAAAAGATGCTTGGTCAGTCCTCCTACTTCAAATTTGGGGCACTGCGCGTGCAATCTAATGTGCCACCAGATAGGAATAGTACTACTTAACACACCACTCCTATCAGTTTAATCCTTGTTATGTGCCTTTTTTTTGGTTTGGTTTTTGAAGCCACAGTGCAGCACCAGAGGGCCGAAAAATTAGGCATGTACACATGCCTGAAAAATTAGGTATTGTTGCCATTATAATTGATGTTTGTTTCCCAGGCAGAAAGTGCCCTAAAACATTGCGGCTTGAACCCTAGTTGGTGGCGGATAAGTCACGCAAGTCAACCGGCATTCAGAGCTAAAATACAGCAGCGTGTGGACCATTTTTAGCCCAAGGCAGCTCATCTCATCAGGCCTTTTTAGTCGAATGTATCGCCCACTGTCAGTCCCTTCGGGATCCATCCCTCATTCATCTTAATAAAGGTGAGGTAATCTAGACTTTTTTGACCTAGGCGACTTCTCTTCTCAGTGACAATACCTCCTGCTGCACTGAAGGTCCTTTCTGACAGGACACTTGAAGCGGGGCAGGCCAGAAGTTCTATCGCAAATTGGGATAGCTCAGGCCACAGGTCAAGCCTGCACACCCAGTAGTCAAGGGGTTCATCGCTCCTCAGAGTGTCGATATCTGCAGTTAAGGCGAGGTAGTCTGCTACCTTTCGGTCGAGTCGTTCTCTGAGGGTGGATCCCGAAGGGCTGTGGCGATGCGTAGGACTTAAAAAGCTCTGCATGTCCTCCATCAACAACACGTCTTTAAAGTGTCCTGTCCTTGCCGGCGTGGTCGTGGGAGGAGGAGGATGACTTTCACCTCTTCCCCTGTTAGATTCCCGTTGTGCTGTGACATCACCCTTATATGCTGTGTAAAGCATACTTTTTAATTTATTTTGCAAATGCTGCATCCTTTCCGACTTGTTGTAATTTGGTAACATTTCCGCCACTTTCTGCTTATACCGGGGGTCTAGTAGCGTGGACACCCAGTACAGGTCATTCTCCTTCAGCCTTTTTATACGAGGGTCCCTCAACAGACACGACAGCATGAAAGACCCCATTTGCACAAGGTTGGATGCCGAGCTACTCGTTTCCCGTTCCTCCTCCTCAGTGATCTCATTTAAGGTATGTTCTTCCCCCCAGCCACGTACATGTCAGGGTACCTGAAGCCTCTACCTCTAAGAGAGGTAGAGACTTAGAAGTTTATCCGTCCGGACGGCAGGTCTCCTCGGTTCCTCGCGGTTCACCCGGTCTTGCAAACGCCGGCCGCGAGGGAGCCACTTCCTTTTATAGCAGGAAGCCCAGAGGCCGACGTCATGACGCCAACCCGGAACGCCCTGTCACTCAAATCTGTGGAGACAAATCAGGACTCGCCGGAGGCGTGTCTTCTCTCCCTAACCAGCATACTTAACAGTGGCTATCTCATTCACTCATTGCCCTGTCGTGGTTCTAGTCTGCCTAGTCATACAGTGCTCTGATATTCTCTTGCCTTTTGGTTCTGACCCGGTTTTGGTATTTACTCTCCTGTCCTTCTGTTATCCTTGACCCGGCTTGTCTCTCGCTTACCTGTCTTCTCGTTCCCTCGACCTCGGCTTGTCTCTGACCATTCTATTGTAGTTTTACGTTAAGTCCGGCCATTCTAAGGACCGGTATACGTATCTGCTACTCTTTGTACTCTGCGTGTTGGATCCCTGACCCGATCCTGACATTACGACAGGGCCATGGATCCTGCAGGTACAAATTGTCAGCTTGGTTCTCCTGATCCTAGGTTTGACGCCATGGATCATAGGATGGATCAGATGGCTCTAGCACTACAGGCGCTACTATCACGTCCTATTAATCCACCTGAGGAGATGCGTAATACGTCTGCTTCTTCTGTGGGTTCAGGACTAGAGGTAGCTAATGTAGGTGCTTCTTCCCGAGTTACCCCACCTGTACGTTATGCTGGTTCTCCTGAGAGGTGTCGGGGGTTTTTGAACCAGATCAGTATCCATTTCGAGCTACAGCCCCGCTCCTACCCTACTGATAGGGCAAAAGTGGGATTTATTATTACCTTACTCATTGAGAAAGCTCTGAGATGGGCTAATCCGTTGTGGGAGAATGATAATCCATTAGTCTATAACTATAATGCCTTTGTAGCTGCTTTTAAAAGAACTTTTGATCCCCCTGGCAGGAGGGTCAATGCAGCCAGATTACTGTTGCGCCTTAGACAAGACAACCAAACACTTGTGGATTACGCACTAGAGTTCAGGTCTTTGGCGGCAGAGGTAAAATGGAATGAACAGGCTTATATAGACGTATTTTTAAATGGATTATCCGATGTAATACTTGATGAGGTAGCGACAAGAGAGCTTCCCGAGAACCTGGAAGACTTAATTTCCTTTATCTCTCGTATTGACGAACGTCTAAGGGAGAGGCAGAATACTCGAGATAGAACCGGTAAATCTTCCTTTAGACTAGCACCATCATTTCAAATTTCTGAAACCCAGACTCCACAGGTTTCAGAACCTATGCAGTTAGGCCTTACTCGTCTGTCAGAGGAGGAGAGACAGTACAGGAGAAGGGAGGGACTATGTATGTATTGTGGAGTCAGAGGTCATGTACGTTTGAGCTGTCCCAGTCGTCCGGGAAAAGCTCGCACCTAAGTTTCTCTAGAGGACAGACCTTGGGTGTTTCGATTTTGTCCTCTACTCATAACCACAAAGAACATAGACTCCTATTACCGGTCTCTTTAACTTGGGAGAAGGGAACCTTAGAGACTATGGCATTGATAGATTCCGGCGCTGCTGAGAATTTTATCGACCAAAAGTTTCTCACCAAACACGCTATCCCATCCCAGTTAAGGAAGACACCCTTGGCTGTTGAGGCCATTGATGGTAGACCTTTAGTTGAACCTGTGATCTTCCGGGAGACCACACCTCTTAACTTAACTACTGGTATTCTACACAAGGAGGAAATATCCCTACTACTCATTTCATCTCCTTCTGTTCCCATAGTCCTGGGATACTCCTGGCTTAAGAGACGTAACCCCTTTATAGATTGGAGATCAGGGGAAATAGTTTCGTGGGGTCAGGATTGTCAAGAGAATTGTTTAAAGAAAGTATCACCTCTCTGTAGTGTCAACGCACTTCATAATGCTACCGACTCTACCAAAGTACAGATACCGTCCTTGTATCAAGATTTAAAGGCAGTATTTGACAAAGGAAAGGCTGATACCTTACCGCCACATAGGCCTTTTGATTGCAAAATTAATTTACTTTCTGGTACTATGCCCCCCAGGGGTCATGTATACCCTTTGTCTACGAATGAGAACTTAGTTCTAGAGGAGTATATTCGTGAAAACCTAGACAAGGGCTTCATTAGAAGATCCTCCTCTCCTGCTGGGGCTGGATTTTTTTTGTTAAAAAGAAGGATGGTTCTTTAAGACCTTGCATTGACTACCGAGGGCTTAACAAGATAACCATTAGAAACGTATATCCCATTCCCTTGATCACCGAGCTTTTTGATCGATTAAAAAATTCTAAGATTTTCACTAAGTTAGACCTTAGAGGTGCTTATAATTTGGTGAGAATTCACGACGGAGACGAGTGGAAAACTGCATTCAATACTCGATATGGGCACTATGAGTATACTGTAATGCCTTTTGGTCTCTGCAATGCCCCGGCGGTATTTCAGGACCTTATTAATGAAGTTCTTAGGGAGTTTCAAGATGACTGTGTGATTGTATACCTTGATGATATACTTATACATTCCAGGGATATTGAAACTCACCACGGACAAGTCAGAAGGGTTTTACACAAACTTCTTCAGCATGGCTTGTACTGCAAATTAGAGAAATGCAGCTTTGACCAAACCCAAACTACCTTTCTTGGTTACGTGATTTCTGGAGAGGGGTTTGAAATGGATCCGGAGAAGCTCCAATCCATATTAGATTGGCCTTTACCCAAGGGTCTCAAGGCTATCCAGAGATTTATTGGTTTCTCCAATTACTACAGACGTTTTATTAAGGGATACTCCTCTATCATTGCTCCCATCACCAATATGACCAAACAAGGGGCTGATACTAAGAATTGGTCTACTGAAGCACTTCTGGCTTTTAAGACGCTCAAGGAGCTGTTTGCTTCCGCACCAATTTTAGTTCACCCTGATACTACACTACCTTTCCTACTCGAAGTTGACGCTTCTGAGACAGGTATAGGTGCCGTCCTGTCCCAAAGGTTGGGTGTAGATAAACCATTACACCCTTGTGGATACTTTTCCAAAAAATTGTCGGGTACTGAAAGCAGATATGACATTGGTGACAGGGAACTACTAGCGGTTATAATGGCCTTAAAAGAGTGGAGACATTTATTGGAGGGTACTTTGCATCCTGTTACTATTTTGACAGATCATAAAAACTTATCCTATATTGGAGAGGCTAAACGACTATCAGCTAGACAGGCGCGTTGGTCCATATTCCTCACTCACTTCAACTACGTACTCACATATAGGCCAGGTTCTAAGAATTCTAAAGCCGATGCCTTGTCTCGCCAATATGAACCTGCTGCCGTGTCTGAGCCGGTTTTGTCCTCTATAGTACCTAAGTGTAACATTATCGCTAACACTACTCTCAAAGTCCATTCTCCGCTACTTGATCAGATAAGGAGCTTGCAGCATCTGGCACCTAGACTGACTCCGGCTTCCAAACATTTCGTTCCTCCTGAACTCCAATTGGAGATCTTACAGTGTCTTCACGAGAGTAAGGTGGCTGGTCATCCGGGGGTTCGCAAGACGTATTCTTTGATCTCCAAGGATTTCTGGTGGCCTTCGTTACGGAAGGATATTAAGGATTTTATCGGAGTTTGTGAGGTCTGTACTAGAACTAAACTACCGCATTCGCTTCCTTGTGGTCTTCTACAACCTCTGGAAATTCCTGACAAACCTTGGTCCTGTGTGGCAATGGACTTTATTGTGGATTTGCCTGTTTCTAAAAGGCACACTGTTATTCTCACCGTAGTCGATAGGTTTACCAAGATGGCACATTTCGTACCTTTGCCTAAACTCCCGACTTCTCCTGAATTGGCGGAGATCTTTGCTAAGGAGATTTTTCGTTTGCATGGGATTCCTTCAGAGATCACTTCTGATAGAGGCTCCCAATTTGTTTCACGTTTTTGGAGATCATTCTGTTCTCAATTAGGCATCAAATTGAATTTTTCGTCCGCCTATCATCCTCAGTCTAACGGAGCTGCCGAGCGTACCAACCAGAAGATTGAGCAATACCTACGTTGTTTTGTTTCCGAACACCAGGACGATTGGGTCGGTTTGATTCCTTGGGCGGAGTTTGCGCACAACAATCTCGTTTGTGACTCTACGCATTCAAGCCCCTTCTTCATGAACTATGGCTTTCATCCATCTATTCTTCCCTCGGTTTCTCCTTCCCAAGGAGTGCCGTCGGTTGATGTCCATGTGGCCAATTTGAGGAAGTTGTGGGATCAGACTCGACAGATTCTTCTACACAATTCTATGCTGGTTAAGAAACATGCTGACAAACGTAGAAGGGCGGCTCCGAATTTTGTTCCAGGCGATAGAGTTTGGTTGAGTACTAGGAATATTCGCCTTAAAGTTCCTTCCATGAAATTCGCTCCTCGTTATATTGGTCCCTACAGGATCTTGACTCGAATTAATCCAGTGGCGTATCGTCTAGCTCTCCCAGCCGCTTTACGCATCCCGAACTCCTTTCACGTGTCATTGCTGAAACCTCTAATCTGTAACAGATTCTCCTCCACAATCGCCCCTCCGCGCCCTGTTCAGGTGGAGGGTCAGGAGGAGTATGAGGTTAACTCCATTATTGATTCTCGTGTCTCCCGGGGGAGAGTACAATATTTGGTTAACTGGAAGGGTTATGGTCCTGAGGAGAGGAGTTGGGTACCACAAGAGGATGTTCATGCTCCTCACCTTCGCAGGGCATTTCACTCCCGCTTTCCATCTCGCCCCGGCTCCTTCCGCCCGGTGGGCGTATCTGAGAGGGGGGGTACTGTCAGGGTACCTGAAGCCTCTACCTCTAAGAGAGGTAGAGACTTAGAAGTTTATCCGTCCGGACGGCAGGTCTCCTCGGTTCCTCGCGGTTCACCCGGTCTTGCAAACGCCGGCCGCGAGGGAGCCACTTCCTTTTATAGCAGGAAGCCCAGAGGCCGACGTCATGACGCCAACCCGGAACGCCCTGTCACTCAAATCTGTGGAGACAAATCAGGACTCGCCGGAGGCGTGTCTTCTCTCCCTAACCAGCATACTTAACAGTGGCTATCTCATTCACTCATTGCCCTGTCGTGGTTCTAGTCTGCCTAGTCATACAGTGCTCTGATATTCTCTTGCCTTTTGGTTCTGACCCGGTTTTGGTATTTACTCTCCTGTCCTTCTGTTATCCTTGACCCGGCTTGTCTCTCGCTTACCTGTCTTCTCGTTCCCTCGACCTCGGCTTGTCTCTGACCATTCTATTGTAGTTTTACGTTAAGTCCGGCCATTCTAAGGACCGGTATACGTATCTGCTACTCTTTGTACTCTGCGTGTTGGATCCCTGACCCGATCCTGACAGTACAACACCATGGGTACCAGATAGGTGACAACGAGCACCCTGGGATGCCTGTTGTGGTTGGTCTTCCTCCTCCTCCTCAAAGCCACATTCCTCCTCTGACTCCTCTTCCTCACAATCCTCTTCCAGCGTTGCCGCAAGTCCAGCAAGCGATGCTGATAAGGCTGTTTCTGGTGGTGATGGTGACCACAACTCTTCCTCTTCACGCTTATCTACGGCCTGATCCAGCACTCTTCGCAGGGCACGCTCCAGGAAGAAAACAAATGGTATGATGTCGCTGATGGTGCCTTCGGTGCGACTGACTAGGTTTGTCACCTCCTCAAAAGGACACATGAGCCTACAGGCATTGCGCATGAGCATCCAGTAACGTGGCAAATAAATTCCCAGCTCCCCAGAGGCTGCCCTAGCACCCCGGTCATACAAATATTCATTAACGGCTTTTTATTGTTGGAGCAGGCAGTCGAACATTAGGAGTGTTGAATTCCAACGTGTCGGGCTGTCGCAAATCAAGCGCCTCACTGGCACGTTGTTTCGCCGCTGGATATCTGCAAAGTGTGCCATGGCCATGTAGGAACGCCTGAAATGGCCACACACCTTCCTGGCCTGCTTCAGGACGTCCTGTAAGCCTGTGTACTTATGCACAAAGCTTTGTATGATCAGATTACACACATATGCCATGTACGGCACATGTGTCAACTTGCCCAACTTCAATGCCGCCAACAAATTTGTTCCGTTGTCACAAACCACTTTGCCAATATCCAGTTGCTGCGGTGTCAGCCACTTTTCCACCTGTGCGTTCAGGGCGGACAGGAGTGCTTGTCCGGTGTGACTCTCTGCTTTCAAGCAAGTCAAACCCAAGACGGCGTGACACTGCCGTATCCGGGATGTGGAATAGTACCTGGGGAGCTGGGGGGGGTGCCGTTGATGTGGAGCAAGACGCAGCAGCAGAAGAGGACTCAGCCGAGGAGGTTATGGAAGAGGATGGAGTAGGAGGTGTAGAGGAGGTGTCAGCAGGCCTGCCTGCAAGTCGTGGCGGTGTCACCAACTCCTCTGCAGAGCCACGCATTCCATTCCACCCAGCTATTGTCACACCTGATATGAGTGGCAAAGTGGACTGGCAGAGGTTGGTAGAGTGTCACGGTTCTCACTGCGACATCCAGACGGCCAGACGTGCCCGATGAGGGACTTGAACCTGGGTACTCTGCACTCCTGGACCTGCTCTCTTGCCTCTGAGCCACTATACAGCTCTAGAAATTGCCTGAAGTATAATCTTGCCTTGTATCCAGCACTAGGGGCTGGACGTTATTCTGTGGCTGCTCCAACATTCTAGCACACCTGTGGCTGATCACCAATTAGCCAGGTATAAGACACTGCCTCTCCCTGAGGGCAGTGTCAGTTCATTGACTCTAGTTCGAGTATTGCTGTTTCGTGTTCTCCTGACCTTGGATTATTTTGTTGTACCCTGACTTCTGGCATCCTCTGACCTCGGCTCTCTACTCGCTTATCCTGATTTCTGGCACCCACTGACCTCTGGCTTACCCACGACTATTCTCCTGGTTTATCCGTTTCTGTACTGCGACTTTGAGTATTAACCTGCACAGACTCACAGGCCAGGTGAGTTCTTACCTGACCACCTTGGCCTGTGTTTAATTGCAAGGGTGAGCATATATCTGCGCTACAGACTCCCAACCAAGGTAAGCCGTTACACAGAGTACACGCTGAAGGCCTGACACTCGCTTTAAGGACACTGACTGCTATTAGCTTACAGTGAAAAACTTTTTTTCTCTTTAAAGGCACGCTATTGTCACACCAGATATGAGTGGCAAAGTGCACTTGCAGAGGTTGGCAGAGTACACGCTGTAGGCCTGACACCCGCTTGAAGACAACTAACTGCTATTCAATCTATAATAGTGGAAAAACTTTTTTTCTTTTTAAAGGCACGCTATTGTCACACCTGATATGAGTGGCAAAGTGGACTGGCAGAGGTTGGCAGAGTACACGCTGAAGGCCTGACACACCAGCTTGAAGGACACTGACTGCTATTAGCTTACAGTGAAAAACTTTTTTTCTTTTTAAAGGCACGCTATAGTCACACCAGATATGAGTGGCAAAGTGCACATGCAGAGGTTGTCAGAGTACACGCTGAAGGCCTGACACCCAGACGCTTGCAGACAACTAACTGATATTCAATCTATTACAGTGAAAACATTTTTTTTTGTTTTTAAATGCAAGCTTAAGCTATTGTGACACCAGATATTAGTGGTGGCACTGGGAAAGTGGGCACAGTATCCACTGTGAGCCCGACACAGAAGCTGGCAGGCAGGCAACTGCAATTACATTACACAGAAAAAAAAAAAAAAAAGCAGACTGATGTTCTAGCCCTAAAAAGGGGCTTTTTTCAGGACTGTAGTGGACACTGAATACCATAGCCTAGCTATCAATTTTCCTATCAAATGAGCAGCAGCTACACTTTCCCTCCTCTATCTAAGAATGCAGCTTCAGAATAGATCTAAAATGGATGCTGTACAGGAGGTGGGAGGGTCTGGAAGGGAGGGTCTGCTGCTAATTTGCTGGAATGTGTCTACTGACCGTGTGGCACAGGGTCAAAGTTTACTCAATGATGATGAATAGGGGGCGGATCGAACCACGCTATGTTCGCCAGGAACTATTCGCCAGCAAACCGTTCGGTACATCACTATTTATGTGTTTAGTGAGGGTTTAAAGGCAGCAGTCAGGGTAAGGGGCTGTAGTGATTGATAGGGACTGTAGTGATTGATAGGGGCTGTAATGGATGTTAAGAGAGGTAGTGAATGTTAGGGGCGGTAATGGATGTTAGGGACAGTGGTGGTGTAGTGAGCGTTTAGAGGATGAATAGGGGCAGTAGTGGGTTGTTAGGGGCAATAGTGGGGGTTAGGACTTCAGGGGTTAAAAAGGGGCTAAGGGGAATGTTAAAAAAAAAAAAAAATATATATATATATATATATCTTTGGTTTTTACTATATATTGAGGCTGATGTGTATTGTAGTCCTTGCTGCTGGCCCAGCAGTAATGGGACTAAGCGCAGGACTTCTCTTTTTGTATTTGTATTTACTTTGTATCACACAGCCTGGTTACAATGCTGCTGCCCATCCCATGTGTTCCCTATTAAGGGTTAATAAGTATAGGGGTGTATATAAAAAATACCCCTTTCTGTCTCATTAGAGATATCTTTGCCAGAAGCTCAAGGAAGCAGGCTGAAGGGTCAGTGTTAGGACCCGCTTAGGGGGGTCTGCCTTGACGTTGGCAGGCGGGCATTCCCTCCAATGGCCATTGGAGCAACTAAATGACCTCCATTTGTCTAAATATACATAGGGATTAAGGAGAAAGCGCAAGTAACATTTTCTTTTCTTTGGTTTTTACTATATATTGAGGCTGATGTGTATTGTAGTCCTTGCTGCTGGCCCAGCAGTAATGGGACTAAGCGCAGGACTTCTCTTTTTGTATGTGTGTATATATATATATATATATATATATATATATATATATATATATATATATATATATATATATATATATATATATATATATATATATATATTTCACTTTTTTTTTTAATAAAAAAAAAATTTCTTCCCCCTCCCTGAGGCTTACCTTGGGCAATCCGGTTCCACGTGTGCATTCCTGGGATGCTGCAATACAAATTGAAGGCGTTCCTGACGCCCACGCCTCTATCCTTCGTGCTGCGTGCGGCACTTCTACCAGCGCCATGCTTGTGCGGGGTGACAATTCCAAACGTGTGCCCTAGGCTGGTGCCTACTTTGCCTATTAATTAAGTACAGAAGTCAGGAATAGCAATTAAACAAGCCGAGGTCAATGGAGTACAGAGGACAGGATAAACTTTAGACAAGAGCCAGACAAAAGACCAAATAAATCACAAGAGGAACGCGCTATTGGGCTACCAAGAAACCACAACAGGGCAACAAGGAATGGGAGAGGTAAGTATTTATAGGCATCACTTAACATTGATTGGTTGAATTCCACTTGGAATTAAACACTAATCGTGGAAGGAATTTGACCTTCCTAAACTGACCCCTGACATCATTGATGTGCGGCGAGTCTTGTGGTTCATTTGGCCGTGTATATAAACATGCCAGAGGGGATCCTGGCATCTGGCCATGCAGTAAGCAGGCAGACATCCTGGCAAGTTACACCCCCGGCACATACAGAATTAATATTAATGTTAACTCTTTGCATATTTTAAGTCTGTCGTGAGCTTGCACTAGACGCTGGTGACAGATGTAATCTTATTCTCCACTCCCTATCTCATCTGTTAAGTTAGTTTAGCCCCTTTTCCTCTTTACTCCCTCTCCCCCTCCCATTGATGGCTGTGAGTGAGCGCATGTGCTCTGAACCAACTAAATGGCCCACTCAAAGGCTTTTCTAGGCGAAGCCTTTGATTAAACTGCACGTCAGCTGCCCTGACATCAGGAAGTACTATGAAAAGCAGAGCCGGGAGCTTCACCCGGTGCTGAATTTTAGGTGAGTAAAACTTATTTTATAACTGTTGTTGAAGCATTCGGGAGTGGGGTCCTATAGAAAAATGACCAATAGGGCTTTTTTTTATTAGAAAATATATTTAGGGGTTAGAGAAACCCTTTAAGACATAAAACATACTCCAAACAGCATAAAAAACTCCTAACAGTAGTTTCATACCATTCAACATTAACCATTAACACATATTATGTTGCAACCTGATCACTACCAAGTGATGACCCTCACCATTATCTTTAAACTCTCCTTGACCAATAGAACACTAAAACACATCTACAGGGCTTCATAACTTATCTGGCAGTTTTTCTCAGGATGTAATGTGCCTCCTTCTAAAATGTGCAAAAACAAAACAGAAATAAAAGAAAACAAATTGTTCAAAAACAAAACAGAAATAAATCAAATTTCTAATATCATGCCTTTATTTTTTATTTTTTTGTAAATCTTTTTTTATTGGTAAGGAAGTTAACAGGGAGATTAGACTCGCAGGCCTTCATGATAGATATATGTAAAGGCATAATATAGATCCAGTGTCAGTCTCATTAATCACAAATTAACATTGTTCTAGAACATTGCTTGGTGACATTGTAAATTCACATGAGGACTATAGTAGTTTTTTATGTGGTTATGCCGTGAGCTCTTTATATAATCAAGTAATCTTTATGTTATAAGATATCTATTGAAAATCAATAGGAGTTTGCAGGACTCTGTGGAGATGGTTGCAATATAATTACCATAAATAACAAAATAACCAAATGGTCTAACAAATGTATCAGCTGTTTGTATCTATTCTTCCCATATGAGGGCAAGAAGGATGAAAAAAATCAGCTGGAAATAAATAATCTAGTAAAGGTTCCACAATATATGTTGACCAGTACACTTGAAGATGAATAAATTAGGGAAAAATTGCATGTAATCCCACTGTAGTAGAAAACGAATTTTGTCAATTATACTGTGCAGCCGACAGATTGGTTAAAATATGCACGATTTTATTTAACAACAATTAACTGTCAAAGACTCACACATAAAATATAAAAGACATTAAAAGTTCATGGGAGTTCCCAAATATGGAGAGCAACTGCTGTCTGGTTAAAGTTACGAGTGTCCAAAGAGATGTAAAAATCTTTTCTCACCGGCCGCATGAAGTCAGATGTGGACCTCCTCGTGTTATGGACAAACTTGCTGGCAGCCGCGTGCGTTCCACTGCGGCTCCGGTTTGCGTTCCAGCTTGCTCTCCTGGGACTCAGAGTAGAATGCCGCCTTACACGTTTCGTGATCCAAAGATCACTTCATCAGAGGATGGCATTCTCGGTTTTCTCAACTGTTAAGTACATTCTGGTCTAATTGTTTCATTGAAACAGTAACTCTTTCTTTGCTGGAGCATATTTCATTTTGGTATCGAATTAGTACTACATAAATCCTTTAACATTCTTTATACAATTATCATAGTAGCATTAACTCTTTCTCTGCTGGAGCCTGTTTAATTTAAAATCAAATTTCTACTACATAAATCCTTTTATATTCGTTATAAAATCCATACACTTAAATATTTTTCATTATCAGTAAAATGAATTAAATCACTTTGTATCACAAAGTGATTTAATTCATTTTACTGATAATGAAAAATATTTAAGTGTATGGATTTTATAACGAATATAAAAGGATTTATGTAGTAGAAATTTGATTTTAAATGAAACAGGCTCCATTTTAAATGAAATATGGTTATATTGCAACCATCTCCACAGAGTCCTGCAAACTCCTATTGATTTTCAATAGATATCTTATAACATAAAGATTACTTGATTATATAAAGAGCTCACGGCATAACCACATAAAAAACTACTATAGTCCTCATGTGAATTTACAATGTCACCGAGCAATGTTCTAGAATGTTCAGTAAAATGAATTAAATCACTTTGTATCACAAAGTGATTTAATTCATTTTACTGATAATGAAAAATATTTAAGTGTATGGATTTTATAACGAATATAAAAGGATTTATGTAGTAGAAATTTGATTTTAAATGAAACAGGCTCCAGCAGAGAAAGAGTTAATGCTACTATGATAATTGTATAAAGAATGTTAAAGGATTTATGTAGTACTAATTCGATACCAAAATGAAATATGCTCCAGCAAAGAAAGAGTTACTGTTTCAATGAAACAATTAGACCAGAATGTACTTAACAGTTGAGAAAACCGAGAATGCCATCCTCTGATGAAGTGATCTTTGGATCACGAAACGTGTAAGGCGGCATTCTACTCTGAGTCCCAGGAGAGCAAGCTGGAACGCAAACCGGAGCCGCAGTGGAACGCACGCGGCTGCCAGCAAGTTTGTCCATAACACGAGGAGGTCCACATCTGACTTCATCCGGCCGGTGAGAAAAGATTTTTACATCTCTTTGGACACTCGTAACTTTAACCAGACAGCAGTTGCTCTCCATATTTGGGAACTCCCATGAACTTTTAATGTCTTTTATATTTTATGTGTGAGTCTTTGACAGTTAATTGTTGTTAAATAAAATCGTGCATATTTTAACCAATCTGTCGGCTGCACAGTATAATTGACAAAATTCGTTTTCTACTACAGTGGGATTACATGCAATTTTTCCCTAATTTATTCATCTTCAAGTGTACTGGTCAACATATATTGTGGAACCTTTACTAGATTATTTATTTCCAGCTGATTTTTTTCATCCTTCTTGCCCTCATATGGGAAGAATAGATACAAACAGCTGATACATTTGTTATACCATTTGGTTATTTTGTTATTTATGGTAATTATATTGCAACCATCTCCACAGAGTCCTGCAAACTCCTATTGATTTTCAATAGATATCCTATATTTATACTCTCCAACCGTAGGTGGCGGTTATTTCTGCAGTGACACAGTGGTTATGGTATACATATCCGGTCTCATTATCTAAACTTGAGAAGTTATTCACCAGTGGATACTGGCGTTTATCTATTAAGTTGCTTTTTAAATTTGAATCTTTATGTTATGTACGGACAGACATCAATACCTTTATCCAAGGCTTAAGGTACGTCATCACATAATCATGCTGCTGTTTCCCTCATCCTAGTGTGAAAATCATAGTTTCTGTATCGGGAGAGTTTTTGAGAGAGAGACAAAGAGAAGGAAAGAAGAGGGCAAAGTAGTAGTTATGGGGGGATCCTCCCCTTGTCCCTAAACAGTGCGTTGTGTGTGAATTCTGAAGTTGTGTGAGAGATCGGGTATCACGCTTGGGCTTGGTTTCTCTAATTGCGTGGTGCGTGTGTTGCAGGATTGAGCTGTTTATCTGAGAGTGGTTTCCCCATCATTGGAGATGTTCCCCATGGGGGGTGGGGGGATATGTTCAAGGTAGTGTTGAGGGGAGGTAATGGTCCGCCTCCGAGCCGAATGCGAGGCGCCCGCTACCCTCTAGCTTTATATGCAAACCACGGCTGCCATGTCTCCGCGTGTCTGGTTTCCTGGCCCACCAAGGACGCCTGTAATGCCTCCGCCTCCTGAATGTCTCCGACCCTATGGAGCCACTCCTCGATCGTGGGGATCTCAGGTCGTTTCCAGTAAACGGGTATGAGAGCCTTGGCCGCATTCAGAAGGTGACGTAGAATAGATTTCTTATATCCAGAGATGGATCGTGAGGTGATATGTAGCAGGGCTAATTCTTTGGACCATTCCATGTCGTACCCCAGGATCGCTGTTATTTCCGATCAGTTTCTACCCCAATATGGGGTGATGATTCGACAGTCCCACCACAGATGTATCACAATCCCCCTATATCATGCCTTTATTCACACTATCCATGTGTTTTTTGTTAAAGTCTATCAATCAGATCTTGCAGAGTGAAAGTATTTCCTACAAATGCCTGTATCCCTTATGAATTGCTCAGTCTCCAGGAGATTGACTCTCAAAATGTCGCAGTGCTTGCTGGATCGCTGCACCGCTCCTGCATTCCTGCGTGCTCTTTGATCGGGAAGCTACAACATCCGTTCCTTTTCAGCCTTCCGATTGGCGCTACATTTTGGACCCTCAGGAGGCAGACACTTCCTGGTCTTCAGGCAGTGAGAGGGACATTGCGCGCTTGCAGCACCCCTCTACTCATACCAATATGATACCTAGCATTGTTATAGTATTCTTTTAAGCAAACTAATAAGTTTGAATGACTATCTGTTCCTGACCAAATTAGAGATGATTAAATTGAGTATACGCAGAAGTAAATTCACACTGACACGAGGTTCAGGTTAAATGAAAGAACTTCAGAAAATTTAATGGCATCTGTTAAAAAGTGGGTGCGCAGACCCTTATAAAGGCAAAATTACATCATTGAAAGAAATCAAGATATGAGCAAGAAAACATTATCAATTGGCTTAGGTGTAAAGTGGTTAGTTAAATGCCCTCCCTGCTGGGTGTTACATCTTATGTCATAGCTGACGTCATGACGTTCTCCTCCAGGTTTCAGCACCATCTTGCTGGCACGAGGAGCTCACTCGATGGGAGGGGGCTTTTGGCAGCTATCCATTTTGAGTAACTGGCACGTTAGTCTTTCAAGGTTAGTTCTTCAAGGCCTTTTTAGCAATTATACATTTTATTAAGACATAGAAACATAGAAACATAGAATGTGACGGCAGATAAGAACCATTCGGCCCATCTAGTCTGCCCAGTTTTCTAAATACTTTCATTAGTCCCTGGCATTATCTTATAGTTAGGATAGCCTTATGCCTATCCCACGCATGCTTAACTATCTGCTACAATGTTTCACTTAACGGGATCCTAGCATTTCCTGCTGACACACTATTTCTATGAACAAAGCATTCTTGTAAGATTTAAACTATGAGGCCTATGAAGGGAATATAAGAGTATAGTATTAAAGGGGCCCAGTAAGGGTATAGTTTATAAGGGCCTAATAATTCTACAACAGACCCCCCTATAAAATGTTAATTACTAAAAAGATAAACTTTATTTGTTAATATCAGAAGATTTGTTAGCCCAAAGACACATAAACCCCATGACCGCCAACTTGGTGTTAATGCAAAGTGCAAGTCTATCCCTCATCTGACCCTAACAGGCTGCAGCTCATCCGTCAGTACGGCTCTCGAACACTTCACTCCATGGGTATCCCGCGGTGGCTTGTCCACCTCTTCTCCACACGGTAGACTGACCCATACAGACGGAAGCTGTCCCTCAGCTGTCCCTTCCTAGAATTTCTGCACTTCATCATCATAAGGGAGAGTTTGTAGCGGAATACAGGGCGATGTGAGATCTTGATCACCAATTTCCAGATTAGTAAAGGTTGGTGTCGTTTGGTCAACAGTCTTCTGTAGGAACTTTCTGAGGCATGGGAGGACACAACAAACGAGAAGAGCAAAAATAAAAAAAAAAATTAGTAGAGCCATACCAATATGAACTAAAGCTTTCTGCCAACCAGTCATCCAACCAAACCATTTGTCCCAGGGGTCTGTCACCCCAGAATTCCTTTTCAACTCTTCTGAGAGTTTATTTAATTTTTCTATGGCCAGGGTGACCTTACCATTAGGGCCTGTGTTTTCTGGAATGTAAGTGCAACAAGTCATAGTGTCAGGTAGTATTTTACATACACCCCCCTTCTCGGCTAGAATCATGTCTAAGGCCAGTCTGTTCTGAAAGGTCATCTGGGATGTGGCAGGTAATTGTTCGGCTAAACCCTGGAGGGCATCCCTGGTGTAATTAACAAAGCGTTGTTGGTTGTAATAGATATAATTTATCCAATTAAGGTTTTTATTGGCAGTGACTATAGTGAACAGTGATTCAAAACCCACGGCAACTTCATCTCTAGCTTTAAATTCATTAGGTACCACCCTAGGCACCCCAATGGCATCTATGTAAATGTGTGGGTCGAAGCTGCCTTTTACTGGGGTTTCACGCTTGACTCTGGCTGATGTTTGTGGAGATTCATGAATGTCAGGATGATTATCAGAAATAATGTGAATGGGCATGATGACTTTAACTAGGGTACACTCTCCCCACCACTCAGACTCCAGTCTAGACCTTAACTGTAAATCCCCACATAACCACTAAATATCCCCCAGTGACCTGGTATGATGCTGTAGCAGGTGTTTGGGGACAGTTCTGTAGGTGGCACAATAACCTTTTGAAAAGTTACCCACAAATTTACCAGTTCTGTCATAGTTGGTATAGCAAGTATAATTACCTTTGTAAATTGTAACTCCATCTGGGGGTTTGACATTTCCTACTAAGAGAGGGTACTCTGCTGTCCATGCTCTGCAGAGGGACTTAGAAAACAAATTTCTATTTCTAAAGGGATAGTTAAGGGGACGGTGCCAAGATGGGGTCGGGCACCTCCACATACATAACAGGCGGTTCTATTATGCTTATTGGCATTATATCTCATCCATTCTAACCACAAATTTATATCATTAAAGCCTGTTTCAGCGGCCATAGTATCTTCAAAAGTAGGATTAGCAATGGCCATCATGTCCCTAAAGGACTGGATATGTGGTTTCAGCGGATTTGCGACCATATGTACAGCCCCTTGCCACTCTGGAGAGTGACACATGTCCTTGAGGTAGAAATGACATAGTTTGTTATAGGAACCCCTTCTCCAATACATTCCCATTACATATTGATCAGCATCCTCTGGGCCAGGATGTTCAATATTTAACATTAATTTCATAGGTGTACCTCCTCCAGGCTTTCTTAAAGTCATTCTTTGGAGGAGAGATCTGCCATGGTCATCTATTTTTGATAAGGCACTTTTTGGTTTGTAACCCCAGGCAGGCCCGGCATTCCATGCCGCCGCCCCCCAATGGTTACAGTTGTGCCCCCACTGTTTGTCAACTACACAAACATAGGGGTCTTTTGTTTGTGGTATATCTTTATAAATGGCTTGGATCTGTGATGTAGGGAATGGGCAATCTACAATATCACAGTAATCAAAAGTAAAGGTGGCTACGCGGGTACATGATGAATTATACCAGAAGGTGTATCCACTAGCATCTTTAGTAATGGCCACTTGCTGGGCTTTAAGGAGACCAATTAAGGGGATAAGGTACCAGAAGTACATGGTTGTGCGGAATCGGTTTTCTCTGGGGCAGGTGTCTTCTTGCAGTGGGAGGCGTGGATCCAGTTGCCTTTCCCGGCCAACTTGACAGAGGTAGTGGTGATCAGGAGAACCTGGAATGGTCCCTCAAATCTTGGTTCCAGAGTGTGTTTTCGCACAAATTTCTTGACTAGGACCCAATCACCGGGAAGCAGACTGTGGTTGCCTGTGTCAGAATCAGGGTCACTACTCTGTGGGTGGTAAGGGGTATGAAAAGCAAGAGTCACTCCTAGAGCAGTCCAAATATTCTTTGGTAACTGATGCTGTGAAGGCCGGACCTTGGTCACTTTCAATAACTTCCGGCAATCCAAATCTACACACAATTTCTGTAAGTAGACGTTGTGCTGTTGTTTTGGCGGTAATGTTAGCCACTGGGTAGGCTTCTGGCCAGCCTGAGAACATGTCCACTATTACTAGTGCATATTCATAGTTGCCGCTCTTTGGCATCTGGATATGATCTATCTGGATTCTTTGGAATGGATACATGGGTTTAGCCAGGTGTTTCAAGGGGACTTTAGCTGTTTTCCCAGGATTGCATTTAGCACAGATGGCACCCGCCTTGCAGTAATTACTGATTAGTGTAGTAATTCCAAGAGCTTCATAGTACTTCTGTACAAGGGCATTCATCAGATCTTTTGATAAGTGTGCAGGACCATGTGCCCATTGAACAACTGCTGGGTATAAACTCTTGGGGAGACAGTGGGGAGACGGAATCTGAGGTTGTTGTAATACACTCCATTCTTTAGGACAGCCCTTTTCTGTTTCCATTTTTGTATTTCTTCGGGGGCTACTGTAGCCTGTTGTTCTCGTAAGATCTTTAGATCGGTTGGAAGAGTCTGCAAAGTGAATATTGGAGTTTCTTCATTTCCGGACACTCTTCTTTCCACTTCCTGTGGTTTTCTTGCAGCTTGCTTTGCAGCTCGATCAGCTAGATGGTTGCCCTTTGCTTCATCCGAGTCCAACTTCCCATGTGCTTTTATCTTCAAAACAGCCACTTCTTCTGGAAGTAGGAGGGCGTCCATCAGCTCCTTGATTGCAAAACTGTGCTTAACTGGTGTACCGGCAGTGGTAAGAAATCCTCTTGTTTTCCAAATCAATCCGAAGTCATAAGCCACGCCCAGTGCATATCTTGAATCTGTGTAGATATTGGCGCGTTTTCCTTCAGAGATCTTGCATGCTGAAGTTAGAGCTTGTAATTCAGCTTCTTGTGCAGACTTTGTTGATGGTAGAGATGGTGACTCAATAATTTTTATCTGTTGTGGTGACGGCATATCCTGTATGATATTTTCCTTCTTCATCAGCATACCTGGAACCGTCCACAAACAGGGTAATGTCAGGATCTGCTAGTGGATCCTCATGCACGGTTGGTAGGTGCGTTGTTTCCATTTTTATCTGTTCGAAGCAGTCATGGGGGGTTTCTGGATCATAGTCGTGATGTATGACCAGATCTTCAAATTCTTCTTCCAGAAGGTAACTGTCAGGGTACCTGTGGTCTCTACCTCTGAAAGAGGTAGAGACTTAGCTGTTCCTCCATCCAGACGGCCTGATGGCTCCCTTCCCCACGGTCTATCCGGTCATGCAAGGCCGGCCGCGAGGGAGTGACTGCCTTTTACAGCATCTAGGCAGGAAGTTGTCATCAGGACACTCCTCCGGAACGACCTGTCACTCAATTGCTGCAGGACCAATCAGGACGCCTTGGAGGCGTGGTTACTGCTCTGAACAGGGTATTTAACAGAGCTTCTTTCATTAGCTCATTGCCCTGTCGTGGTTCTAGCTTGTTCTAGTCACTCAGTGCTTGTGTATTCTATTATCCCTTTTGGTTTTGACCCGGCTTGTTTACCTTACTCTGCTTATCTCTGTTACCCTTGATTCGGCTTGTCTCTCGCTTACCTGTCTTCTGTTACCCTCGACCTCGGCTTGTCTTTGACCATTCTATACTGTACTACTTACGTTAGTCCGGCCATTCTAAGGTCCGGTATACGTATCTGGCTACTGTTTGTACTCTGCGTGTTGGATCCCTGTCCCGATCCTGACAGTAACGTGGCCATGCTCTTATATGTTCATGTTTAGTTGATGCATACCTGGCAACACCTATTTCTTGAAGTTGCGAATCATCCATGGTAGCCCATAATTTTGCCATAGGCCCAAGATCACCCCATGACTTAGCCTTTGACTTGGTTACAGGGACATGTGGAATAGCTGTGTCCCAATGATGGTACAGATGTTCAAGTCCATGTGGAAGTTGGATCAAAGCCATGCTGTTACCTTCAGTATCGTAGTGGAAGTCTTGTAAGGTGAATGTTACCTCAACCAATTGAAAAAGTTCATCTTCATAATGAGGGTCAGGGTTGATGGTTGGTTTGTACCACATGGTGCAGAAGGCATATTCGGGCCCGTCACAGGAGGTAGAGGTAAATTGGGGAGCAGTTTTGTAAGGGTGTGTGTAAGGAGTAGGACATATCTTTCATCCATGATGAATCCATAATAGCTACCCCCCTCAGGGAGTGGCAGAAGAGTGGCCGGAGCTACTTTTCTTCAACATATGATGTCAGGTAGAGGCAGAGTTGTCTGTGGGCGAAAATGTCTTAGAGAAGTAAGGTGCTTAGGCTGGATACAATAGAGAATAGAATTAAAATCATGAGGAGCAAGAATTATTAGGACCGGCACTAGAGGTGCCACACCACTGGGGGCTGCCATATTGGATGTGGGCACGACTTGAGCAGGTTGAGGCAGGGTAGGCGGGATCGGGGTAGGGGGTGTGGCAATGGAAGGTACATGGGAAGTGGCTGAATAGGGCGGGGTAAGGGTAGGAGAAGGGCGGAGGAGATGGGTAGGGATTAAGAAGGGAGGAAGCATATAAATAATATAGATATGGTGGTGGGGAGATGGAGGAATGAGCGAGGACATGAGATGAGGGAGGAGGAGGAGTAGGAGGAGAAGAAGGTGGAGTAGGAAGGACAGGAGATAAGGGAGGAGAAGAAGGAGCAGTAGGAGGGGAGACAGACGAAGGGTTTAAGTGGAAGGAGTAAGAGGAGGCGGGCAGGTAAGGGAGCAGACAGGTGATGTAGCAGTGGAGGTGGGCAGGGTGGTGGATGGGCGGAAGGGAGGAAGAGCGGACGGAAGAAATGGATTGGAGGGGGAGGGTGGTAAAGGAGAGGATGAGGGTGAGGATATCTATAGGACTGATGGGGGGGGGGGGGGGGGAATAAGGATCCATCAGCATTCAATACCAGGTAGAAATGAGGAGGCAGGTAAGATTCTCTTCCGCTATGGAGGCTGCAAATAGCCCATTTACAACAACTATAAACTGACCCTATGCTTTCCCTATAGAAAAATAATAAAAGGCTAACATGCACATCTGTCTGAACAGGCCTCTAACGCTATCCCTGACTCTCTCCTTTTTCCCCTATTCATTTTTATATATAGCATAGCTCAAAATATGATTCCTACATACATCACAAATATACATTATCACAATTTTATGTCTTGCAAAAGGGATAAACTTATTTTACTCTTCGCTGATAATGTATTAAAAACATACAAAATAGACAAATAACATTGTTTTCTGCTAGATAAATTAAAAAGATAATGGAGATTTTTTGTTAAGCTTTATAAATAGCTATACGTTAATCTACCTTTTTTCGTTTCCAGTTTCTGGCTGTTAATGTACTTGCTGCTAGTAACAGATCTGGAATCAATACATTATAATGGCCAAAGTCTCGACTCATATGTATATGCAATAATAAAATATCTGGGCTTACATCAAAATTTATGTTAATTAGTCTTTAATCTTGGAGGCTATCATTAACCAATAAAGACAGATTGGAGCACACTCCCACCTTATCCATTCTTCATTGTTTATGCTAGTACCTAACTCCTTATTCCATTTGTAAATAGTTAGGCTTATAATGTAAAATTTTTTAGACCAAACCTTTAACTGTATTACCATTTATTCAAGAAATCTTTGTTTATTAGAAATTTATTTAAGTAGATATTCTTTAAGATGACCCTTTTTCCAGCATGTTATCATGCATGTTATGTTTTTGTACACAAAGCTAAAACACATTTGTTACTTACACGTGAATCGATATATATATATTCTATCTATATATTTTCTCCATTTTTTTTTTTTTTTTTTTTTTAAATTCTTTATTTTTGCAGTGCATATGGTGATAACATTCAGGCACGTGGTGCCCCAAAGGCAATCCGCATGCATAGTTCAAATCAAAGAGTGTACAACATAGAAAGCATTGGGATATGGCAGTACAATGCACTATTTTTATATTTAGGAACAGGCTTAAAACACGGTAATTAGGTATATCAAGGATTATAAGATGGCTTTACAGTAGTGTTGTCAGTCGCTGCCTACTTTAGGTATTACTATTAGTCCTCGCTGGAAGTCTGTTTGAGTTAACGGTTGCATATCATCACTTGTTATAGTTAAGGTAAACAAGATTGCTGAGGCAGTCTACGAGGTCTTAATGATAATAATGTAGGTAGAGTAACTTAGCTTTAAATGCTCTGATTCGTGTTGGAACAATATCTACCGCGTGTGAGCTATCTAAAGCTTAGTGAGTAGACAGTAATTGTGCGTAGGTAAGTCAAGATTAAACATAGCAGAATTATATGTGAATAAAGCGAGATGATAAGAGGCTTAATAATTGTTAGGAGACACATGACTCAAATTAAAGCACATGAATAAACCAGTTGTTATACTAAACAGTGAAAGTCTAGTCAGCTGCTGGAGTGGTAAGGCGTAGTATGAGGGACATGCGGTGGGTTTGTTGCATGAGTACTTTGCCCTTCGCTGTGCTGGTTATCCCCGTGTATTGTGCCCCTGACTCAAGGGGGGGGGGGGGAGGAGGGGGGGGAGGAGGGGGGTAGGCGGGGAAAGGGTGGGGGGGTGATGTCCCGTCCGGTTAGGCGTGCCGGTATGGTAGTGAGGTCATGTTGTGACAGTGTCCTGTCCCAGTCCTTGCCTAAAGCATGGATTGTAGCATTTAGCAGTTTGTGAAATCATAAGCATTAGGGTAAACTGACCTAGCATTAGGTGTAACAAATTAAAGCAGAATGTTAGGGCATAACAGTGAGCCCTTATAACGTCCGCACATATCTGTGTCCTTCAGACCCACTTGGTAGCGTAAGTCCCATTGGGCTCTAAGCAGTCAGGTCCCGTGTGTTTCGGAGCCTCTGGGCACGAAGGGTTCTACGTTGTCGAGGTCCCAGGATCTGACCGAATTGTCGGGGTTATCGGTGGGTGCTTGTGTGGCAGGTAGTGGCATACCATTCGCTTCCAGGAATGCGGATATGTCATCCGGCGTGCGGAGCGTGTGTGTAACTCCGTTACTCTTTGCCATGAGGGAGCCTGCCGGACCCCAGCGGTACTGCACCCCTGAAGACCGCAGGTGGGTAGTGACCGGCCCCAGGGATCTGCGCCACTGAAGCGTTGCCTTGGAGAGGTCTTGAAAAAAGGTGAGCTGAGAGTCCTCAAATTTTAGGGGCGTCTTGCCGCGGACGGCAGCCATTATGTGGGCCTTGTCGGTGGCAGATGTGCAGCGGACTATGACGTCCCGTGCTGTGGTGGTGGTTCCGAGGCCCGGGATACGGAATATCCCTTCTAAGGTGAGTCGTTTGGTCACTGCTGGTGGCAAGATAGTGGCTAGCAGCCTCCGGGTGTAATGCGGTAGTTCCACCGCTGTTATTCCTGCTGGGATGCCCCGAATCTTAATATTATTCCGGCGTTGTTGGTCCTCTAGGTTAGCTACCCGTTGTGAGATGATGTCCTGCTGGGCCTGTAGCTGCTGTATTGAGCCGTTGAAGTTGGACACTGTGGCTTGGGTGACTTGGATATCTCCCTCAGCTGCCTTAATGCGGTCTGTGTTGGCCCGTATTTCGGCCTGCAGAAGTGTTCTGTCCGCCGCCATCATTTGGTGCAGTTCAGCAAGGAGCATTTTAAGATCCCCTTTGGTTGTCGGAGCTGAGCTATCAGTAAGGTGAAGGCTCGTCGAGGGGTGTGGAGGCGGTGAGTCCCGTACAGCGCACCGTTGTATTTCAGGCTGTGGGTTCTCCGTCTGTGGAGTTTTAGGTGCCGCAGGCCGTTGGAGCATGGCTCCTATGTCCCTGTCGGGTTTTTGTGATCTGCGTCCCATATGGAGGCTTTGTGTTTGCGGGGTTATCAGGTGGGACTCGGGTTCTCCTATGTCCTGTGCCTCCAGAAAACTGTCGAGGAAAGTTTCTAGGCCTCGTGCTTGTGATGCGTGGTAGGCCCCAGTTTTGCGTTTTGGTTTTGCTTGCCTTGGGGTGAACGTGAAAGGCATCAGTGTGTGCAGCTTGTCGCCCGGCTGGCAGTGCCGCGATTTATTTTCAGTTTGGACGGGTTTGTCTCGTGGTTTTCAGGCTTAATTTACACGGTGAGCGAGGAGCGATCAGGAATGGCGACTGCTCGGTTCAAGCGTTGGCTCCGCCCCCTATTTTCTCCATTATTAACCATCACTTATCACAGACACATTTCTGATATAGGGAAACAAATAGCAGGATTATTTTAGTAATTGTAACTTTCTTGTTCATAATATGTAGAGTACAAGGAAAACAACATATCATAAGACAGGATTAGCATGATAGGGGTAGGTCTCTTGATGGAGGCAGCCATGACAGGGGCGTGGAAGGAAGTGACATCACTGATATGTATGGGAAAGGAAGAGGCAGGATGTGGGGCATGGTAAGGGCAGAAGTGACGTCAGTTTGGGAGGTCACGGGACTGGCTGTGCCAACCTCCTTTTGTACTAGACTGACGTACTTTCAACATTACACTATATTATAACTAATAAAATAAGTCAGAGAAGCAACATTCTGTTCTGCAAAAATGGAATACTAAACTATAAACAAACCTGGCAGGTTAAATAAGACAGTTGAAAACAACATGCATCTAACAGCCCGTAAAGCTGTCTATAGAAACATATACTTTAAAATAACATGATGCAAAATAAACTCACGGAATGCAACCAATCTCCCCCATCATTCACCAGCCATTAATCACTTCACATACTAACTTAACAACTTCTATTGAAATAACAAAATACACAATTAGAATATTTTCTAGCAAAAATTCTATTGCTAACTCTTATCAGTAGCTCTGAATAACTCTACGGAACACAAATTTGAATCGCAAGCATGTCACCCCTCCCTCCTCCCCCCTCGCGTCTCACAGAAGGCAAGGAGGGAGGGGTGGGGGGAAGAGAGGGAGAGGAACAAGAGAGACTGCAAGCATGAATTTTTAACCATGTCAGCGCTGGAAGGACAGTTGCGTTACAGTTATTGCAAGCAAAGAGACACAAAAACACAACATTTACCCATACTATAGCAGAAAGTAATATGGCCATGTACACATTAGAATAATGCGCATATAAACAGTAAAACACAGCAAATAACTCCTGATCCAGTCAGGTCAATCATAAAATAGTAATAATCTCAGTGAAACTCAGCAGTGAAATACAAAACCCCAACCCTCTACTAGGGTGGTCCTCTGCCATCTAATGGCTAACACAAAATACAAAAACCCCACAGCATTTAAGATTGGGGTAGGGTGGGGACCAGGGATGGTGACCGTGGTCAGCTACATTTCGGTCATTACTGACGGGATGTTGGGCGTGGTCACCTCCTGGACATAATAATGTAATAATAGGGCGCTGGCTGGGAGAACTTCCCAGTAACACAATTATTGTAATAAACATACAATCTTAAACCTTTGTGATCAACATCTTCCTCAATCCATCCTTCTTGCTGAATAGCTTTTGTTGTATGGACTAAATCATGGTCCAACAGCTTCCCTTTCTTTTCTGTCAGTAACTTACGCCAGCTCTCTGGCTGCAATCTACCGCATGGAGGTACGGTAATTCCACATACTTTAGCAATCTTATCAACTTGCTTAACCATCTCTTCTCCTTCTTACGGCAATTCCACATACTTTAGCAATCTTATCAACTTGCTTAACCATCTCTTCTCCTTCTTACGGCAATTCCACATACTTTAGCAATCTTATCAACTTGCTTAACCATCTCTTCTCCTTCTTATGGCAATTCCACATACTTTAGCAATCTTATCAACTTTCTTAACCATCTCCTCTCCTTCTCTATCTTCAACCAGATCATATGCTAACCAACCCTTATTGGGTTTATCTAGATTCTGTCCCATCTTCCCTATACAAGGCGTCCCAGATATAGAGAAAGAAAAAGGAACAGAATGTCTACAGTGCTCGACTGCTACGTAAGAATAGGTTCCTACGTACGTCTTCCCAAAACGTAGACTAGTCACTGATTCCGCCTACCCAGGGTAGCCGCGGATTGGAGCGTGGCGAGAAGTGTGTGACCAATCACTTCTCTCATCAGAAAAAGAGAAATAGGAGGGGAAAGTGCAAATAGTACAGAGAGTAAGATAAAAGTAAACACAGGAATCTGTGTGACAGACAATTAAGACAACATTTCAGTGTAAATACAGTGCATGCATCACAGTTCAAAATGAATTCAACAGTAATCCCTTTCCTTTACTCATGTGGCAGAAGCCACCTATCTCAATCCCGTAGTGCCCCTACGGACCCACCCGTAAGTCCCACTACCACGTGGTGATGGAGACAGCAATGCCTGCCCGAATCCACACGCCACAAATAAAGAAAAATTGGAATGCCACCAGCCTCAGCACTCAAGGCTGGAGGGTACCAGCTAAAATTGGAATGCCACCAGCCCCGGCACTCGAGGCTGGAGGGTACCACCTCTCTGCAAGCAGAGTAATGTGTGCACAATGAGGCTAGCTAAGCTGTCAAAGTGACACCTATGGGAAACCCCCAGGAGGCAGTGAGTCTACACCCCTCCACAGATTCCCCCCTCTTTTTCCTTACTGCCGTAGCTACTCGGCACCTAAAAGAGGAAAACAGGCAAACAGAAGATCCCCAGGAAAACTTCCACAGATCCACCCCCCTTTTTCCTTACTACCACAGCCACGTGGTACCTAAAAGGGGTAAACAGGCAAATAAACTACCCGGGCACATAAACTAAAGACAAAACAACTCAAACACACTCAGGTAACAGATAGTCAACAGGTAAGGTACAGGGGTCTCTGGGCAAGATATTACATGACTTTGATGTCCTCTCGGCAGCCAATCTCAGACGCTGGGGCAGGTCAATCACAGGGGGCTGGAACATACCGGCCAGGTGCTGCAGCAAACTCTACCGTGTATTCAGAGGTGATCAGTCTCCTTCCTTCCCCCAGGATTCATCCACCCCACGTCTTCTTGGACGGCTGCCATAGCAGGGCATAACATTCTACAACAGCATCATTTATGGTTCACAGGGAGCCATGTCATCACTACAACCTCATTACTGTGCATTTTGGTGTCACAGAGATTACATGGACCAAAGTCCACCATAGTGTATAAACAAAGTTTTTATTCCCATCGTCTTTGTCTTGTCGTGCTTTCCTCTTATTTCCTCATATAGCACATTATATATTCTCAGATTGTCTGGTTATTCAATTTTGGCTTGATTATAGATTTTTCAGATATCTGTAATCCTGACCTGTCTAGTTCTACTGAATTCCCATATTTCTGTTATCCTGATCTTGGCTAGTATTATTATGTTTACCTTTTTCTTTTTTTTTCTTTTTTTTTTTTACCTGGCTATTCTAAGCTCCGGTAATATATCCTTTCTTCCTATTTCAGACCTAGCCTTCAAGTTTGGTAGTGTCACTGTGACACATGAAGATCTGCAACATATCTTTCATGAGTTAGGTCAATTGGTCCGATCTGCTCACTTTCTACTCCCTACATACCAGGGAGTTCTGGTCCTCATCCTATAACAGTAGTTCCGGCACAAACCACAGAGTAACAGTCACTCCAGTAAGTGTGCCATTATAGTGTTTCTACTTCTTTGGTCTGTTGGAACTTTTACCAATATCCCTTTCCTAGTTATTCAACCTCACTGGCCCTTCTGATATATTTAGCTTTGTCTATATGTATCACCCAATGGCTACTGAAAAGTGTTATTTTTGTTTGTTTTTAAACAAAATAAATTAAGGACTCTAATATCTTGATTCAAATATTGTGATACAAAGTAATAGCATTAATCTGGGAAAATGAAACATTATTAGTGTAATGGGGATTAATTTGACAATATCCCAACATTGGTTATTGATTGCAGTGGACCAGGTATATGATATATTACTCAAACCCAATTTTTGTAAAAAAATTAAAGGAACACTATAGTCACCTAAATTACTTTAGCTAAATAAAGCAGTTTTAGTGTATAGATCATTCCCCTGCAGCCTCACTGCTCAATTCACTGTCATTTAGGAGTTAAATCACTTTGTTTCTGTTTATGCAGCCCTAGCCACACCTCCCCCGGCTATGATTGACAGAGCCTGCATGAAAAAAAAAACTGGTTTCACTTTCAAACAGATGTAATTTACCTTAAATAATTGTATCTCAATCTCTAAATTGAACTTTAATCACATACAGGAGGCTCTTGCATGGTCTAGCAAGCTATTAACATAGCAGGGAATAAGAAAATCTTAATTAAACATAACTTACTCTTTACAGGAAGTGTTTATGGAAGGCTGTGCAAGTCACGTGCAGGGAGGTGTGACTAGGGTTCATAAACAAAGGGATTTAACTCCTAAATGGCAGAGGATTGAGCAGTGAGGCTGCAGGGGCATGTTCTATACACCAAAACTGCTTCATTAAGCTAAAGTTGTTCAGGTGACTATAGTGTCCCTTTAAGGCATTTGCATTATGCTCATAACAATGAGGGTGGAATTGGAGATAGAAATCCCCATCTGTAGTGGAGTGAAGCTTTGCAGTAGTCCTCATAATATTGTAAAGCTGTACCCTTTAAATGATAAAGGATGTTTACTTCACACATCGGTTAAGATCCATTGCTTATCATTAAGGTTTTGCAAGATTACAATAACCTCTCTTAGTGGTTTATCATGGACTTGTGATGATTTGCCAAAGCAATACACTCTGTTCAGGGTTATGTTCTTGCCTGTTTATGGTATAATCATGTCATGAATAGCCTAAGAAATTATGGAAGTTTCATTGTGTCAATATAACTTTCTGTCCACAAATGTTTATGCTACACCACCCATGTTTGTCATTAAGGCCCACAATCTCGGAAGCTAGATCTACGAGACTTCTGCAGTTGCAGAGTACTTAATTCAGAAGATGACTGAGATTGTCAAATATCCATGGAGTCTTGCTCAAGTGCCCTTACCAGTCCTGTTAGGGTGTGAATTTCTTGATAATAGCAGTCTCTTTTTACAGGGTTTGAAGCCACTCAAAGGCTGTTCACATACTGTAATAAGTAGAGAACACTTATAGGTACTTGCCTGCTTGTTTGAGTGCTGAGCAACCTGGCTGTGAACCTGTATAAATATATCTAACCCACCAAATGTTAGCCAGCATGCTTTCTTGTTCTTGATGGGACGTTGGTGGTAGCCCAAGGTGTCTGAAGATGTAATTAGTTCAGGCAGGGTCGTCTTAAACACGAGGAAAAAAGGGCAGCTGCCACGGGCCCAGTCAGTCTTAGGGGGCCCAAAGCAGCTGCCCCTTTAGCCCTCTGGCCGCCATGGTGCGTGTGGCCCACGTGGAACTACCACCGCGGACCGCACGATTTGGAGGTTCATCGAGTGGCCAATGCTCTAAGGGCCACCCGATGGATTTTCAGGGGCCCGGCCACTATGAGAGCGCGACCGGGCCCCCTGTGATAATGTCAGGATGCTGGGAAGAGGAGGAGAAGAAAAGGAGGGAGTCAGATTGGGAGCTCTGACTCCAATCAGCCTGAGCCAGCCTCCTGTACTCCAATGGTAGGAAACACATAAAAAATGTGCATGTATGAATGTGTCTGTTTGTATGTATGTATGTGTCTGTTTGTATCTGTATGTATGTATCTGAATGTGTCTGTCTGTATGTATGTGTGTATCGGTTTGTATGTAAGTGTCTGTATGCATGTTTTTATGTGTATCTGTTTGTGTGTGTGTGTTTCTGTATCTTCATGTGTCTCTATGCAACCTGTGTATCAGTATGTTTCTGTGTGTTTATAAGTGTGTCTTTGTATATATATGTATCGGTGTGTCTGTTTGTATATGTGTATGTCCATATGTGTATCTGTGTGTATGTTTGTATGTGCGTCTGCATGTCTTTGTATCTGAATGTGTGTCAGTGTGTATCTGTATGTGTGTCTGTGTATCTGCATGTGTGTGTTTGTATCTGTGTGAGTGTCATTCTGTTTGAATGTGTATCATTCTGCATGTGTGTCTGTCTCTGTGTGTTAGTGTGTGTATCTGTGTATCTGCATGTGGGTCTGTGTGTGTATCTGCATGTATGTCAGTGTGTTTGTTTGAGTGTTAGTGTTTCTGTTTATCTGCATGTTTGTCAGTGAATGTATCTGTGCATCAGTGTATGTAGTTGTGTCAGTGAATGTATCTGTGTATATGCATGTTTGTCTGTGTATCTCTCTATGTATGTCTGTACCTGTGTATGTGTGCATCTCTATTGATGTCAGTGTTTGCATCTGTATGTGTGCTAGTGTGTGCATTTTGTCTCAGTAAGAAATGAGAGGGCTAAGTGTGTGGTTTTTTTTGTGTGGGCGTTGATGGCGTGATTGCATGCTAGGAAGTAGAAGGGCTAGGTCAAGGGGCACCAATCAAATACCTGCCCAGGCTTGACAAAGACCTTTTGGGGTCAAAACGTTGCTGTTGTGGTTCCTAATAAAGTACTTGTCTTGAACCAAGGAGTGCCTGGACCTCTACTACTTTATTCATTTTTGGAAATCTGGTGTTTGATTCCGGTTCAGCAAGCACCCTGGCTCAGATTTATGGGAGTGAGTGCAGTTCCACACACACTAATAAAAGTGTGTGTATTTTGTCTCAGTAAGAAATGAGAGGGCTAAGTGTGTGTTTTCTTTTGTGTGGGCTTTGATGACATGATTGCATGCTAGGAAGTAGAAGGGCTAGGTCAAGGAGCACCAATCAAATACCTGCCCAGGGTCCAATCAGTTTTAAAGATAGCCTTGAGTTCAGGGACTAGTGAGCTCAGGCACAATGGCAAGCATGGGTACTGCTCCTTCCACCTCTATGCTGATGTGATGGATGAGCAGTACACCATAGAAAATATATTACAGGTACTAAAGAAGTTTTCAGAACAGTGGCTGGGATAACAGACAGACAAATGTTATTTTTGGTGACTGACGGAGTAGTAAATATGTTCAGGGCTTTCTGAGATGGTCGATTTTTAGGTGTGCACTCCTCAGCCCATGTCCTTCGTCTAGTATTAAAGGTTGCTCTCGTTAAGGAAAGCACTGGAATGTTGACACCCCTTCTTGAGTCTTATAGGAAGATTTCAGGCCACTTCCACTGTAGTGTTAAGGATAGCCAGCTCTTGAAAAGAAACAGAGGATGGCAGGCATCCAGCAACAGTGTCTCAAACAAGACATAGGGACTAGGTGGAATTAAACTTTGGAGATGCTGTTTCATTGGGTTCATTCACCCCTTAGGCAGGGAAGATTGGGCAATGATTGGGCAGGTAGTGGCAGTCCTTGTGCCTTTCAGGAATGTCACTGAACATTTGAGCCAAGACGCTTTGGTCAAGTTATTCCCTTGTTCACCCACCACTCAAACAAGAATCAAGGGCAAGCTGGTACTCTGTATGGATTCTCTGATCACTTGGATTTTTTAAATTGACAGGATTCCTAATGTTTAAAGGGAGAACGAGAGCTGGAGGAGTCCAATATTGTGGAACCTCCAACTAGCAGTATTGCTCATCCACTGGAGTAGAAACATTTTGGGCTGAGGACCTGTGTAGTTTGGTGGTACTCACTAAACTTTCCTCAAGAAAAGAAAGAAAAGTGGCATTGCAAAGATGGTGAAGGCTTACCTTAACGAATCTCCTTTGCCCCCTACTACAGATCCTTTGAGCTTCTAGGATGACAAGGAGTGTGAGTCTTGTTCTCTTCCTGGTAACCCAGTGTCACATCCTGTTCCTGGCTGCGGATCATTTTTGGCAATAGCTTCTGGTATCCAGTAATCTTTTTGCAATTCTTTAGTTTTTCTTGTTTTTTCTGGTTTTCTATTCCATGTCTGGTTTTCTTTATGCTGGGTTTTCTGGGTTCATTCCTTTATTCCGTTCTTGGAATTCCCAGTCTCCTGGATTCCTTTATATGTTTGTTTTATGTTGCCACACCCGTTCCTTTTCCATGAATCCTTTTGTTTCAGTTGTTTCCTGCAGGCAGTTGCTACTAGTCCTCTGCCCTTTTCTTGCAGGTAAGTGCTGTGAGTTTTATTATTGTTTATTTAGTCATGCATATCTAGGTAGATAGGACCCACCTTAATTGGAGGACTTTGACGCAGTTGGTGGGCTGCATACATCTTGGCCATTTATGTATGTCTAAATCTCCAATGTTTGACATATATACTACTTAGTTATTTGTTTTATTTAGTCTTGTATTCCCAAGTTCATGTACAGTCCTGTCCTGCCCTGTTCTTGTTTTCCTCATGTCTTGTGTACATGTTCTGGGTTCTTCTTTCTGTCCAGATCTGGTTCTGGTTTCTTCTGGTTTTGTCTTGTTTTCTTGTTAGGTGCCTGTCCTAAAAAAATTGCCAGAAGCTCAAGGAAGCAAGGCGAATGGTTAGCGTTAGGACCCACCTAAGAGGTCTGCCTTGACGTGGCAGGTGGACATACCCTCTCATGGCCATTGGAGGTAACTAAAAACCTCCATTTGTTTAAAAATACATAGGGATGTGGAAAGAGCGCAGGTAACTTTTTTCTAAAGTTAGCGTTTTTATTAGTTTCCCCCCCCCTCCAATATATATATATATATACACACATATATATATATACACACACACACACATTTTTATTTCCTATATATGTATAATATATTAGAATTAAATAATTTTGTAATATATTAAACATATACAGTATAATGCGTATATATGATTTCATTTCAAGTGTATTTTGAGATGTGTATATATCTCAAAGTACACTTATAATGAAATCATATGTATGCATTATATATGTATAATATATTATAAAATGCTTTAATTATTTTATAATATATATATATATATATATATATATATATATATATATTTTTTTTTTTTTTTTTTTTTTTAACTTTTTAGCAGCCTGTGGGACTGTCTGACAGCTCAGACAGTCCCACTGCTGGCAGTTCCAAGACTCCTATTGCGGTGATGTGATCACATGGCCCTGGAAGGCCAGGGTGGCCGGAGCTGCTGCAGGGGAAATGCTGGGGTCTCTGGCAGTCCCCCCAACCGTGATCACCGCTCCAGGTAAGTCCAGGGCTCCTATTTGCCGCGGTCCTTAATGACCATTTTTTGTCGGATGTACCTAGTACATCCACGGTTGTTAAAGGGGATCTACATATATAATTTCATTCTAAGGGTATTTTGACATAAATAGATATATAAATAACAATACAGTTAGAATAAAATATATATAAACCTTTTTAAAAAATATTTAGTTTATTTTTAATAAATTATTTTTTATAATATATATATATATGTTTATACACACACAATATGTATAGTTTTATATATATATATATATATATATATATATATATGTATACACACACATATACATTTACACGTGTAATTTTACTCAAAGTGCATTTTTATATTAATATATGTATATATAAATTTAAAAAAATACACTTAGTATGACGTTATATATAAGACATATATACATATTTTATATATATATATATATATATATATATATACACACACATATTGTGTATTGTTTATTATATATATATATATATATATTTTTTTTTTTTTTTAACTTTTTTCACCAGCAAGGGGATTGCCCATCAGTTCAGGCAGTCCCCCTGCTGGCAGCACTGTGGACACCTATTGCAGCCATGTGACCGCTCTTTTAGAAAAGTAGCAAAGTAGGGAGGGAGGGGGAAGAGGTTAATTTTTTTATTTAATTACATTTTTTTTCGATCCCTCGAGGAACTCGGCATACAGGCAGAGCATCGGAAGCCTACCTGATGGCTTCCGATGCTCTGCACTACACTGCCGCGCTCCAGCGCTCTAATTAACCGCGGACAAGCAGGGTACGTCTGTGGTCTTTAAGGACTGTTTTTTTTCGGACGTACCCTGCACCCTCAGACGTACCCAGCCCCTAAGAGGTTAAATAGCCCTGATTTGAGCGCCCAAGTTCTCCAAATAGCGCTCAGATCCATGCAGTGTAGGAAAAAGGCCACCGTGTTAGTTCTGACTGGCCGGACACGTGGTCTATGCTCAAAATAGTTCCAGGGTGTTTGGTGCTTTTGCCGGTCAACTTTCAGGAGCTCCTGCGGTCGCAATACGGGGTGCTCCGCCTGGCTCTTGGGTAGCGTTTTCCTCTTACTCTCAGACACCTTCCCTTCAAAAAGCGCTCTCCTTTGGATTTTAAAGTGGTTAAAAACCACAAACGAAGTTGTCCTGGAACTGCACGGCTGCCTCATGCCAAAAACAGTACCATAACATTAGCAGCAAAGTCCCACTGAGGTGCCTGGGAACCCACGAACTCCTCATGCCAAATTTACTTCCAAAGCTGTCGCGGCTAAGTACCACTGAGGATTAATTGTGGTTTGGTTCATCGAACGGATGCCAGGGAGCTAGTGTTCGGTTTCATTGGCATAAAGAGAAAGTGCAGAACCAGGGGCACCCAGGATAAGCTACTAATAGCGGCTGAGTGTCAGTTGATCGAAGTAGGCGCTAGTAGGAGGTAACTAGGTTGAGCGTGCCTGGCGAGGCCTTTGGGATTTATTTTGAGGGGGTGGGGGTTTCCTTCCCATTTTTTCCCTGGTCATTCTACTGCTTTTGCTAGGATTAGAGAGGGAGTATTAGGGAATTAGTCCTGCTCTGTGGTAGACATAGTATACTTTGCAGTTACCCATATGAATTTTACTTGTACCATTAATTTTTTGGTCCCTGCCAATGTTTTCAATATATGGTAATCTGTAGGTATCTTACAAACATAGGTCAGGGTTTCCTTCCCTTGGGTATTATTATACATAGTCAGATGTTTGTGTAGTCAATTATTTAGTACCCATATTTTTTAACAATGGTTGTTTTTAATATCCACTCTCTTCCCCTCCTGGAGTGTCTTAGTACTTAAAAAAAAAAAAAAAAAAAAAATTATGAGCGGTGAAATTCTTACTACCTGAATCGGTGTAGTTGAACTGCTAAGCCATGTAGCTTACAGATGCAAGTGGTTGGACTTTTGACATGACCTGGAAGTCAAGGTTGCGGAGACTGCACAAAACAAGCATTGGACACTAGCAGACTAAAGGGGAGAGTGGCCCATCGTTATAAGATGGACAGCCCATCCCACATCTCCAGGCTGATGCCTTTCATATATAGCATTGTGAAGCCAATATAAATTTCACAGTGTATCTGTTATAGTAATATCCACCAGGATTTGGTGGTGTCAAATCCTAAGGTATGCTGCTATAGTCACATTCTACACTGCTATATTCATTTGGTATAAGTGTGTACAGCAAACCTCAATGAACTGAAGCATTGTTGTAAAGTGAATTCATACAGAAAACTAAGACTTCAAGTTATTGCTGTTAAAGGTGGTTCTACAAATGCTACTCCTAGCAGCAGGTGATGTCTCTCCAAACCCTGGTCCCTCCACTACTCAGCCACCTGGTTCAAACACCAGAAACCACTACAACCTAATACCCATTCCATGTAATTCTCACTATAATTCCTCTTTTAAAGCTGCCCTCTGGAATGCACGCTCTGTGTGCAGCACCTTTAAATCTACTTCCATCCATGACCTATTTATCTCACACTCCCTAAACCTACTTGCACTAACAGAAACATGTCTCTCTCCCTCGGATACTGCTACCCCTGCCTCACTGTCCTTTGGTGGTCTTCACTTTACCCACAATCCAAGACAAGCGGAGATTAAAGGTGGCGGTGTAGGTTTTCTTCTCTCACCCCACTGCTCCTTTAAAACCCTGCCCACCCCCCCTTCCCTCTCTTTCCCATCATTCGAAATTCATTCAATTCGCCTTTTCAAACCCTTCTCTGCTAACATTGCCGTCATCTATCGTCCCCCTGGTTCCCCTCTCCTCTTCCTTGACCACTTTGCTGCCTGGCTACTCTACTTCCTCTCTTCCAACATTCCATCCCTAATTCTTGGAGACTTCAATATTCCCATTAACCCACCTTCAACCCCAGCAGCCTCTAAACTACTTTCAATTACTTCCTCCCTTGGACTATTGCAGTGGGCTAATTCTCCCACTCATGTAGCTGGCAATACCCTCGACCTTATTTTCTCCTATTCATGTACATTATCTAATATCTGCAATACTCCATTTCCTCTCTCTGATCACCACCTCTTATAGTTTGCTCTCAATTACCCCCTCACCCAACAACCTCAGCCTAACCCCCCTCAGCTTAGGAGGAACCTTAACTCTATTGACCTCCAGCAGCTGTCGGCTGACATTGATTCACAACTGCTATCCATCCCTTCCCTCTCCTGTCCCTCACTGGCCATCTCCACATATAACACTACCCTCACATCTGCCTTGAACACTGCAGCCCCACTCCAAACATGCACCACGAGGAGAACCTTGGCATAATAAATCAACACGCTATCTGCAGAGTTGCTCCCGCTGTGCTGAACGCTCCTGGAGGAAGTCCCGCACCCAGGCAGACTATCTTCATTATAGATTCATGTTGCTTTCGTACAGCGCAGCCCTTGCCCTCGCCAAACAGTCCTACTTTTCCTCTCTCATTAGTTCATGCTCCCGCAATCCCAGACGTCTCTTTGACACTTTTAATTCCCTTCTCCGCCCTGCTGTGGCCACCACCCAAACTAACCTTACAGCTGATAGCTTTGCATATTACTTTACTGACAAGATTGAACAGCTAAGGAAACAATTCTCCCCTCCTTGCCGTTCTCTTTCTCAACCACACATAAATCATGCTTTCCCTACCCTTCAGACTTTCTCCCCAGCTACTGAACAAGAGGTGGCTGCACTCCTCCATTCCTCTCGCCCCACCACTTGCCCACTTGATCCTGTCCCATCTCACCTCATCAGATCTCTCTCCCCTTGTCTTGTGCCTATCCTAACACACATCTTTAACTGCTCTCTCTCTTCTGGCACTGTTCCTGCTGACCTTAAACATGCCATTGTAATACCTATCCTGAAAAAACCATCTCTTGACCCGTCCTCCCCCTCTAACTATCGTCCCATATCCCTGCTCCCTTACTCATCAAAGCTTTTGGAAAGACTTGTCTTTACCCGTGTGTCTCACTTCCTTAATTCCAACTCTCTCCTTGACCCTCTTCAGTCTGGCTTCCGCCCTCTCCACTCTACTGAGACCGCTCTTATCAAAGTGACTAATGACCTAATCTCCGCTAAATCCAAAGGTCACTACTCCATATTAATTCTCCTTGACCTCTCTGCTGCCTTTGACACAGTTGATCATGCTCTCCTCCTTCAAACTCTTCAATCACTCGGTCTCTGTGACTCTGTCCTCTCTTGGTTTTCCTCCTATCTCTCCCATCGCTCATTTAGTGTCTCCTTTTCCAAGGATACCTCCTCCCCTCGCCCTGTCTCGGTTGGAGTTCCCCAAGGCTCTGTCCTTGGTCCCCTTCTATTTTCTCTTTATACTGCCTCTCTTGGAAAACGTATTGCCTCTTTTGGATTCAACTACCACCTGTATATCTGATGACACTCAGATATACCTCTCCTCACCGGACCTCTCCCCGGCCGTCCTGCAACGTGTCACTGCTTGCCTCTCTTCCATCTCTGACTGGATGTCGTCACGCTTTCTCAAACTTAACCTCTCTAAAACTGAACTCCTTGTCTTTCCTCCTCCTAATACTGATCCTCCTCTCTCACTCTCCCTTCAAGTCAGTGATATCCACATGAGTCCATCCCTACAAGCGCGCTGTCTTGGCGTCATACTTGACTCTGGTCTCACCTTTGATCTCACATCCAGTTTGTTGCCAAGTCCTGTAGGTTCCAACTCCAAAACATAGCCCGCATCCGCCCCTTTCTTACGCAAGATGCTACCAAGGAGCTTGTCCATGCTCTAGTAATTTCCCGCATAGTTTACTGTAACCCTCTCCTGATTGGTCTCCCCAAAAGCCGTACTGCCCCGCTACAGTCTGTAATGAATGCTGCAGCTAGACTGATTTTCCTATCCAGTCGGTCCTCTCACACCTCGCCCCTCTGCCAGTCCTTACATTGGCTCCCTGTATCCTATGAGTCAATTCAAAGTGCTAACCCATACATTTAAAGCACTGAACAATTCCAGCCGCTCTTATATCTCTTCACTGATCCAGAGGTATGCCCCTCCCCGTACCCTCCGCTCTGCCCGCGACCACCTCCTGACCGCTGCTCGCACCCGTACGGCCAACTCACGCTTGCAGGACCTCTCACGGGCGGCTCCTCTCCTATGGAATAACTTGCCTACTGCCATCAGACTCTCCTCTAGTCTTCAATCATTTAAGAAGGGCCTTAAATCCCATCTCTTCAGGAAAGCGTATGGCCTCCCAGAGTAACCTCTCCCTTACATGCCTGTCTCTTGCTCTCCTATGGGATAGTGCTTTGCTCTCTCCTCCAGCTCTGCTTCACTCCTACTTGATATTTCCTATCCTAATGTTTCTAATACCCCACCTCCTATAGACTGTAAGCTCATTTGAGCAGGATCCTCTTCAACCTATTATTCCTGTAAGTTTTCTTGTAATTGTCTTATTTATTGTTACATCCCCCCCCTCTCAAAATATTGTAAAGCGCTACGGAATCTGTTGGCGCTATATAAATGGCAATAATAATAATAATAATAATAATATGTACTTCATGTTTACCATTAAGTAATTTTTATTTTATTACAACCTCTCATTATATTGCATCCGAAGATTTTTCAATTATTTTCTTCAAAAGCCTACTTTATATTTCAAAATAAGAAATATGAATAAAGGGACACTACTTTCAAAAGGAAGTGCGGACATTTATTTTTATACTTTCCTATTTTGTATTTCAGTCATAATAGTGACATTGTTTTACATGGCCTGTATTTAGGAACATACAAAGATCTTAATTTAGGAAAATGCAATATTTAATTGAGTAAAAATTTAATTTATACATTTATAATTTTAACATTTAGCTATATTTAGAAAAATAACCTCTTTTATCATATACCTAAGTCTTGTAATAACGTTATTTGAAGCTCTCCGATGTATTCCTTAAACTGGGAATGTTGGAAAACAGAATAGTAGCATTTATTTAATTATGATATTTAACATCAATAGGATACATTCCATAAAGCACACAGAGGTATTGCTCTATGACAAAAATAAATAACTTGAAAACTCTAAGTCTTAATGGGCTTTACAACAACAGTACTCAATTCAATTCTCACCAGAAAAAAAAACAAAATCATATTTTATTATAAATGGACAATTAAGGAAGAAAAACGGCAAAGTTGTAGAAAAATCACGAGTTTTTAATGTACGTTAACACGTATGCTGTATATAACAATGGATAAACTTTTATAAACCATATATTTTAAGAGATTTTATTCTTATCAGTAGCTCATCCTTAAAATATGTGGTTTGTGACTTGAGATTTTAAAAAATACCAGTGCTTATAGAGTTGTGGTAGAGAAAATCTTGAAGCACTCTATAAATATCTATAGTTCCTTGATAAAAATAAATTATCTACTGCAGAAAAAGGATTAACCTGTAAAATGTAAAGTTTTAGGGTAAAAACTCAAACAGGTGCAATGGTTTAAGGTTAATAAAATATCAATAAAAATATTTGAGATGCAGATAAAACTTTACACATTATCTTTCATGGCATTTAATAAATATAACTTAATTTATTGTCTTACCAAATTCATTACTTGGTGGGATAGAGGTGATAGACGTTTTCGCATTATTGAGTTGCCTTATCTTTTACACAAATCTACTACAATTGCTTAAAATGTATTATTTTAAAACAAATCAAAAAACTCAGGATTGCTGCATTGCATTGGGACTAACTTTAAATAATAGGAATGCAGCATTGCTGTGCTAGTGCTTTAAACTATTATTTTATCCATAAAACCATGTAAAATGCATTCTTAGTAAAGGCAAAAAAGCAGAGAGAGAGGGAGAAAAGGCTCACACATGATGGAGCTGTATAATCGTCCATGCCATCTGGTTTAAGCATGGAATAGCTCTCCATAGTGTGAGCGTGGCTTTGTTGGCTTTTTAGTGCTCCTTTAGAATTCTGCACATTGCCCTGTGATCTCTTTATGTTTTTCTGCATATACATATATAATCACTCTTTTTGCTTGCCTTTAAGAAGAATTTTCTTTTATATTTATATGTATGTACATTGCATGGTTTTTAATGAAGTGCATTTCCTGTAATAAGGTGCAATTAAAGCACAGTTAAAGCTTGTACTTGTGTATTTTATAGATTTGTTGCAGAGAAAAATCCTTCTGTACTAGCGGTGGCACAGCAGATAATGCTGCAGATAGTTTATAAAAATAGGAGCAAAAGGGAGTGATTTTTGCATTGCTTGTATTTGACATCATCAACATTGTAAATAAAAGTCACAAATAGGAGAATAAATCCAGTTTAAGTATCTTTATACATAATGTACAGGCGCAAAAGTAAAAAAATGACAAACAAGAGCATGCTTAGTTTTGGAGATTGCACCATTTATACATAACCCCCATATTTTAAAACCATCTAAGGTGCAAAGGTGAGCTGTCACTGCTTTAGTATTTAGTTTACAGTTGTATATGAGTAAGAACAAAAATAGACAGACCAGGAAGCACGTTTCTCCATAATCAAAGTCTGGTCTAACCAGATTCCAAGACTGGCTAAACTTGAGCCCTTTAAATATGTTTTACACTAGAGAATGAAGCATTTAAATCATGATAAAATTACTGGAATATGGAAAGCCACAGAGGAAAAAGTTAACCCTTTAGGAACAAAGGGCTCAGAAAAAAACCCATCTAGGTCAAGACCTGGCCTGACATATCACAAAAGGTTTAAAAGGTACAATGAATCAAACAAGTGCATTATCCAAATGAAAATCCATTCATATATATACACATTTAAATTATACAATTTTTTTAAATTCTATTGCATTATACACACAGATATTCCATATACCTGACTTTTCATTTCCAGTGCATTAGTATTTTAGACTTATCCAGCAATTAGGTGCAGCTCATTAGATACCATGGAAGTAGTAAGTGTAACATTATGAAACATCGTTCATACTTCTGTAATGTAATTTTCCATCTATATGATGTAAATTTCAAAGCACGTTCAGATTATATCCTAATAAACAAAGTCTTTGATCACCACTATAGGGATGCTAGGCCTTGTTCTATGTGATGTCACTTTTCAGTGACTGCTTAATTTTAAAATTACTTGTTGCCAATCAGGTCTGCTGTGTTTGCCTTAATTACAGTGTTTGCATTGTCCATCAAAATGATACACTGTACTAACAAGATTAATCAGAATGCAGTCAATCATTCTCTAGTAATTGCCACTGCACATTATCTAAGGCAAGCTGTACAAAGCACACTGAGGAGATCATACCAGTATCAATAAGTGAAAAGTGGGTCATAGCTTTAAAAGTGAAGTAATTACTATGGAAACCAGTGGAATGAGCAGGGGTATTCTACTGGTTTCCATTGTGATTTCTGCACTTCTAAAACTTGGCTCTACATTCACACTATTCTAAAAAGCCATCACACTATCACATTTTCCCATTATAGTGTAATCAAATGAGTAATCAGTGGGCTAATTTCTTAATCATCACTGCGAATTACAAGGCTAGAACCATTTGTAAATATGCAATTATTAACTCTAGTCAGAGACAGGTAAAATGTATACCATAATTACGATGACACACACACACAAATTGTATGAAACTAAAATATAAAGAGGACTCATTCATTACATTCCTGTTTCAATAATCCATTACTACAGGCTTGAAGATCTCATGTCAGTTGAAGATGGATGTGGTGGAACATTCGGGCAGTTAATCCACACAGCTTGTCTAGAACTGGCTATTGGGTCTTCCAGTTTATATTAAGTTTGTCTGTAAACCTATACATTGTCCTTTTTGCCAAGCAAACACAATGCATAGATACAATTATTTGTAGATTAAAACACCACTGGTCTTATTATCAACAAACTATTACTATCAGAGATGGGATGGCAAAAGCATAATTTTGGTGATTAAAACGGTCATAGTCCGTGACCAACAGTGCTCTGATAGTCAAGAGGTTTTTTTTCTAATTAATGCCTACTTTTTTTTGTACACACCCATAGATGGAGAATATAATTTGATAGATTATTTTCGAGTTTGTAAATGGATTCAGTAACCACAAAGCAAGTTGTATTTTTGCCAATTGCATTAAATACATTTTTAAAAAAAAAATGTATTTATGACACATGCACATTTCCAAGGCACAGCTCCAGTGTTTATATTTATATAATTTTAATGATTCAGTTGAAATAGTTATTTTACAAAAGATCAAAGTCTAGTGTTTGTGAATTTGGTTTAAGACATAAATATTCTCTGTCTTCTTTGAATAACCATGCAACAAATGGGACACCTGTCAACCTGTTCTGCACATTCTACACAAGCCACAAGATGGCCGCATGGGATGAAGACAATGGATATTCCTTTGTCCATACACAGTTTGCAGATTTTCTCCTCCTCCAGCTGTCTCAGTTTTTCCTCAATGCTGCTCTCTGTAGATAAAAATACAATTATTTACTTGATAGGCATATAAACATGTAATAAAAACCAGAGAAAATAGGTATTTGCACACTATCCACTACACCACACAATAGTCATTGCTGCCCGCCAGGGGTAGTGGGAGTTTAAATGCAGGACTTATTTTCGTATATAACAACATTTAGTTTTCAAATAATTATTTATAACAAATGTATCACATGTAAAGGATTAAAAAAAGACAGTTATGAACCATTTTAAACGTAAACACTTAAAAAAAATCTACTACATTAGGAAACACTTGGCATGCAATACTATTTGAACATAAAATTACAAGAAGAGCTCTACTGAAAAATTGGTAATAAGTGTATGGTTTATAAGGTACAGGGTGCTCTTAACCCCTTAAGGACACATGACGTGTGTGACACGTCATGATTGCCTTTTATTCCAGAAGTTTGGTCCTTAAGGGGTTAAAGGAAGAGAATATGGTTAACATCACAGAGCTAAGCAGGGCCACTCTCATTAGTTAAGACCCACTCTCATTATTTGAGACTGTCAGATGACTGATCTCAGACAATGAGTGTGGTCTTTTCCTGGACCTGCTTAGCTCAGTGAAGACATCCAGCAGGAGAAGCCAGATGCAGGGCAGGTGCCCGAGGGAATCAAGTTGTTTCACAACCATTTGTCATTTTGCCTGGAAAGTCGTCAAGGCATTCCTGCCACATTACGCACTACAGTGAGCTTGGAGTATTCCTTTAAACCAAAATTTCCTTTTGTTCATAGTTAAAGTAGTATGTCTAATTTTAAAAATTATTTTTTTGCCTATTCCATGCGTTATTAACATAAAATGCACATTCGTGTGGATTAGTCAAGAGTACTCATGAAATGTTTTTTTTTTTTTTTTTTTTTTACTGCTATAAAAAGCAGGGGGGGGAGGGGGAGGGGAGAATCCACGATGCTCCATTTAGCCACTTTGACGCTATGTGTGATAAGGCAGAATTGCAAAACAAACTATACATTTTCAGAAAAAATGCTCACTTCAAAGAAAAATACATACGAAGGAGTGGAAAAATTTACCTTTCTCCTTGGGCTTTTCATCATCTATTTCAATCTGAGCGTTTAGCAAGTCTGACACCAAGATTTCAATTGATGTATATATTTCTCTTGTAGCCTCCAGTTTTTTTCTCATTGCCATCTTTATGTCCTCGAAATTGAAACCCATTTTTTGGGCACCAGTCACCAATGGATTCTTCATTAATTCACTATCTAAAGAGATACATTTCTTTTAGTTGCTGCCAAAACCAGAATATCAAGTGTGCTTACTTTTACAATTCCAAATAAGAGATACCAATTGGGGACTAATTGGGAAAAGTAGTGGCACAAAAAAAAGTTTCATGGCAAATTAGCAGATTTGTTGCTTTTGTTTCTCTGATTTTGTATAATAGACATATAGGTAGAAAACAACCAACAAAATTGAGAATATAGAGGTAGAAAATTGGAAAAGGGAGCCCATCTGTAAACGGCCAAAGCTTTAAAACTAGATATATTTTGGGTGGAAAGCTAGATTCTGATATAAATGTAAGAATTCTTATCACCTTTAAAGGCGAAAAAACGTATCATGGTGGAGTGCTTTCTTTTACTAGCTGCACAGCAGACGATTATGTATGACACAGGTAACCAATTGATAGGATATAATAGGTATGAGTGCTATAAACTTCAGATCTACGCCATCAGACTAAGAAATGAGGCTGAACGCACAACGATAAGATTTCTGGTTTCATCTTTTGAACGACAAACTACTGGAAGATTGCGAAACCGTGAGGGTGCCAGCATCCATTTCACTTCCAGCATCAGAGAGAGGGAAAAAGGAGCCATAATGTGAGGAAACTTTGTAAGGCATTTCACTCTCGATATAACTATTTGATCATCAGTGTTTTTAACTGTATGTCTGTTTATAAAGGTCTTTTACAATAGTGCACACTTTGAATGCCATGTCAATCTAATGTTAGTGGATAACTGTATGCATATAAAGCGTGAAATGTCCACAAAAGTTTGAACATTTAGATGCCATACGTAAACAGTATACATACCAGCAGGTAAAGTAGGAGTATTTTCTGCACATGCCGCCTACAGGGAAAGAAAACCAGATACAACAATTACTATTAGATGTATTGAAAGACAATGAACTATGTAAGTGCACTGGTCAACTAAAATTGGCTGAGCATCTTAGGAAATGCGTTTTGTAAACACCTGTTGTGACAAGGATCACTGGGATAGGGATTTTAATTATACAGTTTTATTAAGTATGCTCTACAATTTGAAAGACTGGCACCATATAAAACAGAACATGGAAGGTAGTGGAATGACACAATGATTCCATCCTACTTTTCTTGTAATCTCTTACTGGATGTGCCTGGAGAAATGTATTTTCAATTGTGTCAAGTTCTATTAATTTACATTTTGGCTAACCAAATCGTTTTGCATATGTTATTTCTACATAAAGCAATAAACACTAAAACAACATAAAAGCATGATCACTGAAAGTCAGCCATCTTTTTTTTCCTCCTACACGTACTCAGTAGTATCCCTGAGTATCCACCCTTCCTTGGCTTTATTTCTCTGTTATATACTATTCTGCATGTATAGTATAGTGAGTTTATAAAGCTATGTGAAAGCATATGGTGCTATAGTGACACTCCATTGCCCAAATACAAATAAAAAAAAGTTAAATAAAAATCACTATTTAATAGATATAACCCAAATCAAAACACGCATGGATTTGACTAGGCACGCTTATGGGACTTAACAGACACAGATAAGACGTGTATCGGGCATGCCTTCTTAGGCAACTCAAACAGGGTGCACATCACATGAACAGCCTTCCTGCAAGGGTCCAATATTAAAAGCCATGCATGGCTGAATCTGCACATAACAGCATTGTTCACAATATGTATTAACAAAGAGCATGTGCAGCACATGTCCATTACACTAGTGGCCTTCTTTCTCAGAGATTAACAGGAGAGAAGAACGGCATAGGAGCCATTTATCTCTAAGAGAGGAAGCAGACTGGCTGGAACTAACAGCTACTTTGTGGTTTATTTCTGACAATATGTGCATGATACGGATATCCAAAAGCTAAAACAATTACTTTGTTTTTAATCATGAGAAGAAGATGCAGATTTTCTTTTGTATGTATAATCCATGTAAAATAATGGAGAGTAAAACCTGGAGTCTTAAAAGAACACTCAATACATTGTAACTGCTTCAACACACTGAAATGTGGGTACTGTGTGGAGTCTCCTGATGCCATCCTTTTATTCAGTGTTAAATTGTTTTAAATTGATTATCGATAAATGAGTGTCCCTAACAGCCACTTTGCTCTCTGTGCTATTCAGGTTAATGAGGAAGCAACAGGCCGAGCATCAATGGCCGATAATGAATGTCTGAGAGTGTTCAATTATTAATTTATCTCAGTCTATCACAGCGCCCAATATTGGCAAGCATAATCTTCGAATTAGCCATGCCTCCAGTAGGAGCCGGCGGACCCTTATTCAGTGATAAACTGTTAGAAAATAGTTTCATTCTGATATATGGGATGGCTTCAGAGGAATGATGATCCCTGCTAAAAGAAAATGATGATGATGGTTACAAAAATAAATATATTACAAAAACTTACCATCTTCTTTTCCAAGGGTCGCATTAGCTGGATGGTATTTATAAAATGCTGGCCCTTTTTTTCTATGAGAAATTTGCACCTGCCAAAAAAGAAAAAAAAAAAAAGTCATGAAAAAAATATTATTGGGATGTAAAAGCATTTAAAAACAACAACAACAACAACAACAACACCACAATTTTATAAAGAAAGTGACAGATTTCTCAAGTGCATATGTCTGCATGCATAATATAGTGAGTTTATAAAGCTGTGTTAAGGCATATGGTGTAAAAGGGACACTCCACTGCCCAAATACAAAAAAAAAAAATTATACATGTAATCATTGGGGGTATATCTAAAAACAGCTTACAAAAGATCTATTGTAAGCACCCAAAGAAAGCCCTCCACTTCTTTTCCAGCCCTTCTTTTCCAAGGCAGGTGTTCTGAGCAATTGCTGCCTCTTGAGTTTAGCTCCACTGAGCAAACCGAACCAGGAAGTAACAGGACTGGTCGACTGATTGAAAGTCAATGGGGGCGTAACAAGGTTTGTTTATGGAAGCATCAATTCCTATTGAAATCTGCACTTTTTGTAAAAAACAAACAAAAAAAAACGCAATCTTCAAACCAAAGTGCTTTAGCTATTTGGAATTAAGTTGTAATGATGCCAGCAGGTCCCTGGCACTGGCTTACCCTTAGGGCTAAAATGGTTACGAATGTTTTTTACCCAATGTCTTTAATCCAGCGCCATTTAGTTCTGCCCAAGCCGATCACTTCTCTTGGTGATTCTTGAAACAGGAAGCCTCCGATAGGGGCACCACTGATTGACTGAGAGCATCAGCAGACGCTCTAAGGCAATCAGTAGCTCCCGACTCACAAAGCGGCTTGTGAAACACACTTATTTCTCAAGTCATTTTTATGAATGGGGCAACGGATTGGCTTAGTGACTGACACTCTTAGCCAATCAGCGGCGCAACTCTCAGCAGCGAGCCTCAGCTCTACTATCAGGCATATCAGGCTGACTAGACTACTGTCACGGAAGTCATACCCCAACACGCAGGAAAGAGGAAACCCACAAAAGGTGGATCCAAAAGATGTATTACCGAGCCTTAGAATGGCCAGACTTAACGTATTATACAATAAGAAACAGGGTCAAGATAAATCAAGGACAGGATAACAGAAATACTCAGAGTCAACACAAAGCCGGGTCAGGATACCAGAAATCACAAGTGAAATACGAAGCAGAGGTCAGGATACCAGAAATCACGGGTCAAATACAAAGCCGAGGTCAAACACAGGAAATCACAAGGGAATTTCTAGGAGCACTAAATGAGGATCTAACAGAAACCACGATAGGGCAATGAATGGTGGCTAAAACAAGCCTTAAATAGGCCTACCTATGTTCTGATAGGTCCACGTCATCACTGCGATCCAAAACAGATTAAGAGTGGGCGTGACATCCACATCAATTGATAGATGTCCTGCTGCGCGGTTCGGCCAGATTGTGCGGCAGGAGGAGGTCTGCATGAATCGAGGGAGGTGAGTCTCCCTCAGTGTGCCGCACAGTCACGTGAAGAGGTCGGAACGCGCGGCAGGAGGAGGTCTGCGCAGCTCGGCGGAGGTAAGTAATGCCACAACTACAGAGGACCCTCCTTACTAATGCTCCTGATACTTATATTTCCCTACCAGCAACCTTGAGCTCCACATTATAAGAAGTAAAAACAGATGCCCCCTGCAGAAAATGCGCCTGTAGGCAGATGCCTATATGCCTAACGGCAAATCTTGCTGTAGTCCTTCTACAGTTTTTGACGAGAGAGGATTAATTGGACATGTGTATATTTATGGCATCACATGTGGACCTGCTCAGACATTTCTGATGAGGCTACCTGTACTGCAATCTGGTAATGATAGTACAGCTTTGGGCAGCTGTTTTCATTTATTAATTAATGAGCAAGCTGCGTAAAGCTTCCCCATTAATTGATAAATAAATGTAAAAAAGTAAGGCCAGCGAATGTCCAGTGTGAAAATATGAGAATGGCAAGTATACAAAAAGAAAAAAATGCTTAAGTGTAAAAAAAATGTACTATGCAAACCATTTTTAAAACCCAGCACACTATGACTAGTGATGCACCAAAATGTTCGGCCGAAATGGGCCTATCCCTATCAAATCTGCGGAAAGGTAAAAAAAATTAAAAACATTTAATTTTTTTTTTCATATTTTTGATTTTTGTAGTGCATAGTTTAACAGACATGCTTGCATTAACAATTCAGATGATTATATATCACAAGGCAAGATAGTAATGATAACGTGAAAAGTCTAGAATACTGCACTTGGGACGGGACAGGGGAGGGGGGGGGAGAAAACAACACTATGGGACAGGGGAGGGGGGGGAGAAAACAACACTATGGGACAGGGGAGGGGGGGAGAAAACAACACTATGGGACAGGGGAGGGGGGAGAAAACAACACTATGGGACAGGGGAGGGGGGGAGAAAACAACACTATGGGACAGGGGAGGGGGGGAGAAAACAACACTATGGGACAGGGGAGGGGGGAGAAAACAACACTATGGGACAGGGGAGGGGGGAGAAAACAACACTATGGGACAGGGGAGGGGGGGGAGAAAACAACACTATGGGACAGGGGAGGGGGGGAGAAAACAACACTATGGGACAGGGGAGGGGGGGGAGAAAACAACACTATGGGACAGGGGAGGGGGGAGAAAACAACACTATGGGACAGGGGAGGGGGAGAAAACAACACTATGGGACAGGGGAGGGGGAGAAAACAACACTATGGGACAGGGGATGGGGAAAAAACACTGTGACAGGGGATGGGGAAAAAACACTATGTGACAGGGGATGGGGAAAAAACACTATGTGACAGGGGATGGGGAAAAAACACTATGTGACAGGGGATGGGGAAAAAACACTATGTGACAGGGGATGGGGGGAACACTATGGGACAGGGAAGGAGTTAGAAAAGAACACTATGGGACAGGGGAGGGATTAGAAAAGAACACTATGGGACAGGGGAGGGGGGAGAAAACAACACTATGGGACAGGGGAGGGGGGGAGAAAACAACACTATGGGACAGGGAAGGAGTTAGAAAAGAACACTATGGGACAGGGGAGGGATTAGAAAAGAACACTATGGGACAGGGGAGGGGGGAGAAAACAACACTATGGGACAGGGGAGGGGGGAGAAAACAACACTATGGGACAGGGGAGGGGGGAGAAAACAACACTATGGGACAGGGGAGGGGGGAGAAAACAACACTATGGGACAGGGGAGGGGGAGAAAACAACACTATGGGACAGGGGAGGGGGAGAAAACAACACTATGGGACAGGGGAGGGGGGAGAAAACAACACTATGGGACAGGGGAGGGGGAGAAAACAACACTATGGGACAGGGGAGGGGGAGAAAACAACACTATGGGACAGGGGAGGGGGAGAAAACAACACTATGGGACGGGGGGGGAGAAAACTATGGGACGGGGGAAGAACACTATGGGGCAGGGGATGGGGGAAAAAAATACTATGTGACAGGGGATGGGGAAAAAACACTATGTGACAGGGGATGGGGAAAAAACACTATGTGACAGGGGATGGGGAAAAAACACTATGTGACAGGGGATGGGGAAAAAACACTATGTGACAGGGGATGGGGAAAAAACACTATGTGACAGGGGATGGGGAAAAAACACTATGTGACAGGGGATGGGGAAAAAACACTATGTGACAGGGGATGGGGGGGGAAACACTATGTGACAGGGGATGGGGGGGGAAACACTATGGGACAGGGAAGGAGTTAGAAAAGAACACTATGGGACAAGGGAGGGATTAGAAAAGAACACTATGGGACAGGGGAGGGATTAGAAAAGAACACTATGGGACAGGGAGGGATTAGAAAAGAACACTATGGGACAGAGGAAGGATTAGAAAAGAACACTATGGGACAGGGAGGGATTAGAAAAGAACACTATGGGACAGGGAGGGATTAGAAAAGAACACTATGGGACAGGGGAAATACTATGGGACTGGGGAGGAGAACACAAAAAAAGAGGGAGGGGAGAGAAACACTAGGGGGGGGGGGAGAGGAACATTAAGCAGGGGGAGGGGCCACTAAGGGAGAAGGGAAGTTTTTCATATTAGATTAATTAAATTAATTAAAAAGTCTAATATTAATAAAATTATAGGGGGAAAAAAACAAACTTTTAAAAAATCATTTGGGGGGAAAAAGTCATTTTCGGTTTTCGGCCAAGGGCATCCTGAAGTTTCGGTTTCATCCCAGAATTTTCATTTCGGTGCATCCCTAACTATGACCTTAATGTAATATATCCAAGGAGCAAACAAACATGTTGCAGTGATAGAACCATCATCCACCCACATGCTGATAAGACTGGATGGAGTTGTTTAAAGGAAAACTTCCACCCCATAACAACTTAAAGGACCACTATAGTGCCAGGAAAACAAACTTGTTTTCCTGGCACTATAGTGCCCTGAGGGTGCCCCCACCCTCAGGGTCCCACTCCCGCCAGGCTGAAGTTGGAGGAAGGGGTTAAAACACTCCCCTTTCTCCAGCGCCAGGCTCCCTTGGTGCTGGGGACTCTCCTCCTTCTTTGGACGTCATCGGCTGAATGCGCATGCGCGGCCAGACCCACGCGCGCATTCAGTCAGTCCATAGGAAAGCATTCTCAATGCTTTCCTATGGACACTGGCGTCTTCTCACTGTGAAAATCACAGTGAGAAGCGCGGAAGCACCTCCAGCGGCTGTCAATGAGACTGGATGGATTAACCCTAATGTAAAGATAGCAGTTTCTCTGAAACTGCTATATTTACAGCAGATGTAAACATAGCAGTTTCTCTGAAACTGCTATGTTTACAGCAGGCAGGGTTAATCCTAGATAGACCTGGCACCCAAACCACTTCATTAAGCTGAAGTGGTCTGGGTGCCTATAGTGGTCCTTTAATATCAATGTTTATATGGGGTCAGTAGGGTATGTTTTCTGTCTTACCTCCAAGGGCTAAACAGTTTTCCAACAGTGGTTCCCTAGAATCTGACACTTCTGACTCCTTTTCTACCTTATTTACGGCTACCGCATTGTTTTTACTGACCATTCAATTTAAATATGTATACACGAAATAGAGCATTTAAAATCAACATTTAGAGTATTACAAAAATATACAGTTAAAGGAACTCTCCAAGCGCCACAACCACCACAGCTTGCTATAATTAATATGGAGCCATAAGTGCCCTGGCACTCCCTCACTGCATTTATTGTAAGGAGTAAACTATTTTTGACTTCTTAGCTGAAGTCCGCTAGGCTCCTCTCCCTGCCTCCACAACCACCTGTCGAGAGCCGAAAGGTCCTCAGCAATAGTTTTCCTTTAACAGAAAAGGTATTTGGTTGTAACATCATTGTTAACAAGGGGTTTTCCTGCTTACAAAGGTTAAGAATGGATATGATGATTACTTTTAACATTTGAGTACCTAAGGTGCAAGTATGCATTTTTTTTTTAATTACATTTAAGCTTGCAGTGCCACAACAGCCAGAACAAGCACGTTTCAAGACACAGACAAAGTAGTGTGCAATTTTTTTTTTGTTTACATCTCATCTCTCTCAAACTGTTAAAAACACTGAACAACAATGCTCAGACTCTTCTAGTAAAGCCAGACACAGGTATCTGTCTTACCCTGGATACCATTTTGCATGTTCTTCCCATGGATCTTCTTTAAGCTTCCAGTCTTTTAATACTCCACCACAACAATAGCATTTTGTTACATCTCTTTCACCTGCAAGAAAAAAACAGAACATACATGAAATCATGGCTTATTTACATACTCTTTTAAAAGGAACTGTCACTTCCTTAATTTTAGCACAAACTGAAACAATAACTATATATATATTTTTAAAATTCTTACTAGTTTCTTTATTTTTAAAATTTACATGTTTTGCCAAGCAAAGGAATGAGGAACTGACACTTGTTTGTAGGTGGCACGTCCTCCTTAAACATTTTTCACTTCTACTAGACAGTGCGCATACCTGGATGAGGAATTGCATACATATTCAATATCCTTTTTTACAATAAAGACATAAACTACAGAATTATGAAAATTAATAAAACCCTTATGCCATTAAAGTATTGGAGACTTGAGGCTATACAAGATTCCTATCCTTACACGTTTACATGTACCAGCTACTTTTGGTTCCTCCTTTTTCAATGTGGTTTTAGAATAGAAGTTCTGCAATTCTTGACTTTTTGTCAATGAACATATCAGACACGCGAGGGACCAAAGCTAAATGAATGAAAGGGATAACCCTTTCAGGCAAAAAAAATAAAAATAAAAAAAACCACCACAAAAGACCAAATATTCTAATTAATGATTTCAAATTTAGCTTATGCCACCTGTAGAGTCTAGTCATTTCCACAAGCATTTAAATTTTTTCCCCTCAAAACTGAATGAGATTCCGTACTAGCCTGCATTGCACAGCACAAGCGATTCATGTTCACATGAATTACAAAATGACCAAGCAGCCACTTGAAAATCTAAATTAAAGCGACTGTCACATGTGAGTATTTTATAAAAAGATATAATCTTTATGAAATACTCATGCTGACTGTGTTGAAATGTATTAAAAATCCATGGCAATCCAATGATACCATAAGGCAGGTTGGAGACTACTTTGTCTTATAGGAAGGTCCGAGATTGACAAAAGGCGGAGCTCTGCAGTCAACTTCTGTCCAATCCCAGCAGACATCACAAGTGACGGCTTTGGGATTAAGGCACTTTCTCACTCATTCCGCCTTGGACCCTCAGTAGACTTCAATGTTGTACTCTTGTGCATGCACATGAGTACAGCACTGACATTCTCCAGGCAGATGAAGTACCAGTAGTCAAAGAATTTATTCAGGAAGAAGCTGGAGACAGACATAAGGGACAGCTTTACATAAGTAAACCCAACTTTTACTGCTCCCCGCGGCCACCAGACCCTAACCGGAGATCATATCTTTGGGGTCTTTGCAAAATATGCAAAGATACCCAAAAGTGACAGATCTGCTTTAAAACTATGGAAGGATGGACTGTTTTAATGTGTACACAATTTTGGTAGTGAAGTGTTTGGAGAGAAATAATTACCTTTTTAGTGCTTGGAAATTCTTTTTTTACTGACCATCAAATGCTACTGTAACATATACCAAAGTGAGGCTTCCAGCAAAGCGAGTAAAAAATAAAAATCACATCTTGGTACCTTTATCAAAGTGCACAAACAGTGTTTATTCTAATCTGGGCACCTCCTTCCCTTAATGCAGGGCAGGCCGAACTAAGAGAAACATGTACAGAATGCAAATGATTTACAAGTGCCCCAAAGTGCGCAACATTTTTAACGAAGGACATACTGTTCAAAGCAGACAATGACCAATAAACACAATGCCTGAATATAACTCCAGACTACAGGGCGCCACAACCACTAGAGTATATATAAATGCCAAACAATGAAGAAATAACAATGGGTGGAAATCCAAACAATCCACTTTATTGTAAAATATAACCTGCGCAATATATGCAGGAAAAAACAATATAAAATATTAACAGCCAAATTGGCCAAGAACCCCTAAGGACAGCAGCTATAAACTCACAGAAGCCTTTAAGTGTAATAAGGTGCCAAGTGCTAAAGTGCAAACAATGCAAAGTGCTTGATGTAACTTCAAAAAATGGACACCAATACTGAACAATAAAGTGCTTACAGGAGACAGAAAAAACTGCTGTGCCGAAAGTGCAGGGATCTTGTGGGTGCTCAACGCGTTTCGTCGATCTCGACTTCCTCAGGAGCTTGCTGGGTGTGCACTGGTCCTCTTCTTCTTTTAAATCTGCCGGTCCGGCCGCCATTCCCCGGTTGCGCATGCGCAGATCGCGCCGTACGTGCCATCACACGTAATGACGCACGGCCGGTCGATGTGCGCATGCGCAAACCAAGCTGGAACGCAAAAACAACTTTATGTATACTTTACACAGCCGCATGACGAGCAGCCCGAATTAATCGAGCGCTCGATGTGGATGCGGTCTGAATTTACAGACCTGCCTATCATGCAATCCTTAAAAAATACACAAGATTGGCAAATTAGAGCATGCAAATAGGACCATGGGCACTGGGATTTGGCTAATGGGGCCAAAATGAAATTAAATTGATATGCAGGCGCTCTGCAGATATATATTATGAAAATTAAAAAAATTATAAAAGCAGATATATATTATGAAAATTTAAAAAATTATAAAAGGAGGATCTAAACTTAAAAAAGGAAAATAGTGAGTACTAAAAAAGGGACATATAAAAAGGACAATCAGGTTCATTTGCATTGCTAGAGACGCAATATACAGATTACATATGTATATGAATAAGGCTAACAGAGGAATCTAATATTAACCAGATGTAACTGACACTGAGATACTTCAATATGTCAGTATGGTGTGACAAAGATACGGAGGATTTCAAAAGAGATACAAACGGTTCTAAACAAAGTTTTTTGGCATAATACATACATACATAAAACGGTAAAAGATGAACACTGGGGCATCTCTTAAAAAATAGTAATGATAATAACGATTATTACATTAGAAAATGTGAGTATTTGGAGACAACATATTTAGTATTCCAAACTTTGAACCATAAAATTTAAAGATTCTAAAGCATTTCAGAAATTCCAAAAGTAGAGAGAGATATAGATAAGGTGCACAATACATCGAAAAATGCATCCGAATACATAGAAAAGTAATAAAAATTGATAAAAAATGATAAAATGACCCATATATACTGGAAAGAGAGAAAAGGTAGACGATGATCTTATAGGGTCCCAAAGGTTTCCCAAGCTTGATTAACATCTCGTCCTTCACTTCGACAACCGGGACCAAATGGAGAAACAGAACACAGTGGGTTAATATAAATATAAACAACATGCCAATTTAATCAATAAAGACAAGTATATCGAGATCAGTGTTAAGGCCAGAGGGAACTGATGACTTCATTTTATAAATCCACTCGGTTTCCCTCATGGCTAGCATCTTCTCAGTATTTCCCCCTCTCCAATGTGGTATAACCAAATCGATCCCGATACATATAAAATCTTCCCAATTAAAAACATCACAAGTGGTACAGTGTTTCGGGACACTATGTTTCATATTCTTATTGTTAATTCCATAAAAATGTTCCCGTATTCTCACATGTAGTGCCCTGATGGTCCGTCCTATGTACTGGATACCACATTTGCATTGCAATAAATATACAACATTCTTACTTTGACAATTGATAAAATGTTTGATCTTAAAAACCTCTTTTGTAACTGAGCTTCTAAATTCCGTGGTTTTACTTGTCTGAAATTTACAGGTGCTACACCTTCCACATTTAAAAAAGCCTTTAGGTTTTTTGGATAAAAAATGGTCGTTCCCTTTCCCCTCTTTAGGTAATATGCTAGGTGCTAAAATGTTTTTTAAACTATTATTTTTCTTGTACAGCACTTTTGGTCTTGATGGTAAAACCTTTTTTAAAAACTGATCTTGTAATAGGATGGGCCAATTTTTCCTGATGGAACGTTCTATTAGATTTGCCCTACCATTATATTTGGTAAGGAAGGCGAATTCGAAATCATTCTTGTGACCTCTACTAGTCATATTTCTTTTCCCATTTCCATTTCTATTTTCATTTCTGTCCTTATCTCGCAGGAGGTTATTTCTTTGGAGTCCTTCTACTTCCTGTTGTGTTCTAGATAAAAGGTCATCAGGATAATTTCTATCATAAAATTTCTTATTTAAAATCTGTACTTGTTGTTTAAAATCGTTTTGATCAGTACAGTTTTTAAAAATCCTCATGTGTTGTCCTTTTGGAATGTTCGTTAACCAGTTACGGTTGTGACAACTAGAGAATTCAATGAACCCGTTCCCATCAGTGGGTTTAAAATAAGTCTTACTTTTGACTTTCCCGTCTTTCACAAATAGAGTAAGATCTAAAAAATTAATATGAGTATCATGGATCTCTTCAGTGAATTTCAACCCATATTCATTAGAATTAATAAAAGATAAAAATTCATCTAAAACACCTCTCTCTCCTTTCCAAATAATTAAAACATCGTCTATATATCGTCTCCAATGTACCAGGTTCGCACCGAATGGATTGTTCTGCCAAATATTCTGGAGTTCCCAGTCTGCCACAAAAATATTGGCATAACTCGGTGCGAACCTGGTACCCATCGCTGTTCCACACGTTTGAAGGTAATAAGTCCCTTCAAACCAGAAAAAGTTGTGGAACAGGATGAATCGTATAAGGTCTAGAATAAAAACAGTTTGATCAGTGTTCATCTCAGGGTCTTTCATTAAAATTCTATGAATGGCATCTATACCCTTTTCATGATCTATAACTGTGTATAAGGATGCTACATCCACAGTCACCCAGAGATATTCATCATGCCACTTAAAATCCTCAAATTCTCTTATGATCTGTGTGGAATCTTTGACGTACGATTTTGTCTGTGTCACATATTTTTGGAGAAAAAAATCAATGTATTGAGAGACATTACTCGTCATTGAACCAATCCCACTGATGATGGGCCTCCCTGGTGGGGATATTTGGCATTTATGTACCTTTGGCAGGTAATAAAAAACGGCTGTTTTGGGGGATGAGATATACAGGTAATCAAATTCACCCTTGTCAATAATCCCTTTATCATGACCCTTATATAAAATGTCGTGCAGTTTCTTTTTAAAAACACATGTAGGGTTACTCTTCAGGACTTTATATGTATTGGTGTCTCCCAATATTCTCTGGGACTCCTTCATGTAATCGTCCCTGTTTAAAACTACAATACTCCCCCCTTTGTCCGCCTGTCTAATAACTAACTCTCGATTCTCTTTTAGTTGTTTCAGTGCCGATTTCTCCTTTCTTGTCAGATTCTCTTTTTTCTTTTTCGCCGAGATTTTCTCAAAATCTCGCATGATCATCTCGCTAAACACCGGGATATGATCCCCCTTCTCCCAAGTTGGAAAAAACTTTGATTTATGTTTAAGACCTGAATGAATGGTTTCTGGTATTATGTGTTCCGTGTCTGCCAATGTCACATCCGTATTAGAATTATCTACAGTGATCCCAGGAATTGGTTCAGTTCCCTTCTTTTTTTCAAAAAATCTCTTAATTGTTAATTTCCTCAAAAATTTTTGAGTATCAATGAACAATTCAAAAAGGTTTGGTTCAACTTGTGGGGCAAATTTCAACCCTTTGTTTAAGACACTTAATTGTTCTGAACTTAAAGTCATTTTCGATAGGTTCAGGATGCCCTCGCCACTAGGTATTTGGGTTAATCGGTCATTTCCCCCTCCTCTACATCCCCTAATCCTCCTGTGGCCCCCAATAGTTTCCTTTTCTTTGGGGGTGTCTGGATGGTCTGAAGGGGGGAAAACCTGTTTCTGTGGGACCGGGCATTCTGATTCCTCAAATAATGGTCTCTTGGTCGGTTTTCTAAAAAAACATCCTGTTGACTAGACCTGTCCCTTATTCTTTTATTGGTGGTATTATCTTGTGTTACTTTTCTTCTTACTACCCTATCTGGATCCTCAAAGTTCCTACCTATCTTTGGTTTCATAGACATATTGTGTGTATCATACCCTTTTCGGGCCACTGTGGGTTTTCCAGGGGTAATGTATGTTTCATACCTTTTCTTAACTCCCACCACCCACCCATTTACTGTATCTGTTTACTATACCTTCTTAGGTATTGAATTCACTCTTTTAGGGTGTGTAGGAGGTGTTTGTGCACTTTATTCTGATCCAGTCAAGCTTGCCCTAGATTAGTGGCTATGGCCTATTGTAGGCTTATGACCACCACTATAAGGGATGCTAGGAACAAGCGTGTTGAAAGCCTTTTCTCAAGAAAAGAAACTACTATGAGCCAGGCTGTGAATAATTTTTCATTTCAGAAATTAGAGAGACTGGCAGAGAAAGAGGTTAAAAAATGGTGGGAGATTAAATATCTCCAGCAATATCTAAAACTGGGGATCATACCAAGAGGACTGAGAATTGAAAAAGAACCGGCCTTTGGTCATGATAGCCCAAGTTTTATGGAAAAATGGAATAACGCCTTAGATAAATGTTCAAATCAACTAATGGGAATACTGGTGGAATACCAGGAGGACTGTTTGAAAACGATTGAGGAGGAAATCCATTTGGTAGAATCCGAGATCAATAAAGCATTTGATGAGGAGACTATTAGGGATAACAGCAAATTGCTAAATAAGAATGTAGAGAAACTAGAGGAGAGGATTTTAAATACTAAAGAAAATAAATTGAGTAGGGATAAGGAGGATTACAAGAAAGGCATACAAAGGACGTGGAGAAAAAATAACAGGTTTATGGGTCCCAATGGTAGGAATCTACGGGAAAATAGATCCCAGCAGTTTAATCAGGGAGTTAAGAAAAGGTATGAAACATACATTACCCCTGGAAAACCCACAGTGGCCCGAAAAGGGTATGATACACACAATATGTCTATGAAACCAAAGATAGGTAGGAACTTTGAGGATCCAGATAGGGTAGTAAGAAGAAAAGTAACACAAGATAATACCACCAATAAAAGAATAAGGGACAGGTCTAGTCAACAGGATGTTTTTTTAGAAAACCGACCAAGAGACCATTATTTGAGGAATCAGAATGCCTGGTCCCACAGAAACAGGTTTTCCCCCCTTCAGACCATCCAGACACCCCCAAAGAAAAGGAAACTATTGGGGGCCACAGGAGGATTAGGGGATGTAGAGGAGGGGGAAATGACCGATTAACCCAAATACCTAGTGGCGAGGGCATCCTGAACCTATCGAAAATGACTTTAAGTTCAGAACAATTAAGTGTCTTAAACAAAGGGTTGAAATTTGCCCCACAAGTTGAACCAAACCTTTTTGAATTGTTCATTGATACTCAAAAATTTTTGAGGAAATTAACAATTAAGAGATTTTTTGAAAAAAAGAAGGGAACTGAACCAATTCCTGGGATCACTGTAGATAATTCTAATACGGATGTGACATTGGCAGACACGGAACACATAATACCAGAAACCATTCATTCAGGTCTTAAACATAAATCAAAGTTTTTTCCAACTTGGGAGAAGGGGGATCATATCCCGGTGTTTAGCGAGATGATCATGCGAGATTTTGAGAAAATCTCGGCGAAAAAGAAAAAAGAGAATCTGACAAGAAAGGAGAAATCGGCACTGAAACAACTAAAAGAGAATCGAGAGTTAGTTATTAGACAGGCGGACAAAGGGGGGAGTATTGTAGTTTTAAACAGGGACGATTACATGAAGGAGTCCCAGAGAATATTGGGAGACACCAATACATATAAAGTCCTGAAGAGTAACCCTACATGTGTTTTTAAAAAGAAACTGCACGACATTTTATATAAGGGTCATGATAAAGGGATTATTGACAAGGGTGAATTTGATTACCTGTATATCTCATCCCCCAAAACAGCCGTTTTTTATTACCTGCCAAAGGTACATAAATGCCAAATATCCCCACCAGGGAGGCCCATCATCAGTGGGATTGGTTCAATGACGAGTAATGTCTCTCAATACATTGATTTTTTTCTCCAAAAATATGTGACACAGACAAAATCGTACGTCAAAGATTCCACACAGATCATAAGAGAATTTGAGGATTTTAAGTGGCATGATGAATATCTCTGGGTGACTGTGGATGTAGCATCCTTATACACAGTTATAGATCATGAAAAGGGTATAGATGCCATTCATAGAATTTTAATGAAAGACCCTGAGATGAACACTGATCAAACTGTTTTTATTCTAGACCTTGTACGATTCATCCTGTTCCACAACTTTTTCTGGTTTGAAGGGACTTATTACCTTCAAACGTGTGGAACAGCGATGGGTACCAGGTTCGCACCGAGTTATGCCAATATTTTTGTGGCAGACTGGGAACTCCAGAATATTTGGCAGAACAATCCATTCGGTGCGAACCTGGTACATTGGAGACGATATATAGACGATGTTTTAATTATTTGGAAAGGAGAGAGAGGTGTTTTAGATGAATTTTTATCTTTTATTAATTCTAATGAATATGGGTTGAAATTCACTGAAGAGATCCATGATACTCATATTAATTTTTTAGATCTTACTCTATTTGTGAAAGACGGGAAAGTCAAAAGTAAGACTTATTTTAAACCCACTGATGGGAACGGGTTCATTGAATTCTCTAGTTGTCACAACCGTAACTGGTTAACGAACATTCCAAAAGGACAACACATGAGGATTTTTAAAAACTGTACTGATCAAAACGATTTTAAACAACAAGTACAGATTTTAAATAAGAAATTTTATGATAGAAATTATCCTGATGACCTTTTATCTAGAACACAACAGGAAGTAGAAGGACTCCAAAGAAATAACCTCCTGCGAGATAAGGACAGAAATGAAAATAGAAATGGAAATGGGAAAAGAAATATGACTAGTAGAGGTCACAAGAATGATTTCGAATTCGCCTTCCTTACCAAATATAATGGTAGGGCAAATCTAATAGAACGTTCCATCAGGAAAAATTGGCCCATCCTATTACAAGATCAGTTTTTAAAAAAGGTTTTACCATCAAGACCAAAAGTGCTGTACAAGAAAAATAATAGTTTGAAAAACATTTTAGCACCTAGCATATTACCTAAAGAGGGGAAAGGGAACGACCATTTTTTATCCAAAAAACCTAAAGGCTTTTTTAAATGTGGAAGGTGTAGCACCTGTAAATTTCAGACAAGTAAAACCACGGAATTTAGAAGCTCAGTTACAAAAGAGGTTTTTAAGATCAAACATTTTATCAATTGTCAAAGTAAGAATGTTGTATATTTATTGCAATGCAAATGTGGTATCCAGTACATAGGACGGACCATCAGGGCACTACATGTGAGAATACGGGAACATTTTTATGGAATTAACAATAAGAATATGAAACATAGTGTCCCGAAACACTGTACCACTTGTGATGTTTTTAATTGGGAAGATTTTATATGTATCGGGATCGATTTGGTTATACCACATTGGAGAGGGGGAAATACTGAGAAGATGCTAGCCATGAGGGAAACCGAGTGGATTTATAAAATGAAGTCATCAGTTCCCTCTGGCCTTAACACTGATCTCGATATACTTGTCTTTATTGATTAAATTGGCATGTTGTTTATATTTATATTAACCCACTGTGTTCTGTTTCTCCATTTGGTCCCGGTTGTCGAAGTGAAGGACGAGATGTTAATCAAGCTTGGGAAACCTTTGGGACCCTATAAGATCATCGTCTACCTTTTCTCTCTTTCCAGTATATATGGGTCATTTTATCATTTTTTATCAATTTTTATTACTTTTCTATGTATTCGGATGCATTTTTCGATGTATTGTGCACCTTATCTATATCTCTCTCTACTTTTGGAATTTCTGAAATGCTTTAGAATCTTTAAATTTTATGGTTCAAAGTTTGGAATACTAAATATGTTGTCTCCAAATACTCACATTTTCTAATGTAATAATCGTTATTATCATTACTATTTTTTAAGAGATGCCCCAGTGTTCATCTTTTACCGTTTTATGTATGTATGTATTATGCCAAAAAACTTTGTTTAGAACCGTTTGTATCTCTTTTGAAATCCTCCGTATCTTTGTCACACCATACTGACATATTGAAGTATCTCAGTGTCAGTTACATCTGGTTAATATTAGATTCCTCTGTTAGCCTTATTCATATACATATGTAATCTGTATATTGCGTCTCTAGCAATGCAAATGAACCTGATTGTCCTTTTTATATGTCCCTTTTTAAGTACTCACTATTTTCCTTTTTTAAGTTTAGATCCTCCTTTTATAATTTTTTAAATTTTCATAATATATATCTGCTTTTATAATTTTTTTAATTTTCATAATATATATCTGCAGAGCGCCTGCATATCAATTTAATTTCATTTTGGCCCCATTAGCCAAATCCCAGTGCCCATGGTCCTATTTGCATGCTCTAATTTGCCAATCTTGTGTATTTTTTAAGGATTGCATGATAGGCAGGTCTGTAAATTCAGACCGCATCCACATCGAGCGCTCGATTAATTCGGGCTGCTCGTCATGCGGCTGTGTAAAGTATACATAAAGTTGTTTTTGCGTTCCAGCTTGGTTTGCGCATGCGCACATCGACCGGCCGTGCGTCATTACGTGTGATGGCACGTACGGCGCGATCTGCGCATGCGCAACCGGGGAATGGCGGCCGGACCGGCAGATTTAAAAGAAGAAGAGGACCAGTGCACACCCAGCAAGCTCCTGAGGAAGTCGAGATCGACGAAACGCGTTGAGCACCCACAAGATCCCTGCACTTTCGGCACAGCAGTTTTTTCTGTCTCCTGTAAGCACTTTATTGTTCAGTATTGGTGTCCATTTTTTGAAGTTACATCAAGCACTTTGCATTGTTTGCACTTTAGCACTTGGCACCTTATTACACTTAAAGGCTTCTGTGAGTTTATAGCTGCTGTCCTTAGGGGTTCTTGGCCAATTTGGCTGTTAATATTTTATATTGTTTTTTCCTGCATATATTGCGCAGGTTATATTTTACAATAAAGTGGATTGTTTGGATTTCCACCCATTGTTATTTCTTCATTGTTTGGCATTTATATATACTCTAGTGGTTGTGGCGCCCTGTAGTCTGGAGTTATATTCAGGCATTGTGTTTATTATGTTTAGAGGTTGAGAGTGACCTCGTGACAGTGGCCTGCCCACACTAGCTTTGTGACTTATTATCACCTCCACCACCCACCCATTTACAGACAATGACCAATGACAAACGTTATGCCGCAATAACATGGCAGGTTCATACGTTCCGGTCATTCCTTTTGTCAAGTCGAGAATGCAAACACCTTTTCAGGAAGAATATTAGCAGGAAGTACAATGATTTAAAAGAGCACTATTGTGTTAGGAATACAAATTTGTATTCCCAACACTATATTATTCTAACAAATACTTTAGTTCAGGTATTGGGTTGTGCAAGTATCTTAGAGCCAAAACCTAAGCAGCTCCATTTTCATTATCAACCATGGAATATAACGAATCAATATGACAATTATTAGCCCAGAAAACCTGACTATTTAGATACTGTTGTACTAATTAAAGGATTACTGCACGCACTATGAACAGGTTAGTGTTTTGAAGTGGTCATGGGGCAAGAACATTTTGTACATGGGTATTAACACAAATTTAAGATAAATAAGTTACATTCTCACCAATGCTATAAAAACCAGCTTTAGCGAGTGCCTCTTTGTTAGTGGAAAACACCCATTGAGCAAAACTATCCAAGCGAGCCTTGTATTGGTTCATGCCTGGATTATCAGTGATTTCAGAACCTTGTCTACTGCTGTTTGATGTTCCACTGGACTCATGGGTCACATTCCCTACGTCTCGACCCAAGACAAAAAAACATTCAGGAAAATGCCTCTTGTGCTCTGTCCATGCTTTATCACTTGGCTCCCAGTTCATTAATTTTCCACCACAACAGAAACATTTCACCTGATCATTGATGCCGGAATAGAAAAGACCTGCAGCGGCAAGCTCTTTTGGTGTTATGCGGACATAATTTGGCCAGTTATGAAATGTTTTCAGTCTATTTTCTTCATCACACATATCTGGGTATTTTGGATATTTGGCTTTGGACTCATCAACAACTCTTCCAGTCCTCAACAAGAAGTCTGAATTGTATACAGAACTGGATACATGCATCACATTGTTAGCTATATCTTGTGAACAATTTCCATCAATGTGTGGATTTGAATTTGGAATAACAGGTACTTGAGTCTGGATGCAATCGCTTGTTACATGAAATCCATTAATGAACTTGCAGTTTGGGGATATTTTCCGATGTTTTCCTATAGCAGTGTCGCCATGTTGCCAACCTTCAACGATTCCTTGACAACTAAAGCACTTGACTCTGTCCTCAATTCCAGTGTAATAAAATCCAGCACGGGCGAGTGCTGGAGCTGAGATTGGGCAGGTGCTTGGGAAATTGGAAAATGATGTCATTCGAGCATGTTCCTCTGCAAACTCCTGTTCCGGTTCCATTTCAAAGTTGGCACTTGACATCTTTGGACAGTTACATGACATGTCCTCGTCAAAGAACTTGTCTAAATGTGGAAAAGAAAAACAATTATTAAGTAATCAAATTAAAATTAATGTATGCAAAAACAAAGAATAATGAGAGGGTGCAACATGTATTAGATCTTCAGTTACAGGAACATGCACACACACACACACACACAATTGAATTTAAAACCTAAAACTGTTAAGCTTAGAACCCATTAATTACTGTTGGTTATATGTGACTTGCACAATATAGAAATTAAATGTACGGTATTCCCTATAAAGAGATCCCAAGTCATATCTGACATTGTGTGTACTTTATCCCACATGGTAGCATGGCCTAACCTTGTTGGTTATCATGAAAAGTAAAGAGTATGTGTATATCAAAAGACAAATAAATACAATTTGTATCGATAGAACAGTACCACTGCATTGCATGTGTTCAGATTGATACCACAGTTTGTGACATCCATATACCACATAGAACAAGAAGAGCTGTCAATTGACAAACCAAAGCATGTTTAAAGGGACAGTGAAACTGTTAATGAAGTGACTTTGGGGCATAGATGCTGCCCCTGCAGTCTTAAAAATAGCACAATTTCAAGAGCACGGTTTACATTTTGCAATGACTTCAACTACTAGTGACTTCTTGAAGACAGCGCATCACAATAAGAGGGGTCAGCGACCAAGTAGGTCTCCAGCTTGTTGTTATGTTGGCTCACCTGAGACCTGCAGGGCAAAACAGGCTCACAGGCTGAGAACTGAACCATGCAATGCGGGTTAGCTCAATGCAAAAACCTTCTGGCTCTCCTGGAGGAGATGAACAGCTCCCATTGGGCCACCGATAAGTTGTCCAACCATTCGCAAACAAACTGACCACTTACCCTGGGAGCGTGCCAGGGCAATCAGGCCACAATAACCACCGTAGCACTTTTTAGTAGTTGTGGTGCTTGGAGTGTTTATTTAAACCTAACTTCTCTGAAACCAGTAGCATCATCCATATCCGATCACCAATTAATTTGTTATTTCAAAATTATTTTGTTTTCACTTAAAAAGGAAGTCTTTCTTTGCTTTTAATTATGTGCACTTACTTACTGTTGTGAAAATGTGAATGTAAAATGTTTCATATGCACTATCAACAAATGTTTCCTATGCCCTATCAACTGTTGTATTCCATTTGCTTTAATATTGATGCTATGATTCATGCGTTGTCATTCACAATAAAAAAAAGTGTTTAAAAAAAAAAAGTTGTCTTCTTGGTTAGGTTTTCAATTAAACGATAACTTAAAGGATCACTATAGGGTCAGGAACACAAACCTGTATTGAATGAATTGAATCAATGAATCTCTATGAGCACAGTTCAGTGTCTGCATGCAGAGGGAGGAGATACTGAATGTTTGGATGCATTTTAGGAAGCCATGACCCAGGAAGGATCTCCAACAGCTATATGAGGAGTGGCCAGTGAAGTTATCACTAGGCTGTAATGTAAACACTGCATTTTCTCTGAAAAGACAGTGCTTTCAGCAAAATGCCTGAAGGTAATGATTCTACTCACCAGAACAAATTCAATAAGCTGTGTGGTATATCACCAAATTAATATAAATATTACACAAGGTTCGTCTACATTAAAAGGTATTTATTTAGAAGACAACAACACAATACTATCACAAACACACAGCCCAGACCCACGGAGCAACAACCCTTTTAAATCTATCAATCTATATAGTAATCCCCTTCCCCACACGTTTGATCTCACCCACGGTTAGGCCTTCACCATCTAGTAATGGCTCACTGCTGCAAGTTCAACATCACATCCACCAAGGAAGAAAAGGAAGCAACAGAGTATAACATGGTTCACCAAGATAGCACATGGCGTCTGCACATCTGCTCAGTAGAACAGCCAAGAAGGAACAGAGAGAAATGAAGATAGAGAGGAGTGGCTATCTCTCTCCTGACTTGTAAAGGTATTGAATTACCTACTTAACATATCAAAGGGTAAAGCTTATCCCCCTGTAAGAAAGATCTACATGAACTTGATCACATGACCCCTGGTCACCATGTTAGTTTGATGACAGAATGTCACCACATTCCCTCACTTTTTCTTCTCTTATGTTGAGCACATTTAAAAATAATAATATTTCCCTCTTATCTATCTAAACTATGAGATCTGAAGTAGGAAAGGGGAGCACAGGAATTAGTGTGAGTGAGATGAGTAAGGTAAAAGAAAACAGTCAAATAGGGGTTGCATCACCCCACATTCCCCCACTTTTTCTTCATCTATGTTGCTCCGTTATCTAGTTATCCCTCTAGTACAAGAGAACCTAGTGGGAGCAAAAACCTGATATACAGGAGAAATTCAACCCACCGTCCCTCCGGAATAGTTCCCTCAGCGACATAAGTTCTCCTGTACTTTCCTATGGCTGTCAATTCACATTTTATACAAATTTGTCAAAAAAACAAAACAAAACAAAAAAAAGAAATTTAGGTCAATGTGTGTGTGTGTGTGTGTTAAATATGTATGTATGTGCAATGTACTAGTGGCAGAGTTTGTAGAGTGTGTAGGACTGGATGTGATATTTGCGGAATTCCATATTCTTAATCCAGTTCCGACTCCTCCCAGAAGGGCTGCAAATATGTCCAGTTTTTCCTGACTCCCTGCTTTGCCTAAACCACTGCCGCCGTTGTTCCGGACACCTTGGAAGAATAGAAGGATTATTAAAATGTAGACTAATCTTTTTAAACTGACTCCCTTATTTGGAGTATCTTCTGCCCGCATTGCCTGTCTCCCATCCCTACTGTGATACAGCTTATACTTATCCATCCTGTAACAAGGATCCACCACAATCTTCTGTTGACACACATCATCATCCTAATGCAGCTTTGCCTTGCTCTGTGGGAACACTAGATCTCATCATTAGAAATGTATAGCTATATGGGAGACTGGAAAACTCAGAGAAAGAATCAAAACAAAAGAAAAACAAACATACATACAGATGTAGAGAGATACAAAAATTATGAGAGTTATTGATTGCTGGGACCCCCCAATTGAACAATCTTTTCCTCCTCTCTCATCTGTTCCCTCAGTGCTTTCACATCTGCCTCCAATCTTTCAGTCTGTCTCTTTAGGTCCCAGTAGTCTCTATTCCCTTCTTTATTCCTCCAATTATCCCAGTCCCGTCTATTGGTCTGATGCTCATCCCATCTATGGTTCCTTCTCCAATTATTCTCCCAATAACTGTTCCTGTTGTTTCTCCGTTTTTCTCCCCAATTGTGATTATCTGTCCTTTTTAGCCTCTCCCAGGTATTTTTATTATTCCAATTATTATTGAGAACCTTAGGCCCCTCCCATCTATTTCTCCAATTCTCTCCCATTACATTACTTCCATTAGCACTGTCCCTATTCCTATGGTCCCTCTGTGGATCTCTCCATCTTTTGTCAAAGTCCTGTTTTGGTCTCCAGTTCTCATTATCCCTCTTGTTCTGGGGTACATCCCACCTCTGGCTTCTCCATTTACCATTTATATCTCTACCAGAGTCAACCTTGAATGTTCTTATGGCTGAAACAGAGAAGGCCTGTTCTGAGGAAGGATGCTTGATCCACCAATTGTCAGCTCTAGTTAGTACCATTTCTAAGTCTGCTAATGTTGGATCAAAAAGCCTCACAAATTCTTGACACTCCCAGGGAAGGGCTTCCATTACTTTAGCAATGTGTTCTGGTGAGCCCAAGACCAGAGGCTGCTGAGGTTGGCGTAGCGTATACCAGAACAATATCCTTTGAGCTACCTCTCTAGGACCATCTGCTGGCCTCATCGTAATATTCGCAATTTCTTTCTCAATGCTGAGTAAATAGAAATTTGTTGCAGCAATTCTTCCTGCCTGATCAGACACACTGTTATTAAATCCAAATAGTCTGCTAGCCAAAGGACCCATAGCATATTCTAACAGTTCTGTCCATTCTTCTAAGTTAAGACCTCCTTTTTTCGCTCTATTTGCTCCCCTCATAAACCAATGTGTAAAGGTGTTAAAGTCGTCAGTTGGCATACTTCCCCACCATTTCTGGAAATTATCTTTGTCTGTGATTGACATAGTCCTTGTCTGTCTAGAGAAGCTAGTAGGCATTTCTCTTACATTAAAATGTTCAGTTATTATTATAGGGGCTTGTGGGACACAATTCACAATTGGCACATTTCCATTGTGTTTTGTTCCCACTACTGGTTCTTTAATAAAATACGACTGGCCTGGGCATACTCTAGGAATCTCCTTATCCCATTTATTTGTGTTTTCTTTAATTTTCATTTTATATTCCATGACTAGGTCTTGGAGTTCAGTGATCTTAGCACTATATGCATCTCTCTGTTGTTCTGTTTCTCTTAACTCCTTTTCCAACCCCTCAATCATTTTGTTTGTTCTTAGGGCAGCTATTTTAAAACAATTTCTTTCATCAAGAGCATCTTCCATTTTATTAGTGGTTACTAAATTAGCTTGCTGCAACTCGAGTACCATGCTTGCCAAACCCCCTATTGCAGCAACAACCGCTTGTGCCACCAAGCTTTTCCTTTTCTTAATATTGCACTTTTTATTAGTAACAATCTGTGTCAAAACATCCATAAAACCTTTATATTTTCCACAATTGGGGCCTGCTGGTTCTGGAAGCTCATATGGTCCACCATGTTTGTCAATGTCATTCTTGAAGTACTCTAGTACTTCTACAGAAAAATACTTAGTACCTAGAAATGACATTTTAAAACTGAGCTCTCCCTGAGTCTTTAACAATGGGATTAATTTAAAAAAAAAACTGAAACTGGCTCCAAAGAGATTAACAAACTCTTGTCTTTTAAGAAAAAAACTTCACAGTTTCAATACAACAAATGCCCACAGAAAGCAACACACAAAACCACCCTTTTGCCTTTGTTTAAGTGCAGTAGGGGGGAGGAGGAGGGAGTTACAAATAAACAGAATGACTTAAAGGAAGAGATGGAAACTGGAAAATACCTGACTGTAACTTCAGCACAATGATAATTCCCAACCATATAACAATTTAACATAGGCACCTTTACTTCATAATATTTACCTCAAATACAAACTGTTCATTTTCTATTAAACACACTCCAGTGTAAAAATGGAAATGTTAACCTGGCTAAACAGTAGCCAACACTCTGTATTAGCCCCAATACCTTTATCATGTAAACACAATGCAAATTATATTTACCTTAGTATGGTGAAGGTAATACTTGCTAATTAACTTCAAAACCAGTAAATTAGCCCAAATTAGCATATTAAAATATAATCGCAAGGCTTGGAGGGTAGGAGTTATACCTAAACTAGATTATTCAAGACATACAAAAAAAGTATAAAGTATGGAAGCCTATAGTGTATTAAAATGCAGGCCTGAAAAAAAATTAAACATTTTTTTTTTTTTTTTTTTTTTAGGCCTGTACTATGATAGCCAAAACAAAACAAAACTCAACTCAAATATATGAAACACACAAAAAACAATAGTATGTTCAACATTGAGGCCTATGCTGGTAGTATATTAAAATAAAATAAAATGAAGGCTTGAGAAAACACACAAAAAACGAATCAGCATTCGAATACAAAAAGAAACCGCATGGAAGCCTACTATAGTGTGTTAAAATGCAGGGCTAGGCCTGTACTCTGATAATGAAGGCCTTAAAAACTACTAGGCCTGAACTATGGTAGTCTAAACACAACAAACTCAGATATTTGAAACACGCAAAAAGACTAATACTCTATTAAAAATTGAGGCCTGATGCCCAAGCTTGTATAAAGAATCAAATCAGCATTCAAATACAAAAAAGAAGCAGCATGCAAGCCTATTATAATGCAGGGCTAGGCCTGTACTCTGATAGCCAAAAACCCAATAAAACTCAACTCAGATATTTGAAACATATATTCAAAATTGAGGCCTGGTGCCTAATCTGGTATATTAAAACTGAGGCCTGATGCCTAATCTGGTATATTAAAATGGAGGCCTGATGCCTAATCTGGTACATTAAAATGGAGGCCTGATGCCTAATCTGGTATATTAAAATGGAGGCCTGATGCCTAATCTGGTATATTAAAATGGAGGCCTGATGCCTAATCTGGTATATTAAAATGGAGGCCTGATGCCTAATCTGGTACATTAAAATGGAGGCCTGATGCCTAATCTGGTACATTAAAATGGAGGCCTGAACTAGACTCCAAACACAATCAGCCCTGGATTTCCCATGCAGAGGATAATTAACCAAAGTACTTTTTTTTTTTTTTTTTTTTTTTCCTCCCCAAAAAGTAAATCTGACTATCTATTAATGTGTTATTACCTCATAAATAACCTTTGTAGAAGTCTAAAATTCGTTGGTCGCCATATGTGGTATATCACCAAATTAATATAAATATTACACAAGGTTCGTCTACATTAAAAGGTATTTATTTAGAAGACAACAACACAATACTATCACAAACACACAGCCCAGACCCACGGAGCAACAACCCTTTTAAATCTATCAATCTATATAGTAATCCCCTTCCCCACACGTTTGATCTCACCCACGGTTAGGCCTTCACCATCTAGTAATGGCTCACTGCTGCAAGTTCAACATCACATCCACCAAGGAAGAAAAGGAAGCAACAGAGTATAACATGGTTCACCAAGATAGCACATGGCGTCTGCACATCTGCTCAGTAGAACAGCCAAGAAGGAACAGAGAGAAATGAAGATAGAGAGGAGTGGCTATCTCTCTCCTGACTTGTAAAGGTATTGAATTACCTACTTAACATATCAAAGGGTAAAGCTTATCCCCCTGTAAGAAAGATCTACATGAACTTGATCACATGACCCCTGGTCACCATGTTAGTTTGATGACAGAATGTCACCACAAGCTGTAGTTGTTCTGGTGACTATAGTGTCCCTTTAATGTAGCAAACTTCAGGGGCAAACCAATATCAATAATTATTTTTGAGCAATGACAACTTTAGTGTTCTAAAGGACCACCATATAAACAGTAGGTCTCTAAACTAAAGGATTCCCTAACACAACCTAGTACAATGACTCATCCCCAATAAAACAAGTGCTATGGTCCCTGGGACACAAAGAGAATTAGAGGGGAAATCTGAAAATAGTACCGTGGGTAAACATTTATAAACACCTTCTGAATGTTTCTGTGTACATGCAATATATAAATACAAATTATCTGCAAAGATTTTTTTTGTGTCTAAATGTGAAAAGGGAGAATCAGGACAGAGCAAAATAAATATGAAAAATGGCTGATAATTGAGTATGAATTAATTTTGCTTTTCTTGGTATTTAGCTATACCTTCCTACATTTGTTATTATTTGCAAGGACCATATTAAATAAAAAATAAAAAAATAAAAATAAAAAACAGAATACACGGGTATCGGCCAATTTTATTAACAGGCTATCTTTCTTTAAAGAAATACATGCATGACCATGTATCTATCTGTCCTCTTTTTGGTAAGAAAATCTTTTTGTCCCTCACCACATTTTGCCTTGGTGTGCATCAACAATCACCAACCCCTGAACTGGTACATATATTCTAGTCTTTTCGGTCTCTATTTTTATAGCGTCCCTTTATTTGTTCTGCAGTGTTTTATGAGCCTTCTCTGGATCATGCCAAAACAAAGGGGGTGAGTCAGGAGATTTCAAAATATATATAAATGCATTGTCACGATTACAAGTAAAAATAAAAAAAACTTCCATGAATTCAATAAATAGCACTTTGGATTAAGGAGTATCAAACAAGCTAGTAGTAACATTTGTAACTATTGTTAAAATGTATTGTATGTGGGCGCTGCTCCTTAACCGGTGTTGAGTAGATGGTTCCAGCAATCTAGGTCTGATTCTACCCCAGAAATCTTTATCCAGCAGAAGTTTACAGAATAAGCAGTTTATTCTTCAGTCACAGTTCACTTATCACATAATATGAGCAGAAGTGTTCAATAAACCGATAGAAGCCACACCACATCTGCTTTAAGTTTATATTGGTGATCGGCGAGCTCCAATCCAACGAACAAGCCTCAACTGATCACTAACGATAACCAATCGGAGGTACAACGTAGACACCGCCTGACACGCCGGAGAAACACCCCAGCCCCTGGGAATCTCCTGACTGGGACGCAAACATTGACACCAAGGCCCACACATTTTTGCCACAGGAGGTTGCAGAGCCAGATGCGGACAATGAAGGCTTCAGCCCAAGTGGCCATCTACGGAGCCCCCACACCCTGGACTATCCTGCCAATGAACGACCCACCTCCACCGTCCAGGTCATGGTGCTTATGCACGTTCCTACCGGGACTCAAAAGTCAATCTATATGTATTGTTTTCTTCCTACACTATACTAGATGCAACACCACACATTGGTAACGATACACTCGTCTCCCTACACTCTAAAACCCACCCTGCTAGGCCCAGATACACCCGGAGACGCTTAGTTCTGCCCTACACGGCAAATGTAATCGGCCTGCTTACTCCTCCCTCCCCTAAACCAATAATCTTAACTACCGGTAAATATAGGACTTGTCCTTCACGAGTCAGATTATCCCCCACTCGGACACCTATACAACAGTTCTGGAACAGCACCGCTGGTTCCTTAGCACACACTCAATGTCCTTCCGTTGCTACAGACAACATATAAATTGTACCTCACTATCGTGCCAATGCTGTCTTACTACTTTATGGCAGGAACATGCGGTTGAGACGTGATACACACATAAGCTTTTATATGGTGTTACCCTGAAAAACCTACCTGGCAGTGGGCAGACGGTAATGCACACCCTCACGAGCTATGTTTCGGAATGCGAATGGGGCAATACTAGTCCTGTGTCTACCCTCTGTTAACAAAAGTTTGCTCCAGTCCCTGTTGTTATTAAGCAGTGTTATTTATGTTTCTGTTTCTTACTATTACTCATAATTTTATTACTCATTCAATGCTTACTTTTCTACTCATGCTGACTAAGCGTTCACCCCGCTCCTCACTATAATGTTGTGCAGATCCTCTACCTGCCATAGCATGAACTGTATAATAATAGTATACCTGTACTTGTTGTCGTGACGACATGAGATGGTTGCTTACGCCTGCCCGATAACAAGAAAACGCAAACAGGAAAATGTGTATCACTGCTGCACTAACGTTGTACTTCACAGGTATCGCGACGCTGATAGTCACTTTGACAACCTTATGTTTGACATACAGTAACGAGCTCCTCTAATAGCTTACGATTTATTACTATAATGTGTTCAATGCATACTGCACAGCAGAGATTGCCGCTAAGTTACTCCACTAACTACATATTGTATACATGTGCGATGTTTCCTCTTGTTCCACACTACACCTTTTAAAAACTTGCGCAAGTGTTATCTGCCAACCATTTATTATGTCAACCATGTACTAAGCTATTTATGTCAACTGCTATTGTGGCATGACATAACTGTCTGTTCACCTTTGCGCAACAAAAATAAAGAATTTAAAAAAAAAAGTTTATATTGGTGATCAAAGCAACCAACCATGCATTTATGTGATTATCAACTCACCTATCTCCAATGAGCAGAGAGAGATTCTTCTTACTTATTGGACAAAATTGATATAACAAAGGAAGAAATTAAAGCCCCTTCTTCTCTATGTCAAGGTCAGTAAAATTGTCTTATAGCTGCAGTGAATTTTTACAAATCGCTAGTAGGGTAATCTCTGAGAGATAACTTTTGCACTAGTGCTTAGACTGAGTGATCATTTCATGTTGTGGTTCTCAAACCATTTTTATGCCCAGTTGAGTGTAAAATTCTCTATCCACTTTTTACCAGACAATGTGTTATTAATGCTGTATCAATATTTAACAATATCTAAAGAGGAGCTGGCCTAAAGGCCGCTGGGAGACCCAGGCAGAACTATTTTTTAAAGGGACACTATAGTCACCCATACCACTTCAGCTCAATGAAGTGTTCTGGGTGCTAGGTCCCTCAGGTTTTAACCCTTCAGAGAAACTGCTATGTTTACATAGCAGGGTTAATCCAACCTCTAGTGGCTGTCTTCCTAACAGCCGCTAGAGGCACTTCTGCAACGCTGGATGCAAATTCGCATCCAGCGTGCAGAACGTCCAAAGGAAAGCATTGAGAAATTCTTTCCTATTGACTGTTAGAATGTGTGCGCGGCTCTAGCCGGGCATGCGCATTCCGCTCCACTTGAGAGCGGACGTCGGCGGGGAAGGGGAGGTCACCAGCGCTGGATTAAGGTAAACTGCTGAAAGGGTTTTAACCCCTTCAGCGCCACAGGAGGGGGACTCTGAGGATGACATAGTGTCAGGAAAACGGGTTTGTTTTCCTGACACTATAGTGATCCTTTAACCCCTTAATGACGAGGTCCGTCACTCAGGGGATTGCCTTAACGACGAGTGACGGACCTCGTCCGTCACCCGTTAAAATTAACCCCAGATCGCCGCAATTGCGGCGATCACGGGGTTAATGGTGCTCCGGTCTGCCTCTGTATTAGAGGCAGACCGGGAGCACCGGATCAGGCTGTCCCAGCAAAAGTGCCCGCTCTTACATTCCGCCTCCCTGCACTTCTGGGTTCACTGTGAAGTGCAGGGAGACTGATCATCAGTGATCCTGCCCCCTGCCAAAAATAAATAAATAAAGTTTAATTAAAATCCCCCCCCCCCTTTACCCATTTTAATAAAAAATTAACCCCTTCCCTGCCAATTGATCACTGACTACAGTGATCAATTGGCAGGGATTACATTTTACTATGATCTGATTTTTTTTTAACCCCTGAGGGTTAATTCTTTATTTTGTTTAACCCTCAGGGGTTACATTTATTGTATTCATTAATTTAAATATTTTAAAATTATAAATTTAGCTAGCTGGGGAGGGTGGAAGTTAGTGGGGAATTGGGGGATTTAGTGTTAGTCTAACTAGGGGTTAACGTTAAAAAAGTTTTAAAATAAGCTTTAAAAAGTTAAAAAAATTGGGGGGCGGGGCCGGACCGCTAAGCTGAGCGGTCGCAGGAAAGAGCTTCTCCTGCTTTACACAGACAAAACTGCGATAAAACCGCCACGAACGGCACTAAAACAACCCCAAAGTGTCACCAACGGAGAGGGGAAACTGAGGGGTACACGATGACACTAAATGAGTTGCCCAACGTGCAAAAATCGAGGACGAGACGCCTGCGGCCTACAAGCTCAGGCGGCGTGGGGGAGACGGGCGCTCCCCCGCAATCCGCCGCGGCTTAAAACAGGTCTCTGAGCCTCAGTTCCCCCCCCTTTGGACCGGTGGGGGATATCCCGGTCCCAGGAGGGCCCACCTGGGCAGCGGGACAGCAGCTTCAGACGGAGCCAGCTACCCAGAAAATGGCGGCAATAGCCACTGCAACAGAGGGGCGAGACACCCTGACACGGCTGCATGCTATATTTGCAGCCTTCTGGAGGAGAATTGAAGACCGACAAGCCATGTCACAAGCCCCAGAAGAACACACACTGCTGAAGCGGCCCACGCAATCCCGACATCACGGCACCTCCTGCAGAGCAAAGAGAGCGCGAAAATGGCGCAATCACAAACGAATCACCGTAAGCAGACATAGAATATGGCGCCCTGTAGGGATGAGCACCTCACACGAGCACAAGCAGACCCTGACCAGGCACACCCCACAACATCTGTGCGAGGCTAGCTCCGAGGGGAGCCCACACACCACCAAACGCAGCCCTGGACCAACACAGAGGAACCCACGATGGGCCTCAAAAAGCAGACTCTACAGAATGCATCCTGCCAGGTGCCCCCACAGGCAGGCAAAATCAGACCCAACACCGAGACACGGACGGAGAGCTTCCTCACGGCCAGGCGGACATGGAACCCTGCGGAGCAGTTCTCTCCACCTCTACTCCCAGCACACCCGGCAAGCCTCCAGAGTCGGCATCGGCTGAGTGGGAGGACTGTGTGGGGGACAACCTTGGACTCTGGGCACCGGGCGGCAGATGACCCTACCAAGCAGCCTCTGGCACACATAAGTATTCAGGACTCTCATGCAATATAGCGGGATAACAAATGTAATTGTTTTAAATGACCTACGAATTGCAACAGATATAGGGGTTTACATATTTTAATCATACCATGGGAGGGGGGGGGGGGAGACCGCTGGGTACAAGTAGATGACCCCCTCCACATAGGCTTATAGGCCCATACACAGCAGACCTCTTGCCCACCCGTCTACCATTATGAGCGTCTAGCAATTGTCCCCGATCCTTGCATAAATGCTCGGCCATTTCACCCTACCCTAGGGCACTAACCCAGCAGGTGCCGCTCGGATGCCCCTTGTGGGCACAAATCTCTTGATTGACCCCCTTGCATACTTCTGCAGTGCCAAATATGTGCGACCCACGGGATGGTCCATATGTGCAGCCCACTTTACAGGTAACTCAAGAGCGAGAGACCTAAGGCTAAAATATCTCTGACCTAGACAACTAAGCATTCTACACGCTTACCAGATAATACCTGTTAGTTTATATGTCGGTTAATAAGCAATATCTTGTTAAATGCTTCTCTTGACATTAACGTGACTCAACCATGTTATCTTTTCTATTTCAAAAAAAAAAAAGTGCAGTGAATCTCATTGTTCTTTGCGTGTCTACAACTTGTTATGCCATTCACCAATTTTGTCTTGTGTAATCAACTCTGCACTTTGAAAAATAAAGAATTTAAAAAAAAAAAGTTCAAAAAATTAAGAAAAAAAAGTTTTAACCCCTTAAGGACACATGACGTGTGTGACATGTCATGATTCCCTTTTATTCCAGAAGTTTGGTCCTTAAGGGGTTAATAACGTTTAAGTAAAAAATAAAAAAAAACCTTTACCCAGTCCACATAAAAATTAACCCCTTCCCTGCCAGTCGATCACTGCCTACAGTGATCAAAATACAGATCACAGTATTATACTGTGATCTAATTTTTTTTTAACCCCTGACGATTAACTTTTATTTATTTTTTAACCCTCAGGGGTTAAATTTATTTAAATCTATTTAAATTTATTTAATTAACTAATTTAAATATTGTATAATTAAATATTTTGCTAGGTGGGGTGGGTGGGAGTTATGGGAAAATGGGGAATTTACTGCTTACTGCTAGTTAGGGGTTAACTGTAAAAACAAAAGGATTAGAAAAATGTTAAATCTGTAAAAAAAAAGTTTTAAGAAACTTTAAGAAACTTTAAAAAAATTAATAAGCAAAACAAAAGTTTAAAAAAATAGTTTTAAAAAGTTTAAAAATACATTTAAAAACGCTCATTACCACTACACCTGGAACAAACTAGAGAAAAAATTATCCCACGCCAAGGTTCAAAATATGCCTTTTGAATTACCCCAGGGTGTATTCTTTAATAAATAGTATGTGTTTGTGGGGAAGTTTCAATAACCAACCATCAAAACTACTCCAAATTGGAACATGGACACAGCATAAAACTTCAGTTAGAAAAAAAACTGAATGGCTGCGTCTCAAATGTGCCCCTTCAACATCCACATATACCTGGCAAAGGTACATCCGGGGGTATTGCTGTACTCAGACCACATAGCTGAGCAACATATGAAGTATTATACAGTGGTAGCATACATAAGGTTTGCAAAATATACTGTGCAAACTCACTTTGTGTGTCAAAAAGGCAGAAAAAACGCTTCTTACCACTACACCTAGTACAAGCTAGCGGAAAAATGATCCCACGCTAAGGTTCAAAATATGCCTTTTGAAATACCCTGGGATGTCTTCTTTAAGAAATGGTATGGCTTTATGGGGTATTTGGATTTTATAGCCTGGTAAAATACTCTAAAATGGGACATGGGCACAGCGCAAAAATGTAAAGTTTGAAAAAAATGGAATGGCTGTGTCCCAAATGTGCCCCTCCGATGTCCACATATACCTGGCAAAGGTACATACGGGGGTATTTTTGTACTCAGCAGACATAGCTGAGCAACATATGAAGTATTATACAGTGATAGTACACATAAGGTTTGCAAAATATACTGTGCAAACTCACTTTGTGTGTCAAAAAGGCAGAAAAAACGCTTATTACCACTACACCTGGTACAAGCTAGCGGAAAAATGATCCCACGCTAAGGTTCAAAATATGCCTTTTGAAATACCCTGGGGTGACTACTTTAAGAAATGGTAGGCCTTTGTGGGGTAGTTTGAATTTAAAACCTGCAAAGATGCTTGGAAATTGCACATGGGCCCAGCGTCAAAATTCAACGTTCGGTAAAAACTGATATGGCTTGGTCTCCTATATGGCACTGTAGCTTCACGAAATAGTGCCAAAGACATTCATTGGGGGTGTCTTTTTACTCAGAAGACTTAGATGAGCATAATTTGGGGGTTTTGCACTTAGTGGCACATATGAAATATACAAAATGCCCAGCAAAAATGCAATCCGTATGTAAAAAAAATGCCCAAAATAATTTTTTACCACATACTTTGGCATATATTGGTGGAAAAATGGGGGCATGCTAAGGCACAATATGCACCTTATGAGATACCCTGGAGTGTCTACTTTTACAAATGGTATGCCTTTGTGGGGTTTTTTTGAACAGTCAAACTGTTATAATACCCCAAATGGAAGCATAGGCTTATTAAATCCGTCTCTCAAAACTCTACTGTGAATACTGAAAAGAGCAGGTCTACTGTATGGCACTGTAGCTTCACGAAATAGTGCCAAAGACATACAATGGGGGTGTCCTTTTACTCAGAAGACTTAGCTGAGCATAATTTGGGAGATTTGAACTTAGAGGCACATATGAAATATACAAAATGCCCAGCAAAAATGCAATCCGTCTGTAAAAAATGCACAATTTTTTTTTTTTACCACATACTTTGGCATATATTGGTGAAATAATGGGGGCATGGTAAGGCACAATATGCACCTTATGAGATACCCTGGAGTGTCTACTTTTACAAATGGTAGGCCTTTGTGTTTTGTTTTTTTGAACAGACAAACTACTATAATACCCCAAATGGAAGCATAGGCTTATTAAATCCGTCTCTCAAAATTCAACTGTGAATACTGAAAAGGACAGGTCTCCTATATGGCACTGTAGCTTCACAAAATAGTGCCAAAGACATACAACGGGGGTATCATTTTACTCGGCAGATGTAACTGAATACAAAATAAAACTTTGTACAGGAATAGCACATACCAACTTTACAAGATACACAGGAGAAGTTCTTTGTTATAAGTTTGTGTGCCAAAACCCCCCCAAAACACAATTTTACTCCAATATTTAGCAGAGGTTGGCGGTGAAATGGCTACGTAGAAAGTGTCAAAACAACCTTATGTAAATAGCCTGTGGTGTCTACTTTATATAAATATATACTTTTGTGTGGCAATTTTGTTTTCTTTTATGGCTATTAAGCTTACAAGACAAACATACCAAATTCTAAAATCGCTCCACATTAAAAGTTTATTTTACTCCTTGTGCTTTGTGACCTGTAACTACCAAAAAAAACTTTAAATCCCAGGCACATTATATATTCTGTAAATCAGAACAACTAAATGAATTTATTTTTAATTACTTTCCTTAACCAGCACTAATTGTTCACACATTATTATTGCAAAAACTGTAAAAAAAAACATTTTTCATTTTCTTTGCATTTTTCTGTATTTTTTTTATAATAAATAATCATTTATGTATATATATGTTACATCAAATTAAAGCCCTTTCTGTCCTTTAAAAAACGGTATATAATATGCGTCGGTGCAATAAATTAGTCAAATGCAAATTGCAGTTGAACGCAAACAGCAAAAAATGCAAAAAATGCCGTTGTCATTAAGTGAAAGACAAGCTTCTGAAGCTCTGTCCTTAAGGGGTTAAAACTGTTGCTCAAAGATCAGTGTATATTAAACACTATTTAATGTAAATAAATGCATTTTAGTTTGTACATTATTTAGACGCTACAATGCCAGTAGGAGATGACGAGATTATAATACTATAAATTGAGTGAAAAAGGTCACGTTTGTCAAATTCTCTGCTACAATTTGGTGCAACTGGAACACAGGTACATGTTTATTTTCATAATCACTGTTTTGTCCTGCTAACTACTGTCAAGATAAGCCAAACTTTTTTTTTTATATTTTGCACTTTTTGCAAAATGTACACAGAGCATTGGGCACTAAACTGTGAAAGTTACAAGGATATATCAGGAAGTATTACTTTACTGAGAGGGTAGTGGATGCGTGGAATAGCCTTCCAGCTGAAGTGGTAGAGGTTAACACAGTAAAGGAGTTTAAGCATGCGTGGGACAGGCATAAGGATATCCTAACTATAAGATAAGGCCAGGGACTAATTAAAGTATTAAGAAAATTGGGCAGACTAGATGGGCTGAATGGTTCTTATCTGCCGTCACATTCTATGTTTCTATGGATGCAATTAAAAAAAATAATAATAATAAATGTGTCTGTGTAATTCCTTAAAAATGCATAATTGCAATGGCAAATTTATATTTAGGGTTTACAGGCAGTCAATTGTGGGGTGTAAAAGAGAGTCAAAGAGTGCGCCCCTAAAAAAGAGGTATCGGTCCATGGCACCCTGCATGCTGGCAAATACAGCACAATATCTATAGCAGGCTGAAATGTAACTCATCACAGGCTCACACCCCCAGACAGTCTTACAAAGACCAAAGGAGCGCATAGCCCCCAAAATGAAGGGTAACAGTGACTATACCCTGTATGGTGCAGATCAGGGTGGACAGATATTAAATCCCCAGGTGTCTCATGATATTTTGCCAGCCTTTAGGTTGGCTAAGCAACATGGGAGTTGCAGTTTTACAACTGGAGATCTGCCATTTGGACACTCTAGTTAAGACTGTACTGTATATATATTGTATGTAGCCACATTCAGGTATCAGGAGATTATCAATCCCTGGGGTTTAACCTGAAACACTCCAGTTGTTGATAACCATGCTCCTCACACTACTCAGCCAGCCATGACCATCAACTGCAGTACACATAACACTCAGCCAGTCAGCCGGCAACCACAAACTGCAGGGGAATACTCAATTGCCACACAATTCGTATTGCTGGAGAAGAACATATATTTAAAACCAACAATTCAGCAAACACTTGCATCTTGCACACAGACCCCGCCCCCTGTGTGTACGGCGCCTTTAAGTGTCGCACTAGCCGCAGCCATATTCTCCACTCACCTTGAGCAGCAAGACAGGACACAGTACGGGCGGAAACGCTACGCTGCTATTAGCGAACATTCTTTTACACCCCCAAGTTGCTTACGTAAAACATGTCAGAGGGAGCGCCTACAAGTGAAGTGGGCGGGAAGGATTGTTATAGTGTGTGGGAAATAAAGGGGATCTCCCACACCTATCTAATACAGGGGATCTCCCACAGCTGTCTGTCACTTTAGTCCCTTGGTGGTTTATTTTTGGTTTTTAATTCCACATCTCTTCATACTGTACCATTTTTGGTAGAGAAAAACCAAAACATGGGTTGATGCATGTATTTTAGTAAATCAAAGAGACTGCAAGATTTTTACATGCTTCCCATGCATATTTAGGGTTTCATACTTCGATGATGCAAGCTGTCAGTATTGAATTCTTAGTGGGGATTACCACACCGTTACCACTTTACAACAAACGCTGTTATAAAACAACAAGGTTTAAAAATAAAAACCGGCTAAATTCAAACAAACGGCCTGACTATAGATCCAACATCCTTGTAATAAACAAGTATGTAGTTTACTATTCTAAATTAACCATTTATTTGTGAAATCCCTTTCTCACCGTGTTGTTTTTTTCCTGGTACTCTGTTCCTCTGGGGATGTCAAATAAAGTCGCAAAAAATGCAGCACAAATGCTTCATTAAATGTCACAGTAGATACTGGGTACGCTAATCTCAATTACTATAAACCTGTGAACCGTAAGCAAGAGGGTTGGAAGGTCACTGTAGTTTGCTGGGATGTCTGGTAATGTTTTAACCCCTCAAAGGCTGCACAGGATTTAGGACATGGTGAAGGGGCAAAGGTTTGTTGGATTGTATTAAGTGGCACTCTAAGCAATAAGACCACAACAGAAACCATGGCTCTTCCTAGAGAATAAGCCCTCCAAGTCACACCGATTATGCTGAATTAATACTTTTGCATACAAACTAAAAGAGTGTGCAAGAGAATACTGAGAAGAGTAGCCTTGAGCTTATATCTGTGCCTAGAGGGTTATCATCTATACCTCACTGATGAGGCCAAAAAAGGCTGAAACGATCATCTGGGGTTTCTCTATCTCCAGTGCAGAGGGAACCAGCCAGCTTTTTTTGAGAATAGAACGGGGACCCACCGAAGGGCAAACTATAAGCTCAAGACAAGCTACTGGAGTAGTTGTCTGTTCTCAGTATTCTTGTGCGCCATGTTTTAGTTTGCTTGCTATTCTTAAAGGATCACTATAGGCACCCAGACCACTTTAGCTTAACCCCTTAACCCCTTAAGGACACATGACATGTGTGACATGTCATGATTCCCTTTTATTCCAGAAGTTTGGTCCTTAAGGGGTTAAGGACACATGACATGTGTGACATGTCATGATTCCATTTTATTCCAGAAGTTTGGTCCTTAAGGGGTTAATGAAGTGGTCTGGGTGCCTGGTCCAGCTAGGTTTAACCCTTTTTTCTGTAAACATAGCAGTTTCAGAGAAACTGCTATGCTTGCAATAGGGTTAATCCAGCCTCTAGTGGCTCTCATTGACAGCCGCTAGAGGCGCTTCCGACTATGATTTTCACAGTGAGAAGACGCCAGCGTCCATAGGAAAGCATTGAGAATGCTTTCCTATGGACTGGCTGAATGCGCGCGTGGCTCTTGCCGCGCATGCGCATTCAGCCGGTGACGGAAGAAGAGGGAGGAGAGTCCCAGCGCCGAGGGAGCCCGGTCCTGGAAAAGAGGTAAGGGATTAACCCCTTCCTCCCCTTCAGCGCAGCGGGAGGGGGGCCCCGAGGGTGGGGACACCCTCAGGGCACTATAGTGCCAGGAAAACGAGTTTGTTTTCCTGGCACTATAGTGGTCCTTTAAGGTTAACCCCTTAAGGACGGAGGACGGTTCAGGACCGTCATCGGCATTTTTGCGTTGCCGACGGTCCTGAACCGTCCAATGTACTTACCCGATCGCCGTCGTTCCCCCGGCGGCGATCGGCGGTGCTCCCGGTGTGGGGAGACTGCCTGCAGCCCAGACAGTCTCCCCATGGCGGTTTAGGACCCCTGTGGCCATGTGATCGCCCAACAGGGTGACCACATGGTCACAATAGGTGTCCTAGTCTCTGCCTGCAGGGGGACTGTCTGTGCTGACAGGCAGTCTCCCTGCAACTGTAAAATAAAAAAAAAAGTTTAAAGTGAAAGTTAATAAAAAAAAAATATTATTATATATGTGTATATATATGATATATAGACATATATTATACCTATATAATATATGTCTATATATCATATATATAATGTCATGCTAAGTGTATTTTTATATTAATATGTACATATATTAATATAAAAATACACTTATAATTAATTTACACACGTATATATAATATATATAATAACTATATATATATATATATATATATATATATATATATTATAAAATACGAATAATAAATAATTTAAATTAAATTAAAAAAATTAAAAATAATAAAAATTAAAAAAAATTATATATCTATACGAAATTTTATTCTAACTGTATTTTGATATTAATATATATATATATTTATATCAAAATACACTTAGAATGAAATTGTATATATATCTATGTATATATAAATAAATAAAAAGAATGCGAACTATTCATATGTCCATATACAAAATTACATAAATAATTATATAAATATACACGTAGTCTTAAAATATATAAATATGCATATATATTTAAATTCTACGTGCGTATTTATGTAATATTTTTACATAATTAAGTTATTTTATTGATTGCAATTTAAGGGACCTGCCTGCCAACCCAGGCTGAAAGTCCAGAGAATTTAATTTGCTATCACTGTATTTTACCCTGTAACGTTCTACGACACCCTAAAACCTGTACATGGGGGGTACTGTTTTACTCGGGAGACTTCGCTGAACACAAATATTAGTGATTCAAAACAGTAAAACATATCACAGCGATGATATTGTCAGTGAAAGTGACTTTTTTTGCATTTTTCACACACAAACAGCACTTTTACTGATGATATAATTGTTGTGATACATTTTCCAGTTTTGAAACACAAATATTTGTGTTCAGCAAAGTCTCCTGAGTAGAACAGGACCCCCCATGTACAGGTTTTATAGCGTTTTTGAAAGTTACAGGGTCAACTATATGGGTCAAATATTTTTACATTGAAAATGGCCAGGTTGGTTACGTTGCCTTTCAGAGCGTATGGTAGCCCAGGAATGAGAATTACCCCCATGATGGCATACCATTTGCAAAAGAAGACAACCCAAGGTATTGCAAATGGGGTATGTCCAGTCTTTTTTAGTAACCACTTAGTCACAAACACTGGCCAAAATTAGCGTTCAATTTAGTTTTTTACTTTTTTCACACACAAACAAATATGAACGCTAACTTTGGCCAGTGTTTGCGACTAAGTGGCTACTAAAAAAGTCTGGACATACCCCCATATTGAATACCCTGGGTTGTCTACTTTTAAAAAAATATGTACATGTGGGGTGTTATTTAGCAATTTATGACAGATAATAGTGTTACAATGTCACTATTGATACATTTTAAAAATGTATGTTTTGAAACCGCAATATCCTACGTGTACTTATAGCCCTATAACATGCAAAAAAATAGCAAAAAGCATGTAAACACTGGGTATTTTTGAACTCAGGACAACATTTTGAATCTATTTAGCAGTTGTTTTCATTCGCTTTTGTAGATGAGTAAAAGATTTTTCACATAAAATTCAAAAAACGTGTATTTTTTTCAATTTTTCATCATATTTTTTAATTTTTTTAAAAATTAAATTACATGAGATTATATAAATAATGGTATGTAAAGAAAGCCCCTTTTGTCCTGAAAAAAACAATATATAATTTGTATGGGAACAGTAAATGAGAGAGCGGAAAATTACAGCTAAACACAAACACCACAAAAGTGTCAAAAAGATGCCTGGTCGCAAATGTACAACATCGCAAAAAAAGTCCGGCCCTTAAGGGGTTAAAAGAGTAATCCCAATGACGACCACTTGCTCACTGTGCCTAGAGAGGTATCAGCTATATCTCACTGACAAGGCCAATAATTTGATTGATCTCCAATTTGGGGCTGGGGCAAATGAACTTGAAGCTGGGTTTGCAGATTTTTAACAATACATTTAGTAAATATCTTATAAAATTTGGCCTCCAAAATGTCTCAAAATCTTGTAAATGTTCCTAAATATGTTTGTTGGGGATATGGCATAGCCAGGGTTAATTACTAAAGTGAGCATTGTCAGGAATTCAGAGTGAATTTCAAACTTAAGGCCAAAATAGCCAAAGTGGAAAAATTCTCCAAGTCGGCCATGCTTTGTTTGGCTACTCTTGCCTTAAATTTGAAATTCAATATAAACTCCCGACAATTGTCCTTTTATTGGATAACTGTCAGTGTCTTTAATTAAAATTCAATAAGCTATGGTATTTAACATTCTCCACTTATGAAATGGTAAGATCCACATCCATACCTACAATCCAATTTTACTGTATGTTATTATCAAAACTCTTTCAAGAACAAATGCAGCCTGTGCTACCAAAATATTATAATCACTATGGGCTAGTCTGCTGAATCATCAAGCATAACCAGTTTTTGTGATTTACCAAACATACAGCTTGTTTGAGTCAGTAAAATCCATTTACACTGATGTTAAATGAACTGTCAACTTTAATGTTGATCAGCCCTTGGCAAATGTATTTGGAACGAAACGTGTTAAACACAAAGAACCATAGATTCAATATGAATCCCTATGTAAAATGGAAGAAAAATATAAAATATAGTAAGAAAAAAAAAAAACCTCTTTGCAAAATAATTACAGCTTGTTGAAATGGTTATAATTCAAGCATCTGGTCTGTAAATCTTTTCCAGATCAAGAGATATTTGATATTTTTAATTGTGGTGTAACTCCACCTCCAGAGGGAGGTGGAAAGGAAGATATTTACCTTAAAGGAACACTTCATGCAGGAGAACCACAAGTGGTTATGGTGCCAGAATGCCTTTGGTACCATACAACATTATGTCAAACAGGTTTAGTACAGTCTATAAACTCACCTGGGTCCCCGTGGGGCCTACAGCTGAATATTCTGCATCCTGACCTCTCCAGCAGAAGAAGACAATATTTCTGTAGAATATAGCACAGTCACTCGTCTTGGGCACGCTCCTTGGCTGAGAGTGCTCACCGGACACTCTCAGCCAACATATGCATGCTTGAATCGTCCCAGTGGCAGATTGTATCACAGATCTTCACACCAATAAAATCACAGTAGTGTCGGAGGGTATATCAGAACTCCCCAACAATAAAACTCATAGTAATGTGCAGAGTGCATGATCGTGTCACAGAGCTCCACAACAATAAAGCTCCAGTAATGTGCCGTGTGAATTATTTTATCAGACTCTTGCCAGAAGGTGCTGTATGTATGTATAGATCACAGAGATGCAAAACAGCACGCTTACACGGAGAGACCACAGAATACATAGATGGATTGGGAATCATCTTATGTCATAAGACATTTCTCCTAGCAAGACTGCTCTCTGAATCAGCCCCTTCCTCACCCCGCCCTATCTATAGGAATCCAGACTCTCCTGTTACAGAATACCAGTTGCAGATACATTGTCAATCCATATTAGAACAGTTTGGCATCTTACTGTTAGGGTGTTCCTGTTCAAGTTATCCCTTAGGAATCACCATCTTCTAATTGAACATTCTCTTCAGCTCCAGCCTGGAGCCAGATCATTTTACTCTCAGAGATCAAAACAAGAATTTAAAGAAAATCTAGTGGGATTAGGGAAGCCAGATCCATCCTATTTTATTGGAATCATACCTTATCCAAACTAATGGGAAGAATATAGGAAATACTAACCTCAACTTCAAACAATGCAGCTGGGAAATCAACCGGTTTATCAATTAGGAACAGCCAACAGGATTAAAAAGCCCTGACCTTGCCAATATGTCAATGCAGTCTATGTGCTTCTGATACAAACGCTATCTTGACTAAATAAAAATTAAAATAAACGAATAAAACAGTACTGTTATTATTATTTATTTTTTTAACACTCCAGCTGTCATGGACTGGATCCTATGATGCTGTGCCAGTTAAATGGTTTCGCTGATTTTAGCCATCACTGGTGCACACCTTAAACAGGAACTGAACTGAACTATTGGTGGATGTCTCTAATTCTATAATAAATCAGACCATACACAATACAGTACAGGTAAGTACTGCTGATCTGGTACTAATCGTTTGCAATCAGTTTAATACATGATAAAGGCATGCAGTATATAGCATTTATTACTCATAATCACATTACTTACATGCAACAAGCTGCCAGTAGATGGGTCTCAGTATATCTTCTTCTTTTAGGAAACCCAGGAAGCTCAGTCACTAACCCGGATGTAGAAAGGTTTACACATTCGCCACTATACAGAATTGACAGAGAAGCACCCTGCCCTCTAGTGGCATAACTGAAAATTTGTTTTCAAACCATTCACTCTTACAAAGTAGTATAAAGGTTAAAAAATAAAATCTGTATGTAATGGTATGTTGTCACGGGCAACTTGACATTAAAGGCACCTAGAAACTGGTTTGTTTACATTGCAGGGCTAAGACAGAATGTACCTAGTAGTCCATAGACTAGGTACACATGTGCGACGCGCGGTTTATCAGGGGTCAGGTTGCTGTGCCCTCGTGCATTTTTCAAACAGGGGTCCGCGCGGACAGGGCTCTGATTGGAGCACTTGTCTGCGAGGATACTCCTAGGCAGGAAAAGCAAGTATTTAAGGCACCCTGAGATAAGTTCTTGGCGCCAGAAGAAAGAAGAATTACCTAAGAAGTATTTACCCCCTTTCTGGAGCTGTTTTCCCCGCCCTCCCGCCCTATTCATTTGTTGTGGTCTTTTATTGGGGTTTAGGTCACCTGCCTAATTTAAAGGGGGGTGGACTAGCTGAGTTTATGATCATTTGGTTGAAGTTCTGGCTAATAGGCAGGGCCGGCGCATCCATAAGGCGGCACAAGCGACCGCCTTAGGGCGCACCGGCCAGGGGGCGCAAATGTCCGGGTGGCCGGCAGGAGGGAAGCGCACAGAGCCCCTCTCCTGCCGGTCACTTCTTGTAGCGTGGCCGAGCGCCAACCTGCAGTGCCGCTGATACCGGAGAAACTGACGGAAGCGAAGCACAGAGAGAAGGACACAGGTTTCTTCAGGAAGGAAGAGATTCTTTATTGGATCACCGATCGGGACTCAGAGGGACTAGCGTCACCAAAATACAACAAGTTCTGAGCCCCGGACAATAGTGCAGGCTCCTTATATAGGCACATAACTCCTCCCATATTAAGCTCCACCCGCACATTCTCTTGACCAATCAATACAAATAAGAATTAACTTCCTGCTTGACCGCATGGCCTGTCCAGCACTAATGGAGGAGGGGAATACTACATCCTGTATTCTTGCACATGCTCCGTACACTACTGATCGTATCTTGCCTCGTGCAACCAACTGATCGATACGTCAGCATATGCACGTACACATGCCACGTGGTAATCTCGGCCTACTAAATTTATTTTTACCGAGATTCCACCACATTCCCCCCTTTGATGCCTCTTGATATTTCACAATTACTTGAGGCATCATTTAACCTTGGTTTGCATACACCGCAAGTTACCCTGAACCAGACCAGACTTAACTTATGATGTGAATCTTCAACACTCATCTTCCTGCATTGGTTCTCCCTGATCTAGAGCCTCATATTTATAAATTGCCATTATCTGTGCAGCAGCCTTCCTCTCTGCTATATTTTCTATCAGGCTTTGCACAGACCTAACTACTAAGGGTATAAGACACGGCAGGAGTAGACACAACATTAAAATCAGTAGGACTCCACCTACCACTGCCTTAAGCCCTCCAAACCACTCATACCAGCTACCAAACCAACTACTTGGATTATACCCTTTCCATACCTGAGTAGGCACATGCGCTAGTTTAACCATATGGCTAGTAAGCTCAGCTATTGCTTGCCCTTCGTCATCTATTTGAAGACAGCAATTGCTCAGGTTAAACTTCCCACATACACCTCCCTCTACTGCCAAAAGGTAATCCAGGGCTAATCTATTTTGGTATACTGCTGTCCTCATCCTGGTATTATGCTTCGCTAGAAGATTGAGCGCTTGTGATGTCTCGTTAGTAATAATCTCAACCACCGCCTGTAATCTTATAATACGGTTGAGCATATAAATAGGGGTTCTATAACCAAAGGTACCATCTTCTGCCCACGTGGCTGACCCATAATAATCTATAATACGCTGGGGAGGCCATTCATTATCTTCCCAGGCGCCTATCTCTATGGGTCCCCTTTTCTTCCTATGATTCACATCATACACTTTAACACCTAAAGTCTCACCTGTTTCAATCGGTAACAAGAAGAAGGATGGTTTGAGCATACCCAACACACATGCCCCTTCCCAGTCCTGTGGCAACTCCGAATAGGCTTTCTTACCACAGATCCAGTACAAATTTGCTGGGGCTCTCCAGGTAGATGTGATGGATAAATCAAACCACACATCCTTTAAATTGGCGTATCTAGCAAACGGGTTAGATGGTTCTGAGACATTTGAAGCCGACCACCAAGTTGTATTCTTTGTATCATCATCATAAGCTTTTTGCCCTAGACAAGTTAATTCTCCTACAGAAGTATTATACATTATTCCTTTCCTTGCTATGCAAACATAACCTATGATGGAGGTCTTTAATCTCCACTCAGATTTACCTCTAACGCTCATATGATAATCGGCTTGTGTAGATATTAATTGGTCAACTGCCTCAGAACCGGACATTACCTCCTTTGCTTCCCAAGGCCATTGGTCTCCCATGTTAGTACCTCCACACACATAGCAGTTGGTAACATTAAGACTACCGGCAATACTTTCGGCTAAATCAATGAACAGGTTTTTAGCATTATGGGGGATCTTATTATCTATGCTCATCTCTTCATAAAAGGAATGGTATACTTGATGAGTTTGGGAGGATACCGTATCAGTCTCTATCCCTATAAACAATACTGTCCCAGGATCTAAACCCGTCCCGTATATTTGAAACCCAAATAAATTGCCATACTTGTCTAAGAACTTGTCGGGGTTATTTATAAGTATATGGACTGGGTTGCATTCCATAGACTTACAATATGGGCTGGTAGGCAACATAGTCACTATCATGTCTTTGTCTACTGTCTGTCCCCAAGTTGCCCACCCCACACAAGACCAATATGGGCAAAAGTTATAATCTCTATTTGGGCATCTAGGACTCACATATTTATGTTTACTACTGGGACAAATATATTTATCATTAGACCCATACGTCCTCTCCCATCTAAGATCCCCACATACATTCCACGGCTTTCTACCACTTGATATCGCCTTACACGCATCAAATAGCAGAACACCCGAAGAATGTACGGATTCTAACACCGTCTTATTAATTAGGGTCCCCTGAGGATCTCCATTCCTGAGAGTCAACCAAATTGTACGAGGTTGATACTCCGGACTGAAGCACTTAGGTTCTCCTACTCCTAAATGGCACACACTATAGTCTATATTTAGGTATCTACATCTTGATACATCTCCTTTACACTCGTATTGTGAATGCCAAATTAGGGTTTGGGAAATATGGTTACCTGTTCTTGTAGTCTTAACGCATACCTCACAGCTAGGAGTGTCGGTACCTCTACCTTCCTGAATATAAAAATACACATAAATAAACATTATCATCAACACATCTTTCGCCGTCATCCTCAGTCTTCGTCCGTGCGAAGGCACCTCAGCTTCCAGGATGTAAGGGCTGCAGGGAGTTCTGCTCGTCTTCACAGGAGTCCCTTCGAGACTTTCCCTGGCTTATATACTATACGTCGGTGGGCGGACAGGCTTTATTATGGCCTTCTCACTCACGCACCAAATCCCTAAAATAATAAAATTTTGTAATCCACAAAGTTCCTCGTTACTCCGACTGAGTCGTGCGTTTTAACCGGATCTTGCAGGGATTCTCTGGATCTGCTGTAACTTGCCAAGAATCGACTGCTGCTGGTTTAACCCTGGAGTGATGTATCCACGGAGTCACTTCGGCTACTTTTATCGCTGTAGGGGTAGACAAAAGAACAACATAAGGACCTCTCCACTTGGGCCCTAACGGTACATTATTCCACTCTTTAATCCACACTTGATCTCCTGGATGGTAACTATGAACAGGGGGATAAATATTCACAGGTAATCTATCTTGTACCCATTTCTGTACCTCCTCCATAGTCTTACCCAACTCTACAACCTGCTGCCGGGTAATTCCTTCTCCCAACTGACTCAAGTCCCCCCTTAAGTTACCAAGTACGGGAGGTGGTCGCCCATACATGATTTCAAAAGGAGAGAGGCCCATCCTTCTGGTAGGGGTACTGCGGATTCGCAATAGAGCTATGGGTAAGAGAACGTTCCACTTAAGTTGGGTTTCCTGACACATTTTAGCCAACTGATTCTTAATAGTTCTATTCATTCTCTCTACCTTACCAGAACTCTGGGGTCTATATGCCGTATGAAGCCTCCACTTTATACCAAGCATATGAGTCAGTTGTTGTAGGCACTGATGAACAAAAGCTGGACCATTGTCCGATCCTATAGAACAGGGTAGTCCATATCGGGGTATTATTTCTCGTAGCAGGAATCTCACAACTTCTCCTGCTTTCTCTGTACGAGTAGGACATGCTTCTACCCAGCCTGAATAGGTGCACACAATTACCAGCAGGTAACGATGTCCACCCGATTTAGGCATCACTGTAAAGTCAATTTGTAAATCGGACATGGGGAGTCCTCCCATAAACTGGACTCCTGGTGGCTTTACTGGTCCTTGTCTTGCATTATTTTTAGCACACGTTACACATCTTCGTACAATGGCCTGAGTCAAGTTGGACAATCTTGGTATGTAGAAATGTTTTCTGAGAGATTCTTCTGTGCTGTCTCTCCCAGAATGTGTCCCGTTGTGATAATTTTGGACAATCTCTACCGCTAGTGATGCTGGTATGACTATTCTTCCATCTTCTAGCTGATACCACTTGTTCTCCAAATACTTTCCTGGTTCAGTCTTTAACCACTCCTCTTCTTGAGCTGTATAAACTGGAGTCCATTGAGACAGTGGAGTTGGTATAAGAGCAGCTATATGCCCCACATATTCCTGTCTTCCTGATTCAGCGGCACGCTTAGCTGCACTATCTGCCATCCGATTTCCTTTGGTTACATCACCATCTCCTTTCAGATGCGCTCGACAATGTATGATACCGACTTCTTTCGGCTCCCACACTGCTTCCAATAGTTGTAGGATTTCAGCTGCGTACTTGATTTCTTTGCCTTCTGAATTCAGTAGTCCTCTTTCTTTATACAAAGCTCCGTGGGCATGAGTGGTTAAAAACGCATATTTGGAGTCCGTATAGATGTTCACTCTTAAACCTTCAGCCAATTGTAATGCTCGTGTCAGTGCTATCAATTCTGCCTTTTGTGCTGATGTTCCTTTCGCCAGTGGCCGAGCTTCTATCACCTTGTCTATTGTTGTTACTGCATATCCTGCATAGCGGATCCCTTCTTTCACATAACTACTGCCGTCGGTATAATATTGAACATCGGGATTCTGGATGGGGAAATCACGAAGATCTGGTCTACTTGAAAATACTTCATCCATTACTTGCAAACAATCATGTTAACTTTCAGTAGGTTGTGGCAAAAGGGTAGCTGGATTTAAGGTGTTTACAGTCTCTAAATGCACTCTTGGGTTTTCACACAACATTGCTTGATACTTGGTCATACGGCTATTACTAAACCAATGATTTCCTTTGTAATCCAACAACGTCTGTACTGCATGTGGGACTCGTACATAAAGTTCTTGACCCAGAGTGAGTTTATCGGCTTCAGCTACTAGCAGGGCGGCTGCAGCTACGGCTCTTAAACAAGGTGGAAGTCCGCTGGCCACTGCATCCAATTGCTTAGACATATAGGCAACAGGTCTTTGCCATGATCCCAAGTACTGTGTCAATACTCCCACAGCCATTCTTCTTTGCTCATGTACATACAGGTAGAATGGTCGTGTGTGATCAGGTAGACCTAATGCTGGGGCACTCATCAAAGCCTTCTTCACATCTTCAAATGCCGTTTGCTGTTCTTGAGTCCATAAGAAGGGGTCGTGCTCTGTACCTTTGATAGCTGCGTACAGAGGTTTTGCCAGTATCGCGTAGCTGGGAATCCATATCCTACAGAAGCCTGCTGCCCCCAAGAATTCTCGCACTTCTATTCGTCTTCTATTCTTGGATATCGGTATTTGGCACACAGCTTCTTTTCTCTCTGGCCCCATAATTCTTTGACCTTCAGAGATATGGAATCCCAGATATTTGACAGTTGGCAAACACATCTGAGCCTTCTTTCTAGACACCTTGTATCCTGCCTTCCAGAGAATGTGTAGTAGATCGTGCGTTGCTTGCTGACATATTTCCTTTGTAACTGCTGCTATCAACAAGTCATCTACATATTGTAACAATACACACTCTCCTGGGATGGACTCGAAATCCAGTAGATCTTGACTTAGAGCTGAACCAAATAGGGTAGGTGAATTTTTAAACCCTTGGGGCAATCTTGTCCAGGTCATTTGGCGTTTTGAGCCCGTGACAGCGTTCTCCCATTGGAAAGCGAAAATACATTGACTTTCTGCGGCAATTCGGAGGCAAAAGAAGGCATCTTTGAGGTCTAAGACTGTAAAGTAAGTAGCCCCGCCCGGAATTAAAGCAAGCAGGTTATATGGATTGGGTACAACTGGATGTATACTAACAACCGCATCATTGACTGCTCTCAAGTACTGCACAGGTCGATACTCATCTGTACCGGGCTTTTGAACAGGCAGCAATGGGGTGTTCCAGGGGGAAGTACAGAATTTTAGGATACCATACCGTATGAACTTATCCAGATAAGATTGGATGTTCTTCTTAGCCTTCTGCGGGATGTGGTATTGTCTTAGGCTTACTGGATAAACCCCAAGTTTTAGTTCAATTTTAATAGGTGGAATATTGCGGGCCAGTCCTGGTGGGTTGTTCTCTGCCCAAACTCCTGGTATGTTGAATAAGGACTCATCACTCCTAGGGTTTTGGCTAGTCAACGCTGTATAAAGTCGCCACTCTTCTTCCTTTGGTACGGATAATGTCATAATACCTGAAGGTCCATTAAACTTTAAGGATGTTGTTCCATTTGGTAGGAACGTAATCTGCGCTTGTAATTTAGATAGCATATCACGTCCCAGCAATTGGACTGGACATTCAGGCATATAAAGGAATTGATGTTTTACTACATGGCCTCCCAATGTACAGAGTCGACTTTTAAGAACCGGTTTTTCAGCACTTCTTCCAGTTGCTCCTATTACAGTAATAGTCCTTCCAGATGGAGGAGCAACTAGGTTAGTCACCACTGAATGTTCAGCACCAGTGTCGATCATGAACGCACTCCTTTTTCCCCCTATTGATACATCGACCATAGGCTCCGCTCGACCAAGGGGGATGGAGCCCGGTCGGTATCAATAGTCCTCCATGACCGTGTCAGCCAATCCTACAAAGTCCCTACCTTCTCTATCGCGGGATCTTTGCGCTGCTGGGAAATACCTATCTTCCCTAACACTTCCTCTGTTCCCATTACTCCCTCTATTACCATTACTCCCTCCGGGGCCTCCTCTACCTCTCGCTCTGCCTCTAAAGTTTCCGTAACCTGCCCTTGGTTGGTCTCTCTCGTACTGCTCTCTTTGTGGACATTCGTTCCTCCAATGCCCTTCTTCCTTGCAATACGCGCACTGATTCCTACTCAAAGGCTCCCTACTCCATCTACTATTGCCTCTATCTGGGCCCCGTCTATCTACGCCTGCGATCGCTACCGCTAGCATGTCTGCCTTTCTACGCATCTTGCGCTCTTCCTCTTTCTTACTTTCTGTTTCCCTGTTCATATACACCTTATTCGCTACCTTCATTAGTTGGGTGATAGACATACCTGCAAACCCTTCTAACTTCTGTAGCTTGCGCTTAATATCTCCGTAAGCTTGGCTGACAAAGGCGGAGTTCACCATTCGGGAATTATCTGCGTCTTCCGGATTAAATACAAGCGGTATGCCTCCAATAATCGGTCATAAAAGACACTGGGCGCTTCATCACTTTTCTGAATCACCTCAACTGTCTTCGACATATTAATGGCTTTCTTTCCTCCGGCTTTCATGCCAGCAATTATAGCGTCTCTATAGGCTCTGAGTTGAACCATATCAGCACCATTTACATTCCAATCGGGATCGGTGTTGGGATAATGTGTTGCGGCCCATGCTGATGGATTGGCTTGATTCAAAGTACGGGCTTTATCCTCTAGCGCTTTAATGGCCGCTTGATTAATTCTTGTCCTTTCCTCATTGTTAAACAAAGTCATTAATAACTGCTGGCAATCAGCCCATGTCGGGTTATGTGTCTGTACTATTGAGGTGAACAGATCAGTCATAGCTTGTGGTTTCTCAGTATACGAGGAATTGTGGGTCTTCCAATTTAAGAGATCGGTTGTCGTGAACGGGACATATACGAAGACTGGGTCAGCATGTGCCATTTGGCCTGCGGCATCGATATAGGCTGACCCGGGATTCAGACGAAGAGGCATCTGATAATGTTTTAATTGTTGGGTACCGGTCAGTTGTCGGGTTTGTATGGGGCTACGTAGAGGGGCGTCAGTTAGAGGTTCCAGTCGGGGAGAAATAGGGCATGAGGATGTGGGAGCTTGGTTTTGGGAAAAGGTAGTAAATAAAACACTTCGAGCCGAGCTAGAAGAAGCTTGACCGGAAGTCTGAAGTGGCGCCAAATCAGGATATTCGGATCTAATGGGGGTTGGCTCTGGTTCCGGAAGGGGAGATTTAGTACGAGAGGGGGTGGATTCTGTACTGGAGGAGGAAGCGGAAGTGGATGAGGGCAATGAGGGAAGGGTTGCAGGACTTCCTGCATTTGTGTCACTTCCTCTTAACGGAAAGTAAGGGGGCGGCAAAGGGATCTCGGACTCAGGGGGCGTGTCCAAAATGGGCCTAACACCAGTCCTAGTGGACAAACAAGTCCTAGCCACCATGAGGCGACATTGCTCCTCGTGGCATGTCTGAATCCATTTTGGCGAGTCATTTACGGCCTGTCTCCAACAATCAATATAAGGAAACTGCCCGTAAAGTTCAGGCCTACCTGATACAGCCACGTGTAAGCGCTGTACCAGAGTTGGATCCAAACTGCCACGTGGCGGCCATGCCGCAACCAAAATAGGCCACTCCCTAGTACACAAAGTGACCAAACGTACAGGAGACATTTTAACCCCAAAATCACAAGTTTTGAATCCCTTTTTAAAATTCTTCACCATACAACCTAAGGGATCCGGAATCGTTGACTGCGACGCGCCCATACTTATCAATGGAACGTCGTTGACAACGAATACTATGCACGCGTACTATTCAACAATCACACCCGTTTCCTCCGGCAACAGCACCACGTGGTACAGTTACCAAGTGAAACGTATACAATAACACAATAAACACTCAGGGAATTCCCATACACACACAGCTGTTACACCAGTCACTAGATAATCAATATTATGCCCTTTGGCGAAACTATACAGTCACCCACGCTATAATTCTCTATATACGAATTACCCGTCTATAACACACCCCAGTAACATCGTCTTTTACAAATAGCGGTTACAGTACGGTTAGCATAGGTCAAAGCACAATTTAAGGTCACAATACAATCATTAGTGGTTATGGTGTTAAACATGCAATGGACGACAATTATTAGTACTTATATACAGTGTCAGTAAATATACAGGGTTATGGTACCGTGCACTATAATACAGCAACACACTATTAACACTCTCGCTAGACGGCTGAGCTCGCGCTATCTAACAAGATATACACTTTACTAAACAATCTTTATCACATTTACAATTCCCAACTAAACTATTGGCCAGTACCTTGAATGGACTACCTAAAACTATATACACCCGTTTTGGTTAGCCACACTGCCCAAGCACCACATATAGCGAGCTAGCGAACCGAATTTACACAGGCGCCGCTTAGTCTCCCGGTCCCTCCGACCTAGCGAACGTAATATACACCCTAGAACGCTAGTCTAGACAAGACACCGGTGTCCGGCTAGGGCTATTTACACCAGAGCCCCGCCTGACTAACAAAATCAAACGGTCTGACTAAAGAGCGTTCGATCGAGCGGTGCGCCTTCGCTCCTTCCCTCCGACAGAGGGGGCAGATTCCATACACAAATAACCCCTTATGGGCCTACCGCACAATCGGTATACCCCTAGTGGGTCTGCCGTCTAAAACAGCAGTTGTCTTACCTCCTCGTTCCTGAACCTGTGTTCACACTCATCGACGGGGACACCCCAGCACTTCTTACGTAGAGGCCGATGATCTCCTGGACAACAGACCAGTGGCGCCGAGACGAAGGGAGGTCCACGCAGAAGTTCAGGGGTGCAGCCGTAGAGAACGTGGGCAAAGATAGACCGTCTCACGCCTCTGCCTCTCAGCTACCGTTGAACGATGAGCTTCCCGGCCAATGCACCAAATGATACCGGAGAAACTGACGGAAGCGAAGCACAGAGAGATGGACACAGGTTTCTTCAGGAAGGAAGAGATTCTTTATTGGATCACCGATCGGGACTCAGAGGGACTAGCGTCACCAAAATACAACAAGTTCTGAGCCCCGGACAATAGTGCAGGCTCCTTATATAGGCACATAACTCCTCCCATATTAAGCTCCACCCGCACATTCTCTTGACCAATCAATACAAATAAGAATTAACTTCCTGCTTGACCGCATGGCCTGTCCAGCACTAATGGAGGAGGGGAATACTACATCCTGTATTCTTGCACATGCTCCGTACACTACTGATCGTATCTTGCCTCGTGCAACCAACTGATCGATACGTCAGCATATGCACGTACACATGCCACGTGGTAATCTCGGCCTACTAAATTTATTTTTACCGAGATTCCACCACACCGCGGCCTGTGTGGAGGGGGCGGAGATATGAATGCGTCATATCTCTGCTCCCTCTATAGCACACAGCGCGGCTGGCGCCCAGCAAGGGCGGAGCTACCACCGGCCCGCTTGGGAGGACTTCCTCCCAAGAAGACTACAGCAGAGAGCAGGAGAAGGCAGAGAGGAGGGGGGCTGGGCAGGACTAGCTACTCCAACTCCCAACTACCTCAGGCAGCACTTTGGATCCCAGGTAAGCCACCCTCCTGAACCCACAAAGTAGGAAACAGGAGAGTGGCTAGAAAAGTGTATATTTTGACCAGCATGTGTGTGTATCTGTGTGTGTGTGTGTGCGCCTGTATGTATGTCAGTTTGTCTTTGTGTATGTCTGTCTGTTAGAGTCTGTGTGTGTATGTCTGTCTGTCAATGTGTCTGTGTGTGTATATATCTTTCTGTCAGTGTGTCTGTGTGTGTGTGTGTGTATGTCTGTCTGTTAGTGTCTTTGTGTGTGTGTGTATGTCTGTCTGTCAGTGTGTCTGTGTGTGTGTTTGTGTATGTCTGTCAATGTGTCTGTGTGTGTATCTGTATGCCTTTCATTGTGTATGTGTTTATCTGTATGTCTGTCAGTGTTTGTGTGTATCTGTATATGTGTGTGTATCTGAGTGCCTGTCTATCTGAATGTTAATCAGTTTGTGTATATGTGTATCTGCATATGTGTCAGTGTGTGTATCTTCGTGTATGTGTATCACAGTGTGTGCGTGTGTGGCAGTGTATGAGTATATGTGCATACATCTCAGCATTTAAACACCAACACTACACACAAATAAACACCTGCATGCAAACGTCAACACTACATACAAACACACCCCTGCATTCAAATGTCAACACTACATACAAACACACCTCTGTATCAGACACCCAAATTATATATAAACACACACCTGCATTCAAAAACCAACACTACACATAAATGCATGCTTGCATTCAAACGCAAACACTACATACAAACACACACCTACATTCACACAAACATACTCCATACAAACACATGCTTACAGTCAAACACACAAATACTGCTCCGTGCTAAATACAATCCTGCAAGCATGGTAGAGCCCCAGCTTTCAAAGCATTGTTGAAGTTGCACGACAGATGGGGATCTATCTTTTAGCCATCCTGTGTACATACACAGAGATACATACACAGACATACATTCAGAGACATACAGTCTGTATGTCTCTGTATGACTGTCTGTGTATGTATTCAAAAGGAATAAACGCAGGCAACACTCCAATAGTAAGGATGGTATATTTATTGATAGGTAAACAACCCCAAAGAAAGTGCGACATTTCAGCTCAGCAGAGCCTTGTTTCATGATTAAGGCTCTGCTGAGCTGAAACATCCCACTTTCTATGAGGTAGTTCACCTATCAATAAATATACCATCCTTACTGTTGGAGTGTTACCTGCGTTTATTCCTTTTGAAGACTTTACTGGTGGATCCAGCGATGTCCGCCTGACACGGAGCATCCACCACTGTGGATGGCTGGAGCATTTACACGGTATCAGTGTGCAGGGTTCTTTGTTTGTCTGTGTATGTATGTCTCTGTATGCCTTGTCTGTATGTCTCTTTATGACTGTCTGCGTATGTATGTCTCTGTATCACTGTGTATGTATGTCTCTATATGCCTATCTCTTTGTTTCTTTATTTCTGTGTCTGTATTTATGTGTGTGCCTGTGTCTGTATGAATGTGTGTCTGTCTGAATGTATGTCTGTGTTTGAATAATTATGTCTGTGTGCTTGTATGGTTGTGTGTCTGTATGTTTGTGCATGTATGTATTTTTGCCTGTATCTATGTCTATGTCTATATGGGAGAAAAAGAGAGATAGATAGGGGCTGGGGGGAAGAAAGAGACAGAAAGGGGCTGGCGGGGAAGTACGAAATACATAAGAGGGATTGTAGGAGACACACTTAAAGGGGCCAAAGGGGTAAGACATTCAAGAGAGTGGATATGCAACACTAATGGGGGTAGGAAATTCAAAAGGGGGGCTACGAAACACAGAGATGAAGATGCATTGGGTTTTTTTCTTGGGGGGGCGGGGGGCGTCAAAATGCATCTCTGTCTGTATAGTCAAAAATCCTAGCACCGGCCCTGCTAATAGGGCGGAACTCTGGTAATTCTCTGGGGGTTTAAATACCGGAGATGTTTGGTTATAAAGTTATTAAGTGTTGGTTATATTATTTTAAAACTAAATAAAATAAATTTTTTGCAACATTTCTGAGTCTGTGTCTTATTTATTATTATGGATCTATATGTTTGTTTCATTGTTTATTATTATTGTTATTTACTATGTATCAGTCTGATTTGACCCCTGCTGAGCACATGACTAGTGGCTGTCTACCAGACATCCACTAGACTAGAGGCTCTTCCTGCTTTGCATGAGGATGACCAGCATCTTGAAAAATCCTACAGGAAAGCATTGAGTCAATGCTTTCCTATGAGGAAGGCCTAATGCTTACGCGGTGCTCGCTGCACATGCACATTACTTTCCCACTGAAGTCAGAGGAGGTGAAGCCTGACCCAGCACTGAGGATCCTCACCGCAGGAATCCGGTAAAGGATTAAAATGATATTTAATCTTTCCATGGCCAGGGGGGCCACAGAGCCAGCGGGACACTGTAGTGTTAGGAATACAATTTTGTAGTCCTAACACTAGTCTTTCTATAAGATTTAAATATCAAGGAACAATATGTCCCGACTGCATAAAGTACTAAGCTGAATTAGGTAACATAAAAACAAAGTGACTTGTACAGGGAATATGAATAAATTACACATTAAATTAGTATCACTGTACTCCCTATAAAAAACATTTATTTTTGAAAATGAAAACATAACCAGTCAGTGAAATAGAAACATTCCAGCAGTATATGCTAAGTTATAGATGGTGAAACAAGTATACTTGTTTGCCGTAGTTTTCTTCACTTAGCAGATAAATTATTATGTATTATCTTTAGCCTATTGATTTTACAATGTGTAAAACAGCTATACCTCCTAATTTGTAAACATTCAATTCTGGCAAGCTAGAAGCATTAACCCTTCAGGACCGGACTATTTTGGCCATGTTGTACATTAAAGGGACACTATAGTCACCTGAACAACTTTAGCATAATGAAGCAGTTTTGGTGTATAGAACATGCCCCTGCAGCCTCACTGCTCAATCCTCTGCCATTTAGGAGTTAAATTCCTTTGTTTATGAACCCTAGTCACACCTCCCTGCATGTGACTTGCACAGCCTTCCATAAACACTTCCTGTAAAGAGAGCCCTATTTAGGCTTTCTTTATTGCAAGTTCTGTGTAATTAAGATTTTCTTATCCCCTGCTATGTTAATAGCTTGCTAGACCCTGCAAGAGCCTCCTGTATGTGATTAAAGTTCAATTTAGAGATTGAGATACTATTATTTAAGGTAAATTACATCTATTTGAAAGTGAAACCAGTTTTTTTTTCATGCAGGCTCTGTCAATCATAGCCAAGGGAGGTGTGGCTAGGGCTGCATAAACAGAAACAAAGTGATTTAACTCCTAAATGACAGTGAATTGAGCAGTGAAATTGCAGGGGAATGATCTATACACTAAAACTGCTTTATTTAGCTAAAGTAATTTAGGTGACTATAGTGTTCCTTTAAGGACCAGAGCTGTTAACACTTTTGTGGTGTTTGTGTTTAGCTGTAATTTTCCCCTCTCTCATTTACTGTTCCCATACAAATTATATATTGGTTTTTTTCAGGACAAAAAGGGCTTTCTTTACATACCATTATTTCTATCATGTCATATCATTTTATTTAAAAAATAAAAATAAAATATGGTGAAAAATTGAAAAAAATAAAAAATGTAACTTTTACTTGAAAAATCTTTTACTCATCTACAAAAGCTAATGAAAAAACTGCTAAATAGATTCAAAATTTTGCCCTGATTTTAAAAACACCCAGTGTTTACATATTTTTTTGCACGTTATAGAGCTATAAGTACAAGTAGGATATTGCTGTTTCAAAACATACATTTTTAAAATTAATCAATAGTGACATTGTAACAATGTTATCTGTCATAAATCTCTGAAAAACACCCCACATGTACATATTTTTTTTAAAGTACACATCACAGGGTATTCATCTTAGGATATTTTGACACTTTCCACGCAGCCATTTTACCACCAGTCTTTGCCAAACTTCGCATAGGTAGTTTATATTTTTATTCACATACATTGCAATTCAGGTATAAATTCACAGATCCTGCTATGTGTTGCTGCCAAAAAACACACTAATATGTGTTCAGCAACATCTCCCGAGTACAGTGATACCACCCATGCATAGGCTTGTCAGGTTTTTAGGGGCTAAAAGGCCACATTTGGCAGGCGCGCATATCCGTTTTCCAACTTGGAATTTTGATATGTAGTCAACCTGCGCACATGTCCTATTTGGGACATCTTTGAAGCCGGCCAATGTATTTTACCCCCATCAAAACATATATTTTTTGAAAAATAGACAGGGTATTTCAAATGGTGGTATTTTAACACTTTTCATGCACGGAATTAACCAAAAGCTTTTGTCAAACCTTTGGGTAGTAATTTTGTGTGTGTTTTTTTCCACGTACTTTAGGCATGAATTAACAGATCCTGTTATGTGTCACTGCCAAACAACAACCCAATATGTGTTCAGCAACATCTCCTGAGTACAGTGATACCACCCATGCATAGGCTTGTCGGGTTGTTTGGGGGCTAAAAGGCCACATTTGGCAGGTGTGCATAACAATTTTCCAACTTGGAATTTTGATATGTAGTCAACCTGCGTACATGTCCTATTTGGGACATTTTTGAAGCCGGACAATGTATTTTACGCCCATCAAACCATATATTTTTTAAAAGTAGACAACCCAGGGTATTTCAAATGATGGTATTTTAACACTTTTCATGCACTGAATTTACCAATAGCCTTTGTAGAACTTCTGGGTAGTAATTTATTTTGTGTTTTTTTCACACACATTGTACTTTAGGCATGAATTAAAAGATCCTGTTATGTGTCACTGCCAAATAACACCCCAATATGTGTTCAGCTACATCTCCTGAGCACAGTGATACCACCCATGCATAGGCTTGTTGTGTTGTTTGGCGGCTAAAAGGCCACATTTGGCAGGTGCACATATCCATTTTCCAACTTGGAATTTTTACATGTAGTCAACCTGCGCACATGTCCTATTTGGACCAATGTATTTTACCCCCATAAAACCATATATTTTTGAAAAGTAGACAACCCAGATTATTTTAAATGGTGGCATTTTAACACTTTTTATGCACTGCATTTACCACCAGCCTTTGTCAACCTTTTGGGTAGTAATTTTTTTTGTGTGTTTTCACACATTGTGCTTTAGACATGAATTAACAGATCCTGTTATGTGTCACTGCCAAACAACACCCCAATATGTGTTCAGCAACATCTCCTGAGTACAGTGATATCACCCATGCATAGGTTTGCTGGGTTGTTTAGGGGCTAAAAGGCCACGATCGAGACTTGTACATGTCAATTTTTCAACTTGATATATAGGTATGCTTGGCTTATCTTCAGTTTGGCATATTTTTGCATCCCCCAGTTAATGTTAACATCATGAAAGTATATGGTTTTTTTTAAGTAGACATGCCAAGGTATTTTATATGGGGTGTTTTCACATCCTTCCCCCAACCATTGTGCTAAACAAATTTCAGAGAATATGCATGGTGGTAATTTTTGGATTCTACTTTTTATGCACACATCATCTGGTTTTGGCCAGTCAGTTATATGTTATTGTCAGAAAACCTTTTTAACCAAATGTGCAGGTATCAAATGCACCTTAAGCAGCAATCTCTAAACTAACTCCTGCAAAAAGAATCGAACTGGAGATTTGGGGGAAGGAAACTGACTAACTAAAATTTGCCGCTTTCAAAATAAACTAAAAATTATATTCAGGAACAAGTATTACAAAAAGGTATGTTCTGTGTGGTAGAGCTTAAAACATGTTCCAATACACAGTCCAGGTTTTGAAGGGCAATCGGGACAGTGCAAAGGGGTGTCTGTCCTTTTCCCTTTTTTATAACAGACCCGGCAACGTTTCTGGGGATTTGTTTTTCTTGCAGTTGGCGGTATCTTAAAAATAAAATGTCTGGACTCCTCTGGCACCATTGTTGGAACTTGACCCTCTCCATAAATGATTTTGGAAATCAGCTTGAGCTGAAATTGGAGAAAGGTGGTTTTTCCTGGATTCATTTTTTTAAAGAGTAAAATGAATTGTGTGTTGCTACTTGCATCAGGTAGATAGCCACCTTTTTATACCAGACTTTTGTCTTTCTTAAGATAAGATATGGCTGCATCAGCTGGTCAGCCAAATCAACACCCCCATGTGCCTGTTATAAGCCCTGATGCAAACAGGTTTGGTCTGTACTATGCCTCGGACAGTGACGTCTGACATTGTTTTGTCGTGGATGGTGGTTAGCATGTTAACATGCTTCCTGTCCTTAAATTTTATTGCAAGCACTTCAGCATTGCGTAGAGCTTTACATTCACCTTTAATTTGGCCTCTATGAGAGGTCTGGGGAAATCCTTGCAATTTCTTCTCACAGTGCTGAAGGCCAGTGTCTGCAAACCATAAAGAATTTTAAACAAGTGGACACTGCTGTAAACATTGTCCACATAAAGGTGGTAACCTTTATTGAACAAGGGGATCAGTAGGTCCCAAACAAGTTTCCCACTTGTCACCAGACAGTCAGGACAGCCAGGAGGGTTCCGTTGACCATCTTTCCCCTCATATACACGAAAGGCAAATGTATAGCCACTTTCGCTCTCGCACAGTTTGTACGCTTTTATGCCATACCTAGAGCGCTTTGAGGGGATGGATTGTTTGAATCATAATCTCCCTTTATCTTTCTTTAAGGATTCATCAATGGATACATTTTGTTGGGGAGTATAAACTTCAGAAAATTTGTGCTGAAGATGGTCTAACAGTGGGCGTATTTTATGAAGCCTATCATATTGGTGGTGATCTCTGGGGTGACAGAGGGTATTGTCATTAAAATGTAAATATCTCAGCAGCAGCGCATATCTTGCTCTAGACATGGTTTGGGAGTACACTGGACTAGAACAGATAGGGTTGGTGCTCCAGTAAGAGTGAATTGATTGCTTCTTTATATACCCCATAAGCATTGTAGAGCCCAGAATTTTTTAAGTTCAGGGACATCTGTGGGATGCCAAGCATGCTCCCTGACTGCATAGCTACCTGGATTGGTATCAGTAAATTGGGTAGCATATAAATTAGTCTGGGAAACAATCTCCTCCCAGATGGTATCCCCTAAAAAGAGCTCCATATATTGCATAGGGGAGAAGTTCTCCACATTGACATTAATGCCTGTGTTGGCACTAAAAGGGGGGATGTTCGGCTCAGCTAACTGTGGAGATACCCAGTCCTCCTCCACATTCGGTGTAGCAGGGAAAGCACAGCTTCTTTTTGCAGCCGGCTCAGATGACATGTCACTAGACGTGTCAGAAAACTGACCTAGGTCAAAATTGGACACAGTGTCAGTGGCGTCAGAGTCTGACGCCAAGAAGGCATATGACTCCTCCAAGCTGTTCATGCGCTGCATGTTTCACACTGACTAAACGAACAAAATACGAACACAATTTTTTTTTTTTTTAACTAAAACAGCAATCCCTAAACTAACTCCTGTTAAAAGAATCTAATGGAGATTTGGGGGAAGGAAACTGACAGTCTAAGACAGACTAAGACAAACTAAAACAGATTTTTTTAGACAAATTTAACCCTTAGGGGGCAAAAATAAATAAATACTGACAGTGCAAATGCACTGCTGTAACAGATTTGGCAGGGAAAGGGTTAAAAAAAATTGTATTAAAGGACCACTATCTAGGATTAACCCTGCCTGCTGTAAACATAGCAGTTTCAGAGAAACTGCTATGTTTACAAATGGGTTAATCCAGCCTCTAGTGGCTGTGTCATTGATGGCCGCTAGAGGCGCTTCTGCGCTTCTCACTGTGAGAATACTTTCCTATGGACTGGCTGAATGCACGCGTGGCTCTTGCCGCGTATGCGCATTCAGCCGATGACACCAGAAGAGGGAGGAGAGTCCCCAGCGCCTGAAGGAGCTTGGCCCGGAGAAAGGTGAGTGTTTAACCCCCTTCCTCCCCATAGAGCCCGGCGGGAGTGGGACCCTGAGGGTGGGGGCACCCTCAGGGCACTATAGTGCCAGGAAAACGAGTTTGTTTTCCTGGCACTATAGTGGTCCTTTAACTGCTGATACTTTTATAAAGCTCTGGAACACTTCTGCTGGCAACAAACTAACACGATCTCTGTCTCTCTCCCTCACAAAACGCTACAGAGGAGAGAGGGGCAAAGATCAGTGTCAAAGTGAGTGTTTGTAACAACCACTTTGACAGCAGCCAATTGTAAACGATCGAGGGTCGCTCACACGCCGTAATTGGCTGTTACTATCTGCCTGGGATGACGGGCAGATTGTAACAGCGGGATTTCAGAGGAAGCGATCTCTGATCGCTCCCGCCGCCCGTTTTCCGTGATGACATATTTTACTGATGACGGTCCAGAACCATCAGCGGTCGCGAAGGGGTTAAAGTAATACTATAGTGTTAGGAATACATATATGTACCACAAGAGGCTGGATTAACCCTGCAGTGTAAACTGCTATGTTTTCAGCTGCAGGGTTAAAACTAGAGGGACGTGGCACCCAGACCACTTCATTGAGCTGAAGTGGTCTGGGTGCCTATAGTCAGGGCCGTCTTTTATACTGATTGGACCCTGGGCAAGAATTTGCTTGGGCCCCCTGGGCCCAGCATGCAATCACACACTCCACCCCCACACAAATAAACACACACTTGAGTACCAAGCGAGGCCTAAGTTGCCTGACCCACCCGAGATGTCGAGAGGCGGTCGGCGGCTCCCTGAGAATCTGAAAGTCAGGGCAGACGTGGCTTACCACATGTTGGACAGAGCCTGCGGCTAACCTGCCGACCCAGCGGAGCACAGAAAGCATTACCCGTGAGCGGGGGCCCCGTTACCCCCCCCCCCCCCCGGGACCGGCGGGGGTAATCCCGGTCCACCCTTGAGAAGCTATCCAAGCGGGCCAGGTCAGCGGGCGGAAGCCGAGAGCACCAGCCAGGCAGGCCGAGGCCTAACTAAAATGGCGGAAGCTGCGTGGCTCCCAAGCCCCGATGCCAGCGATATACTCACCCGGCTGGATAGGCACTTCCAGGACTTCTGGATAAAACTAGAGAGCAGGATGCACCAACCAGCCCCACCACAACTACATATTCACCCACATGGGGGTCGCTCGCTACAGCCCGCGACTTCAGGGTCTCCCACGCAGTGGCAGATTGGGAGGCGCACCACCCCAAAGTGCAGGAAAGCGAGACAACGTCCACGGAGGCACTCAGCCTGTCAACCCCGCCGGAAAACCGAGCGGCATCCAACGATGCGAACGCGCCCAATGCCTCAACAAGCCAAAACTCTGCAAGGAACCAGAACACCTCAGCTACAGAGAGTTCTCATACAAAGCCCAGGCCCTTAAGACGAACCAGCACGCACCAGCAAACTCCGACTACACTGCACCTGTCGCCTGTCGGGCCACCAGCAGCCCTGCATGAACTGTCCTTACATGGAAGCTTACAGCCCAGCAGGGGTATAGGTTGAAGGACTGCTTAACTGTGCTGGCAATCCAGGCTTGCTGCCAGGATAGATCACTAGTGATGCATTAATCTGTTATCCACTTATCTATGCCACCGGTTGAAGTTTAAATGTGTTTCTCTTTTTTTTTTTTGCTAGCTCTAGCTTTTTCTCTCTTCTCAACACTTACTTTCACATTCCTCACACACTAACCCAGCTGTGCATTAGGTCTCCCATACCATGCACTGCCATAACACGAATGCAAACCGAGCAACGAGACTATCCATGTAGGTGATGAGCCTTAAAGCCATACCTACTCTGTGTGTTATTTTAATTTTGGCCTGCTGTTAGTATATACAATGCAGATATCTCACCTATGCACAATTAAGACTAACAGAGCAGTTTAGACTAACAGATAGCGATGCAAGCGCTTAAAATATAACCTTTGTGTGACATAACTTTGTGTCAGATACCAGTTGAATAGCCTGTCTAACTCATACTCAATAGTAATGTTTAATGATTTAATGACATAAATAAGCATGTTGATGTTTTAGTGACACAAACGACTAAGCCTGTTTTACACTGAGAACTTACTATTAATGTTGCAGCTCTTTCTCGTTTAAAATTGTACCTAATCTTGTGACACAACCTTTCCAGCTTTAGCTTGAAATCATTATAAAAATGTGCTGTCAAATCGCATGCCATGACTAACCAATTGTCTGTAATTCGCCTGCCAATGCTGTTGTGGCATCGCAAGGAAAATGTTAACTGTCTATACATGCACAAGAAAAATAAAGAATTATAAAAAAAATAAACACACACTTAGCCACACTCATTTTTACTGAGACAAAATACACACACTGACACACATACAGATGCAGACACTGGCATACATAGAGATACACACATACACAGGTACAAACATACAAAGACAGATATGCATACACACAAGTGCGTACACAGACACACATGCAGATACACATTTACACACATCCAGATGCACAGATAAACAGACACACGAGCACACATACAGATAAACAGACAAATACACTGACAAACATGCATACACACAATAACATACATACATACACAGACCCACATGCAGATACACAGACACACAATAACACACATACATATACAGATGCACAGATACACACACTGACACACATACCGATACACAGGCACACATGCAGATACACAGACACACAGAATGATACATATTTAGATACGCACAATGACACACATACAGACAAACATTTACATGCACAGATACACATACAAACAAGATACCCATAAAGACACACACACACACAGATAAACATACAGACAAACAGATATGCATGCAGTTACACCCTGTACTAACAGATACAGAAACACAGATAGGCATATGGACACACAGATACACATACAGACACACATATGTATACCACACCGATACACATACAGACATAAATACACATCCAGACATACAGACACACAGATAGGCATACGGATACACAAATACACAAATGGACACACAAGCACAGACACACAGATACACATACAAACAGATACACAGACACACAAAACACATACAGACACACAAAAACAGACACACATACATACAGAGGCACATACAAACACATACACATACACATACAAAGATGCAAAATGTACATTTTTTAGTCACTCTCCTGTGTCCTATTAGGTGCAGGAGGCTGACTCCCTTGGGGTTCAGTGGCTGACTCAGGCTGATGAATGTGAGCTCTGACTCCCTCCTCTCCTCCGCGGTGATCGGTGAATGCCCCTCCCAGCATTGTGACATCATCACAGGGGGCCCGGTCACGCTCTTAAAGCGCCGCAGTGCTGACTGAGCCCCCGAAAATACATTGCCATCGGGTGGCCCTTAGATCATGGGCCACCTGATGGGCCCCCTCATCGTGTGGCCCGCGGTGGCAGTTCCACACTGGCCGCACGCACCATGGCGGACGGCGGGCTGAAGGGGCAGCTGCTTTGGGCACCCTAGGATGACAGGGCCAAGGGCAGCTGCCCCTCTTGCCCCAAGTTAAAGACGGCCCTGCCTATAGTGGTCCTTTAATGGGACACTCCACTGCCAAATTTCAAAAAAATAATTAAACATCATTGTTTAGTATATATAATCCAAATGAAAACATGCATGCATTTTATTATATATTGTTTCATTGTGGATATATCCAAACAGCTTGCAAAAAATGTTTCTCTTGTCTAAAACTTTTCCAAAGCCTACCATTCTAACCCAAACCAGTCTTTCTGTGGATGTCCGATTATAAACTTCCCAATTAAGCTAACTGAGAAGTCTTGAAGCAAATGCTGCCTCTTGAATTTAGCTCCACTGAACTGAACCACCATGAACTAACAGGGCAAGTAGTCTGATTGATAGCCAGGGGGTTTACTAAGGTATATTTATAGAAATGCAAATTTCTATTGAAATCTGCGCTCTTTGTAAAATACAAAAAACGGGGCACACTCTTTACACAGTTCAGAAAGCTGAAGTACTATGGGGGTCTTGAGTTAGACCACTTCATCTTATTGAAACAGTGCTAAACATCTTCCCACTTTAATGACATCCAGCGTGTTGAAATCCCCCATAGGAAAGCATTGAATCAATTTTTTTCTTTGGGGAAAGCCTAATGTGCGCGTACATGGCTCAGCATTTATGCACAGTATGTTCCCCCATCGACTGACATTGGAGGAGGAAGAGCTCGACCCAGCGCCAAGGGACATCGGCAGTAAAAGGTGTTTACATTTTTTTTTACCCTTTACTTGGCGGGGCGGGGGGCAGGGGCGGGCAGGTCAGGGCAGGGGGGGACGACGATCATTTTAGTGCCTAGGGACACTAAAGCTTTAGGAATACTCTTTTGCATTCCGAACACTATAGCGTTCCTTTAAGGCAGGGCTCCCCAAATCCCAGGTGCCAAGTCGCCATTTGGGATTTGTGAGGCTGTTCAGCCCCTGAGGTGACCGGCTGCCCGAGATAAGAGGCGGGCAGTCGGCTCAGGCAGGATTAAGGCAGGCAGGCGGACGGTTGGCATTGAGAGTTGTAGGGAGGGCAGCTGAATGTGGGAGGTGGTGAGGGAGCTGTAATCTTCCTGCTCTGCTCCCTCAGGGCGCACCGGCTCTGGGGGCGCCAGATTTCAGTGACCGGCAGGAGGGAAGCGCTCCCTCCTGCATTGGCGGATCCAGGGGGGGGGGGGCAACGGGGCAATTGCCCCCCCCGAGATTCTCCCCTGCCGGCTAGTGCAGGGCTGGCATTGCCCAAGCGCCAGCCCTGCAATGTGCCTGCGGACCGGGGAGGGAGATCAGTGATCTCCCTCCCCGGTCCGCAGGCACATTACTGACAGCCGACCGGAAGGGGAGGGAGAGAGGACCCGGGAGCTGTTACCAGCAGCTCCTCCGGGTCCTCCTCTCGCGAGATTTGGAGCGTTGCCGCGGTTACCACGGCAACGCTCGAAATCTCGCGAGAGTGAACTCTAGCCCTGGAGCGCGGGCTAGAGTTCACTGGAACAACTGGACCACCAGGGATTCCCCACTGGGACCACCAGGGATCCAGAAATGTCCCCCTCCTCAATAAAGGTAAGAAGGGAGGGGGGACATAAATATATTTTATTAAATACATTTTTTTTTTTTTATTAAAAAGCCTCCCTTCCCTCCTCCCCTCCCCCCCATACACACTGCCCCACATACACTGCCCCCATACACACTGACCCCATACACACACTGCCCCCATACACACACTGACCCCATACACACACTACACACACTGACCCCACACACACACACTGCCCCCATACATACACACACTGCCCCCATACACACACTGTCCCCATATTCACACTGTCCCCATATTCACACTGTCCCCATACACACACTGTCCCCATACACACACTGTCCCCATATAAACACTGACCCCATACACACACTACACACACTGACCCCATACACACACTGACCCCATACACACACTACACACACTGACCCCACACACACACTGACCCCCCACACACACTGACCCCATACATACAATGCCCCATACATACACACACTGCCCCCATACACACAAACACTGCCCCCATACACACAAACACTGCCCCCATACACACAAACACTGCCCCCATACATACACACACTGCCCCCATACACACAAACACTGCCCCCATACACACACTGTCCCCATACACACACTGTCCCCATATACACACTGTCCCCATACACACACTGTCCCCATATAAACACTGTCCCCATACACACAGCCCCACAAACACTGCCCCATACACACACTTCCCCCTTACACACACTGACCCCATACACACACTGACCCCATACACACACTGACCCCATACACACACTGACCCCATACACACACTGACCCCATACACACACTGACCCACAAACACTGCCCCACATACAAACACTACACACACACTGACCCCATACACACACTGACCCCATACACACACTGCCCCCACATACAAACACTGCCCCCCATACACACACTGCCCCACAAACACTGCCCCCCATACACACACTGCCCCACAAACACTGCCCCCATACAACACTGCCCCACAAACACTGTCCCCATACAACACTGTCCCACAAACACTGTCCCCATACAACACTGTCCCACGAACACTGTCCCCATACACACTGCCCCACAAACACTGCCCCATACACATACTGCCCCGCACACACTGCACACCTATACACACACAGTGCCCTACACACACTGCTGCCCCCCCATACATACAGTGCCCCCCATACACACACTGCCCCACACAGACATACAGTGCCCCCATACACACACTGCCCCCTAACACACACACTGCCACCCTTACGCACTCACACTCACTTCACCGCTCACACACACACTTCACCCCTAACACACACCACTTCTCCTATGCCCTATATCCCAGCAGACCCCAGGTAAGTTGTCAAACTGTTCTTAAACGGTATGACTACTTACTCTGGGGTGGGATCCTGGCACTACTGGCACCATAACTACTACACTGAGCTGTAGTGGTTATTGTGCTAGGATTATTTTTTTTAAAAATCTACAAGTGCCCCTCCCGAGATCAGGCTCTGGATCCGCCACTGCCCTCCTGCCAGGTCACCTTCTGGACCCCCGGCGGGCGGCAGCGTTCTAATGAGAGGCTGCGAGGGAGCTCTAACCTTTCTGCTCTGCTCCCTCGCGCGCCGTGTGCTGATGCTGCGGGAGCCGGAATATGACGTCATATTCCGGCTCCCGGCATCAGCAGACAGCCCGCGAGGGAGCAGAGCAGACAGGTTAGAGCTCCCTCGCAGCCTCTCATTAGAACGCTGCCGCCAGCCGCACGGAAGCCCCACTGGACCCCAGGGACATATCCACACCAGCTCTCCAGGTAGGGAGGCTGGGTGGATATTAATATTTAATTGTGTGTGTCTGAAAGTGTATGTGTGAGTGTCTGAAAGTGTATGTGTGAGTGTGTGTGTGTCTGTGAGTGTGTGTGTCTGAAAGTGTATGTGTGTGTGTCTGAAAGTGTATGTGTGAGTGTGTGTGTGTATGTGTGAGTGTGTGTCTGTGAGTGTGTGTGTGTGTGTGTGTGTGTGTCTGAAAGTGTATGTGTGAGTGTGTGTTTGTCTAAATGTGTGTGTGTCTGTGTATGTGTTTGTCTGTGAGTGAGTGTGTGTCTGAAAGTGTGTGTGTCTGAAAGTGTATGTGTGAGTTTGTGTGTGTGTCTGTGAGTGTGTGTGTCTGTGTCTGAAAGTGTATGTGTGAGTGTGTGTTTGTCTAAATGTGTGTGTCTGTGTATGTGTTTGTCTGTGAGTGTGTGTCTGAAAGTGTATGTGTAAGTGTGTGTTTGTGTGTGTGTGTGTATGTGTCTGTGAGTGTGTGTGTATGTGTCTGTGAGTGTGTGTGTGTATGTGTCTGTCAGTGTGTGTATGTGTTTGTCTTTGTGTGTGTATGTTTTTCTGTGAGTGTGTGTATGTGTGAGTGTGTGTCTGTGTATGTGTTTGTGAGTGTGTGTCTGTGTATGTGTTTGTGAGTGTGTGTCTGTGTATGTGTTTGTCTGTGAGTGTTTCTGTGTGTGTGTGTCTGTGTATGTGTTTGTCTGTGAGTGTGTGTGTCTGTGTATGTGAGTGTGTGTATGTGTTTGTGTGTGTCTGTGAATGATTGTATGAATGTGTGTGTCTGTGTGTGTTTGTGAGTGTCTGTCAAATCAGTGAGAGTATGTTTGTGATTGAGTGTGTGTCTGTCAATGAATGAATGAGTGTGTGTCAGATCAGTGAGTCTGTGTCTGTCAGTGACGTCTGTGTGTTTGTCATTGAGTGTGTGTGGCTGTTAGTTTGTATACACCACTGAGTGTAGCGTGGCGTAGCGGAGCGCAGTACAGGAGCTTCTGTTTCCTGTACCCGGCCAGACTGAGAGGAGGTGCTCACTGAGAGAGCACTTCCTGTCAGTCCAGCCAGGTACAGAAAACTGAAGCTCCTGTAGAGGGTCTGCTCCGCAACACTACAAGACAGGTAGGAGGCACACCAGGAAGGAGAGTGTGACCGCTAAGAGAGTGGGGGGTGCACCAAGGGACAGAGAGGGGAGGGGAGAGAAAAACCAAGGGACAGGGAAAAGAGGGGGAGGGGAGAGGAACACTAAGGGATGGGGAAGAGGGAGGGGCTGGTTAGGAGGCACATAGGTGAAGATGTTAATTTTAGAGGGGGGGGGCGGAAAAATTCATCTTCGCCTATGTACCCAAAAATCCTTGCACCGGCCCTGTCCCTCACGCACCCTCCATTGATGCCGGGAGCCAGAATATGACGTAATTCCAGCCCTGCATCACTCAACAATGCTCTAGGGAGCAGAGCAGAAATATGACAGCAGCCCAACTAGACCCCAGGGAAAGCCAGTCCACTCCAGCTTTCCCAAAGTTAGGGAGGCTGGGTGGAATTAAAATAATAAAAGTAATGATTTGTGAGTGAGTGCAGAGTGTGTGTCTGTCAGTGAGTGTGTATCAAATCAGTGTGTCTGCCTGTCAGTGAGTGTGTATGTTTAGGTGACCTGTCCCCCACCAATCACATGGGAAAGCTGTTTTTAACCATTTTTCCCATGCCGTGCTGGTGACGCCGTGGCTGGCCCCACCTCCATGGCTGAGATCCATGGCTGGTGTTGATGATCTTAGGCAATCCAATGCTTCCCCATAGAAAAACATTGGGAGACAATTCCACATGCGCAGCAAAAGCCATGCTGCACAATCAACTTCTCCTCATAGAGATGCATTGAATCAATGCATCCCTATGGGAAGCATTAATGTAGGTGCTGCACACTGTGCAGCACTGACCCGGAAAGCACTTCTAGAGGCTGTCTGAGTGACTGTCACTAGAGGTGTTACCAGTGGTGTATTTAGGATTTGTGCTGCCCTAGGCAGGACGGTTCTCGGGCACCTCCCCTCCCCCCCCAATTTACATTTTTCCCACCCCTTCCTGTCAAGGCCGCACTTTGACTGACAGACGCTCACTCACTGACAGACACACACACTCACTGATAGATGTATACACTCATTGACAGACACACACTCACTGATTTGACACACTGATAGACAGACACACACTTACTCGGACACACACTCACTGACAGACGCACGCACTCACTGACCGACACATACACACTGACTGACCGAAACACACATTCACTGACACACACACTCACATTTCCCCCACTCACTATTATTAATATTATTTTTTTTTATTTAAATCCACCCAGCCTCCCTACGTTTGGGAGAGCTGGGTGGATTTCTCACCTGGGGTCCAGTGGGCTGCTGAGCAGTGAGGCGGCCAGACATGCAGGCAGGCAAGCGGGTGGCGAGGGAGCACTTTCCCCTGAGCTCTATGCCCGCTGTCCCGGGGGAGCCCAAAGGTGGCCAGTAGTGATGTCGCGAACATAAAATTTTCGGTTCGGCAGCGGCGAACGCGAACTTCCGCAAATGTTCGCGAACCGGCGAACCGCCATAGACTTTAATGGGCAGGCGAATTTTAAAACCCACAGGGACTATTTCTGGCCACAATAGTGATGGAAAAGTTGTTTCAAGGGGACTAACACCTGGACTGTGGCATGCCGGAGGGGGATCCATGGCAAAACTCCCATGGAAAATTACACAGTTGAGGCAGAGTCTGGTTTTAATCCATAAAGGGCATAAATCACCTAACATTCCTAAATCACAATGGATATGGATTGACACCTGACATATGACATATTGACACCTTGACATATGGATTGACACCTGTCCTCAGAGACCCTGATACACACTGACACAGAGCAGAATAGGGACTCTTCCCCCTACATAGGGTCACTTAGCAGATATGGATTGACACCTGTCCTCAGGGACCCTGATACACACTGACACAGAGCAGAATAGGGACTGTTCCCCCTACATAGGGTCACTTGGCAGATATGGATTGACACCTGTCCTCAGAGAATCTGATACACACTGACACAGAGCAGAATAGGGAATATTCACTAAATGCCAAACATTGTTATACAGGGGAATATTCAGTAAATAAGGATAAGGGGGGGACCTACTGTCCTCCCCCCCGGCACCGACCCCTGCGCGGTGGGTGGGGGCCATAAATCACAATGGGGGGACCTACTGTCCTCCTGCCCGCCCCCTCCCGTGAGCGGTGGGTGGGGGCCATAAAAATAATGAGGGGGGGGACCTACTGTATGATGTTGTATCGATCAGGTAGTGTAAGGGTTACGCCCACTTCACAGTGACAGGCCAAACTCCCCGTTTAACGCACCGCAAACAACCGCAAACAGTCCATTTGCACAACCGCAAACTCCCCATTTCCACAAGGTTGGATACCAAGCTAGCCATGTCCCGTTCCTTGTCCTCACTGATGTCATTGAAGGTCTCTTCCTCCACCCAGCCACGTACAACACCAAGGGTCCCCGAAAGGTGACAACAAGCCCCCTGGGACGCCTGCTGTGTTTGGTCTTCCACCTCCTCAAAGCCACCTTCCTCCTCTGACTCCTCTTCTTCAGACTCCTCTCTCTGCGTTGCCTCTCTCTGCGTTATTATAAGGTGTGTTAAGTAGTACTATTCTCATAGGCGTGCGCAGCCTATTGCATTAGGGTGTGCACCCTAAAGCACAAACACACACGCCGCGTATATATGTGTGTATATATATATACATATGCATACTGCTGTGTGTGTGTGTGTGTGTGAGGGTGCTGTTAGTGCGTGTGTGTGTCTGTGCTGCCATGCCTGATCCCTGCTAGAGTTCACTCTCACGAGATCTGAGCGTGGCCGTGGCAACGCTCCGACCTCGCGAGAGGAACCAGGCGGAACTGCTGCTAGAGCTTCCCGGGTCCTCTCCTACCTGTGGGCCGGTGAACAGGGCTGGACTGGGACAAAAAGTCAGCCCAGGCAGAGCAGCCCACTAGGAAGGGTGGGCCAGAAATGTGGCACGTTATATCGCCACCATTGACAAGCACTCCCCGCCCTCCCAATTGTTATGTTAGTGTGATACCCCACCAGAGCATTCAGTGCTGTCTGATGGACAACAAGTCCTAGTGACTTGTCTCTGGTGTCCCCAGTAGTGAAAAAGGATTGTTAACGTGTGTTTTGCACGTGTGGGAATGCTCCCTGCTGTGTTATATGTGTTTGGATGTTTTTTATGTGATTGCATGTGTGTAGAGGTTATGCTGTAGAGTGTAAAGGGGTCTGTTTGTGGTGTATAATATGTAGCTGGGGCCTGTAGTGTATAGGTGTGTTTTTGGGCTGTATATTATGTGTGTGTGTGTGTGTGTTTATAGGGTCTTTAGAGTGTGTGTGCCTAGTGGTGTGTTGCGTTTGCATGTAAGGACTGTATTTCGTGTATCAAGGAGTTGCAGGGGATGGCATTGTGTGTATGCGTATAGGTGTTGTGCACATGTGTGTATTGGTGTGGTAATTATAGGGGGTGTAGTGTGTATTTAGGGGAGTTGTGTGTGCATAGGGGTACAGTGGGTGCACAGGAGGTGTATATCGGCATAGTATGAATGCAGTGGTGAGGTGTTTATAGGGGTATAGAGTGTGTAGTGCTTTTGTGTGTGTGTGTGTGTGTGTGTGTGTATGTAGTGTAATATGTGTGTTTATAGGGAGTATAGAGTTTGTGTAGTGATTGAGTGCAGTGTATAGGGGGTATAGAGTGTGTGTGTGTGAGTGCAGAGTGTGTAGTGTGTATATAGGGGGTATAGTGTGTAGTGTGTATATAGTGTGTGTAGGTGCAGGAGGTGTAGTGTTATGTATAGGGGTATAGTGTGCAGGGGGTGTAGTGTTATGTATAGGGGTATAGTGTGCAGCTGGTGTAGTGTTATGTATAGGGGTATAGTGTGCAGGGGGTGTAGTGTTATGTATAGGAGTATAGTGTGTAGGCGCAGGGGGTGTAGTGTTATGTATAGTGGTATAGTGTGTAGGTGCAGGGGGTGTAGTGTTATGTATAGGGGTATAGTGTGTAGGTGCAGGGGGTGTAGTGTTATTTATAGGTGTATAGTGTGTAGGTGCAGCGGGTGTAGTGTTATGTATAGGGGTATAGTGTGCAGGGGGTGTAGTGTTATGTATAGGGGTATAGTGTGCAGGGGGTGTAGTGTTATGTATAGGGGTATAGTGTGCAGGGGGTGTAGTGTTATGTATAGGGGTATAGTGTGCAGGGGGTGTAGTGTTATGTATAGGGGTATAGTGTGCAGGGGGTGTAGTGTTATGTATAGGGGTATAGTGTGCAGGGGGTGTAGTGTTATGTATAGGGGTATAGTGTGCAGGGGGTGTAGTGTTATGTATAGGGGTATAGTGTGCAGGGGGGTGTATAAGGTGTATAGTGTGTGTAGGCGCAGTGTGTATATAGGGTGTAGTGAGTAAGTGGTGGAGTATAGTTTATGTATATGTTTTGATTGTTTCATTATTTAAATTAAAAAATTTAAAAAACCTACACCACATTTACTCCCCTTCCCCTTATTACCTTATTACTTTGCAGGGGGAAGAGGGAGCATGCTGCTGGTCATCCATGGTGATTCAGTGGGCTAGTGATGTGGTCTGTACCTCCGCAGGGTACAGACCATGTCTTCCTCTCGCGAGAGCTGGAGTTTCAGAGCGTTGCCGTGGATTACCACGGCAACGCTCTGAAAATATCGGAGATCGCGAGAGGGCTGCCCTGTGTGCAGTGTGGAGGCTGTTAGCTCCGTATCCAAACGGAACGGAGCTCTAAGTTCAGAGCCTCTCTCGGGTAAGCTTGAGCCGGCAGGGGAGATATTTTGATCTTCCCTGCCGGCCTCGATCCATGCGCGGCGCACGGGGATTAGGGTGTGCCCAGGCACACCCGGCACACCCCGTGCGCACGCCTATGACTATTCTTATCAGTTTAATCCCTGTTACGAGTAGAGGACTATTTCCTTGTTTTGCCAAACCCCTTCAAAGATGGAAAAAGCGGTATGAGTGGAAGAAACGAGGAAATGTGGTCAGGTGGTGGTGCCAGCCCCACGAGGGCTTGTACCCAGGTATGCTAATAAACTGAAAAAAGAAAAATTCTCCCAAGAAGGAGATCTAAAACTGGCATAGGAAAAGGTTAGACAACTATAATAAAGTGATACCTACAAATCCTAGTGAGCATAGGTGTATAATAGAGGGAGAAAGGGAAAGCAGAGTAATGCTTCCTAATACCATGGTTAGTACCCTTTGTTAAAGTAAATTGAGTAATGGACAAAAGTCTTTATTGTATCATTTATAAATAACAAAGGAATACTATACTCATTCCCCTATAGTGGCTAATTGTGTAATAGTGGTAATACTATTACCTATTATATAATATTGCCAGGGGCAAGGAAATTCCCTCTAAATAGATGGGTATAGGCAGAGAGTATGGAGACCGGAGTGATGCTGTCATAAAAAGTGTCAATAAGGTGATATAAAGTTAAATGTATCACAGACACACAGCCACCCTTTCTCTTAGCTAGTTTTCAGAAATGCTGGATAGGTAGAAGGGCTATAAAGACTCAGAGAGGTCTAAGAAGAATCCTCTAAACTAGCCCTAATCTCCTTAAACACCTTCAAGGGTGTTCTAAGCTAAAGCTCAATCTAAACGTTTAGATGACTGCCTGATTTCCCATTACAGATGCTGGCTAGGAATAACACTGTGCAAGACAAAGAGTGTGTCTAAGTGCCCATAGTGCAGTAAAGTGTCCCTAGTGAAGTGAAAAAGAGAATAACGAGCTGGCGCCCAAGAGAATAACAAGCTAGCGCCCTATCAGGGGACGTGTATATGGCATCGATTTTAAGAACCGGGAGATGGAAAAAAATGCTTGGTCGGTCCTCCTACTTCAAATTTGGGGCACTGCGCATGCAATCTAATGTGCCACCAGATAGGAGTGGTGTGTTAAGTAGTACTATGGCTATCAGTTTAATCCCTGTTATGTGCCTTTTGTTTGGCCACAGTGCAGCACCAGAGGCCCGAAAAATTAGGCATGTACACATGCCTGAAAAATTAGGTATTGTTGCAGCCGCTGCTGTAGCAGCGGCCAGAAAAATTTATGTTTGTTTTTCCCAGGCAGAAAGTGCCCTAAAACATTGCGGCTTGAACCCTAGTTGGTGGCGGATAAGTCACGGAAGTCAACCGGCATTCAGAGCTAAAATACAGCAGCGTGTGGACCATTTTTAGCCCAAGGCAGCTCATCTCATCAGGCCTTTTTTAGTCGAATGTATCGCCCAGTGTCAGTCCCTTCGGGATCCATCCCTCATTCATCTTAATAAAGGTGAGGTAATCTAGACATTTTTGACCTAGGCGACTTCTCTTCTCAGTGACAATACCTCCTGCTGCACTGAAGGTCCTTTCTGACAGGACACTTGAAGCGGGGCAGGCCAGAAGTTCTATCGCAAATTGGGATAGCTCAGGCCACAGGTCAAGCCTGCACACCCAGTAGTCAAGGGGTTCATCGCTCCTCAGAGTGTCGATATCTGCAGTTAAGGCGAGGTAGTCTGCTACCTGTCGGTCGAGTCGTTCTCTGAGGGTGGATCCCGAAGGGCTGTGGCAAAGCGTAGGGCTTAAAAAGCTCTGCATATCCTCCATCAACAACATGTCTGTAAACCGTCCTGTCCTTGCCGGCATGGTCGTGGGATGAGGAGGATTACTTTCACCTCTTCCCCTGTTAGATTCCCGTTGTGCTGTAACATCACCCTTATACGCTGTGTAAAGCATACTTTTTAATTTATTTTGCAAATGCTGCATCCTTTCCGACTTCTGTCTCTTATCTTCTGTTATGTGTATATAGTGCCTTTTGGTGATTATTTGGCACTTGGGAGTAGTAGCTTTGTTTACTTTTACCAACAGCGCCAATCCACCTGTCTATTTTTCTCTGGTTTTCCAGGAATTATAGTTTGTTTTTTGAATCCTTTCCGACTTGTTGTAATTTGGTAACATTTCAGCCACTTTCTGCATATACCGGGGGTCTAGTAGCGTGGACACCCAGTACAGGTCGTTCTCCTTCAGCCTTTTTATACAAGGGTCCCTCAACAGGCACGACAGCATGAAAGACCCCATTTGCACAAGGTTGGATGCCGAGCTACTCCTTTCCCGTTCCTCCTCCTCAGTGATCTCAATGAAGGTATGTTCTTACCCCCAGCCACGTACAACACCACGGGTACCAGATAGGTGACAACGAGCACCCTGGGATGCCTGTTGTGGTTGGTCTTCCTCCTCCTCCTCAAAGCCACATTCCTCCTCAGGGGTCAAGTCCTGGGAAATAAAGAGTGGGAACTCACTCGAGTTCCACCCTCACCCCACCACCAGAAAAAACAAAACTTGCATGCATATTTAAACACGTACACACACACTCAGGTGCACACATACACTCACAGACACACACACACATACATACACTCACAGACACACACACACTCCCAGACACATACACACACACACTGCCAGACACATACACACACACACTCCCAGACACACACACACACACACACACACTCCCAGACACATACACAGACACACACACATACACTCCCAGACACATACACACACACACTCCCAGACACATACACACACACACTCCCAGACACATACACACACACACTCCCAGACACATACACACACACACTCCCAGACACACACACACACACTCCCAGACACATACACACACACACTCCCAGACACATACACACACACTCCCAGACACATACACACACACTCCCAGACACACACACACACACACTCTCAGACACATACACTCCCAGACACATACACAGACACACTCACAGACACATACACACACACACACACTCACAGACACACACACACACACTCCCAGACACACACACACACATACCCTCACAGACACACACACACTCCCAGACACACACACACACACACATACACTCCCAGACACACACATACACACATACACACATACACACATACTCACAGACATACACACAGACACACTCCCAGACACATACACAGACACATACACTCACAGACATACACACATACACACTCACATACACAAAAAGTATTTGTATATATTTTTTTAAATTTAAAAATGTCCACCCAGCCTCCCTACCTGGAGAGCTGGCGTGGACCTGTCCCTGGGGTCCAGTGGGGCTTCAGTGCGGCCGGCTCTTGTTTCTCTCTGTCAGACGCGGCGAGGGAGCTGTGTCCTCTCTGCTCCCTCTCGCCGCGTGGGCTGTCTGCTGATGCCAGGAGCCGGAAATGACGTCATATTCTGGCTCCCAGCATCAGCAAACGGCGCGGCGAGAGGGAGCAATGAGGACACAGCTCCCTCGCCGCGTCTGACAGCGAGACAAGAGCCGGCCGGGGGGGGGTCCTTCAGGTTGCCATTAGGCCACCTCTTGGGCCCCCCATGACAGGGAGAACACGGGGACATTTGGGGGCGGCATTTTTTGCCGCCCCCTGAGTGCCTGCAGGACCATAACTGGGAACTAGAAAAAGTGCAGGAACGCCGTTCCCACGCGTTCCTGCAGGACTCGAGCCCTGTGTGTGTGTCTGGGAGTGTGTGTGTGTCTGGGAGTGTATGTGTGTGTGTGTGTCTGGGAGTGTGTGTGTGTCTGTGAGTGTGTGTGTGTGTGTGTGTCTGTGAGTGTATGTGTGTGTGTCTGTGTATGTGTCTGGGAGTGTATGTGTCTGGGAGTGTGTGTGTGTGTGTCTGGGAGTGTGTGTGTGTATGTGTCTGGGAGTGTGTGTGTGTATGTGTCTGGGAGTGTGTGTGTGTATGTGTCTGGGAGTGTGTGTGTATGTGTCTGGGAGTGTGTGTGTGTGTGTGTGTATGTGTCTGGGAGTGTGTGTGTGTATGTGTCTGGGAGTGTGTGTGTGTGTGTCTGGGAGTGTGTGTGTGTATGTGTCTGGGAGTGTGTGTGTGTATGTGTCTGGGAGTGTGTGTGTGTATGTGTCTGGGAGTGTATGTGTGTGTGTCTGTGAGTGTGTGTGTGTCTGGGAGTGTGTGAGTGTATGTGTCTGGGAGTGTGTGTGTATGTGTGTGTCTGGGAGTGTATGTATGTATGTGTGTGTGTGTGTCTGTGAGTGTATGTGTGCACCTGAGTGTGTGTGTACGTGTTTAAATATGCATGCAAGTTTTGTTTTTTTCTTTTGGTGGGGTGAGGGTGGAACTCGAGTGAGTTCCCACACTTTATTCCCCAGGACTTGACCCCTGCACACACATACACACATATACACACACACACATACACTCCCAGACATACACACAGACACACTCCCAGACACATACACAGACACACACACATACACTCACAGACACATACACACATACACACTCACATACACAAAAATTATTTGTATATATTTTTTTATATTTAAAAATGTCCACCCAGCCTCCCTACCTGGAGAGCTGGCGTGGACCTGTCCCTGGGGTCCAGTGGGGCTTCAGTGCGGCCGGCTCTTGTTTCTTTCTGTCAGACGCGGCGAGGGAGCTGTGTCCTCTCTGCTCCCTCTCGCCGTGTGGGCTGTCTGCTGATGCCGGGAGCCGGAAATTACGTCATATTCCGGCTCCCAGCATCAGCAAACGGCGCGGCGAGAGGGAGCAGAGAGGACACAGCTCCCTCGCCGTGTCTGACAGCGAGACAAGAGCCGGCCGGGGGGGGGTCCTTCAGGTTGCCATTAGGCCACCTCTTGGGCCCCCCATGACAGGGGGAACACGGGGACATTTGGGGGCGGCATTTTTTGCCGCCCCCTGAGTGCCTGCAGGACCATAAATGGGAACGGCGTTCCTGCACTAGAAAAAGTGCAGGAACGCCGTTCCCACGCGTTCCTGCAGGACTCGAGCCCTGTTCCTCCTCTGACTCCTCTTCCTCACAATCCTCTTCCAGCGTTGCTGCAGGTACAGCAAGCGATGCTGATAAGGCTGTTTCTGGTGGTGATGGTGACCACAACTCTTCCTCTTCCTCTTCATGCTCATCTACGGCCTGATCCAGCACTCTTCGCAGGGCACGCTCCAGGAAGAAAACAAATGGTATGATGTCGCTGATGGTGCCTTCGGTGCGACTAGGTTGGTCACCTCCTCAAAAGGACGCATGAGCCTACAGGCATTGCGCATGAGCGTCCAGTAACGTGGCAAAAAAATTCCAAGCTCCCCAGAGGCTGTCCTAGCACCCCGGTCATACAAATATTCATTAACTGCTTTTTCTTGTTGGAGCAGGCGGTCGAACATTAGGAGTGTTGAATTCCAACGCGTCGGGCTGTCGCAAATCAATCGCCTCAGTGGCATGTTGTTTCGCCGCTGGATATCTGCAAAGTGCGCCATGGCCGTGTAGGAACGCCTGAAACGGCCACAAACCTTCCTGGCCTGCTTCAGGACGTCCTGTAAGCCTGTGTACTTATGCACAAAGTGTTGTACGATCAGATTACACACATGTGCCATGCACGGCACATGTGTCAACTTGCCCAACTTCAATGCCGCCAACAAATTTGTTCCGTTGTCACAAACCACTTTGCCGATCTCCAGTTGCTGCGGAGTCAGCTACTTTTCCACCTGTGCGTTCAGGGCGGACAGGAGTGCTTGTCCGGTGTGACTCTCTGCTTTCAAGCAAGTCAAACCCAAGACGGCGTGACACTGCCGTATCCGGGATGTGGAATAGTACCTGGGAAACTGGGGGGGGGGTGCCGTTGATGTGGAGAAAGACGCAGCAGCAGAAGAGGGCTCAGCCGAGGAGGTTATGGAAGAGGATGGAGTAGGAGGAGTAGAGGAGGTGGCAGCAGGCCTGCCTGAAAGTCGTGGCGGTGTCACCAACTCCTCTGCAGAGCCACGCATTCCATGCTTGGCAGCCGTCAGCAGGTTTACCCAATGCGCAGTGTAGGTGATATACCTGCCCTGACCATGCTTTGCAGACCAGGTATCAGTGGTCAGATGGACCCTTGCCCCAACACTGTGTGCCAGACATGCCATTACTTCCTTTTGCACAATCGAGTACAGGTTGGGGATTGCCTTTTGTGAAAATAAATTTCATCCGGGTACCTTCCACTGCGGTGTCCCAATAGCTACAAATTTTTTGAACGCCTCAGACTCCACCAGCTTGTATGGTAAAAGCTGGCGGGCTAATAGTTCAGACAAGCCAGCAAGGGGTGACTTTCTGACATTGGCTTCTTACGCTCAAACATGTCCTTGACAGACAGATGAGCGGGAACTGCTCAAGGCGAGAGACGGAGTGGCGGATGGTTGAGAGGGGGCAAGGAGGACAGCAGTGGTTGATGTGGCTGAAGATGCTGGACCAGGAGGAGGATGGCGGCTTTGAGTTTGTGTGCTGCTTGTACTCATGTGTTGATCCCATAGGCGTTTGTGATGTGCGATCATGTGCCTACGCAAAGCAGTTGTACCTAGGTGGGTGTTAGACTTCCCACGACTCAGTTTCTTTTGGCACAGGTTGCAAATGGCATCGCTGTTGTCAGAGGCAGACACAAAAAAAAATTCCACACTGCTGAGCTCTGCAATGACGCCATTCTGGCGGTGGACACAGCATGCGTTGATTGGCGTGCTGTTGGGCTGACCCCGGGTGCCGATGCATGCTGTCTGACTGTGCCACTAGCTCCTTGCGACGACCTCCCCCTGCTTCCAACTAGTCTCCTCCTCCTCTCTGTCTCCCCATCTGAACTTTCGCCCTGTTCTTCTTCTTGCCGAGCGGGCAGCCACGTGACATCCATGGACGCATCGTCATCATCAACCGCTTCACTTGTATCTGACAACTCAGCAAAGGAAGCAGCAGCGGGTACAACATCATCATCATCACACCGTATGTCCATAATATTATGTCTAATACTGCCTGACTGAGACATATCCCTGTTATCTACATCCTCTGGCAATAATGGTTGCGCATCACTCATTTCTTCAAACGGATGTGTAAATAACTCCTCTGACAGATAAAGTGAAGCGGCTGTGGTGCTAGTGTTGGTGGTGGCGGCAGGCGGGTGAGTGGTATCTTGAGAGGTGCCCGAATCTAAGCTGGAGGAGGATGGTGGGTCAAGGTTCCGAGCGGAAGCTGTAGAAGATTGGGTGTCCTGTGTTAGCCAGTCAACTATGTCCTCAGAACTTTTCAAGTTCAGGTTACGTGGCCTCTGAAAACTGGGCATTATTCTAGGGCAAAGGGGAATCACAGCACCACGACCACGACAGCCCCTGCGTGGTGGCCTGCCTCTGCCTGTCATTTTGTTTTTTAATTAGTGGTACTATACGTGCAAGCTACTGTGAGACCAGATATGAGTGGCACTGTGCAGTGGCAGAGTACACGCTGTAGGCCTGAAACACCCGCTTGAAGACAACTAACTGCTATTCAATCTATAACAGTGAAAAAACATTTTTTGTTTTTAAATGCACGCTATTATGACACCAGATATGAGTGGCAATGTGCACTGGCAGCGGTTGGCAGAGTACACGCTGTAGGCCTGACACACCCGCTTGAAGACAACTAACTGCTATTCAATCTATAACCATGAAAAATGGTTTTGGGTTTTTAAATGCACGCTATTGTGACACCAGATATGAGTGGCACTGTGCACTGGCAGAGGTTGGCAGAATAGACGCTGTAGGACTGACACACCCGCTTGAAGACAACTGCTATTCAATCTATAACAGTGTAAACATTTTTTTTTGCTTTTAAATGCATGCTATTGTGACACTAGATATGAGTGGCAATGTGCACTGGCAGAGGTTGGCAGAGTACACGCTGTAGGCCTGACACCCGCATGAAGACAACTAACTGCTATTTAATCTATAACAGTGAAAAAAGTTTTTGGGTTTTTAAATGCACGCTATTGTGGCACAAGATATGAGTGGCACTGTGCACTGGCAGAGGTTGGCAGAGTACACGCTGTAGGCCTGACACCCGCTTGCAGACAACTAACTGCTATTCAATCTATAACAGTGAAAAAGGTTTTTGGGTTTTTAAATGCACGCTATTGTGACACAAGATATGAGTGGCACTGTGCACTGGCAGAGGTTGGCAGAGTACACGCTGTAGGTCTGACACACACTTATGAAGGACACTGACTGCTATTATATTACAGTCAAAAATGTTTTTTGGTTTTTAAATGCATGCTATTGTGACACAAGATAAGAGTGGCAATGTGCACTGGCAGAGGGTGGCAGAGTAGACGCTGTAGGCTTGACAAATCGGCTTGAAGACATCTAACTGCTATTCAATCTATAACAGTGAAAAAGGTTTTTGGGTTTTTAAATGCCCGCTATTGTGACACCAGATATGAGTGGCACTGTGCACTGGCAGAGGTTGGCAGAGTACACGCTGTAGGCCTGACACCCGCTTGCAGACAACTAACTGCTATTCAATCTATAACAGTGAAAAAAGTTTTGGGGTTTTTAAATGCAATCTATTGCGACACCAGATAAGAGTGGCACTGTGCACTGGCAGAGGTTGGCAGAGTACACGCTGTAGGCCTGACACCTGCTTGAAGGACACTGACTGCTATTAGATTACAGTCAAAAACGTTTTTTTGTTTTTAAATGCAAGCTAATGTGACACCAGATATGAGTGGTGGCACTGGGCAAGTGGGCACAGTATCCACTGTGAGCCTGACACAGAAAACAGGAAAAAAAAGCAGACTGATGTTCTAGCCCTAAAAAGGGCTTTTTGGGGTGCTGTCCTTACAGCAGAGATCAGATGAGTCCTTCAGGACTGTAGAGGACACTGAATACACTAGCCTAGCTATCCATTTCCCTATCAAATCAGCAAGAGCTACACTTTCCCTCCTCTCACTAAGAATGCAGCTTCAGAATGAATCTAAAATGGATGCTGTATAGGAGCTGGGAGGGTCTGGAAGGGAGGGTCTGCTGCTGATTGGCTGGAATGTGTCTGCTGACTGTGAGGCACAGGGTCAAAGTTTACTCGATGACGAATAGGGGGCGGATCGAACCACGCATATGTTCGCCTGCCGTGGCGAACGCGAACACGCTATGTTCGGCGGGAACTATTCGCCAGCGAACCGTTCGGTACATCACTAGTGGCCAGCCAGCCAGCCAGCTCTTTGGCTTCCAGAAATCGAGGCAAACAAGGTATTTGCCTGGGCATTTGGGGGCGCCGCCCAAGGCAAATGCTTTGTTTGCCTCACAGCAAATACGTCACTGGGTGTCACCAGACAGCAATGTAAACCCTGCCTTTAATCTGAAAAGTAAGTGTTTACATTGAAAAGCGTGCAGGGACAGCATATAGACTTCACAACAACTACATTAATCTGTAGTGGTTCTGGTGACTATAGTGTCCCTTGAAAAATTCTATTTATGACATTGAAAAATCATGCTCCTAACTTTTTTAGCTGGTTTCTAGATTTTAAGCAAATTTGTAAAGCCCTGCTTTAAAGGGACACTCCAAGACCACTTCTGCCCATTAGAGTGGTCTGGGTGCCAACTCCCACTACCCTTAACCCTGCAAGTGTAATTATTGCAGTTTTTTACCTCATGCCGAAAACAGTTCCATAACATTCGCGGCTAAGTCCCGCTGAAGTGACTGGGAATCCACAAAGTCCTCATGCCGAATTTAGTTCCATAACGATCGTGGCTAAGTACCGCTGAGGACAATTTGTGGGTTTCTTCATGCAAACGGCCGCCAGGGAGCTAGCATTCGGTTTCATTCAAATGAAGGGAAAGTGCTGAACCAGGGGCACCCAAGGAAAGCTGCTAATGGTGGCTGGGGAGGTTTAACTCCTGAACAGGGTCTTTGGATATGGCCCATAGTCCTTAGGCAGTAGGCTAGCTAGCAGGCTCCACCAATAGCTCGTGGCATAGGCACGTTTGCCACAGTAGTATTTACAGCAAAAAGCCTACAAAATAAGCTGTAGTTGTTCTGGTGACTATAATGTCCTTTTAAGTTCATAAAAAAAATGAAAATGTAGGTACACTGAAATCAGAGATAGGTGTGTTAGTTAATGCCAGGAAAACGCAGACATTTTAAATAACAATTTTTCCACAGTATATATTAAGAAAATTATGATTGGATGACTCAAGACAAGGTGCTACAGGAACTAAAGAAAGGTAATGTAAACAAAGCCCCAGGGCCTGATGGTATTCATCTACAAAAACTTAAAGGGACACTATAGTCACCAAACCAACTTTAGCTTGATGATGTGGTTTTGGTGTATATGTCATGTCTCTGCAGTCTCACTGCTCAATTCATTGCTATTTAGGAGTTAAATCGCTTTTGTGGCGAAAGTGACCTCGCAACTAGTTTTATGAGGGGACAACTTGCCAGCCTTTTACCCTGTGACTATGGCCCCTTTAATTTATTGTGGTTGAGAGACCCTATTTGTGGCTATTGGGACTTTAAACAATGGTTCTTCGAACTCCCGAACAGTCGAAGTGGCCGCCATTCGACACTCCGACCCTGGTTTTGACCCTGCCAGGTGCTCAGATAGATCACTAGATACAGTTATGATGTATCTGTGACTGCTAGACCTCCTGCCAGAAGGACACATGCTGCTCCAGCTGGCAGTACTGCTGAGGAGTGGGTAGTGCCTCATCGCCAGAGGTCAGATATCCCAGCCTTCACTGCAAATCCTGGCATCAACGTGGATGTCGCAGGATTTAGCCCTCAGCAGTTTATGCATTGGCTATGCTGATGGGCATCATAAAGAAGCCCTCTATTCGCTCCTACTGGAGCAGTAGCCCCATCTGCTCTACCCCTATTTACTCCCAGTATATGTCGAGGAAGAGGTATGAAATGATTCTGCATTTCATGCACTTCAGCAACAACAGCCTGTGCCCCCGTAGAGAGCAACTCCAGTTTGACAGGCTGTATAAAATATGCCCCCTGATTACCCACTTCGCTGCCAGGTTTGCAGAGACTTATATACATGGAAGGAATATATGTGTGGATGAATCCCTCGTGAAGTATAAGGGAAGGCTAGGATTCAAGCAGTGTATTCCTTCCAAGCGCTCCAGGTATGGTGTAAAGGTGTATAAGCTCTGTGACAGCGAGACTGGGTATACTCAGGTCTTCCGGGAGTACGAGGTAAAGGATAGCCACCTTGGCCCTCCGGGTTGCCCAGAACATATGGGGACCAGTGGCAGAATTCTCCTGATGAACAAAGGGTACCACTTGTATACAGACATTTTTTATACAACTGTCCCTTTGTTCAATCTACTGTATTGTTTTGATACAGTAGCTTGAGGTACAATAAAAAAAAAAAAATGCGTAGGTTTCCCAGGACAACTTGCACGCACACGGCTACGAAGGAGGGAGACCTCAGCTCTGCACCAAGAGGAGCTGTTGGAAGTTAAGTAAAGAGACAAGAAGGATGTGTACCTTCTTACCACCATCCACACTGAGAGGACTGTGGAGGTCTCTGTATGTGGCAGAGCTGAGAGCACAAGGAAGCCAGTGTGCATCAAGGCCTATAACCGGCATATGGGTGGGGTTGATCTGGCAGATCAGCTGCTGCAACCCTACCTAATTATACGCAAGACAAGGGCCTGGTACAAAAAATTTGCAATTTACTTTTGTTGTTCAAAAAAGCAAACTCCGGAATGAAACTGACCTTTTTACAGTTTCAGCTCCAGATCATTTTGGGGGTTTTGTACCATGATGCACCTGCTCCCCGGGCGGTGATTGGATAGAGCAGAGTTGGGGCTACACATTTTATTTTTAAAATCCCCCCTACTGCGACAAAGCAGAATCCCCCCAAAATATGCAGTCTGTTTTAAGAGGGGGCAGAGAAAAGATACCGTATATCACTGTCCTTATTGCCTGAACTATGCATTGCGGACTGCTTCAAAGATACCACACACTGGTCCATTTAAAAAAAAAAGTTTTTTACATTTACTGTTTAGTTTTTTTGTTACGTTTACCCTATATGTATGGGGGGCATGGGTGTACTCAGGAGGCCTTGCAGAAAACAACCTGGAGTGTTTTCTTGCAATAACCAACAGCAGGCTCTCCTAAATCACAGTCAAAAAGCAATGTTTGTATAAAAATGAAATTGAAAAATTACCAGCACACACTTTCTCCAATATTTTGGGCTAAAACGGTTGCATCAAAGCACTCCATACACAATACCTCAGGGTGTCTACGTTTCAAATATATACAATGGCAATAAATAAAACTGGGGTGCATGATAAGCCCAAAGCTAAAGATAGACCTATCAGAAGAAATACACTCAATTTCAACTCAAATTACAAGTCATACAATTGTAACTTAACCTTCCCCAAATCCTGGCAAACCTATGCATGGGGGGGAGGTATGGGTGTACTCAGGAGGCCTTGCAGAAAACAACCTGGAGTGTTTTCTTGCAATAACCAACACCAGGCTCCCCTAAACACAAACGTGTGTGTAAAAATGAAAATTGCAAAATTACCATCACACAATTTCTCCAAACGATTGCATCTAAACACCCCATACACAATACCGTGGGGTGTCAACTTTTCAAATATATGCACACTCATGGCAAGAAAATAAATTGGGATATATAAAAAGGCCCCCCCCAAAAAAAAAAAGATAGGCAAAGAATATATGTCAAATATGAAAAACATATTCAGAAGTTTGGCATTGCACCCCCCAAACAACCCAAAAAAAACTATGCAGAGGTGGTATCACTGTACTCAGGAGATGTTGGGGAACACATATTGGGGTGTTCTTTGGCAGTAACACCTAACAGGAGCTGAGAATCCATGCCTAAAATAGAATGTGTCTGAAAAATAACAACAAAAAAATGACTACCCAAACGTTTGACAAAGACTGGTGGTAGAATTAGTGCATGGAAAGTGTTAAAATACCACCATTTGAAATACCCTAGAGCAGTGATGGCTAACCTATGGCACGCGTGCCACAGGTGGCACGCCGGGCCCTCTCTGTGGGCACGCGGCCATAGCTTTGCCATCACTGCAGAGTAGGCGCCTGCCTGCCCAAAACGGCAGGCACCTACTCTGCTTCCGTGTCGGCAGGACCGGAAGCAGGGGGGAGGGATCGAGGAAGCAGCTCTCCCATCCTCCCGCGAGCTGTGTGGAGCGTTGCCGCGCGTTACCTGTCCTCCTGTCCTGCATACCACCACCAGACCACCAGGGATGGCTGTGTCCCCCCCCCTCCCCTTCACCAAAGGTAACAAGAAGGGAAGGGAAGGGAAGGGGGGGGGATACTGATTTAATAACTTACCCCCAGCACCCCTACTCCTTCTACTCCCACTACCCCCAGCACCCCTACTCCTTCTACTCCTTCTACTCCCACTACCCCCAGCACCCCTACTCCCAGCACCCCTACTCCTTCTACTCCCCCTACTCCCACTATCCCAGCACCCCTACTCCTTCTACTCCCACTACCCCCAGCACCCCTACTCCCAGCACCCCTACTCCTTCTACTCCCCCTACTCCCACTACCCCCAGCACCCCTACTCCCACTACCCCCAGCACCCCTACTCCCACTACCCCCAGCACCCCTACTCCTTCTACTCCCACTACCCCCAGCACCCCTACTCCCAGCACCCCTACTCCCACTACCCCCAGCACCCCTACTCCCACTACCCCCTGCACCCCTACTCCTTCTACTCCCACTACCCCCAGCACCCCTACTCCCAGCACCCCTACTCCCACTACCCACAGCACCCCTACTCCCACTACCCACAGCACCCCTACTCCTTCTACTCCCCCTACTCCCAGCACCCCTACTCCCACTACCCCCAGCACCCCTACTCCTTCTACTCCCACTACCCCAGCACCCCTACTCCCAGCACCCCTACTCCCACTACCCCCAGCACCCCTACTCGTTCTACTCCCCCTACTCCCAGCACCCCTACTCCCACTACCCACAGCACCCCTACTCCCAGCACCCCTACTCCCACTACCCACAGCACCCCTACTCCCACTACCCCCAGCACCCCTACTCCTTCTACTCCCACTACTCACAGCACCCCTACTCCCACTACCCACAGCACCCCTACTCCCACTACCCACAGCACCCCTACTCCCATCACCCCTACTCCCCATACCCCCAGCACCCCTACTCCCACTACCCCCACCCCCACCCCCAGCACCCCTACCCCCACTACCCACAGCACCCCTACCCCCAGGACACCTACCCCCCTTACCCACAGCACCCTTACCCCCAGCACCCCTACCCCCTTACCCACAGCACCCCTACCCCCTTTACCCACAGCACCCCTACCCCCAGCACCCCTACCCCCAGCACCCCTAGCACCCCTACCCCCAGCACCCCTACTCCCACTACTCCCAGCACCCCTACTCCCACTACCCACAGCACCCCTACCCCCCTTATCCACAGCACCCCTACCCACAGCACCACTACCCCCAGCACCCCTACCCCGCACCCACAGCACCCCTATCCCCCTACACACAGCACCCCTATCCACAGCACCCCTACCCCCCTACACACAGCACCCCTACCCCCCCCCACACAGCACCCCTACCCCCCCACACACAGCACCCCTACCCCCCCCACACACAGCACCCCTACCCCCCACACACAGCACCCCTACCCCCCCACACACAGCACCCCTACCCCCCCACACACAGCACCCCTACCCCCCCACACACAGCACCCCTACCCCCCCCACACACAGCACCCCTACCCCCCCACACACAGCACCCCTACCCCCCCACACACAGCACCCCTACCCCCCACACTCACAGCACTTCTACCCCCCACACTCACAGCACCCCTACCCCCCACACTCACAGCACCCTTTCCCCCCACACTCACAGCACCCTTTCCCCCCCACACTCACAGCACCCTTTCCCCCCCACACTCACAGCACCCTTTCCCCCCCACACTCACAGCACCCTTTCCCCCCACACTCACAGCACCCTTCCACACTCACAGCACCCTTTCCCCCAAACACTCACAGCACCCTTTCCCCCAAACACACACAGCACCCGTTCCCCCAAACACACACAGCACCCTTTCCCCAAACACACACAGCACCCTACCCCCCACACACAGCACCCTACCCCCCACACACAGCACCCTACCCCCCACACACAGCACCCTACCCCCCCACACACAGCACCCTACCCCCCCACACTGCACCCCAACCCCCCACACACAGCACCCCACCCCCCCACACAACATTACACACAGACACATACACTGCACCCCTCAATGCAGTATATGTGTGTGTGTTCAGCAGTCTTTAGGTATTCAGCAGTGTGTGTGTGTGTGTGTATTCAGCAGACTGCATGCGTGTATTCAGCAGACTGCGTACTCAGCAGTGTGCGTGTATTTAGCGGACTGTGTGTGTATTTAGCAGTCTGTCTGTGTCTCGGTGTGTGTATGTATTAAGCAGTTGGTGTGTGAATGTGTTCAGCAGTCTGTGTGTATGTATTGCATTTGTTGGAGATACTAATATAAGCTTAATTTATATCATTATTTAAATTTTTTATAATTTAACTCTCTGTTGTGTTCTTTTAAAACAAAAGTTGTTAACTGTACGAGTAGTTTTTTTCTAAACGTAAACCTCAGTATTCAGGTTTAATTGCCATGTTGGCACTTTGAGGGAAAAAAAGTTGGCATGTATTGCGGTTTGGGCACTCGGGCTCAAAAAGGTTCGCCATCACTGCCCTAGAGTGTCTACTTTTCAAATACGCTGCTCAAAAAAATAAAGGGAACACAAAAATAACACATCCTAGATCTGAATGAATTAAATATTCTTCTAAAATACTTTGTTCATAGTTGAATGTGCTGACAACAAAATCACGCAAAAAAATAAAAAATGGAAATCAAATTTTTCAACCCATGGAGGTTTGGATTTGGAGTCACACTCAAAATTAAAGTGGAAAAACACAATACAGGCTGATCCGACTTTGATGTAATGTCCTTAAAACAAGTCAAAATGAGGCTTAGTAGTGTGTGCGGCCTCCACGTGCCTGTATGACCTCCCTACAACGCCTGTGCATGCTCCTGATGAGGTGGTGGATGGTCTCCTGAGGGATCTCCTCCCAGACCTGGACTAAAGCATCTGCCAACTCCTGGACAGTCTGTGGTGCAACGTGATGTTGATGGATGGAGCGAGACATGATGGTCCCAGATGTGCTCAATTGGATTCAGTTCTGGGGAACGGGCGGGCCAGTCCATAGCATCAATGCCTTCGTCTTGCAGGAACTGCTGACACACTCCAGCCACATGAGGTCTAGCATTGTCTTGCATTAGGAGGAACCCAGGGCAAACTGCACCAGCATATGGTCACACAAGGGGTTTGAGGATCTCATCTCGGAACCTAATGGCAGTCAGGCTTCCTCTGGGGAGCACATGGAGGGCTGTGCGGCCCCCCAAAGAAATGCCACCCCATATCATTACTGACCCACTGCCAAACCGGTCATGCTGGAGGATGTTGCAGGCAGCAGAACGTTCTCCACGGCGTCTCCAGACTCTGTGTCAGGGTACCTGAGGCCTCTACCTCTAAGGGAGGTAGAGATTTGGTGGTTTGTCCGTCCAGGCGAGCTGTTTCCTTCGTTCCTCGCGGTTCATCCAGTCACTTAAACACCGGCCGCGAGGAATCCACGTCCTTTTCTAGCGGGACGCTCAATACGTGACGTCATGACGCTATCACGAGCGACCTGTCACTCAAGTGTCCGATATCCAATCGGTACTTGTCAGAGGCGTGATTACCATCCAGAGCCAGGGTATTTAAGCTTACTTCTCTCTTCAGCTCATTGCCCTGTCGTGGTTCTAGCTTGTCTAGTCACTCAGTGCTCTGGTATTCTAGTTTACTCTATTTGGTTTTGACTCGGCTTGTTGTACTACCCTGCTTCTCTGTTCTCCCTTGACCCGGCTTGTCTCTCGCTTATCTGTCTTCCCGTTCCCTCGACCTCGGCTTGTCTCTGACTATTCTCTATTACTCTCGGTACGTTAGTCCGGCCATTCTAAGGCCCGGTATACGTACCTTTCCACTCTTTGTACTCTGCGTGTTGGATCCCTGTCCCGATCCTGACATTACGACAGGGCCAATGGATCCTGCAGGTACAAACAGTCAGCTTGGTTCTTCTGATCCCAGGTTTGACGCCATGGAGCATAGGATGGATCAGATGGCTCTAGCACTACAGGCACTTTTGTCTCGTGCTAGTAACCCACCTGAGGAGACACGTACTCCTTCTATTTCTCCTGCAGTCTCAGGTCTAGAGGTAGCCACTGTAGGTGCTTCTTCCCGTATTACCCCACCAGTACGTTATGGCGGGTCACCGGAGAGGTGCCGTGGTTTTCTGAACCAGATTAGCATCCATTTCGAATTACAACGCCGCTCTTATCCTACAGATAGAGCGAAGGTTGGATTTGTTATTACTTTACTCATTGAGAAAGCTCTGAGATGGGCCAATCCTTTATGGGAGAATGATAATCCACTAGTCTATAATTATAATGCCTTTGTAGCTGCGTTTAGAAGAACTTTTGACCCTCCTGGTAGAAAGGTCAATGCAGCTAGATTACTGTTGCGCCTTAGACAGGACAATCGAACACTTGTGGACTATGCACTAGAGTTCAGGTCCTTGGCGGCAGAAGTTAAGTGGAACGAACAGGCTTATATAGATGTGTTTCTGAATGGGTTATCAGATGTAATTCTTGACGAGGTCGCTACTAGAGAACTCCCTGAGAATTTGGAGGATTTAATTTCTTTTATATCTCGTATTGATGAACGCATAAGAGAGAGGCAGAACACTCGAGATAGGACCCGTAGACCCTCCTTTAAACTAGCGCCTACCTTTCAAAATTCTGAGTTCGAGGACTTACGTATTTCTGAACCTATGCAGATAGGCAGTACTCATCTCACAGAGAGAGAGAGACAGTACAGAAGAAGGGAGGGTTTATGTATGTATTGTGGAGTCAGAGGACATTTACGCCTAAATTGTCCTAATCGTTCGGGAAACGCTCGCACCTAAGTTTCTCTAGAGGACAGGCCTTGGGTGTTTCTACTTTGTCCTCTATTCACAACTACAAAGAGTTCAGGCTTCTGTTACCCGTTTCTTTGAGGTGGGAGAAGGGAGTAGTAAAGACTATGGCACTAATCGATTCTGGAGCTGCTGAGAGCTTTATAGATCAGGGTTTTGTTGCCAAGCATGCTATCCCATCCCAGTTAAAAGAGACACCACTGGCTGTTGAGGCCATCGATGGTAGACCGTTACTTGAGCCTGTTATTTTCCATGAGACCATACCGATTAACTTAACTGTTGGCATCCTACATAAAGAGGATATATCCTTAATGCTCATTTCTTCTCCGTCTATTCCCATAGTCCTGGGGTACTCCTGGTTGAGGAGACACAACCCTATTATTAATTGGGAGTCAGGGGAGATAGTTTCGTGGGGAAAGAATTGTCAAGAAAAATGCTTGCGGAAGGTCTTACCTCTCGGATTAACTAACACATCGACTACCTCTGACAATCCTACAGAGACACAAATTCCGCCTCAGTATCTAGATTTAAAGGCAGTATTTGACAAAAAGAAAGCCGATACCTTACCCCCACACAGGTCCTTTGATTGCAAAATTAACCTACTCCCTGGTACCATGCCTCCCAGAGGTCATGTATACCCATTATCTACGAAAGAGAACTCAGTTCTAGAGGAGTATATTCACGAGAATTTAGACAAGGGATTCATCAGGAGGTCCTCCTCCCCTGCCGGGGCTGGATTTTTTTTTGTTAAAAAGAAAGATGGTTCTTTGAGACCTTGTATTGATTATCGAGGCTTGAATAAGATAACCATTAAAAATGCCTACCCGATTCCCTTGATCACCGAACTCTTCGATCGTTTGAAGGGCTCTACAATTTTCACCAAGTTAGACCTCAGAGGGGCATATAACTTGGTGAGAATCCAGCAGGGACATGAGTGGATGACGGCATTCAATACTCGCTATGGTCACTATGAATATACGGTTATGCCTTTTGGGTTATGCAATGCACCAGCGGTATTCCAAGATCTGATAAATGAGGTTCTTAGGGAATTTCAGCAAGAGTGCGTCATTGTATACCTAGATGATATACTTATACATTCTAGTGAGATTGAGACTCATCACAAGCAAGTCAGGAGGGTTTTGCACAAGCTTCTTCAGCATGGTTTGTACTGCAAGTTGGAGAAATGTAGCTTTGATCAAACCCAGGTAACCTTTCTCGGCTATGTGATCTCTGGGGAGGGATTTAAGATGGATCCGGATAAACTCCAGTCCATTCTAGAGTGGCCTTTACCCAAAGGTCTTAAAGCCGTACAGAGATTTATTGGTTTTTCCAATTATTATAGGCGCTTTATTAAGGGCTATTCTTCAATTATCGCACCTATCACTAATATGACCAAACAGGGGGCTGATACTAAGAATTGGACTACTGAAGCTCTTCTTGCGTTCAAAACTCTCAAGGAGCTTTTCGCTTCCGCTCCAATTTTAGTTCACCCCGACACTTCCCTGCCTTTTCTGCTTGAGGTAGACGCATCAGAGACTGGTTTAGGTGCTGTCCTATCTCAAAGGTTGGGTGTTGATAAACCATTACATCCATGTGGATTTTTCTCTAAAAAATTGTCCGGTACTGAGAGCAGATATGACATTGGTGACAGAGAATTACTAGCGGTTATCAAAGCTTTGAAAGAGTGGAGACATTTATTGGAAGGTACTTTACATCCTGTTACCATTCTAACAGACCACAAAAATTTGTCTTATATCGGAGAGGCCAAGCGTTTGTCCGCCAGGCAGGCTCGTTGGTCATTGTTTCTTACCCATTTCAATTACGTTCTGACTTACAGACCTGGCTCAAAGAATTCTAAAGCCGATGCGCTATCTCGCCAATTTGAGCCTTCTGCTTCAGTTGAACCACTTGTGGCCTCCATTGTACCCAAATGCAATATTATTGCTAATACCAGTCTTAAAATTCATTCTCCGCTACTTGACCAGATTTTGAAGTCACAACATCTAGCTCCCGGAAACACTCCTGAGGGAAGAAACTTTGTTCCTCCTGAACTTCAACTGGAGCTCTTACAATGTTTTCACGAAAGTAAGATAGCTGGTCATCCTGGTATTCGCAAGACATACTCTCTGATATCCAAGGATTTCTGGTGGCCTTCACTTCGAAAAGATATTGAGGAGTTCGTCGCAGCTTGTGAGACTTGTGCCAAGACTAAACTACCTCATGCTTCTCCATGTGGCCTGTTACACCCCTTGGACGTTCCTGAGAAACCTTGGTCCTGTTTGTCCATAGACTTTATCGTTGATTTACCTGCTTCCAAGAGACAAACTGTTATTCTCACGGTGGTGGATAGATTTACTAAGATGGCTCATTTCGTACCATTACCTAAACTTCCGACTTCTCCTGAATTGGCGGAGATTTTTGCGAGAGAGGTTTTTCGCCTACATGGGATTCCTTCGGAGATTGTTTCTGATAGAGGTTCTCAATTTGTCTCACGTTTCTGGAGATCCTTTTGTTCTCAAATGGGTATCAAATTGAACTTCTCCTCTGCCTATCACCCTCAGTCTAACGGAGCTGCTGAACGTACTAATCAAAAGATCGAACAGTATCTACGTTGCTTTGTTTCCGAACACCAGGACGATTGGGTCGGTCTGATTCCTTGGGCGGAGTTCGCACACAATAACCTTGTTTGTGATTCAACTCGCTCTAGCCCTTTCTTCATGAACTATGGCTTTCATCCTTCGATTTTTCCTTCGGTTTCCTCTTCTCAGGGGATACCGTCGGTTGATGATCATGTCGCCAACCTGAAGAGATTATGGGATCAGACTCGGCAAATTCTATTACATAGTTCTTCGTTGTTCAAGAAACACGCTGACAAGCATAGAAGAGCGGCTCCTGTTTTTGTTCCTGGGGATAGGGTATGGTTGAGTACTAAGAATATTCGCCTAAAAGTCCCATCTATGAAGTTTGCTCCTCGCTACATAGGTCCTTACAGGATTCTCACTCGTATCAACCCGGTTGCGTATCGCCTTGCTCTGCCACCTGCCTTACGCATTCCTAACTCTTTTCATGTCTCCTTGTTGAAACCTCTTATTTGCAACAAATTCTCCTCTAAGGTTTCCTCCCCTCGTCCTGTTCAGGTGGAGGGTCGGGAGGAGTACGAGGTCAGCTCCATCATTGATTCCAGAATTTCAAGGGGAAAATTGCAATATCTGGTCAACTGGAGGGGATATGGTCCTGAGGAGAGGAGTTGGGTACCTCAGGAGGACGTTCATGCGTCTCGCCTTCGCAGAGCATTTCACCTTCGCTTCCCATCTCGCCCCGGTTCCTTCCGCCCGGTGGGCGTATCTGAGAGGGGGGGTACTGTCAGGGTACCTGAGGCCTCTACCTCTAAGGGAGGTAGAGATTTGGTGGTTTGTCCGTCCAGGCGAGCTGTTTCCTTCGTTCCTCGCGGTTCATCCAGTCACTTAAACACCGGCCGCGAGGAATCCACGTCCTTTTCTAGCGGGACGCTCAATACGTGACGTCATGACGCTATCACGAGCGACCTGTCACTCAAGTGTCCGATATCCAATCGGTACTTGTCAGAGGCGTGATTACCATCCAGAGCCAGGGTATTTAAGTTTACTTCTCTCTTCAGCTCATTGCCCTGTCGTGGTTCTAGCTTGTCTAGTCACTCAGTGCTCTGGTATTCTAGTTTACTCTATTTGGTTTTGACTCGGCTTGTTGTACTACCCTGCTTCTCTGTTCTCCCTTGACCCGGCTTGTCTCTCGCTTATCTGTCTTCCCGTTCCCTCGACCTCGGCTTGTCTCTGACTATTCTCTATTACTCTCGGTACGTTAGTCCGGCCATTCTAAGGCCCGGTATACGTACCTTTCCACTCTTTGTACTCTGCGTGTTGGATCCCTGTCCCGATCCTGACACTCTGTCACGTCTGTCACATGTGCTCAGTGTGAACCTGCTTTCATCTGTGAAGAGCACAGGGCGCCTGTGGCGAATTTGCCAATCTTGGTGTTCTCTGGCAAATGCCAAACGTCCTGCACTGTGTTGGGCTGTAAGCACAACCCCCACATGTGGACGTCAGGCCCTCATACCACCCTCATGGAGTCTGTTTCTGACCGTTTGAGCAGACACATGCACATTTGTGGCTTGCTGGAGGTCATTTTGCAGGGCTGTGGCAGTGCTCCTCCTCTTCCTCCTTGCACAAAGGCGGAGATAGCTGTCCTGCTGCTGGGTTGTTGCCCTCCTACGGCCTCCTCCACGTCTCCTGATGTACTGGCCTGTCTCCTGGTAGCGCCTCCATGCTCTGGACACTACGCTGCCAGACACAGCAAACCTTCTTGCCACAGGTCGCATTAATGTGCCATCCTGGATGAGCTGCACTACCTAAGCCACTTGTGTGGGTTGTAGACGGGAAGCATAGGAACTGAGAAGTGGTCTGTGGTCACCACCTGCAGAACCACTCCTTTATTGGGGGTGTCTTGCTAATTGCCTATAATTTCCACCCGTTGTCTATTCCATTTGCACAACAGCATCTGAAATTGATTGTCATTCAGTGTTGCTTCCTAAGTGGACAGTTTGATTTCACAGAAGTGTGATTGACTTGGAGTTACATTGTGTTGTTTAAGTCTTCCCTTTATTTTTTTGAGCAGTGTATATATGGTTTGATGGTGGTAAATTACATGGGCCGGCTTTAAAAATGTCCCAAATGAGACATGGGTGCATGATGACCAGCTGTGAAAATTCCAAGTTGGAAAACTGAAATGAGCACCCTCCAAATAAGGTCTTTTAGCCCCCAGAGAACCCGACACACCTGTACATGGGTGGTATCACTGTACTCAGGAAATGTTGCTGAACACATATTGGAGTGTTCTTTGGCAGTAATACATAACAGAAACTGAGAATCCATGCCTAAAGTATAATGTGAGAAAAAAATAACACAAAAAATAGACTACCCAAAAGTTTGAAAGAGACTGGTGGTAGAATTAGTGCATGTAAAATGTAAAAATACCACCATTTAAAATACCCTAGGGTGTCTACTTTTAGAAAATATATGGTTTGATTGGGAGAAATTACATTGGCCAGCTTCAAAAATGTCCCAAATAGGACATGGGTGCATGATGACCAGCTGAGAAAATTCCAATTTGGAAAACTGGAGTGCGCACCCTCCAAATAAGGTATTTTAGCCCCCAGAGAACCTGACACACCTGTACATGGGAGGGGGGGGGGGGGTGTTATCACGGGAGATGTTTTTGAACACATATCGGGGTGCTCTTTGGCAGTAACCCTTAAAGTTCTCTGTACAGGTCTTCTTAAATTGCTATGTGTGTCAAAAAAAAAATCACCAATTTATTATTTATTTTTTAAACTGGAATAGATTGGTGGTAAAATGGTTGCACGAAAATAGTCAAAATACCCCAAGTTTAATACCTTAGGTTGTCTTCTTTTAAAAAATATATACATGTGAAGGGTTATTGCGTGATTCCTGACAAATTTCAATGTAACTTGCGATCATTTTGAAAAAAAAAATTGGTTTGGAAAAGCAAAGTGCTACTTGTACTTATAGCCCTATAACTTTCCAAAAAAAGCGAAGGACATGTTAACATTGGGCATTTCTAAACTCAGGACAAAATTTAGAAACTATTTAGTATGGGTGTTTTTTGGCGGTTGTAGATGCGTAACAGATTTTGGGGGTCAGTTAGAAAAAGTAGGTTTTTTTTTTACATTTTTTCATCATATTTTGTAATTTTTCTTTTATAGTAAATTTGCCATTAAATGGTCTTTAGAAAGACCATTTAATGGCGAGAAAAACGGTTCATAATATGTGTGGGTACAGTAAATGAGTAAGAGGAAAATTACAGCTAACCATAAATACCACAGAAAAGGAAAAAGAGCCCTGGTCCTCAACGGTGAGAAAACTGAATAACGGTCTGGTCACTGAGGGGTTAATAGTCCCTCAGGCTTCTCCCCGTCCACTCTGTTGGCAGCACATAAACCAGTCATTCGGGGTAAACGGATAAGGTTGGCGCGCATTCAATCAGTCCATTTCTCACTGCTTTCCTATGGACGGCAGTGTACAGTGAGAAGAACAGAAGCGCCTCTAACGGCAGTCAATGAAACAGCCACTAGAGCAGGGGTAGGCAACCTTTTAGCAGCACTGTGCCGATACAGGATTGTGATGTCCCGTAGCGTGCCGGTCCTATTTTTTTTTTTTAATCGAGGGGTGTATGCTGCCGTATTCTGCTTGTGTAATTTTTACTGTAATTGCTTTGTATCGTTGTATTTGTGCGTATAAGCAGGGCCGTCTTTAATAGTGACTGGACCCTGGGCAAAGCATTTGCTTGGGGCCCCCTGGACCCTGTCCCCCCTCCTCAGGCATGCAATCACGTCCTCCATCTCAACACAGTGGCGGACCTAAAGTAGAGAGGTGCAAGAATTTTGGGGGGTCTCCCTGTTGCATGGGTGATTAAAAGGTAGATGATCCCCATCTGTCGTGCAACTCCAGAAATGCATTGACAGCTGGGGCTCTACCACTTACCCATGTTTGCAGGTCTGTATTTAGCACTAAGCAGTTTTTGTGTGTTTGAATGTAAACAGGTTTTTGTATGTAATATGTTTGTATGTGGTGTTGGCGTGATTGCAAGCATGTATTTGTGTAGTGTTGGTTTTTGAATGCAGGGGTGTATTTACATATAATTTTGGTGTGTAACACAGACATGTGTTTGTACGTAGTGTTAAAATTTGAATGCAGGGGTGTATTTGTGTGTAGTGTTAGTGTGTGAATGCTGAGATGTATGCACATATACACACACACAGGGCCGGATTAAGAGCACACTGGGCCTGGTGCTGACAATTATGATAGGCCTAATTACGGAATCTTATTGACCAAAAACACTAAAACAGTCATACCTCCCAAGCGTCATGTATCTGATGGAGATGGTGCTGAAGGGAAACTCATAGGAAACTCATACTATGCAGGCAGCACCCTGAGCTTGACATAAATGTGTCTAATGATGCGTTCACTCCATGCTTTCTAAGGACTGCCCCCTAGAACTCACATGTCCACTTGTCTCCTTACTTTCTTACTAGCAGGCAGAAGTTCCTAATATAGAGTGGGACAGAGAAAAGGTGTATGTAGTGAGTGTAGAAGAAAGGGGACATGCCACAGTGTTAAAAGAGACAAGCGTCTGCATTACCTAAACTCATTTTATTGTCAGCCAGTCCACACAAGTTAAAGGGACACTATAGTCACCATAACAACTACAGCTTATTGTATTTGTTCTGTTAAGTAGAATCATTCCATTCAGGCCTTTTGCAGTAAACACTGTCTTTTCAGAGAAAATAACTCCACTGGCCACTCCTTAGATGGCTGCTAGAGGTGCTTCCTGGGACAGTACTGCCTAGTGTGCAGCACTGTCATTCAGTGTCTCCACCCTCTGCATGCAGACACTGAACTTTCCTCATACAGATGCATTGATTCAATTTATCTTTATGAGGAGATGCTGATTGGCCAGGGCTTGTGCTGGCTCTGCCCCTGATCTGCCTAGTTGACAGTCAATCCTATGAGGAAGTATTGTAATTAGCTTAGACCACCACTTCTGATGATGTCAGCAGACAGTCAGTTCAGCGGCAGAGCCAGCAGCTGCAGACTTGAATACAAGTTATATTTTACTATACTTAGGGAGGCAAGAAGGGGCCAGGGTGCTGGTTTTAACATAATAGGGTCAGAAATACATGATTTTGTTCCTGACCCTATAGTGCTCCTTTAAGCAAGAGTATGTGAAGAGTAGTTAGGGTTGCCACCTTTCTTGGAAAAAAAATACCAGCCTTAATCATTTGTATAATCACAAGGAGTGACATCAGAGAAAGTTCTGTAAAATCACCAACAAACTACTCACAGTTTGATTCTGCTGTATAGATGGATTGCTCCCAGTGTCTCAGTCTCGCAAGTCACCCAGTGTCTCAGTGTCCCTATGTATCACAGTGTCAGTGTCCCCATGTCGCCCAGTCCCCTAGTCTCCCAGTGTCTCAGTGTCCCCATTTCTCCCAGTGTCCCAATGTCTCAGTGTGTCCCCATGTCACTAGGATACTGGGGACACAGTGAGACATGGGGACACTGAGAGACCCAGGGACACTGAGAGACCGGGTGCACAGAGACATGGGGACACTGGGAGACATCGGGATACTGAAATATTTAGGGAAACTTGGAGAAATGGGGACACTGAGACACTAGGGACACAGACACTGGGAGATATGGGGACACTGAAACATTTGGGAACACTAAGACACTAGGGACACAGAGACATGGGAACACAGACACTGGTAGACTAGGGGACACTGGGAGACTAGAGGACACTGGGAGACTAGGGGACACTGGGGACACTGGCTGGGAGACAGACACTTGGGGACACTGGGAGACATGGGGACAGTTGTGGACATAGACATGGGGACACTGGGACATATAGGGAGACATGGGGACACTAGGCACACTGAGACACTAGGAACACAGACACTGGGAGACATGGGAACACTGAAACATTTGGGGACACTGAGACACTAGGGACACAGACATGGGGACACTGGGAGACTAGGGGACACTGGGAGACTAGGGGACACTGGCTGGGAGACAGACACTTGGGGACACTGGGAGACATGGGGACAGTTGTGGACATAGACATGGGGACACTGGGACATATAGGGAGACATGGGGACACTAGGAACACAGACACTGGGAGACATGGGAACACTGAAACATTTGGGGACACTAAGACACTAGAGACACAGACATGGGGACACTGGGAGACTAGGGGACACTGGGAGACTAGGGGACACTGGCTGGGAGACAGACACTTGGGGACACTGGGAGACATGGGGACAGTTGTGGACATAGACATGGGGACACTGGGACATATAAGGACACTGGGACACATGGGGACACTAGGCACACTGAGAGACATGGGCCACAGACACTGGGAGACTTGGGGACACTGAGACACTAGCAACACTGGATGGGGACATGGGGACACTGGGAGAAATGGGGACATAGTGTCTCCGTGTCCCAATGTCTCATTGTCTCCCAATGTCCCTATGTCTCACAGCATCCCCATGTGTCTCAGCGTCCCCATGTGTCTCAGTGTCCCCTAGTGTCTCAGTGTCCCCATGTTTTCCAGTGTCCTTAAGTGTCTCGGTGTTTCCAGGTCTCCCAGTGTCTGTGTCCACATGTGTCCTAGTGTCTGTGTCCCCTAGTGTCTGTGTCCCCTAGTGTCTCAGTGTCCCCATATGTCCCCTAGTGTCTCAGTGTCCCCTAGTGTCTCAGTGTCCCCATGTGTCCCCTAGTGTCTCAGCGTCCCCATGTGCCCCTGCTGCCTTTCCCCCCATCCCTCTCTTACCTGAGCTGTAGAGCTGCTGTCTGGACTCTGTGCTGTGTTGCTGCTCCCCCACGGATCAGTAAGTAGTAGAGAGAGGCAGGGATATGCTGTAACTTCCTATCCCTGCCCCTCTGCACACACAGTGACCCCTACTGGCCGGTGCTGGTATTGCAGAGTAATCTCCATTTATTCTGAGAAAAATACCTGCATTTGTATAGCCGGTATTTACTGCAATACTGGCACAGCCAGGCAGCCTCAAATACCAGTCAGGTGGCAAACCAGTAAAATACCAGTCAGGTGGCAAACCTAAGAGTAGTGTGTGTAAAAAAAAAAAAAAAAAAAAATTTTTTTTTTTTAAATGGGCCTATTCCATGGGCCTGGGCCTGGAGCTGCAGCTCCATCAGCCCCTATGTTAATCCGGCCCTGCACACACACAGAGATCTATACACACTGAAATGCGCACACACACACAGACATGCTGACATACAAACATACTGACACACACAGATATACTGACACACACAGACATACTGACACATACTGGCACACAGACATACTGACACACAAATACATACTGACACACACACAGATGACACACACACAGACATACTAACACACACACACACTGACAGACATACTGACACAGACATAAACTTTAAAACCCACCCTCCAGTTTCCTACCTTTCCTGCTGGTGGCTGAAGGTGTTGGGAGTTGGAGTCTAGAGCTCTCGTCCAGCCCCCCTCCATCAGCCTACTCTTCTTTCCCGCGCGCTCCTCTGTTTGTGGGAGGAAATGATGCGCGGTCGTCACTTCCTCCCAGCCTGCTGCTGAAAAGCAAGGGGCCCGCTCGCGCTGTTAAAGCGTCTCAGCGTGAGACGGGGCCCCTGCTGACAGAAGCCCACCGGGTGGTCCTTTGCGCATGGGCAACGCGGTGGGCCTCCTTAGTGTGCAGATTACCGGCCAGAGGGTAAGAAATAGTTGAGGCCAGCAGGGCTCACGGTGCAGCTGGCCAGTTTGCCCCGCGTTAAAGACGGCCCTGCGTATACGAGCTATTATATTGTATATGTTCATGAGTAGTTTATGGTATTGTGTATGATACATATGAATGTGGGCTGTGTATGGGGGCTGCTTGTGGAATTGTGTATGTGTGTGGATGGATATGTCACAGTGTCTGTTTGGTAGTGTGTGGGGGCTGTTTGGGGTATTGCATGTGGGGGTTGTGTGCATGTATATGGATTGTTAGTGGTGTTTTGTTTGTGCGGATTGTGTGCATGTTTGTGTGTGGGCTGTCCGTATTATTTGTATGAGGGGAGGGTTATTCTGCATTTCTGTGTATATCTAGCAGTGTGGGTGGCTTCCAGTGGGGACTAGGCCAGCCACGGGAATGTCAAGGATAGGAGCTGCAACAGCAACTGCGAGCTGCTCTACTACAGTGTGGATTCCTATTCAGAAGTGCTGGGAAGAAGTGATCTGAGATTACTTCCTCTACGTGCTGCAATGCATAAATTGAGGATTGTCCTTCACTACCTTTTCGGATTAGCAGATATCTGAAATTTTACTGGGACTCCTGATAGGTCAGAGCCTGTTTGGCTCTAGCAGCCTTGAGTGCCGTGCAAAGACACCTCGAGTGCCGTGCATGGCACTAGTGCCGTAGGTTGCCTACCCCTGCACTAGAGGCTGGATTAACCCTAATGTAAACATAGCAGTTTCTATCTGAAACTGCTATGTTTACAGCTGCAGGGTTAACCCTAGATGGGCCTGGCACCCAGACCACTTCATTGAGCTGAAGTGGTCTGGGTGCCTATAGTGGTCCTTTAAATTGGTGAAACAAACTTTTTATATGAGAGCCAAAAAGGATGATACTCTTTTAGCTCATCTTAATCGCCATAAACTGCAATGTTAAACAATTGCAGTTTTTATGTTTACATTGCATGGCCACTAAGGGCGCTTCCGTGGCACTGACGTGACATGGAAGCCGCCCTAGGAAAGCACTGATTAATTGCTTTCCTATTAGGAAGTTTGAATACTCCTGCGCAACTCTCCAAGTGAGTGCATTATGTCCATCACAAAGGAGACCAGACGTCCTCCGCAATGTTGCAAGAGGCGGGTAGGTGAACAGCGCTGAAGGAGACTCTGCACTAGAAAAAGTATTTGCACAATACTCAAGGCTGCCAGAGGCAAACAGACTCTGGCCTGTCAACAGTCCCAGTAGGATATCTGCCAATGCAACCCAAGCAGGTGGTGAGGGACAATCCTCAATTGCGAATTGCAGCACTTAGAGGAAGTGATCTCAAATCACTTTCTCCAAGTACTTGTAAATGGGAATCAATGCTGGAATAAATGGAAGCCATCAACACTGCTATATATAGACAGAGCTGCAGAAGAAGCCTTCCCTTTATACAAATAATACAAACAGCCCACGCACACACAGTCCCCACAAACACAACACCACTGATAATCCACATGCACACAACAACACAAGCAGCCCACACATCACCGAACACACAAAGTGACATATCATCCCAACACACGATTCCATAAGCAGTCCCCATACACAGCCCACATTCATAGGTATCATATACAATACCACAAACTAGTCATGAACATATACAATGTAACAGCCCACATACACACAAATACAACATTGAAAAGCAAGTGCAGCACCCATAAATAACACAAGCACAATACGGCAACATAAACACCTCAATTTGAAAAAAAAAATAGGACCGGTACACCAAGGGACTTCAAGATCTTGTTTCGACACAGTACTACTAGAAGGTTGTCTACCCCTTACCTAGATCCTAGTCACTTTTGTCCATTTTCCCCCACTTAATGTCGACATTAAGAATTTAGCATAAACTACGGGCAATCATTTGAATCCATACCTAGGCTCTTTCATTCATCTATATCACGTGGGATTTATTCCCAATAGAAAGGCCATGGATAATACCATAGGGCTATCAACTTCATCTGGCTTGCTTCTTGCAAAATCTTGATGGCTGTTATTCCCCTGGATTCTGAAAATGCCCTTGATTACCTCCCTCTGGTCCTACCTGAACTTAGTTTTAAGTCGTTTTGGTTTTCCTCCCCATTTTATTAAACTACTAACATCCAATATAGTTCTTCACGCTCTTCTCTTGCCAAATATCACTGTGCCACCTTTTCCAATACACAACTGAACTAGACAACACTGCCCACTTTCCCCTTTTCTGTCTACTCTCTGTCTTGAAACCTTACTTCAGGCTATACATCTCTGATATTGCAAACCTTTAGGTGCATGGCAAATACTTTAAGGTTGCAGCTTATGCAGATAATATCCTTCTGTTTCGCTAAATTATACCCCCTTTCTTGAGAAAGCTCATTTCGATTCTAAAACATTGAATGAACCTGAACATGGCTCGGATGTATAGCCTAAATAAAGATGAATCTTCTCTGATGATTTCTTTATCTTTTTTAAGCTTTGCCTATTCCACTGTGCAGGTCAGACTTAGTCTCTCTCCAAGCTTTATCTGGAAATGGAAGAAGAAACCCCGGGTTTACCTCTCCACTTTGTATGTACATTTTACACTGGGAGGCTTAAGTCTGCCGAACTTCCTTAGATATATTAGGCTGCGAACACTAGCACGTTCTCTCCGATATGAATAGACAGGTATACTTACAACATTCTATTTTTCTACATGTGGATCCCATGCTCCTATTGCACCCTACCTCTTTCTACCTCTCCTGCTATAACCAATTTTCTCCAGATCTGGGACGGACTGGGAGCGAAGTTCGACCTCTCAACTTTTGCCTATTATCACTTTACTTCACAACAGAATTTTTCCTCCTGGTATAGAACCACATTTATGTAGTCATTTCGAAGACAGAGGCTTGCCTCGTCTTTGTCACCTCTTTTCACAAAGCTATTTTCTCTCTTTCTCAGACTTTCCTGACACTGACAAAGATGTAATATACACTGCTACACATATGCACATAAATGCAAATTTTAGCAGCCATCCTGCTTCCATGACTCATGAGTGGAGGAGGATGACGTCCAGGTTGATTAGTCTGGGAAGAAAGCTGTGTGCAAAACTGCACCAGCAGGCAAGTTAGAATTAGCAGCAGCTGGTCTTGGCAGAATCTGCCCAACATGGCTGCTCAGCTAGATGAAAAAAGTGAAACTTGCTTTAAATTTTTTTTTTAAAGTTTCATTACATGTAATAAAAGGAAAAAAAAAATATTTTGCAAAACACTTTGTATTTAATATAATTTGGTGCCTGTAGTGTACTTTCAAAAATAATCTCTATAACCAAACTTAAATGCCAAGTGTCATACTGTGGTGGAATCTCGGTAAAAATAAATTTAGTAGGCCGAGATTACCACGTGGCATGTGTACGTGCATATGCTGACGTATCGATCAGTTGGTTGCACGAGGCAAGATACGATCAGTAGTGTACGGAGCATGTGCAAGAATACAGGATGTAGTATTCCCCTCCTCCATTGTGCTGGACAAGCCATGCGGTCAAGCAGGAAGTTAATTCTTATTTGTATTGATTGGTCAAGAGAATGTGCGGGTGGAGCTTAATATGGGAGGAGTTATGTGCCTATATAAGGAGCCTGCACTATTGTCCGGGGCTCAGAACATGTGGTATTTTGGTGACGCTAGTCCCTCTGAGTCCCGATCGGTGATCCAATAAAGAATCTCTTCCTTCCTGAAGAAACCTGTGTCCATCTCTCTGTGCTTCGCTTCTGTCAGTTTCTCCGGTATCATTTGGTGCATTGGCCGGGAAGCTCATCGTTCAACGGTAGCTGAGAGGCAGAGGCGTGAGACGGTCTATCTTTGCCCACGTTCTCTACGGCTGCACCCCTGAACTTCTGCGTGGACCTCCCTTCGTCTCGGCGCCACTGGTCTGTTGTCCAGGAGATCATCGGCCTCTACGTGAGAAGTGCTGGGGTGTCCCCGTCGATGAGTGTGAACTCAGGTTCAGGAACGAGGAGGTAAGACAACTGCTGTTTTAGACGGCAGACCCACTAGGGGTATACCGATTGTGCGGTAGGCCCATAAGGGGTTATTTGTGTATGGAATCTGCCCCCTCTGTCGGAGGGAAGGAGCGAAGGCGCACCGCTCAATCGAACGCTCTTTAGTCAGACCGTTTGATTTGGTTAGTCAGGCGGGGTCCTGTGTAAATAGCCCTAGCCGGACACCGGTGTCTTGTCTAGACTAGCGTTCTAGGGTGTATATTACGTTCGCTAGGTCGGAGGGACCGGGAGACTAAGCGGCGCCTGTGTAAATTCGGTTCGCTAGCTCTCAACCTATCTTGGCTAAGTGGGAAGGCGTGTAAATTTGGAACCCACTAGATTTTTGATAGTAATCGACTAAGAGGCGCCTGTGTAAATTCGGTCCTCTAGCTCGCTATATGTGGTGCTTGGGCAGTGTGGCTAACCAAAACGGGTGTATATAGTTTTAGGTAGTCCATCAAGGTACTGGCCAATAGTTTAGTTGGGAATTGTAAATGTGATAAAGATTGTTTAGTAAAGTGTATATCTTGTTAGATAGCGCGAGCTCAGCCGTCTAGCGAGAGTGTTAATAGTGTGTTGCTGTATTATAGTGCACGGTACCATAACCCTGTATATTTACTGACACTGTATATAAATACTAATCGTTGTCGTCCATTGCATGTCTAACACCATAACCACTAATAATTGTATTGTGACCTTAACTTGTGCTTTGACCTATGCTAACCGTACTGTAACCGCTATTTGTAAAAGACGATGTTACTGGGGTGTGTTATAGACGGGTAATTCGTATATAGAGAATTATAGCGTGGGTGACTGTATAGTTACGCCAAAGGGCATAATATTGATTATTTAGTGACTGGTGTAACAGCTGTGTGTGTACGGGAATTCCCTGAGTGTTTATTGTGTTATTGTATACGTTTCACTTGGTAACTGTACCACGTGGTGCTGTTGCCAGAGGAAACGGGTGTGACTGTTGAATAGTACGCGTGCATAGTATTCGTTGTCAACGACGTTCCATTGATAAGTATGGGCGCGTCGCAGTCAACGATTCCGGATCCCTTAGGTTGTATGGTGAAGAATTTTAAAAAGGGATTCAAAACTTGTGATTTTGGGGTTAAAATGTCTCCTGTACGTTTGGTCACTTTGTGTACTAGGGAGTGGCCTACTTTGGTTGCGGCATGGCCGCCACGTGGCAGTTTGGATCCAACTCTGGTACAGCGCTGTTGGAGACAGGCCGTAAATGACTCGCCAAAATGGCTCCAGACATGCCACGAGGAGCAATGTCGCCTCATGGTAGCTAGGACTTGTTTGTCCACTAGGACTGGTGTTAGGCCCATTTTGGACACGCCCCCTGAGTCCGAGATCCCTTTGCCGCCCCCTTACTTTCCGTTAAGAGGAAGTGACGCAAATGCAGGAAGTCCTGCAACCCTCCCCTCATTACCCACATCCACTTCCGCTTCCTCCTCCAGTACAGAATCCACCCCCTCTCGTACTAAATCTCCCCTTCCGGAATCAGAACCAACCCCCATTAAATCCGAATATCCTGATTTGGCGCCACTTCAGACTTCCGGTCAAGCTTCATCTAGCTCGACTCGAAGTGTTTTATTTGCAACCTTTTCCCAAAACCAAGCTCCCACATCCCCATACCCTATTTCTCCCCGACTGGAACCTATGACTGACGCCCCTCCACGTAGCCCCATACAGACCCGACAACTGACCGGTGCCCAACAATTAAAACACTATCAGATGCCTCTTCGTCTGAATCCTGGGTCAGCCTATATCGATGCCGCAGGCCAAATGGCACATGCTGACCCAGTCTTTGTATATGTCCCGTTCACGACAACCGATCTCTTAAATTGGAAGACCCACAATTCCTCGTATACTGAGAAACCACAAGCTATGACTGATCTGTTCACCTCAATAGTACAGACACATAACCCGACATGGGCTGATTGCCAGCAATTATTAATGATTTTATTCAACAATGAGGAAAGGACAAGAATTAATCAAGCGGCCATTAAAGCACTAGAGGATAAAGCCCGTACTTTAAACCAAGCCAATCCATCAGCATGGGCCGCAACACATTATCCCAACACCGATCCCGATTGGAATGTAAATGGTGCTGATATGGTTCAACTCAGAGCCTATAGAGACGCTATAATTGCTGGCATGAAAGCCGGAGGAAAGAAAGCCATTAATATGTCGAAGACAGTTGAGGTGATTCAGAAAAGTGATGAAGCGCCCAGTGTCTTTTATGACCGATTATTGGAGGCGTACCGCTTGTATACCCCCTTTAATCCGGAAGACGCAGATAATTCCCGAATGGTGAACTCCGCCTTTGTCAGCCAAGCTTACGGAGATATTAAGCGCAAGCTACAGAAGTTAGAAGGGTTTGCAGGTATGTCCATCACCCAACTAATGGAGGTAGCGAATAAGGTATATATGAATAGGGAAACAGAAAGTAAGAAAGAGGAAGAGCGCAAGATGCGTAGAAAGGCAGACATGCTAGCGGTAGCGATCGCAGGCGTAGATAGACGGGGCCCAGATAGAGGCGATAGTAGATGGAATAGGGAGCCTTTGAGTAGGAATCAGTGCGCGTATTGCAATGAAGAAGGGCATTGGAGGAATGAATGTCCACAAAGAGAGCAGTACGAGAGAGACCAACCCAGGGCAGGTTACGGAAACTTTAGAGGCAGAGCGAGAGGTAGAGGAGGCCCCGGAGGGAGTAATGGTAATAGAGGGAGCAATGGGAACAGAGGAAGTGTTAGGGAAGATAGGTATATCCCAGCAGCGCAAAGGTCCTGCGATAGAGAAGGCAGGGACTTTGTAGGATTGGCTGACACGGTCATGGAGGACTATTGATACCGACCGGGCTCCATCCCCCTTGGTCGAGCGGAGCCTATGGTCGATGTATCAATAGGGGGAAAAAGGAGTGCGTTCATGATCGACACTGGTGCTGAACATTCAGTGGTGACTAATCTAGTTGCTCCTCCATCTGGAAGGACTATTACTGTAATAGGAGCAACTGGAAGAAGTGCTGAAAAACCGGTTCTTAAAAGTCGACTCTGTACATTGGGAGGCCACGTAGTAAAACATCAATTCCTTTATATGCCTGAATGTCCAGTCCAATTGCTGGGACGTGATATGCTATCAAAATTACAAGCGCAGATTACGTTCCTACCAAATGGAACAACATCCTTAAAGTTTAATGGACCTTCAGGTATTATGACATTATCCGTACCAAAGGAAGAAGAGTGGCGACTTTATACAGCGTTGACTAGCCAAAACCCTAGGAGTGATGAGTCATTATTCAACATACCAGGAGTTTGGGCAGAGAACAACCCACCAGGACTGGCCCGCAATATTCCACCTATTAAAATTGAACTAAAACTTGGGGTTTATCCAGTAAGCCTAAGACAATACCACATCCCGCAGAAGGCTAAGAAGAACATCCAATCTTATCTGGATAAGTTCATACGGTATGGTATCCTAAAATTCTGTACTTCCCCCTGGAACACCCCATTGCTGCCTGTTCAAAAGCCCGGTACAGATGAGTATCGACCTGTGCAGGACTTGAGAGCAGTCAATGATGCGGTTGTTAGTATACATCCAGTTGTACCCAATCCATATAACCTGCTTGCTTTAATTCCGGGCGGGGCTACTTACTTTACAGTCTTAGACCTCAAAGATGCCTTCTTTTGCCTCCGAATTGCCGCAGAAAGTCAATGTATTTTCGCTTTCCAATGGGAGAACGCTGTAACGGGCTCAAAACGCCAAATGACTTGGACAAGACTGCCCCAAGGGTTTAAAAATTCACCTACCCTATTTGGTTCAGCTCTAAGTCAAGATCTACTGGATTTCGAGTCCATCCCAGGAGAGTGTGTATTGTTACAGTATGTAGATGACTTGTTGATAGCAGCAGTTACAAAAGAAATCTGTACTTGGTAACTTAAGGGGGGACTTGAGTCAGTTGGGAGAAGGAATTACCCGGCAGCAGGTTGTAGAGTTGGGTAAGACTATGGAGGAGGTACAGAAATGGGTACAAGATAGATTACCTGTGAATATTTATCCCCCATTTCATAGTTATCATCCAGGAGATCAAGTGTGGATTAAAGAGTGGAATAATGTACCGTTAGGGCCCAAGTGGAGAGGTCCTTATGTTGTTCTTTTGTCTACCCCTACAGCAATAAAAGTAGCCGAAGTGACTCCGTGGATACATCACTCCAGGGTTAAACCAGCAGCAGTCGATTCTTGGCAAGTTACAGCAGATCCAGAGAATCCCTGCAAGATCCGGTTAAAACGCACTACTCAGTCGGAGTAACGAGGAATTATTGTGGATTACAAATTTTATTATTTTTGGGATTTGGTGCGTGAGTGAGAAGGCCATAATAAAGCCTGTCCGCCCACCGACGTATAGTTTATAAGCCAGGGAAAGTCTCGAAGGGACTCCTGTGAAGACGAGCAGAACTCCATTCCCTGCAGCCCTTACATCCTGGAAGCTGAGGTGCCTTCGCACGGACGAAGACTGAGGATGACGGCGAAAGATGTGTTGATGATAGTGTTTATTTATGTGTATTTTTATATTCAGGAAGGTAGAGGTACCGACACTCCTAGCTGTGAGGTATGCATTAAGACTACAAGAACAGGTAACCATTTTTCCCAAACCCTAATTTGGCATTCACAATACGAGTGTAAAGGAGATGTAGATACCTAAATATAGACTATAGTGTGTGCCATTTAGGAGTAGGAGAACCTAAGTGCTTCAGTCCAGAGTATCAACCCCGTACAATTTGGTTGACTCTCAGGAATGGAGATCCTCAGGGGACCCTAATTAATAAGACAGTGTTAGAATCCGTACATTCTTCGGGTGTTCTGCTATTTGATGCGTGTAAGGCGATATCAAGTGGTAGAAAGCCGTGGAATGTATGTGGGGATCTTAGATGGGAGAGGACGTATGGGTCTAATGATAAATATATTTGTCCCAGTAGTAAAAATAAATATGTGAGTCCTAGATGCCCAAATAAAGACTATAACTTTTGCCCATATTGGTCTTGTGTGGGGTGGGCAACTTGGGGACAGACAGTAGACAAAGACATGATAGTGACTAAGTTGCCTACCAGCCCATATTGTAAGTCTATGGAATGCAACCCAGTCCATATACTTATAAATAACCCCGATAAGTTCTTAGACAAATATGGCAATTTATTTGGGTTTCAGATATACGGGACGGGTTTAGATCCTGGGACAGTATTGTTTATAGGGATAGAGACTGATACGGTATCCTCCCAAACTCATCAAGTATACCATTCCTTTTATGAAGAGATGAGCATAGATAATAAGATCCCCCATAATGCTAAAAACCTGTTCATTGACTTAGCTGAAAGTATTGCCGGTAGTCTTAATGTTACCAACTGCTATGTGTGTGGAGGTACTAACATGGGAGACCAATGGCCTTGGGAAGCAAAGGAGGTAATGTCCGGTTCTGAGGCAGTTGACCAACTAATATCTACACAAGCCGATTATCATATGAGTGTTAGAGGTAAATCTGAGTGGAGATTAAAGACCTCCATCATAGGTTATGTTTGCATAGCAAGGAAAGGAATAATGTATAACACTTCTGTAGGAGAATTAACTTGTCTAGGGCAAAAAGCTTATGATGATGATACAAAGAATACAACTTGGTGGTCGGCTTCAAATGTCTCAGAACCATCTAACCCGTTTGCTAGATACGCCAATTTAAAGGATGTGTGGTTTGATTTATCCATCACATCTACCTGGAGAGCCCCAGCAAATTTGTACTGGATCTGTGGTAAGAAAGCCTATTCGGAGTTGCCACAGGACTGGGAAGGGGCATGTGTGTTGGGTATGCTCAAACCATCCTTCTTCTTGTTACCGATTGAAACAGGTGAGACTTTAGGTGTTAAAGTGTATGAAGTGAATCATAGGAAGAAAAGGGGACCCATAGAGATAGGTGCCTGGGAAGATGATGAATGGCCTCCCCAGCGTATCATAGATTATTATGGGCCAGCCACGTGGGCAGAAGATGGTACCTGTGGCAAACCTAGCCACTTCTGGACTATATGTATTGCAGGTTGTCCATAGGCTGAATATATACTGTATGTCCTTACCTGTATAAGTGCTGTGTTATGGCCGTTCGCATGCTGGCCGCCGTACGCTGCCAGCATACAAAGCATTCGTTCGACGAAACACGGCTATCCCAGCCGTTCGCCGTACGAATGCGGGCTCCCCAGGTAGACCACACATTCACAAGTCGTGTGGCACCAATTAACCGATTGCAACAATGTTGCAATCGGTAATTAAGGGCTCTCCTAGGTGACCGCCGTCCTGCTACCGACCATGCGGCGGTCGGCCATCTTGGATCCTTTGTCTCTGCAGCGGTGTTCGGTCGTCGAGAGCCTGGAACTGAATACGGCTACTCAATGATCCGAACACCGCTAGACTTCTAGAGCGTTCGGGAGTTCCGCGTTCGGCACATTCTGTTCCCCATAGATGTTCGGTACCTTTAAACCGAACTCAATGTTTTAATGTATTTTGTGCGGCGTTCGGTTAGTTTAGCTGGGATCAGAGCGGTATTCTCACTAAATGTGCCCGCCGACCCCAGCTATCTACCGAACGGTCATTCGTCTAAAAGCGAGCAAAAATGTATAAAATATGGATTTCTGTATAAATTGTCGGTTTTGCTCCACGAGGGGATAATCCACTTAATCGTCCATTTTAGTGGGAGTATCCCTCTCGTGTAGCAATGCCTGTTGGGATAATTACAATGCCTGATGGGAGAAATCCCCTGTAACAGCTGTAAGGAAACCCCTTGTAAGGGGAACTGCATAAATATGGAAGTCTGTGAATAAAGCAAGTTAGTTGACTCCCAAACTGTGTTTCGTCCGGTTATTGGGAGGATGGGGAATATTGCCGTGCTTTCTGCTCTGACTGTGGATTTCCTGAGAATACCAACGGATATCGTGGACTAATATACTGCATTCCGTTACAGTACCTTTGGTTATAGAACCCCTATTTATATGCTCAACCGTATTATAAGATTACAGGCGGTGGTTGAGATTATTACTAACGAAACATCACAAGCGCTCAATCTTCTAGCGAAGCATAATACCAGGATGAGGACAGCAGTCTACCAAAATAGATTAGCCTTGGATTACCTATTGGCAGTAGAGGGAGGTGTATGTGGGAAGTTTAACCTGAGCAATTGCTGTCTTCAAATAGATGACGAAGGGCAAGCAATAGCTGAGCTTACTAGCCATATGGTTAAACTAGCGCATGTGCCTACTCAGGTATGGAAAGGGTATAATCCAAGTAGTTGGTTTGGTAGCTGGTATGAGTGGTTTGGAGGGCTTAAGGCAGTGGTAGGTGGAGTCCTACTGATTTTAATGTTGTGTCTACTCCTGCCGTGTCTTATACCCTTAGTAGTTAGGTCTGTGCAAAGCCTAATAGAAAATATAGCAGAGAGGAAGGCTGCTGCACAGATAATGGCAATTTATAAATATAAGGCTCTAGATCAAGGAGAACCAATGCAGGAAGATGAGTGTTGAAGATTCACATCATAAGTTAAGTCTGGTCTGGTTTAAGGTAACTTGCGGTGTATGCAAACTAAGGTTAAGTGATGCCTCAAGTAATTGTGAAATATCAAGAGGCATCAAAGGGGGGAATGTGGTGGAATCTCGGTAAAAATAAATTTAGTAGGCCGAGATTACCACGTGGCATGTGTACGTGCATATGCTGACGTATCGATCAGTTGGTTGCACGAGGCAAGATACGATCAGTAGTGTACGGAGCATGTGCAAGAATACAGGATGTAGTATTCCCCTCCTCCATTGTGCTGGACAAGCCATGCGGTCAAGCAGGAAGTTAATTCTTATTTGTATTGATTGGTCAAGAGAATGTGCGGGTGGAGCTTAATATGGGAGGAGTTATGTGCCTATATAAGGAGCCTGCACTATTGTCCGGGGCTCAGAACATGTGGTATTTTGGTGACGCTAGTCCCTCTGAGTCCCGATCGGTGATCCAATAAAGAATCTCTTCCTTCCTGAAGAAACCTGTGTCCATCTCTCTGTGCTTCGCTTCCGTCAGTTTCTCCGGTATCAATACATTCCCCCCCCCCTTTTTTCTTTTAATTTTACTACATTTAATTAAGCCTAATTATTATTTTTAAATTCAGTATGCTCTTAAAAAAATAAATAAGAATGCCATCAAAATAATCCAATAAAGAAACCCTCCCCCCCTCTCAAAAACGTAACATACAGCTTGACTCCCCATCACACACAGCTCCAGTGACACAGCTTTACTTTTCCCCAGCACACACACTGTATCAGGACTGGTGCTAGGGGGAGTGTTTATACAGGTCTAAGGTGCATGTTTAATGTGTTAAGCAAAAGGCATTGATAATAATGTGTGGCCAGCAGGGGATATAATGCTGACAGACCCCCTACACATACAGCTAGCTCTCCCCGGAGTGTGATTAAACCCTGGCGGCTCCCCTGACATTGCTGCTGACGCCATGCTGCTGTCTCCATTGCCATAGGAGCAGGCCGTGTCCCAGCATGCCGCGCGGCGCCAGCCTTCCCTTTGACCTCTGGTGATGTGCTAAACATCCGGGCTACCCGTGCTAGCGAGGGAAGATGGCGGCCGCATTGCTACCAGCTGATTGGATAAAGAACTGGGAAAAATCCGGAAAAAATGATTTGTAAGCGATGGGATCGGGGTCAGGGGGGGTCTGGGAGCGGAGATGGGGAGGGCTGGCGATCCGCCGAGCCGGTTAGCGGGGTGTGGGGGTCCTGGGACCGTGGTTATGGGGGGTACCAGTCCCGCCAGCGGCGGAAGGCCTCAGTGCCGGGATTCCTGTGGCCCTGGGACCCACAGCCAGCACGGGGAGTGTGGGAGCGGGATAGCGGGGGGATGGGAGAGCTGAGCATTGCAGTGACAGTAATGGGGGTACAGTAAATAATGGGGGTACAGTATATAATTGGGGTGGCGGCGTGGTGTCCAGGGAGAGATCCTTCATCAGGGAATTCGCCATCTATCACTAAGGCCAGCAAGGCATCCTGGGAATTGTAGTTGTGCAACGGTTGGTCGTCTCACCCTCCCCGCTCAGCCAGAGCTAAGAGTCTGTCCGGTAATGTGAGAGATCCGGGAGATCACACGGTAGAGATCGGTATACAGAGTGGGCATGGAAAGTGGGCAACTTTATTCCATATTCTGCAATGGATTAAACAATAAAAGTATGATTATGATAATGTAGGTCAGGGATAGGCCACCTTCGGCACTCCAGATGTTTTGGACTACACTTACCATGATGTTTTGCCAGTATTATGGGTGTAAGAGCATTATGGGGGATGTAGTCCACAACATCTGGAGTGCCGAAGGTTGACTATCCCTGATGTAGGTAGATAAGTTAGTATGAATGATCACCATCTGAATCTTAGTTAAGTATTATCCATATTATACGAAAAGGTCCTAACAACAACATGCAAGGGATTTGCAATTTCAATTAATTGTACATCAAACCTTTATAAAGAAAAATACCTAAGCTGAAACTATTAATAGCCAGAGATTAGTGACAAGAATGTTAGCTCCCCAACATTTCTGCACAAAGCCTTTTTTCCCTTTCTTTCTTTGTTACACATAGCTATAGACGCCATGCTGACACCCCCTAGCTATATTTTGACCATAGTTACCAGGCCAACAGGTTGAATTAGCCCGGCTAGCAAAACATTTTGTGGGACTGTGTAATGCTCATGGTCTACCTCGGTGCTCCCCATACCCCATCATTACATTTTAGAATAGTGTAGTCAGGGCAAAGTTGTCTCAAATATTCAGCTTCCTGACTGATGTTAAATACATTTTAGAGCATTATAATGTTTGGCACTTCTTGTAGAAAATATCTGATATTGACTGTTTTCCGGGTTATTGTCTAAAACTCATAGTGAATTAAATCCAAATTGAAAAAAAATGAAGCCAAAATGGACTATTCTGAAAATTACGCAATAGTCACAGCTTGGTTGTTTATGAAAGCCTCAGTTTTGCCATTCAGACTTCATCCACTAAAACACCTATTTTAGTGAAAACCCCTATTCGAGTTTATTCACTAAATAGTTGCTAATAATTGACAAAGGATTGCAGATTTTGAAAAACAAAGTCCTACTTCGCTATTTTTCATTGTCTTAAAAGTTTTTATTCCTATTAGGGTAAATTTTATTGCTTTGGCTTAATGTATCAAATTTTATATATAATGCTTAGAGACTTTTTTAACTGTATCAGTGCAATGTTTTAAAATGCTTAGTAGGGGCTTCTTCTCTGCTTGAAAACAAGTATTCCACCCACCCTAAGTTATGCTGAGCAAGTTTGCTTATCTTCTCCTAACATACAGATTTTTTCGTTACGTGTTAGAATTGCTTGGTTTGCAAAGAATACTGTCAATCTGCGATTCGCTGAATAAAGTGTAACACCCTAGACCACTGGTTCCCAACCCAGACCTCAAGTACACCCTACCAGTCTGGGATTTAGGGATTACCCAGTTCTACCTAAGGTGTGGTGTGTTTTTTTTTTTTTTAAGAAATAAAAACACTTTAGATAAAGCAGGGTAATCCCTAAATCCTGGACTGGGAGGGGGGACTTGGGGACTTGGTTGGGTACCCCTGCTCCAGACTAAAGTAATCTATATATCTCCTCTGCTGGGAGGGGAAAATTAAAGGGCATGATGAAATGCATTGCGTTGTCCAGTGCGTGTTATTTCTGACAGGCTTTTTTCCCAGATCTGAGAAAGAGATACGTCGGAAAGCAGAAATTTGGTGACAAGTCCATGGCAGTGTGAGAGACCTGAGAAATATCCAGTCTTACAATTCACTTGCTCTGTTTATTAAATAAATACTTTTCATATATAGGTGGCTTGCTCCATACCTGAATAAAAATTTCCAGTCTCCTCTGTGCCGTCACTGGGTAGGTATCAGACATGTACAGTGCCCTCCACTAATATTCTCACCCTTGGTAAATATGAGCAAAGACGGCTATGGAAAACTGTCTTTATTGTTTAACATTTTGATCTTTTGTTCAAAATAATACACACAAATGCTCTGCTCTCATGGATAGCAAACAATTGCAAACACAACATGGGTGTATCCAAAATATACGTCCTGCTGGAAGATCCAATCACGGCGCATTTTAAGCTTTATGGCAGAGGCGGTCAGGTGTTAATTTAAAATCTGCTAGATATTTCAGAGTCGATGATGTCATGTATCCTAACAAAAATGTCCAGGTCCTATGGAAGGAAAATGGGCCCAAAACGGTAAAGAGCCACAACCATAGTTAAAGGGACCCTATAGTCTCCAGAACCACTACAGTTTAATGTAGTTGTTCTGGTTTGTATAGCCTGCAATTGCAGGGTTTTTGTAGAAAACACTGCCTTTGCAGAGATAAGGCAGTATTTACATTACTGCCTAGTAACACCTCCTGTGGCCGTCACTCGCATGGTTACTAGATCAGCATCTCCACGATCTGCATTGAGAAGCTGACTATTTCTCATAAAGGGTGGACTAATTTGATGTATCTTTGTGAGGAGATGCTGATTGGCCAGCACTGCATTTGGCTCCTTCCCTGACCCGCCTTCTTGGCTGAGATAATAAGATTTGACCATCTCAGCCAATCCAATGCTTTCGATTGGCTGCGATTGTCAGTTTTGATGATCTCAGCCAAAGGGGAAAAGGCAGAGCCAGCCACGGCAGATCTGCATGGCACTGGAATAAAGATGAGTTTTACAGCTTTTTAAGTGGGGTGAGGGGCAGGGGACAGGGGGGTGGGTGTGAGGCACCTAGTCAGTGTTTTTAACACTATAGGGTTAGGAATACACATTTGTATTTTTGACCATATAGTGTTCCTTTAACCGTGGGCATGAAGTACTTTTCCATATAGCTACATCTCTGTGCGCGCCAAACCTACCTCTGGTGAATATTGCCAAAAAATTTTGTTTTTCACCTGACCATAGAACCCGATCCCATTTGAGGTTCCAGTAGTGTCTTGCAAACTTTAGATGCTTGAGTTTGTTTTTGGATGAGAGCGTAAATGCTTTTTTTGCTTGAAAACCTTTCAAACAACTTGTGGTGATAAAGGTGACATCAGATTATAGTTTTGGAGACTCTCTGACCTCAAGACGCAACTAACTAATGCAATTCTCCATGGAGATCTTTTTGGCCACTCGAACCATCTTCTTCATAGTGCCTTGAGGCACACGTCCTCTTCTAATTTGATTCACAACATTTCCAGTTGTCTGGAACTTTATAGCCCTGATGGTAGAAATGGGTCTTTTCAACGCTTTTTGCTTCTAGCCACTTCCCATTTTGTGAAGCTCAACACTATTTTGCTGCACATCACATCTATATTATTTGGTCTTACCCATTCTGACAAATGACTAAGGGAATTTGGCTTGCTACCTCATATTTATGCCCCTGTGAAACAGCAAGTCATGGTTTTTCAATGTCCTGTTCCTAATCACCCAGTAATAAAAATTTAAAATATCAATGGGAGAATATATATAAAAATTTGGAGGGGGGGGGGGGGGGTGGGTAAGGGTGTAAACCTGTGTTGTGTTTGCAATTGTTTGAAATCTAAGAGAGAAGAGCATTTTTGTGTGTTTTTTGTAAAACTTTTATTTTTAGAACAGGTTTTTCACAGCCTTGTTTGCTCATATTTACCAAAGGTGCCAATATTAGTGGAGGGCATATTTGGGGAAGTGCTATCATTTGCTTCAAAGGAGTCGATGTGTTTTATTGGCATTAAAATGTATTCTGTATCTAATTTTTTTTTTATGCTTTATTTTCATCTTTCACTGCTACGTGTTTTTTAAAACAGTAGTTTTGTACCAGAAGCGTGCCTTTTCGTATGATAACCCAAATGTTATATATAATGTTGAACCATGACCAGGTTGGCTTATTCATGGATTATTTTGTTTTTCACAATCTGTTATGATTGTAGGCATCAATATTTTTTCACTTTATTGTCGTAAAAGTGAAATTATGATAATGATTCACTCAAACCAAAATAGTGCAACATTAAAGGACCGCTATAGGCACCCAGATCACTTCAGCTCAATATCAGGTCCATCGAAGGTTAACCCTGCAGCTGTAAACAGCTGCTATGTTTACATTAGGGTTAATCCAGCCTCTAGTGGCTGTCTCATTGACAGCCGTTAAAGGCGCTTCCGCGCTTCTCATGTGATTTCCACAGTGCGAAGATGCCAGCGTCCATAGGAAAGCATTGAGAAATGCTTTCCTATGGACTGACTGCGGGTGCGGCTCTTGCCGCGCATGCGCATTCAGCAGAAGAGGGAGCACGGTGCTGGAAAAAGGTAAGAATTTAACCCCTTCCTCCCCTTCAGCCCGGCGGGAGGGGGACACCCAAAGACCCTATAGAGCCAGGAAAACAAGTTTGTTTTCCTGGCACTATAATGGTCCTTGTGAGTTGCATATTTTTTGCATTTTGACTTTTATAATTTACCAGCATTCCAGTTTATTTGCTGAATCTCTATATCATGGTTTAGATATCTAGAATTCATTTTGTGTGTTTAATGTCATTTCAGTGTTCAGTTGTGCCGCAGTCTAAGTGAAAAAGGCCAGGAACATGTGACGTTTAAAGGTAACCTTCAACAAACTTTATGTCAATAATTCTGTGGATCAGTTTTTAGTGTAGTGCATAACAATGTTATCCAACGTAAAATGTTAATGGGCATTATAACTAGCTAACTGTTTTTAAGGCATGTGGAATATAGAGATAATTCTATTCTACCCCTTGCCAGAGTGGAAATGGACCATTTGAAATAAGAAAACGAGCGTGTGACCATTGAAGACAATGTTGTTCATATGTTGCAATTTTACTACATAAATGAATGACGATTGAAACAAAAACACCCTGATTAAGTGAAAGTGGCAGTTTTTGTTTTTCTCCTCATATTATTTATTTCAAAAGGTAATCAGACTGTTACTGTTTTATGAAGTACCGTATGTTTATAAAATACTTAAAATATATCCCGCAGTACTGGTAACATCCAGTTTAATGCAATAATATACATGTTACAGGTAGGACTTCTACAATTCTCATGCTTTAAACAAAACTTGCAGAGTTTGTTAATAACACACTGCACATGGAAATTGTGGGAGTTGAAATCAAAAGCATCTTGAATGCAGGCCCTGAAATATAATGCTAAATACTCCTGATTCTGCAGACTCCTCGAGAAAACTTAACATTTTTTAGACTAGGGATGCTGAAAAGGTAGATTCCCAGATGTTGTAGAACTACAACTCCCATGATGCTTTGCATGCCTTTGGAATGCTTTTAGAATTTCAAAACATCATGGAAGCTGTAGTAGTACCTGGGGTTCTACCTATTGGGCACCCTTGTTTTCGACACGGTAATTCTGATGTGTTCTTAGGAACGTCCATTGAGCGAAAGGCTATTAAAAATGTATGTATGTTTCTAAAACATTTCTCTTAATGGGCGGCCAGTGATGGGCTGAGAGTGTCACTTGTTATGCCGCATGGCGTTTTCCTTTAAACAATTTTGTTTTGTGAATTTAGGTGTAATTTGACCCAATTTAGAGAGTTTCCAATTTAGGACTAACGCGGAACTGCTTGGAAAATAACAGACTTCATGGAATTACTCTGCATTGTAACAAATGATCCCAGATTTTATTATGTATAGTTTTAATTCGTAACACAAAATTGGAACTTGGTGAATTACCTTGACAATGAATGTCGATAAATCTTATATGTATTAATTTCACAAGCAATAGTGAATAATAGACAGTTGGGACGTGTGTGCGCACTGGGGTGCTCTTACGTAGAAACCTGGAAGTAAAATTGTGTGCATGGGCAAACTGCATTGATCAGATTTACACTGATCAGCCACAACATTAAAACCATTGAGAGGTGAAGTGAATAACATTGATTATATGGTTATTATGGAACCTGTCAAGGGATGGGGTATATTAGCCAGCAAGTGAACAGCCAGTTCTTGAATTGTATGTGTTGGAAGCAGGAAAAATAGGCAAGCAATATGATCTAAGTGATATTGACAAGGGCCAAATAGTGATGGCAAGACGAGTGGGTCTGAGCATCTACAAAATAGCAGTTCTTGTGGGGTGTTCCGGTTGTGCAGTAGCTCGTACCTACCGAAGGAAGGACAACCAGTAAACAAGGATCAGTGTCATGGGCATCCAAAGCTCATTGATGCAGGTGGGGAGTGAATACTAGCCCCTTTGGCCTGATCACACAGAAGAGCTACTGTATCTCAAATTGCTGAAAAACCTAAAGCTTGCCATGATAGAAAGGTATCAGAACACACAGTGCATCACATTTTGCTGTGTATGGGGCCAACTGGTCAGAGTGCCCATGATGACCCCTGTTCACCGCCGAAAGCACCTTCAATGTGGACTAGTGCATCAGAACTGGATCATGTAGCAATAGAAGTAGGTTACGTGATCAGATGAATCACATGGAACACTATGGGGTCAGAAACACAAACCTGTATTACTGACCCTATAGTGTTAAAAACACCATGTGCCCCGCTGGCCCCCCTAAATATAGTAAAATCTTACTTGTATTCAAGTCTGCAGCTGCTGCTTCTGCCCCTGCTCTGCCTGCTTGGCTGACATGATCAGAAGTGATTATGTGAGCCAATCACAATGCTTTCCCATAGGATTGACTGAGACTCTCAAGGAGGCAGATAGGGGCAGAGCCAGCACAAGTCAAACACAGCCCTGGCCAATCAGCATTTCCTCATAGAGATGCATTGTATCAATGCATCTCTATGAGGAAAGTTCAGTGTTTCCATGCAGAGGGTGGATACACTGAATGGCAGTTCTGCATAGTGTGCAGCACTGCCTCAGAAACCACCTCTAGTAGCCATCTAAATAGTGGCTAGTGGAGTTATCACTAGGCTGTAATGTAAACACTGCATTTTCGCTGAAAAGACAGTGTTTACTGCAAATAGCCTAAAGGGGATGATTCTACTCACCAGAACAAATACTATAAGCTGTAGTTGTGTCTCTTTAAGATTAGTTGGATGGCTGGGTGTGTGCGTCGTTTACCTGGGGAAGAGTTGGCAACAGAGTACACTATGGGAAGAAGCCATGCTCTGGGAAACCTTAGGTCCTGGCATTTACGTAGATGTTATTTTGACACGTACCACCTACCTAGAGATTGTTACAGACAAAATACACCCCTTACAGGTTTTTATTCCTAACATTATAGGGTTCCTTTAAAGGATATGCTGCGAATGTCTTGGTGTCAGAAACCACAGTACACTTTCAGAGGTCTTGTAGGGTCCATAGCTCGGCTTGACGCATCAGAGCTGTTTTGGCACCACGAGGGGGACCTGCAAGATATTAAGCAGATGGTTTTAATGTTGTGGGTGATCAAAGTATGTTAGTCTTGGTCTCTCACACTGAGCACTGTGTATTGCAAGAATATTATCTGTATTTGTGGAACTACACATCTAGTATGTCCTTGGTATATGTGATACTATTGAATATGTGTGATCTAGAGATAAATTATGCATAATTTGACCTAAATCAAGATCAGTTTGACAATGTGATAGAAACCCCCCCACAGATGGTGTGCTGTAGGCAGACATACCTCATAAGCTGAAGTGTTACGTGTTGACAGGCTTACACAGTGTCTTATAGCATGGTAGGGAGAGGCTGGCTAATCTGTAGTGGATATGAACAGTCACATTGAACAGTGATTTAGACTGAAGCTCCATCACACAGATTGTTTTGTCCTATTGCAAGAGGATAAAAGTTAAATTGTAAACAATGTGACCTAAAGAGCTAGATAGCTGACAGTGACCACTATCTTGTTGTTTTACACAGGGCTTGGTGTAGGTATGCTTTTGCATATTAGATAGTTGATATGAGCTCCTCTTTCTTCTACATAATCTGTTCTAATGCCATGCTAAACAAAGTTAATTCTAGAGGTTTGAAATGAAGGCAAAGCCAATTGATTTATATTCTTGCTGTTAGCTTTCTTCATGGGGAGTAACTGAGATTAAGGTCCTTTTGTAATCGGTCAGTTAAAAAATCCAGATAAATGACTGTTCTAAAGAGTAATCTTACAATAACATATGCTCTACTCGTGACCCGAGGTACAGTTTAACCGAAAGTCTGTTTGTATCATTGCCGTAAAGGTTCAGTAAACCCTAGTGAGAGATTGCCAAAGCTTTTCATTCTAGAATCAACTTAGGATATCCATCCAACCATCCTTCTAGAATTTAGGAGCAACTTAAGATATAATATTTACTTGTTAGGGAAAGGGTACAGTCACAGAGATAGTGGTTTTTTTTTTTTTTTTTTTAAACCTGCTGTAACATTTTCTGCTATGTATAGCAGACCTTTTAAATATATATTTTTTATGTGAGATAAAATTTAATAGCATACATTGAGATAACAGTACTTAACACAATTTTACAATTTATATGGCTACTTAAAATCCCATATCTTAACAAACAAATATAGGGGTTTAGTAACACTATATGGCCACCCAACCCTCACCCCCCCACTATGTCACAATACACCAATATTGGTGGGTCCTACACCAATTTTAACAGGGGAAATGAACATGCTGACTGCAATACTTACAGCTTAAAGGGTTTCTTTAAACTCCATGAACACTTCTGCTTTTAGAAGTGGTCATGGTGTTAGGAGTCTGTATGTCCAGCGTTAATTCAAGGTAAGTACATTTTTAAGTTTTTTCATAAAAAAAAAAAAAAAAAAAGTTAGGGTTAATTTTAAACATAGGGGTCGGCACCAGTTAGCAATGTCCAATACTTTACGGAGTAAAATAAATGTTTAGTAATTAAAGAGTTGGAGTAACTCTCTTTAAACTGCTTTCATTTACTATCCTAAAAATAATGTTTTTTGGTGGTCATCTCCAAAGGGTAACTGGGGGGATGTGCATCCCAGAAAGAATCTGGTATGAATTCCAAATATTCACAAATAAATGGTGATTGAGGGGGCACATCGAGAACATGCATTTCTCTCCAGTGATGCTGCGGTAAAGACTGAAATATACAAAATCAAGATTAATTGAAATATCCCTCCTTTGGCTGTGATTGGTCAAGGCTCGGCCTATGACCCCAGAATGTGCGTGAGCGTCGATGTTGTGACGTCACACGCATGGTCGCGTGATCTTTGGAGGCGCCATTTTGGATCCCGCATGTGAAGGGGACAGACGCCCCAGTGGGTCAGCTCACAGCTCGTTGCTGAACAGTTAATTCCTCCAACCTGTCAGCGTGGTCGCACCGATTGCGTGCGACCACGTGCAGCCAGGGACCGTGACAGTACCTTCCACTCGAAGACCGCCCACCGGACGGCAAGGAGCAGGCTTGTTAGGAAACCGGTTGTGGAACGACCGGGCAAGACGAGAGGAGTGTTTCAAGAGTGTTCCTCGGGTCCATAACCTTTCCAATACACCAAATAAAACAACACGCTCCTAGACACCCTGGTATCCAGTATGTAACGGACCTCAAATTCCTCTTGGCCTCTAGCTACCAGAGGAGGAGGCGGAGGTACGAACTGTGTGGTGTACTGGTTGCAAGTAAGCGGTTTCAATAAAGACACATGGAATAAGTTCGAAATGTGCAGGAAGGGAGAGAGAGTATGACACAGGATTAATGTGCCGAAGGACTCGGAAAGGACCTATAAAGCGAGGAGCCAGTTTCTTGGAAGGTACTTTCAATTTGATATGGAGTGTGGAAAGCCAGAACCTGTCCCCAACTTGATAGACAGGATTGGCACCAAGCTGCTTGTCTGCCTGAACTTTAGTATGTCTGGAGGCCAACTGTAATGCTTTGTATACTGAAGCCCAAGTGTCACTGATAGAGGCCAAACAGATGTCTAAAGCAGGAATGTCAGTGTCTAAAAAATCAGAAGGTAATATAGTGGGATGATAACCATTATTTGCAAAACAAAAAAGGACTGAGAGTAGAGGACTCGTGGGTTGCATTGTTTCTAGCAAATTCAGCCATGGGCAGGAGTTCTGACAAGTTAATCTAGCATCAATAAAGCAACGTAAATAAGACTCTAAGGCTTGATTGGCTCTTCCTGCTGCCTCATGGTTCTGATGGTTATACGAAGAGGAAAAATAAAGTTCTGTGACCAACTGTTTGCAGAAAGCACGCCAGAATCTGGAAATAAATTGGGTACCTCTGTCAAAGACTGTTTATCGGTATCCCATGTAGCATAAATATTTCACGTAAGAATACTTGGACAAGATCCTGGGATGATGGGAGTTTTTTGAGGGGTATAAAATGTGCCATCTTGGAGAAATGGTCCACTATCATAAGGATAGTGTTATACCCATTAGAACTCTGGAGATCAACAATAAAATCCATGGCCAGGTGGGTCCACAGAGCGTCTGGTATTGGAAGTGACTGTAACAACCCAGAAGGGGATTTGTGGGGAACCTTGGACACACCACAAATTCCACATGCTGCCACATCATCCTTGACATCACCTCTAAGTGACGGCCACCAAAACTTTCTAGTAATGGTAGAGAGGGTTTTGTATATGCCAGGATGTCCAGCTGTCACGTTATCATGATATAACTTGAGTATCTCAGATCTCTGTCATGGTGAGACAAACGGTTTATTAGATGGCTTCTCTGCTGGTGCCTGAGTTTGATCTGCTATTATGGCACAAAGTTGCAGAAAAGACAATTCTGAAACAGTCATAGCTATAAGACACTCAGAGGGTATAATAGGAGATTTCTTTTGGTCTGGAAACTCTTCAGTATCATACGTTCTAGACAGAACATCGGCCTTATTATTCTTAGTGCCTGGTCTGTAAGTAATAAAAAAATTTTAAATGTGAAAGGACATGTGACCATCTAGCCTGTCTTGAAGACAATCTCTTAGCGTCCCCAATGTAAGCCAGATTTTTATGATCCGTGAAAATCAAAAGAGGCTCTTTGGAACCTTCTAAGAGATGCCACAATTCTTTAAGAGGTAGAATAATGGCCAATAATTCCCTGTTTCCGATGTCGTAGTTTCTCTGAGCAGGTGATAACTTTTTGGAGAAAAACCCACAAGAATGCAGAGGTTTATCAGGGTTTTTTCTCGTTGAGACAGAATGGCTCCTACACCTGTTTCGGACGCATCAACCTCTGAAATAAATGGTTTGGCGCGATCTGGATGTGCTTGTAGCGGATCATGTTGGGCTGTCTTTAACTATTCATGTTATAAGGTCATTTTCGTTTCATGTGTTTTCTATAAACCTGTATTGTATGAAGCATTCGTCTGATTGTTCGGTAAAACCACTCCGTTCGTCATACGAACAAACTACCGAACAATCAGACTACCCTAGAGAGAAGTGTGCCCCTAGTTTACCTCCCTGATCAGTGTTAACTGCAGTCTAATGAGCAATTAGACGAATGCTCTGTGTGTGTTCCCTGGATGACCGCTGTTCGGCATACGAACACGTGGCGACTGCCATCTTGCTATACGAATGCCCAGCGGTGTTTGGTCGTCGAGTGTCTGGAACCCAAATCGGACACTCGACTACGCGAACACCGCTAATACCTCCAGAGTTCCATAATTTCAGAACCAAACATACGAACAGCCCACCGTTCGGCTAAATGAATCCCACAAACAAGGGGATTCATACGACCGTCAGTACAGCCATGGATGTCAAGGATTTTCTTATATTTTACCCCACGAACAAAGACCGACCGCAAGGCCAAAATGTATGGAACTAATTTCGGCTACTGCTTCGTGTGCGTTCGGTCAAATGAACACTTCCACCTAACTCCCGAACCCCTGGGTGATTTTTGAAAATGTTGTTTACCCAGATTAGGGGTCTAACCGATATATTTGGGGTACATCCAAAAACAGGGGAAAACCATGTATTGTATAAGTGAATTATCTGTTAAGCTGAGGGGAGAAGATGTATGGGAGGTAACATGTAAATGATTGGTTACTGTACTAATTACTGTGGGTGTCTCCCTTGCATGGGAGAGATGCATATAAGCAGAGTATGTGGAATAAATCTTCAGTTCTGCTCCTGATACTGTGTGTCGTCCAGCTATTGGGAATCGTGAGGGGATATAACTGGATTATTTTATTTGTTATTGCTGCTGTTCATCCTGGATTAACTGCTTGTTCCTGCATTACTATTTAATACCAGCGGAGAAGTCTATGGGATAATAGTGCTCTGCTATAGTGCTAAAACAGGTGCTGAGACAAATAAAGATTTCAGATGTTTTTCAAATGCCTCTATTGCTTCCTTTGGCCATGAATTTGTGTTAGCTTCTTTTCGGGAAAGGTTGGTGATAGTAGCAATTTCAGATGAGAAGCATTTGATGAACTTGCGATAATAATTTGCAAATCCAATAAAGTGTTGTACGGCTTTAAGACCCTTGGGTAATGGCCACTGTAAAACTGCCTCATGTTTGCGTGGGTCCATCTTAAAACCAGAGGGGGATATCCAAGGAACTGTACTTGATCAAACTGGCACTTCTGTAACTTACAGTATAGGCCATTTTTTAGAAAAGTTTGTAGCACGGTTTTCACATGTTCGTGAAGGGTACGAAGGTCTGGAGAATAGATGAAAATGTCATCCAGGTACACCAACACGAACGTGTGGAGGTATTCTCTTAGGACATCATTGATCAGGTCTTGAAATACCGCTGGAGCATTGCACAAACCAAACTGCATAACCACATACTTAAATATCCCATTCTGGTATTAAACGCTGTCTTCCACTCATGCCCATCCTTAATTCTGACTAAATTATATGCGCTCCTAAGATCAAGTTTGGTGAACACTCTGGCACCTTTTGAGCCTGTCAAAGAGTTCAGAAATAAGCGGAATGGGGTTAGCGTTCTTGAGTTATTTTATTTAGACCTCTGTAATCCATGCAGGGGCGAAGGTCTCCCCTTTTTTTTTTTTTTTTTTTTAGAGACAAAGAAAAACCCAGCCCCTGCAAGAAAGGATGATCTCTGAATGTGCCCTTTCCTCAGAGAGTCTTTTATGTATTCCTCTAAACCAGGGGTAGGCAACCTTCGGCTCTACAGATGTTTTGGACTACATCTCCCATAATGCTTTTACAGCCATATTGCTGGCAAAGCATCAAGGGAGATGTAGTCCACAACATCTGTAGAGCCGAAGGTTGCCTACCCCTGCTCTAAACAGTGCATATACTCCTCCTTTTATGCATGGTTCCGGGCAAAAGGTCAATAGAACTGTCATAAGACCGATGAGGTGGTAAAGTCTCTGACTTTACTTTATTGAATACCTCTTTTAATTCCAGATACTAAGGTGGAATCTCTGTTGACAAGGGAGGTGCAGTAGATAAATTGCCGGTGCTAATATGTTGTGGCATAAGGATCTTACAATGACCCTTGCAGTCCTCTCCCCATCCCACTATCTTCCATTTGGTCCAGTCTTGGTGAGGGTTGTGTTTCTGGAGCTATGGGAAAACCCGAGGATTATGGGACATGAAGGAGATGAGAACCTGAAAAACCATTTCCTCAGAGTGTAAGATGCCTACTAAAACAGTGATAGGAAAGGTCTCCTGGGTGATGAGAGGCTGAGAAAGAGGTCTCCCATCAATGGCTTCAACTGCTATAGGTCTGTTTCTCTGCCTTAATGGCAAAATGTGTTTAGCAGAGAACTTCCTAAAAATGAAATTCTCCGCTGCCCCAGAGTCAATCATAGCCTTACACTGAATAGTGGTATCATTACACTGGAGACTAAGTTTAACCAGGAAACGGTTCTTAGTCAATTTAGGGGACATATACATCACACCTAAGGTCAGTTCCCGAACAGTCCTTAGGTGCGGAAGTTCTGCCACAATATAAACATAAACCCTCTTTTCTTTTAAACTGTCTTTTTGCTTCAGTACGTTTGGTTACCCCCAACTGCATGGGTTCGGTTCCTGAAGGTGGAACAGATACGACAGGATTAGAAAAACAAGGGGCTAGAGACAGGGTCGCACGTCTAGTCCATTTGTTTCGCTCTCTTTCTCTCAATCTGTTGTCTATGTCAATCATATAGGTAATACATTTGTTAAGATTGACAGGAAGGTCTGTAGCTGCGGTCTCATTGAGTACATTCTCGGATAGACCCTCTGAAAAAGCAGTAACCAGCCCGCTGTTGGTCCAATCTACTTCAGAGGCTTAGGTCCTAAACTCGATGGCATAATCAGCCAGAGAGCAATTACCTTGCTTGATTATCATCAAGGTTTTGGCTGCGTTCTTTTCCATTTCCAAAGGTTCAAAGGTCGATTTGAACTCTGCTAAAAATTAATCGTAATTACGGGTGATGGAGTTGCCGCTTTCCCATAAAGGTCTATGCCTTACCCGTTAGCTGGTTCATAAGGTAGCCAATCTTTGACCTATCTGATGGAAAAGAACCAGGAGAAGCCTCAAAATGATATTCAATTTGTTTGAGGAACCCCCTACATTCTTTAGGATCACCTCCAAAACGAGGAGGAGGAGAGAGAGTTATGGAGGGAGCTTTATAAACCATAGATACAGGTGGCGGACTAACCGAATGTACCTGAGGCGTCTCAGGATGAGCCTCGTTTGTTGAAGCAAGGTCTGGGCAAACTGGTCTAGTCTGTGATCCATATCCGCCACCCTACTCTCACTGGCTGTCATATGCTTACATAGTTCTGCAGGATCCAAGGCCCTGTCCTAATGTCACAACTACTAATGTGATCCAATACGCAAAACTATGTAACATATACATGGAAATAGAACGTAAACAGGTCCTTAGAATGTCTGGATTACTACTTTGAAAGACAGAGAATGGTCAAGGGAAAGCTGAGGTCTAGGAAGCCAGAAATGCCCCAAAATCGATAAGAAAGCCAAGTCAGGGAAACCAGAGATCAGAATACCGGGAATATCAATAACAAGGACATGAAAACGCACTCTCGGGAACCAGCAACAGAAACCACGACCGACAGGGCAATGAACTAGGGAAATTCAGGGGTTTAAATATCCCTCCTTGGACTGTGATTTGGTCAGGGCTTGGCCTCTGACCCCAGAACTTTGGAGGCAGACCTACAAATGGCCATGATCTCGTGGTTGGCGCCATTTTCGATCCCGCGTGTGAAAGGGATGGTCGCCCCAGCGGGTCGGCTCGTTGCTGAACAGGTAATTCCTCCAACCTGTCAGCGTGGTTGCACCGATAGGGTGCAGCCGGGGGCCATGAAACCCCAGTATGTGCCTGGATATCTTTTTTTTTTTTTTTTTTTTTTTTTTTTGAGGCAGGTTCATGCTTGATTTGTGGCTGGCTAGGAGACAACAATGGAGAAGTGGCAATGTTTATCTGTTGTCCAATACCATATCACTTGAAGCTCTTCTCCCTTAAAGAAACGTGCTGTAATGGTTAGGTAACCCTCACTGGACACAGTCCTTTTTTTTTTTTTATTCTTTATTTTTGTGTGCATAGGTTATACAGATAAAAATTTTCTGGCCATGCCACAATAGCTATCGCCAGGAATTTAGTAGACAGGTAAATACAATGGCATGGCATGAGTAACTGCACAATTTTTTTTTTAAGGTGTAATAACAAAAATATATGACATGTTGTGTGTTTATACATTAAGCAGACCGGTATGCTTCAACAGAATGAATAATTAAGTTAGTGCTTGGTAGCGTGAGTACAAGTCATCTCGCTAAAGTCGTTGTGCGTCTGGCTAAACTTTCTTGACATAGATTATGTAAGGTAAAACTTGCTAGATGCTAGGCATGTCTGGTCAAACACTGAAGTAAGATAAATACAGCATTTAGGCATTAGTAGACTCAGGTTAGTTACGTGGTCAGATGAATCCCTGTCTTCGATGACTGCAATAAGTGGGTCAGGTCTAGTGGGCTTGCTTGTAACTGTAACAGGGTTTAGGATCCTGGGTGGTCTATCCTGTCTATGCTTGTCCATAATACATTCGTAGTAATGCATGGTATATCTCCTAGGTAAACTGGTGATGTGGGCTATCTGCCTGGCCACATCTATAGCAGTAATGGCTGAGGGTACAAAACTTTTAAATTTAACAGCAAGAGTCACAGTCAAAACATTGAACTTGGAGGTAGTTTCCAGGGGTGGTGTGTTCGGACAGAGCGTCTCATCAGTGTTCGGCAGTCCACGTGCTTGTTCCTGTCTGTTAGCCTATGCCCATCCTGGAGGCCTGGTATGCCAACCTGTCTTGTAGGCGTCGCTTTGGTGGGTTGCTCGTTTTCAATGGGTCTTTAGGTAGGCCTGTATATACATTTGTCAGTCTCTTGTGATAGGTGTTAGACCAGGTCGTTTTTTCTTTGCTTGTCTGTGGGTGCAGAGTGTCTCCGTTCTTCCCATGTGGGGAGCGGTACAGGACCTTCCATCTCTGACCGCTTTTTGGCGGTAATCTCAGACGACGGCGTCTAGCGGCTGTTTGCTCACGGAGGTTCTGTGTCACCGTCTTACTCCCAGAGGATATCTGCCCTGGTGGACTCGTGCGGTTGGTCGCTGTTATGTTTGGGGTCGTCTTGCCCGGTCGAGGCTTCTGCGACTCCTCTGCATGCCCTCTCCGTGTCTTTCTTGCTTTCCGAGCTGCCTGTGCCGCCATTCTTAAGTGGGCTTCCCATTTCGCCCAGAAGAGCTCAAAGGCGGCATCCACCGCATCCGCAGGCGCCCGCGGTGAGCAGGTCTGGTGCTGTTGGTTATGCAGGGTCGGGCTCTGCGCCCTGCTGGCGGCCATTTTGGTTGGGTCTCGTGGCGTCCGTCGGAGTTGTGCCCCGGAGCGTCCCGAAGGGGAGCGCTCTGTGTGGGTGTGTGAGGGTGGACCGGGATATCCCCCGCCGGTCCAAAGGGGGGGGGGGGGGGGAAACGCAGGCCCAAGGTTGTAGTCGCTGCTTGTCTCGGCGGCGGGAGAGCGCGCCCGCCTCGCTTGTAGGCCGCAGGGACATGTCGGGTGTGCATAGTTGGAAACGACTCATTTAAGGTGTCGTTTTGTCCCGGTCGATGTTGTCAGATGCTTGGTAGCCTCCCAGCTTCTTTTAATTGCCGTTTTGTGGGCAAAATTTTGCTTTATTTCCCTCGTTTGGCAGGAGCTGTGGAGGCTAACGTCCCCTCTGATCTGCGGCTAGGCCACGCCCCCCGACAGTCCTTTTTGTAACAGTTTGGCATCTTATCTGGGGTACACTAGGTGCCACTCCCTACCTCCACTATAGCCTTTAATAGAGCCAGAAATTCTTTGTCTAAGCTAAGCCCTGTGCTGCAGGGCTTAGTTCATTGGCACTTCGAAAACCCGTGATAAGATGTCAAACTATTCTAAAATGGTTTGACTACTTAGTGTTAGATCCCTAGGGCACTTCTGGCTCAATAACGTCTAAAGCACACTATAGTGCCTATGGTGCTTGAAGTTTTCCTTTAAGAAACTTAAAGGTCTTCTCGTTTGGAGTAATCACATCTAACATGATAAAATCAAATGCATACAATGCTTCTCATTCAAAAGACAAGGAGACTCTCAGAACAGGATAATGAGACCTCTTTCCAGGTAGGTTGGTTCTCTCCACACGTTTTAAAAATGTTACCCACCTTCTTAGTTTCAACAGCCTGCCAAACGCAGAAACTGTAATGTCCTCTGATATTAATCAGGCCCTTGTGTATTTGGGGGAGTGAATACAAAATAAATCCTATGAAATGTTTATCACTAAAGAAATGTGCTAGTTGAATCTTTTAAAAGCCATTTGTAAATAGTAGTATCTGGAGAGTTGTGAGAGGATTTCAAATCCATTTCAAAGCCGGGCGGATACCCTTTCTTGTATGCTTTCTTACAGAGAGCGGAAGTGAGGGATTCTCGTAGAGAATTATTTGCCTCAGTCCTTCTTTATAAGACGCATTGCTGGTGTTGCACAACTGTAATGTGGATGTATACATTTTGCATTGTCAAGATGACTAAAGAAGGGGAGGTGCAGGGGAATACCTCAACTTTAGACTATGCCTTTTGACTCTTGGCAGCATACACTGAGCTGTCCATTTAGGCACAATTTTTTGTGATTGTATTTGTTGCATGTCACTACAGAGTAACCAAACCTATACTGACTTGTTAATTCCAGCGTAACTCCTATAGCAAAATGTAACTATATTTCCCCGGGAAAACAAACCAGCATACATGTTTCTGATCTAAGATCACCACGCAAATGTTACTAAGCATGTAATGCAATGTGTCAAAGCACAGAAATTCCTTTTGGTTTTGTTTTATTAGTATAATAGACATTGTGCAGTAGAAATATACTTCATGATACCATCATTAATTTATTGAAATTTTTCTTTTCAGAGATCCAGCAAGTTCTGTACGAGCTTGCCTGTCAAGTCATTAAAGGAAATTTAAAGCAGGATCAAGCTTCTAGTGTTCTTAATGACATAATTGTAAGTTAATGTACTTATTCTTGTATTTACTGTTGTGGAAGTCGCATTAAAGGGACACTCCAAGCACCCGGACCACTTCTGCCCATTGGAGTTGTCTGGGTGCCACCCTTAACCCTGCAAGTATAATTATTGCAGTTTTTGTAAACTGCAATAATTACCTTGCAGGGTTAAGTCCTCCTCTAGTGGCTCTCCTGGCACTGGAGAGTCCCTTTAAATTGAGATGATCTGCATAGTCTTTAAAATAATTTTTGGTTCATGTTACATCAAATTTGTGGCAAGGATCCAATACTTTTTACTCACCCTTGACTTCCTTACATACTCATACAACCCATACAGTGATACTCCCTAAACTCCAAATTGTATGAAATTTAAATTCCCATAGCAAAACTCCTTGTAAATCAGTCACATACTATAGTGACTGTTTGCTCCCACAACCTCTCTTTGCGATACTGAAAGGTCTATATAACCCTTGGAACACTTGCCTTATTCCAGCTGGCTCTGCCTCCGACAGGAGTGTGAGGGGGAACCTAATGTGTGGCGAGCAGCGTGCGCGCATTAGATCTTTCACATAGAAAAGCATTGAATGACTGATTTCCTGAGGGGTTTTGCACGATGCAGTAAGACGTCCAGTGTTGTTTCACAGAGTTAAACTCTGTGAAAAGCTGGGAAACTATCTGGTAGACAGCCACTAGAGGCAGTCTTAGCCCTTTAATGTAAATATTGTAGTTTTTCTGAACCTGCAATGATTTACATTGCAGGGCTAAGGGGACAGGAACACTGCACACATACCATTTCAATGATATGAAATAATCTGGATGCCTATAGTGTCCCTTTAAATGCGTTGTCAATCACTCTTAAAAAAATTGTGCCGAATATAATTCTGAAGTAATTTTATCCAGGTGGTACTTGAATCATGAATATTATGGTCCAGTTTGCAATTACTGCATTGGTTTTTAAGTGGTTAAAAATATCTAAATTGAAGTGACTGCTCTAGAGCGGTTCCCTTCTTTTGGCAGCAAATTTTCATCTATATAACCTCATTATGTCATCACGATTCTTGATATTTTGAAGACTATGAAAAAAATATCACTAGACTATAGCTTGTAAGGATTTTATGGTTCCTTAATGCTGATATTTCTGAGTTTGGGAGTAGTATCTCTCTAAACACACCCATAAACAATTTTATTGCTGTAATATATACATACCATTATAGTATTAGAATTATGTTTTTTATGCTCTTAGTTTTCTTATTTTTTCTGTGAGGTTTGTCATTGTGTAATAATGACATTTATATTTTTTAGGATTTCAGAGAAGACATGCCTTCAGTATTGGCAGATGTTTTTTGTACTTTGGGTAAGTTAGGTGGATTTTTAATACAGTGTCTTGTTTACTCAAAAATCTAAATTAACAAGTGACTTTTTTTTTTCTCATTTACTGTTTAACAGATATTGAAACTAGCTGTTTGGAAGAAAAATGGAAGAGAGACAATTTTACTCAACTGGTATCATCCTGCTTGGTAAGGATGTCTGTAATTCTGATAATATTTTTTTTTTCTCTCCTACATATGTTTTATCTTAACTTATTTAAAAATGAATTGGGCTTATGGTTGTGATTTCTGTAAAAGGACAGTCTAAGCAACATAACCACTACGGCCAGTTTTTAGTGTTTATGGTGCTTGTAGGCTTTGGTGCCACTCTACATTTCGGTGTCAAACTGTTTATGAGTGACAACCTTGTGGATGATACCATCAACGTATTGGATGTCATCAAATTGCGAAGCTTTTTGAAGCTCAGATGTTCAAATAAGGACTTGCACTGTTAGTGTACGGAAGTTTATCTATGCTCATTGAACGCGGATTTAAAAAAACAAAAATTTCACCACACTACCTACAGAATGATGCGTTTAAGTGGGCATGCTGGCTGTGTGAAGTGTGTGTACGTCCACATGATAGCTGTGTGTATCTGCTTGGTGGTGTAATGTAATGCGCAACCTCCTGTGCAGAGTGTAGGCTGGAAATACCGGTTGTTGCATCCTGACTCGTTGGGCCTGGAAAGGAGCAAGTACCATGGTAGGCACCTGCGATTGATGCAGACCATATGCTCCCTTTACTGACAGTGACCCCCTCAGGCACCTGTGTAGCTACCTTGCCCCTTGTGATTGGGTGCTAAATTGCCTCTGATTTTAATAATAAAAAAAAAATTTATGTGTGTGTGTATGACTGTGTCTTAATTGCATTTGATTTGTAGGAACCCGTGACTGGCAGACTGTTTTTTTTTTTTTTTGTGTGTGTGTTTTTTTTTAATCTCATGTTCTAGCTATGCACACTGTATTTATAGGAACACTTTTGAATCGTTTAATTTCAAAGTGCTGTTGATGGTGCCCATCCTCCGGGCCCCTCTGCTGCCTCCTCTGTCCCCTGGCTTTAATGTGGAAACTTTTCCCTTGGGCGACAGTTTAGGCAGACATTTTCAGCCTATGACTGGCCGTCTATTGAGAGAAAGTCTTAAGTGGTCAATAAAATAAGACATTGGAGATATAACTATAAAACTCCATAATAGTTGAAAGGGTGTTGTAAGCAACTTTGCATTATTGTACTGACTGTGCTGTAGAACTGCAGTGATTAGTAAAATTTGCTGCAGGTCTGGGACAGAGAGTCTGGGGAAAATTATTTTTAAAATTAAGTTGTGTATCTGTAATCAAGGTTTAAATGAACACCTCTGCCTACAGTTGAGAACCAGATCTAAGCTTAAACAATTACATTTGATTGCATTTTGCTTTCACGGTTTTTGTTGGAATATTCCATCAAGCAGAAATCAACATCTATATGTTTGGGTGACTGTTTTCATTGTTAGAGTAGTAAGTTTGATACTGCATTTTAAGACATTAGGATTTATAAAATTCTGCTTTTATTAACTGAACTTTGTGACTTTTTGTTTTTGCCAGTATTTAGTATCCGATACCATTCTGAAGGAACGTCTAGATCCTGAAACACTGGAATCTCTTGGGCTTATCAAACAGTCTCAACAGTTCAATCAGAAATCTGTAAAGATAAAGACCAAACTTTTGTGAGTATGCAATACAACTGAATTTTAATGATGAACAATAACCAGCCACTGATGGCAGTGACCTCTGGCAGTTCAGAAGTCTGCATTATGTTTACTGTGGTACCCAGCTAGTCCTAACCCTTTGAATTTTTTTACAATTAAATAATTATTGCTGTTTTTTTTTAAAAGGGACACACTTGGCACCAATACAACTTTAATGCATTTGATTGGGTTTTATTAATATCCAATATTTATTTGCCTATTTAAATATTTATAGTATTTGCACACGAAACAAATGTTTTGCAGAATGTTGCACCATAAGCCTTTATCCTGTGCCATGCCATCTCATGTCTGACAGATTTCCCTGTCAGTGTATGCATGCAGCTCAGTCCCTAACAGCAGACTGAGCTGCTTTTAACGGGACTCTTCAGCAGCAATGGTTTTTGCACAAAAAAATTAATGTCTTGCAGAATGCTGGCAAGCTAGAGACTGGAGTGTTCTTCAGGGGTTTATTAAGGAGTACTATAAATAGTTATGAAATTAAAACCTAACTTTTATTAATACATAATTAGAGAATCCAAGGTCCACAATTTAAACAAAAATATTTTGTAAGCAAGCAACCAAGAAGGTGGTAGGTGTTCAGGAAAAGATGGTGGGAGGGGTAATTTAAATTGCAACCATAAAATATGATTTTTTGATTATAGACACTCAAGAACGGTAATTGGATGTGTTGCCCTTCCAAAATATATATCTTTGAAATTAAAATGAAATATATTATATCTCCTTACAAAAAAGTGCCTAGAAAATATATATTCGAATGGAGATTAAAAAAAAAGAGAAAACAATAACAATCAAACAAAAAATGGGGAGAAGGTGGGACTATCACCTAAATCGTTTGGCTAAGAAGCTAAACTGATTGATTGTATAGTTTCTAGAATTGTATTTTCAATTGATACTAGTAACTCAGCCTAAGATGCACATACAAAGATTATATGGTCTTGTAGAGACCTATAATAACTCTAATAATATGAAATAGTGTATATATCTCTCAACTCGATATTTAACACCTAATAATTTCTTATAGAAATCAGCACTTTTATAAACTGGGGTTAAATGAGGGTAACACTCTATGCACCGGTATATAAGTTAAACATTCTTATGTACTGAAAGAAACCATTGAGCCCCTGACGCACATGTTTTGCCAAGAGTCTATCAAAATGCTGCACTATAGGCCTGTCCTGTCATGCCAGAAAGATTTCCTTATTAATAAATGCACATAGTCTCTCCCCTAGCAGAAGTGAGTGAGCTGCTTTTACTTCACAACCTGGATGCATGCAGGAATATAAACTATAAACATGTAGTGCTTACTATATATCTTCCTGGGCATACTCCCCTTCTAATGCAGGTTGGAATGCGGTTTATATCATGCAGTATAGTTAGTGGCTGAGCTGTGTGCATTCATTTGATAAAGAAGTTGGTTTCTTGAGTGGATGGGTGTGGCTAAAGAAGTCAGACTTCTGCTTAAGCATTCCACAAAGCATTTTTTTAATATGCAAAAGCCATAAAGAATAGACCATGCAAACAAATACAGCATATTAATGAGACCAAAACTATTAAATGCATTGAGGTTGTATTGGTGCCTGGAATGTTCCTTTTAAAATGCAGCATGTTCTGTATCAATAAAGCATTTACAAATCTTTTTCTCCTTTAAATTATAAAAATAACAATATGAAGAAAATGTAAACAATTTATTTCTAATATTTAGTGAGTTATAAATGTGTACTGTTTCTCTGTAAAGTTTGTCATCCTACGATATGAACCACATTCCATGTTTTAGGCAAACTGGCATTCCCTGCATTGCATTGTGGGAGTGCTTGGCTGCATTAAGACACCAATATGCAAGTGAATACACTGATCAGCCACAACATAAAAATCACTGGCAGTCGAACTTTGATTATATTGTTACAATGGCTCCCATCAAGTGAATGGGATATATTAGGCATCAAGGGAACAGTCAGTTCTTGAATTTCTTTTGTTGGAAGTAGGACAAATAGGCAAATGAAAAGATCTGACTGACTTTGATAAGGGCCAAATAGTGGTGTTTAGATGACTGGGTCAGAGCATCTACAAAATGGCAAGTCTTGGAAGACGTTTGCCTGGTCTGCTGAATTAGAGAGGGCAGCAGGATAAACTATGGAAAGAAGACAGACCGGCAGAGGCAGTGTTTTGCTCTGGGAAACCTTGGCTCCTGGCATTCATGTGGATGTTACTTTGACACATACCACCTACCTAGAGGTTGTCAAAGACTTCATGACAATGGTGTTCCCTTATGGTAGTGACCTTTTTCAGCAGGATAATGCAACCTGCCATCTGCAAAAATTGTTTAGAAATAGTTTAAGGAACATGACAAAGTGTTTAAAGTGTTGCCTTGGCATCCAAATTCCTCAAATCTCAATCAGATTGAGCATCTGTGGGATGTGTTGGAACAACAGATCCAATCCATAGAAGCTCTACCTGGCAACTTGCAGGACATAATGGATCTACTGCTAATGTCTTGGTGCCAGATACCATAAGACACATTCAGAGGTCTTGTGGCGTCCATGCAACAAAAGTGGGGCCTACATAATTTTAGTACTTACCTGGTCCTTGTGCCGGCTGAGGTCCTCCGCTCGAGCCGCAAGCGGCTCGAGCACTCCTGCCTCCATGCGAGCCGTGTGCGGCTCGAGCACTCCTGGCGGGCCGCGTGTGCCAAACGGCCCGTACAGCCTTAAGAACGCTGCTTGCGTTGCAAGCACGTTTTTAAAGGGAAAATGGGAGCCTAACCTTGCTGTCGGCTCCCATTGGTCCACGTCATTCCAGCGCCCTTATTCATGCATGTTTTCGGCGCAGGCATGATGTGAACCAATCAAATGAAACACAGGATTATTTAAACTTACCTTGCCCTAGATACTGTGCCCTATTGTGGTGTCTGTTCCCAGTACCCTTTAGTGCATTCCTTGAGTTATTGTATTGTATTCTAGTATTGACCTTGGCTTTGTTTCTTTGCCTTTCTTGTTTGCCCATCTGACTAATTACCATGCACCTAACTTGAGCTAGTTCTCGTAACCTTTTTACTACTAGTTTAGACTTTCTTTTATTCAGTACTAAGTTTGCTTTTGAGGAATTTTTATGTGAACCATTAAGCTTGTTTCCCCCCGAATCTTTCAAGTTGTGTTAAACCTTTGTTTTTCCAATTGCAGTTATAAACAACAGAAATTCAATTTATTGCGAGAAGAAAATGAAGGCTATGCCAAGCTGATTGCTGAGCTTGGACAGGATATATCTGGAAGCATAACAAGTGCTTTAATCCTGGAAAACATAAAATCCTTAATTGGTAAGGAATGTAATGAGTGGAATTTATTTCAATTTACTTACTTTTATATGCTTCAATTTATTGGTGTTTTTCCCCCCTGGTTTGTTAAGCAACTTGGACAATATCTGTAAAGTTTTTGTAATTTCTTAGATTAAATCTTGTTGCTAGTGTATGTTTTCAAGGAATTATACCCGAATATTTGTTTTACCTTTAAACCCTCTTTTACTCACTAACTCTTTAACTAAACTTTTAAATATCACGATCTGTTCCATAAAACCCTAGTTGCTATGCTGAAACCTCAGTTGCTAAAGCTCATATTGTATGGCTACATTGTGTAGAAGTAGTTGTTATGAGAGATTCAAGCACTGAGGCACTTTATCTTAACTACAGTATTTAACAATTAAATAGCTATCTGTGAGCATCCCAGGAATTGGTCTTAAAGGGTCATTATGGTCACCAGAACCACTAACACTTAATTTAGTGGTTCTGGTGTCCGTAGCCTTTCCCTGTTGGCCTTTTAATGTAAACACTGCTTTTTCATAGATTTGAGTCCCTCGCCTTTTGAAAGTGCAGATTTCAGCCTCAGTGCTTTTCTTTGTAAAGATTTGGCTTTGGATCTTTTGATCAGATATTTCTATAAAGCAGCTGTTAATACTCATTCTCCTCTTCAGAATATAATTACTTATTTGGATCTGAATCTGGTCTATGAATCCCTTACTAAATACTCCATTTAAACCTCAAGACAAATGCCTTCTGAAACATTTAACACTCAAAACAGTCTTCTCTGTTGCTATAACTGCTAACAAATGTACAACAATTACAAGCATTACCTTCCCCCTATCTGTATATTGGTTTCCATTAAGACAAAATGGTTCTGCGTTTAGAACTGCCCTTTTATCTAGGGTGTTCATTGCCTCTGTCAAACGAGAGGTAGTGTGCCTACATTTTGCCATTGTCCTACCACTGGAAAAGAAGTTTCACCACATGGCAGGGTTTTGCTTTGATATTTGCCGAGAACTCTTCTAAATAGTTGCTCACCCTATGTTATTTACAGCTAAAAAGCTATTCGCATCTAATCAGTCCTTCACAAGGTGTGTCAATAATAGGAACACTCCATTTCAAAACTTAGTAATTCTGTGTAATTCTTTTGAAATCTTAGCTTTCAATAGTTGCAGTTCTAGTATCTGCAACTAATGCAAGTCCCACCCTTCTTCCCTACAACAAACTTTCTTATCTTTGCTAGGAAATGCGTATTTATGGGTTTCCTATAAGCTTTTTAAAATGGAGTGTTCCTTTTAAGTACTGAAGGAGTTTTCCCCATGTTCAATAAGGAAATGATTTTGTACCCTATTTAATTATTCATATTTTGCAGTATGTTAATGTCTATCAGTGAAGACTAACCCCTAGATGTTCCCACACTACATTTATTTTGATGCTTAACTAGCATTTTAGTTCAGGGACATCTGGGGTGCATACAGGTCTGTAGAATCATAAATCCCACAGCAATTGTGATTATGTGTATTCTTGAAGTACCTTAAATTGCTAAGTAGTTTAAAAAAAAAAAAAAAAAAGCTCCGAGTTCTCTTATAGGATCGCAGATCTGTTAATTTGTCATATGTATTTCCCTCTTAACCACTAAACACCTGCATATACGGTCGTCTTCTTCCCTTATTCAGAAATGTAGATTTTATAAGCACAATACCAAATTTAGAGTGTTTTTATTGTTTCAATTCATATCACATCAAATGTAATTTTGAATTTTTGATGAAACAGTATCTTGCTGATCTAATCGTTCATTATTTGAAATAATGAGCACCTACATTGTGGGAAGTTATTAGTCTTGTTTGATGCATGTGCCATTGGATAAGAGGAGGAAAAGGCAGGTTATAGAGAATATTCCTGTTGTGTACTTTGACTTCTCTCTGCTTCAGCCCTTTGTGTCTGTATTTTATGTAAAGAGTGTTTTACGTGGTTCACTTGAAAACTGAATAGGTCCGATGTAATGTTGTGAAATGGTGCAACGTGGACTGTTTGGGTAATAGTTGGGGAAAAATAAACGCTATATAAATCTACTGTTTTTGTAGGAATGTTTAAAATGTAAGACTATAAAAAATGTGAATACAGGACTAGCTGAATCTTGTGTGCCCGGTTATTTTTGCAACGACCGTCTCTTTCTTTAATTGCATGTGCTGAACTGGTAGCGATATATTTATGTGGTTGCTTACATCAGGTTTGTTTTTGTTTTTACTAGTGTCAGATTAAAATGGGTTACATCAATACATTTTGCTTGTTGCAGAACTAGGTTATGGCACTAGCTGCTATTCAGTTCAGATTATCTTCAGGGTTAGAAAATTACCTATTTTAAAGGTGAAGGTTTTGTTACAAGCCCAGTTTGACTTGCATTGCATGCACTTTAAATCCGAGCATGCTCATTAGTCTTCTTTTAAAGATGGCTTGTCAATCCACCCTTGAGGGATACAGTGGATTGTGCTTCCTACATTTCCAGATCATATGTAGATTTTATTATATTGTCAGCTGAATTTGAGTGTGTATAAGCTGAACATGCAGCCACGATAGACCCAACACCATTTAAGATGCATTCTGGGATTGCATATAGCACAGGTTTCCAGCCAATGTTCTTACAAATTGACAAAGCTGTTGTTTGTATTTGTATGTCAGCTAAGAAGACTGACACTACGAACTGAAGCGACAGAATTTATTCAGTTTTACATTTGCTACAATTTGAGCACTGCTGTTTAATTTCCAAATCTGTTTTCTTTGTGTGTGTGTGTGTGTGTGTGTGTGTGTGTGTGTGTGTGTGTGTGTGTGTGTAACAAACCCGACTTATAGGACACACAATTAAAATAAACCTGTGCCCCACCATAACAAGGTCCCTTTCTGCTTTCTAACTGTGTCATAGTTCCATTCAGTTTAATAATACAATATTCTCCAAATGACCAGTAAAGGTATAGATCAAACCCTATGTACTTACTGCCTGGATTGTGCTCAGACAGTACACACTGCTAAATCTCAGAAGGGGATCTCCATCTGCACACATGGTGGCCGTTTGAAGTGACCTGCACATCTAATAGTGTGCATACAAATCCTCATCATTAGATCTAGAAATGCTGTATCTGTCATCATTACATCTATTAGATATAGAAATTCTGGCAGTTTGGCAAGCCTGTAGTGATGCAATTTCCTTATCTTAAGGTGTAATCATGTGTGTTTTAATTGGCAGATTCTTTTTAAAATGACCCTATTTTATAAACAATCAAGTTTAATTCAAAATGTGAGTGGAGTGCTGCACACAAGGGGTGTACAGTGAAGCACTGTGATGGTGTCAGAAGCCCACCAGCATCACAATATAGTGTGCAAATAAAAAAATGGTTTACTTAGTCAAAAGGACAAGAAAATAAACGTGTCTCTAAACGTATAACTCATTGTAACATTACTGATGTCAGACTGTTCTATAATTTTTTGGGGGGATTCTACTTCCTCAAGCTGTGTTTCAAGCATTATTTCATGCTAAAATTACATGTGTTCTGTTTAGGATGCTTCAATCTGGACCCAAACAGAGTTCTGGATATCATCTTAGAAGTTTATGAATGCCGACCTGAACAGGATGACTTCTTTGTACCATTAATAGAATCTTATATGGGCATGTGTGAACCTCAAACACTGTGTCATATCCTTGGTTTCAAATTCAAATTTTACCAGGTAAGAATTTTCTATAATGCTTTTGAAATGTCCTTTTTTTGTGTTTGTATTTGGCAAGGCCAACCCTTAAGGGGTATGGGTGGGTCCAAGGGACAAGATCTGCATTTTTAGAGGGTAAGCTCATCAGGCGTTAAATGGGCAGCAGAATCGGCTACAAAACACAAAGAAATAAGAGTAAATATGTGTGAGACGTTCAAGGGACACTCCTGGCCCTTGTTTTTGGAAATGAATGACAGAGCTTGTTGTACTGTAATCTATGTTCTAGTGAATAAAAGTGGTTATGGAGAGTTTCTTTAAATACAACATAATTTTAAATGATAGATAATCAAATTGCAAATTACTCTTTCCCCCTCATATCGGTCATTTTGGTCTGTGCCAGTAGGCACAAAGATAAGAAGGCTTTGCATGTCTGTTATTAGGAAAACCCTACTCTTGGTGTCTCCTGTGTGCCTTCAGCCTATGGGAAAGCATTGCCTGCAAAGGGAAGGATGGAGGAGGGTCAGAATGATTTAATGCAACAGGAGTGAGTGTGAGAAGAAAACAAGTTTTATCTATGTATCTCAAATCAGACATAATGTATAGATAACTTTTAAGCTTGTTATGGGAAGCAAGCCTGTGCTTCCCGAACAGGGACTCAGAACAATAATTAATGCTCTCACCAATAGACAGTGGAAAACAAAATATGAGCTTTTAATAGTATGAAGGGAAGACACACTTAACATGAGTCAAGACAGATTGTTAGAAAACTGCAAACCTTTATCTGTCATGAGAGGTTAACTTTAAAATTAAGTGGTCTGGGTTCCAGGTCCCTCTAGTGTTAACCCTGCAGCTGAAAACATAGCAGTTTCAGAGAAACTGCTATGTTTCACTGAGGGTTAATCCAGCCTCTAGTGGCTGTCTCACTGACAGCCGCTAGAGGCGATTCCGCGTTTCTCACTGTGAAAATAACAGTGAGAAGACGCTGGACGTCCATAGGAAAGCATTGAGAAATGCTTTCCTATGGGCGGTTTGAATGCGTGTGTGGCTCTTGCCGCGCATGCACATTCGGCGCTGACTGCGGCAGTAGGCGGAGAGTTGCCCGGCGCTGGAGAAAGGTAAGTTGCTGAAGGGGTTTTAACCCCTTCAGCCCACGGGAGTGGGACCCTGAGGGTGGGGAAGACCTAAAGATCCTATAGTGCCAGGAAAACAAGGTTGTGTGAGCAAGACATAGTGCCTAGTGCTTGCATTCATGCAGGGTTCTATGGGAAGATGTTTGTGAGGATGCCATTGTATACTTAGAGCATCTTGGTAATGTAGTGAGCCTATAATCCATCAGTGTAGTGCAGAATTAGGTTTATTTATGATTCTACTGCTCACTTAACACCAGTAAATATTTGTTTTCTTGACTGAACAAAAACAAAAATCATCTCCAAAAAAACCTGACAATCCCACTTCAAATGTCTTAAGAATAAAAAAAAAAAAATATTTAAAATGCAAAAAAAACATGTTTTTAAAATTATGTTTTTCAATAACATTAACATACCAATGTTTTATATTACAGGAACCTAATGGGGAGACTCCCTCATCTTTGTACAGAGTTGCAGCTGTTCTTTTACAGCAAACTCTCATTGAATTGGAGGATCTATATGTACATGTAAGTGCCTTTGTTTATCTTTCACCTTCTTTAACATAAAATGCATGCAACAGACTTCAAGCTAACCATCCCCTGCATTTTATTTCTGTAGTGTCCAGCTTTGTTAATATTTCAGACAGCAGCGGTCCTTAGCTTGCCAGACATTCCTTCAGCTCAAAGACTTAAATTAATTATTTCTATTTGCTTTAAAATAAAAGAGGCACTGCACAATGCTTGCATTATTTCCAGTTTTTAGTAAACACATTGTTGTAATATATTTAATGTTTTTTATTATATTGTTTACCTGAAAATGTGTACCATGGTACTTTCAATGTACATGCCTTAACCATTTTTCTCCTAGAATTGAGTATACACTTTTTTTTTTTTCCTTTTATGTATTTAGCAGAATGATATTTATCCCATAAAGCCTCACCCTCGTTTATATTTAGGAATGATTAGCAACCTGTAATGGAACAAATTCCTTTGCCATAAGCCACTAATCACTAACTTGATAAAAATATAAGCTCAACCGTGGTTTCCAATACTAAAGGGATTTTTAATGGGTCATATCATTCTTAGTCTGGGAGGGGGCATGAGTTAATTTAGTCTACCATCTTGCTGTTGGCACTGGTTTAGTATTCCAGAGATTGAAAACATAGCTGTAACCGTTTTTAAATACATTTATTTTAGAAATTTACAATTTAAGTCTACTGTATGTGGACAATATGCTCACATTCTTTTTTAAATTAATGTTGCCGCTTTGAAAAAGCAATGCTGCTAGTTATGCCTTCAGGGTCATTACAAATACCTAAAAGCAAGGTATTTGACCATTTATATTTATCTGTTTTTTTTTGTTTTTGTTTTTTTTTTGGTCACACCTACTGAAGGTGTGTTTTTTTTTGTTTTTTTTTAGTTTGATAACCATTAAAGGACCACTCTAGTGCCAGGAAAGCATACTCGTTTTCCTGGCACCCACCCTCAGGGACCCACTCCCGCCCGGCTCTGGAAAGGGGTAAAAACTTACCTTTTTCCAGCGCTGGGCGGGGAGCTCTCCTCCTCCTCTCCGCCTCCGATCCTCCCCGTCGGCTGAATGCGCACGCGCGGCAAGAGCTGCGCGCGCATTCAGCCGGTCACATAGGAAAGCATTCATAATGCTTTCCTATGGACGCTTGCGCGCTCTCACTGTGATTTTCACAGTGAGAATCACGCAAGCGCCTCTAGCGGCTGTCAGTGAGACAGCCACTAGAGGATTAGGGGGAAGGCTTAACTAATTGATAAACATAGCAGTTTCTCTGAAACTGCTATGTTTATAAAACAATTAGTTAACCCTAGCTGGACCTGGCACCCAGACCACTTCATTAAGCTGAAGTAGCCTGGGTGCCTAGAGTGGTCCTTTAAGACCTTGTAGAACATTGTATACTCTCTAAAGCAATTCATTTCCCAAGTATTTTATAAAGGTTGTACAAATAAGTAGTCAAATTTAAAACATCTTGCAAATTTACAAAATGGTTTTTCGTTTGTCTGAAAAGCAATCTACACACAAAATTGCTGTTTTATTATATCCATGCTTCAAATTGATCTTAGGCTAATATTTTTTTTCAATCAAAAAGTGCTCTTAGTGAAGCAAAGAATCCTCCATACAATCTAGCGTCTCATTATGTGTGGTATTACATTTTGTAAGCTGCAAGGTGTGTATGTTTGATGAAATGATGACAAGGACATTAAATTTGCTATGTTGCTGTGTAGCTACTGCCTCTAGACAGCACTATCTTTGAAGAACACAAGAAGGAAGTTCTAGAAGCTAAACAGCTTGTGCGAAAGCTAACGTTGGTAATTCTATCATCTGATAAATCTGATGAGAAGGAGAAGGACAAAGACAAGGATGAAGAAAAAGCTGAAAAGGTAAGGAACTCTTAGAGACAATATCTTTCACTGCTATCGGTGTTGTATTCGAGCTGAAAGCAATGATCTGTCAGACAGACTGCAGGCAAAAAAAATATACACATTTCAAGTTTGGGAAAAAAAGAACCTGTTCACTGGGAGGATGTCCCAGGTCAGTGTATTTGTGTACCTAAACCAAAGAATGATGGAACGGTAGTAGACTTCATTGGAAAGTAGGAACTACATTTTCTCATGAACAAGTGTGGCAATTGTCAGCCATTTCCCACCAGCCATCACTCTCGATAGCTACAGGCATCTTCTCCCAAGCAACACACCAAATAAGGCTTTTCATTATTCATGAATGAAAAGATCTACAAAGTGAGATCTGCTGTAGACATTCATGTTCAAGGGAGAACACCTCTTTGTTTTGTTTTTTTATGTGTTCTGTGTAAATGTTCTACCTACCTTCATCTAGAATTAGCTAATGGCTAGGAGCCCATAAACTCTTGGCTTTAGTTTTTATTTTTTTTAATCTTTTTCCCCCCCTTTTCTTTCATTAATGAGCTTCTCAGCCGTCATGCGCTGGGGCCATGTGAACCTTCTCACACACAGTTAGTAGCGCCCATGCAACCACTTGCTATTATATAGAACATTGTGATGATGTTTTTAGATATCTACTGTTACTAGTCAAAAGATATAAGAAATATAGCAATTACAGACGGGGCAAAGGGATTAAGCGGAAATATTTTTTTTTCCCTTTAAAATAAAAATAAAAAAAATCCATCAAATAGGTGATTAGTTTACATATGATATTGTAATGTATTCATTGAGGTACCTGACAAATATATGCATGACATTAATACACTTGAAAATTAGTCTGTTGGCAAAATGCATGGATAACCTGGAGCCTTCAGAACCTTCCTTAATCACCCTGCATGGCCTAAGTGCACCTGGCAGATCCAGGAGAGTTGTATGATTGAAACTAGTTTCAAAGTATACTGCTTGGAATCATTTTATATTTTGTTGAATTTAGCGTGTGGAATCTGGATGTAAATAAATATTTGAAACTGTACTCCAGAGATGGCTCAAATGAGCAGAATCAAAATACTAATTCAGGGTTTATTGTTTCAGCAGTGTGATTTGATTCTGGTCATCAGTGAAATTATCAGCTTACAGAGAATTTTATTTTTTAAACATGCCTAATTCCTGCTACCAATTTGCCATTTGCTAACCTATTACAGTTAACTAATATTCATTTTATTAGAATATAGTTTTCTTTGCTTACATATTGTAATTTTTTATTTTTTATATAAAAAATCACTTAAATCATTTTTATACAAAAAGGAGGCCTGATATAATGCCAAACATATCTGCACACACACCAGTCAAGCCATAAGACTTGCTTTTCCCAGAGAAATCTCAAATTTGTAGTAATGTTACAATCGCAAGGGATTCTGGGTGGGCATATGCAAATTAGTTCAACAAAGAATCACCTTTTTTGATTCACTATTCCATTTAAAAATAAAAAATTTATTTTTATATATATATATATATATATATATATATATATATATATATATATATATATATATATATATATATATATATATATATATATATATATATATTCCCAGCAACCAGGCTGAATGGCTTTTATCGCCAGGTGCCTTAGGCAAGACCCATAGATATCCATCATCATATTTAAATGGCTGCACTCATGGTCTTGCAAATAAGAATGGGTAAAAGTACAATCAACGTTTCAGTCCTCGTCTGGGGCTTTCATCAGGATAAGATTTTTATTTATCCTGAAGAAAGTCCCAGACGAGGGCTAAAATGTTGATTGTACTTTTACCGACAATGGAATAAAGAATGGATTTTTATTTGCAAGACCATGAGTGTGTGTGTGTGTGTGTGTGTGTAGCATTTCTCAATTTGCTATAATTTAGAGTTTAGTGTGTGTGTGTATATATATTGCACGGTTCTAAGAAAATAGCGTAGACTTTCTATGTATAATAAGTAAATGTCAAAATTGCTTGGTATCACTTGGGTTTCAGTTTTTATTTCAACTAGTAATTTTACTGTAATTTTTTTGTAAAACTTTTATGGCCTACATATTTTTTTTTGATTGATGTCAAAAGTAAAGGGCCATTCTGAAAAGAAATAAATAAGCTTTAATTTAATTCCTTCTTTATTATTGCAAAGGGAATGGTTTGTTTAGTTAAATTGCTCTGGCTTTCCCATGTTGTGATGAGTATATTGAAAAAGCATGCCAAAGGGAATAAATGTTCTGTATACACAGTAAAGAAATATTGTGAGTATATTTATCCATTTTTTTATTGGAAGATGGAATTCCTTTTACATGAAATGATTTCAGGAACATCGGGCCATGAAGATAGATGGGATTACTTTTTAGTAATTACTGCTAATATGTTTCTAGCCTCCAGACAACCAGAAGCTTGGCTTATTGGAAGCACTGTTAAAAATCGGAGACTGGCAGCACGCTCAGAACATTATGGATCAAATGCCTCCGTTTTATGGCACCTCTCATAAATCGATTGCCATAGCTCTGTGTCATCTTATTCATGTAACGATCGAACCGCTCTATCGGAGGTAAGTTCATTTACTTAATACTAGCAAGATTACAGACCTGTTACAAACCTTCTTGTGAACTATTAATCTTTCGGATGTTCAGTCATGGTGTTTATGATACTGAATTCTTCAAGCTGGGCATGTATATCAGGGAGAATAGCAAAGTGTTGAAGCACCTCTTGAAAATTATCCTACAGATGCATAATTGGACATTTTCTTTATTCTAAGTACCGTATTTATCGGCGTATAACACGCACCTCATTTTCAGAAGGAAATTCCAGGAAATTTCCCCCCTCCCATAGTATTCCCCCCCTCATCCCATAGTGTTCCCCCCCCTTTCCATAGTATTCTCCACCCCTCCCATAGTATTCTCCCCCCTCATCCCATAGTATTCTCCCCCCTCATCCCATAGTGTTCCCCCCTCATCCCATAGTGTTCCCCCCTCATCCCATAGTGTTCCCCCCCTCATCCCATAGTGTTCCCCCCCTCATCCCATAGTGTTCCCCCCCTCATCCCATAGTGTTCCCCCCTCATCCCATAGTGTTCCCCCCTATCCATAGTATTCTTCCCCCCCCATAGTATTCTCCACCCTCTCCCATAGTGTCCCCCCCCCCCCATCCCATAGTGTCCCCCCCCCCCCCCTCCCATAGTATTCTCCACCCCCTCCCATAGTGTCCCCTAGTGCACTCTTTGCCTCTTGTCCCATATTTACTTACCTGTCTTGAAGCGTGGGCCGGCTTCACAGCGCGCACCGTGGTACTGGAACTTCAATTTCAGGTTCCGGTTTCCGGCGGGACTGAAAGGAAGTGCACACTTCCTTTCAGTCCCACCGGAAACCGGAACCTGAAATTGAAGTTCCAGTACCGCGGTGCGCGCTGAACACCTGCCCACGCTTCAAGACAGGTAAGTAAATATGGGATATCGGCGTATAACACGCACCCATCATTTCCCCCCTATTTTCAGGGAGAAAAAGTGCGTGTTATACGCCGATAAATACGGTATATAATGCCTAGTAATGGAAGCATCTTGTGTGTGGTGTGACATATGCCCCCAAATTTACTTTTATTGTTTCGCATTCACAGTTGTATTTAATATTGCTTATGGCATCCAGCTAATGGTTTGCATGATGTCATAGATTGCAGTACTAGTGAATCAGGCAATGAAAGACCCAAAAGCAGAGTCCCACTACAAAAAACAAAAACTCCTCAAATCCTTGACACCTATGCAAGATAATGTTACTCTCTTGCATCTTATTTGTTATCCAGTCGAGATGCACCTTAGCAGTCTGTCAAATATTTTATTTATCCAACTGTGGCTTTTTTTTTTTCTTACAGAGTGGGCGTTCCTAAAGGGGCCAAAGGTTGTCGCGTTCCTCGTTTGCTGAGTAAGAAGGCTCCAAAACTAGTAGAATGTTTTGAAGACTTGAGGAAAGATGTTTTCAGCATGCTTTGCTTCCTTGGCCCTCATCTTGCCCACGATCCCATTCTGATGGCAAAAATTGTCAGGCTTGGCAAAGCACTGATGAAAGAGGTTTGTGTTGCCTGTCAGCAGAAATGCTTATCTTTTCTATACACTCTATTGTTAGTGATGACAACCAGCAAGTGGAAACAGGGGCTGGTTTTATTCTTCTTGTTTAGTTTGTGTCCTTTTAAATTAGGGATATCTTGGGCTGTTTCACAGTGCTCATTTCATGTAACACAAAATGTTCAACGTTTCCAAAAACAGTTTTGTGAAGCCTGTGCGGTCTTTTTCTGGGAGGGTCATTGACTCTTACTTATTAGCTGTTTCTAGAATAGTGGTAGGCAACATTCAGCACTCCAGATGATGTGGACAACATGTCCCCTAATGCTTTGCTGGCATTTTGGCTGTAAGACCATTATGGAAAATCTATTCTAAAACATCTGGAGTGCTGAGGTTGCCATCTTCTTTTCTAGAATCTATAGCTGCTCTGTCACTGTGCTGGTTGTGTTTTTAAATTAGCTCGCTTTGTCCCTCTATTTTTTGTAATCTTTTTTTGTTAAATGTATCTTAGTTTTTTTTTTTTTTAGTTATGCATGAGGAAAAGTAGGGATTACTTTTTGTCCTGGGGAGCTTGATCTTTGGCAAATTTTGGCAATGGCCAGACTCTAAGCAGAGTTTTATTTAGGTTGCTTATCTAATTTACTCACAATCCATGAGTCACAATAATTTTACAGAAGGTCTAATATGAGACTTAAAAGGGACACTATAGTCACCATAACCATTTCATATATTCAAATTAGTTATACTGCCTCATGTCCCCTGGAATGGGAACTCTGATAGGCTAAAAGCAGTCAGATGACACCCTCAGCCAGTCACAGCTGCCCATTGCTGCTCAGGCTAATACTTTCTCACTAGCCATAGCAACACAGAAGGGGATGGACTGCTGGCATTTCGCATTAATACATAAAAAAATCACAGAATGATTGACACTGAATGAAAGGGCTGCACCACTGGACTCCAGACACTATAACCAGTTCATTGAGATGCAAATACAGTGTTCCTTTCATGGTCAGGGAAGAACAAAATTGAGGGGCCCAGGTATTAGGATCCAGAAAAAAAAAAAAAAAAAAAAAAGATAAATATAAATAAAGGCATGTGACAAAGAGGGGAGTATATCATTAAGATACAGGGGGCATAAGGAAAAAAAAAAAGCATGACATGGCTGTCTTAGCATGTTTTTCTTATTGCCTTTGTGCAAGCTGTTGCATGTCTTATCTCATTATTTGACACCATCTGTCTATATCTTTATATTCTAAATGGGGCATCTAGGTACACTTTAGAAAGAGACAAGAAAATAGCTGCATGACCATACGCAACAGTGCATTTTTTTATAGCCTTACTTTTGGACGGCCCCCGAACGACAATTAAACATATTTAACCTGCTTGTTTGCTCCTCTCCCTTTTATCTCTTCTCCCACCATATAGCTTATCTGTTGGCTGACCTGAGCAATTAGTTAAGTTGCACAGCAGCAGGAGCCTGTTAATAAACTGAGATGCGCTAACGTTTGGCTTATGATTTTAAATTATACCTGTATTTGTACAGAAATACATTTTTAAATCGAGTTCACACCGTGTGCAGCTTGATGGTGAGACAGAAAGCTGTACTGCTTCGATCACTGGGTAAAAAGCATCTATCGCCATTTTCTGGTGGTTAAACATTATATAAGGTTCTGAATAAAACTGAACACTAGCATTTTGGAATAAAAAACAAAAACAAATGTGACACAGATTTTTGACTGCAGATTTTATATAAATATCTGTGGTCCTTGTTCTTTAAAGGCAGAATTATAATGGCTATACTCATTGGTTTCATCAGAAGCACAGTTTGAGACTCAAAAAAAACTTGTCAGAATAACTGCACAATCTTAAAATGCACACTGGGGAGGAATTTTTTTTTCTCGGATTTTCCGAAGATAACGAAGCTCCTTCGATGCACAACATTAAAACATGTCTGTTCTCAGACAGTTTGTGTATATTTAATATCACTAATCCCTTGCCCCACTGTGTCCCTGTTTCTGTTTTTCGCGGCCCACTCTGAAATCTCTGGGCACAACACAATCGTTGATAGTGAGTTTTTGTTTTGTTTTTTCATCCATCTGTGAGCAATTCCTACACACATTTCTCTGTACATGAATAATCCAGGGTTTGATTACTTTGTGAAAAATCCCATCTAGTGCAATGTTTTTACAATTTACGTGTATCCCACCTTATTATTGGAAAACTGCAAACCATGTAATTGTTAATTGACTCTCTTTTTTTGGGTTCTTGAAGTATCAGTCTGATTCAAGTAAACCGGAGGAAAAAGAACGAATGGTAAGTCTAAGCATTTGCATTATATCCCATATGTGGCCCTCTGTTACATGATGATCAACAAAAACCTTTAAAACTAAACAAAAAAATCCAAGCCTAAGCAATGGTGTAAGGAAAAGAAAGGGTAAGGCAATATAGACGCAAGACAAATGTAACACAGCATATTACATATTTCTATTAATTTGAGATTATAAGTAATTCATTACAATGTGATAGCTTTTCAAGAAACCTGACATATTTTTAATCTAAACATTTCCTGCTAGTATATTGGTCTGTATGTTTGAGCAATACCGTCCTTCTTGTCTAGTGGAACCTGTTGGAAAACTGTGGCATGGTGGAACATGCTCAGATTGTCCAGGGCAAATAGAGCATTGTGTAGATCATGAGCATCTTTTCCATCCCCTGACTAGGTTGCTGTGGCTTTTCTCATCTTAATGGGATTCTCTCACATCCAGTACTGCAGTCTAGGCCTACAAAAAATCCAGTGATGTAGCCGGTTATGGCCATTCGTTATGGCCACTTGTGTTTTGCCCTTTAGTGGTTGATTATTCCTCGACTATTAAAGCAAACTGCAGAATACTGGTGATGCCATAAGAGCTTCTGTATTTGCTTCTGCTTGCTATAGTGATTAGCCACCCCTTAGAAATTTCTGTACACTATTTAGAAGCATATGTTTGTATTAATAGACTTATGTTTCAATAGAATTTGCTGGCATTCAAAAGCTGTGTAATAACATTTCTGACTGCCCCGGAGTAACCACTTTAAAAATGTTGGTGATAAAGCTTTTTTTAAGACATCATTAATGGCAAGTGTTCCAATATAGTCTAATTAGTTCTTATTGTGTAGCAAGTTATGAAAAGATGGCAGCCAGCACGAAAATGATCTGCAAGGTTGAGATGATTTATAGACTGCTGTAAAAGTGCAGATAATTCTTAGCTAGTTGAGGAGATTCCTAATGATAATATGCTGGAGTTTAGAGTGGAGAGACATGGTTTGTGGTGTTACTCATGTGTCAATGGAAATTCAGGTTTCTTTTGTAATGATGAAAACCTAGAGTGGTCATTCAATTTCATTTTAGTAACATTACATCTATATTGTGGTAGCCAAATGTCTAAGCAATTATATAGATTTCTTTTCCCCCATCATCAACCCAATAACTCTTACTCGCTACTTTATAAAGTTCCTACTGCATTTGTCATAGAATTGCTACGAAAGCATTTACCCTCCATCCATCTCACAATGTGTGTTCTTAGTGTATTAACTTGGTTATCCAGGAAAGTATGAACATGATCCCAAAGTGCTCTCTCAGTATTGGACCCAATAGCCATGTTATTAATACTTTCGCATGAAACACTGTCCCATCAGCAAGGGTCAGAAAAATTTAATGGTACCAGAAACTGTACGTTTCTTGGAGTCCCTAAAGTAACCTGTAATTCATGGAAATCTAACCACGCTCATCCACGATGACTTTTTCTTTTAGGACTATCTGTTCCTAATATAAGGGATCTGTGTGATGGCAATTAAGTCAAGTAGGGGATGAAAAGCATAGTGCATAGCCAGAGATATTTTTTTGGTAAAAGGTGTTCATGAAACAGAGTATTTGCTTTTGGTTGATCTCACTTACTCGACATACAGGGTTATTTACTAAAGCGAGAATCAAGAGACTTTGAAATTTAAGGACAAAGTAACGGAACTCGAAGCATAGAGGAATTGGAGAATATTTCCAGCTTGGCTTTATTGACCTTAAACTTGAAATTCACTTTAAATTCTCACTTTAGTAGATAACCCTCTGTGTGTCAGAAATGTAAATTGCTGTAACGTTAGTGAAAGCCTCTGATCATTGTTATTCCCTCTCAATGTATTTCTTGACAGGAAGTCTTGTTCAGTTGCCTGCTGAGCATTACAGATCAGGTTTTATTGCCTTCGCTTACGCTCATCGATTCGAATGCGTGCATGTCTGAGGAACTCTGGGGGATGATTAAAACCTTTCCTTATCAGTATAGGTAAGCTATAATTTATGATAACAAAGTTGATACTTGTTATTAAAATTTTAAATGAGCTATTTTTTCACGTTTACCTTTTATGTGAGTTGATAATGTATCATTCAATAAATTACGTTCTGTTTTGATGAAACACTCATTTTTCACCTTTAAATAGAAGTCATCAGTATTCTACACCTCTCCATTTGGACAGCCTGTCCTGCTACTTCTAGTTTAGTTCCATTGCATTTGTCCCAAGCACCTGCCTTGCAAAGGTTTATCAATTAACTGTTAAAGGGACACTCCAGGCACCCAGACCACTTCTGCCCATTGGAGTGGCACACACTTCTTGCACACACTCACATCATTTTAGTTATTGTTCCCTACCTTTGGGAGTTGGTATGGGGCCTCTCTCTGGGGTCCAGTGGGGATCTTCTCCTACCTACTCCTCACTGCTCACTCACGCATGCAGTTTAGTGATGCCGGACCGGAATGACGTTCTATTCCGGCACCCGGCATCACTACAGAGGGCGCGCGCGGGAGCAGTAAGGAACAGGAAGACTGAGCTCCCTCGCTGTTGCCAGCGACTTCACCTCCCCGGCCGGGTAAATTTTAGCAGAGTAGGCACCTGTAATGTGGGGGTGCCTACTCTGCCTTAGTAAGCATGGCAAACTCGCGGCTCGCCCTAGGCTGTCACTGCTTTGTGTGTGTGAGTGTGCAATTAAAGGAACACTATAGTCACTAGAACCACTACAGCTGAATGTTATGGCTTAAGGTTGCCTGCAGACTTTTCAATGTAAACACTATCTTTTCAGAGCAAAGTAACACCTTTAGCGGTAGTCACACAGACTGCCACTAGAGGTGCTTCCTAGTCCAGTGCTGCATGAAGTCGCTAAACGTTCCCCATAGAGATGCATTGACCCAATGCATCTCTTTGATTAGATGCTGATTGGTGCAGCGCTGTGTTTTTGTGCACATGTGCAATAGCTTCCCAATGCTTTCCTATGGGAAAGCATTGGATTGTCTTAAATCATCAAGACTGTTCATCTCAACCATGGAGGCTAGACAGGTGTGGCATGGGAGAAAAGGTGAGTAAAATTACCATTTCAGCGTGTTCATGAGTGGGGCCAGTCACCTAAAATATCACATCAGGACTATAGTGTCAGGAATACATGCTTGTATTCTTGACAGTATAGTGTTCCTTTAACCCCTTAAGGACACATGATGGAAATATTCTGTCACGATTCCCTTTTATTCCAGAAGTTGTGTCCTTAAGGTTAAGTAGACATATGTTTCTTTGTCCCTTTATAACCTCTTCAGAGCCAGAGGGGAATACACTGCATTGCTTTGTAAGTTTTTCAGTATACCACTGATATAAATGTTGCTTTGCTCCTAGCTTTAATGCCTCTGCCTGCAATCGTAGTGACATTTGTCAAGATCTGGTTTAATTTATTGCAGAGAGAGTGTTAATAATCCATATCTAGCCCCTTACAAAGAAGAATTGAATATAATCTAAGCGGCAGATCCACAAATGTGCCTTTGTATAGTTAGATTGCAAGACCGTTGGAGCAGGGCCTTCTTCACCTTTTGTTTCTGTTAATTTTTGTATGTCAATTACTTGTCCCCATTCTCTGATTAGAAGCTGTGTTCCTTGCTGTTTCTTAGTCCCAGAGGTTCTGATTTAGAGATGATTCTCTGATGAGATAAAATAGTTACCAAAGTTCAAACTAGGCTATTTTGCATAAAATAAGCAACTTCTTTATCTGTCTTTTTTTTTTTTTTTTTTTTTTAAATGGAACTAAAACTCTAAAGTGTTTTTTTTTTTCATTAGATTCACTCTCACAACAGGCATTACAGATTGCACTTCATTGTATATACTTAGTCTTGTTTATTTTGTTTGATTCAAGATATCATCTGTATGGACTTTGGAAAAATGAAACTTACAACAGCCACCCATTGCTAGTCAAAGTTAAAGCACAGACCATTGACCGAGCTAAATATATCATGAAGTAAGTAAACACAACTATATTAATCTATAATTTTGTTGGATATTTCTGTATTGTGTATGCAATAATGAAATGGGCATTGTGATCTGTTTAAAAAAACGAACAACAATACTTGAACTTAAATTTACGTTAAATACAAGATAACAGATACAGAAAGAAAGTATTGGAATGTTATTAAAAATTCTTCATGGGTTTTTCCCTCTTTTATTGTGCCTGGAAACCACCAATGTAGTGCAAACTGGAGTCTACAATTAATTTTTCAAATCACGAATGTGAGAATTCCAGATAGAGAGGGGGACATTAGCTTGGTACAAAAAAAATGAGCAAACCTACTTGTGGTTTTTTTTTTTTTTAAATCTGATTGCGGGCTGAAGAGCTTTCAGTTAAAAACTGACATCTGAGTGACCACCTCCTTTAGAAAGCTAGGGAAGCACCAAATTTAACAGAACAAGTTGCTGTTTGGGGATAACTCCCTGCTAAGTCTGCAGATCCCCAGGAATTTCAGCAAAGACGGGAATTTTAATGTTTTAATTATTTCCTTATTTCTCAATTTCAGATATTTTATTCTCTATATATTTTTTTAGCCATTACATATATGTTATATATTTGCAATGGATAAAAAAAAATGAACTCCATCTTGGAAAGTCCCTTGAAAAAAGGCAAAATGCTACAGGCAACTGGTTTCTTTTTTGGTGTGCTGCTCAGAGGGTTCTACCTGTTAATGCAGAGTTCTCGGAGTGTAACTGGAATAAATTACTCCAATAACTAGTTTAGGGTATCTGAAGAATTGAGTCACTGGTTACTGATTTTCCTTTTTTTTCTCATTATATGTGATATATTTTAGAACTGGTGCAGAATCTGAACTAGGGGCCTGTTTCAATGAGTTCTTAAATGCTTTAGTGTGTTTTTTAGCAAGTAGGATGAAATCTATCTTTTATAGCTATTGTAAAAGTCACTGAACCACTTCAAAAAGCCAAGACTGTTAGTTTTCTGTATAAACAAACTATTAACTGCAGCAGTCCTCACACAGGCTATATTTTAGTATATAGTGTATGCACCCATAGACAACCTTAGCTATATTGCCCATTGGCCAGCCCTGGAAATTGTAATCTGTTCTTTCTAAAACCTCTAGTGTTTTAATGTACTTTATTACATGCTCTCTTCATTCTAGAGTTTTGCGCTTATGTGTAGTAATAGGTCTTGCTCTTGAGCCCTGTTGTGAAAAGTATAGCCCTTTTTTTGAAGACAGTCTGCATTAAGTATAGTAATACTATTATTCTGTAATAATGCTCTGTGGTCTTCATTGTGGACATTTAGTACAGAAACTAAAACAAAATATTGCCAGCCTTGAGAATCCATTGATGGCAAAGTGATTTCTGTTAAAATGCAAAAAAAGGTAGATCTCCCCCCCCCCACCCCAGATGTTGTGGAACTACAATTCCCTTGATGCTTTGCATTCCTTTAGAATGCCTTTAGCATGACAAAGCATCATGGAAACCTCTGGGGATCTACCTATTGGGCATTATTATTATTATTATTATTCGTAGCGCTTTACAATATTATGAGAGGGGGGATTTAACTATCAAGATGACAGTTACAAGAAAACTTACAGGAACGATAGGTTGAAGAGGACCCTGCTCAAATGAGTTTACAGTCTATAGGATCCATGATTTAGTCTATCTATCTATCTTTCTATCTTTGCAGTGTTTTTTAGAATTGTGTTTTCTTTCTAAACCTGACTTGGTTAAATCACTTTCTCTCTCTCCCTCCTCCCCCCTGTGAATAAGCAAATTTGTTCTAGGAAGCAAAAAAGGGTTCTGCAATGCTGATTACAGTAACCAGTTGAAAGTATTACTTTAAAGGCACTCGTATTAAACATTGCAGTCCTTGATAAATTACTGAGCATTGCAGTGCTGTTAAGATCATTGAGGTAGAAATGAGCCCCTTACAGGAGAGTTATAGATGTGAGATTCCACAAGCCCAAATGCTTTTAAAGGACTGCACTAAAATGTAATGGCTTCTATCTCAGACTGCTGGGAACCAATTACATCCTGTATTCATGAGATATTTAGCTCCTTCATTAGTCTGCAGTCTCATTAGGTGCAGTCTTTAGTAGTAGCAAAAGGCTGTCAATAATCAAACCCCAGCAAATTTGGAAGACAATTGACAAAAATTATTTTCATTACCTGCAAATGTTACGAGAGTATTTCACTGTTATTATAGGATCTGTTCTAACGGTCCCTCTTAGTTATGATAAATGTACTCTCACTTGTTGGCAATTATAGCCTTTTTTTTATGCTTAAAGACTTTCCGTTGACACAGACTTCCTGTTATCTTGTAGTTTCCTGATTGCTAACTCTGTGCATTGTTTTCTCTACTGCTTGACACTTCTTGTTTATTTTATGGCACCTCTCCATTTATGGCCTATTAAAATCTTAATAGCGTTTATAAAATGTCAGTGGTGGAATAAAAATAAATTATTTATTTTCCCCTTTCATGTTTTTTTTTCTTTTCTTCTTCTATTGCAGACGTTTAACAAAAGAAAATGTGAAGCCATCAGGAAGGCAAATAGGAAAACTAAGCCATAGCAATCCAACGATATTGTTTGACTATGTATGTTGTTTTTTTTTTTTTTTTTTACTTTGTCAATTGTTGAGAAATCTTACTAGTCAGGAAAATGTTTCTTTTGCAACATAGAACAGAATGCATTCTCTGACATATGCCTAATTATGCACTCAGAATAATTTCACGTCAGCCATTCTTATACACGTTTGCCAAACTAGAAACTCACCCTCACATTTTGTTATTCAAGCACGCACACAGTTAGGCAATCATTTACACTGAATTACATTAAGTTTCATTAAGTACAATACATACCGATCTTTGCTATCTACTTGCAAATTGTATGTTTTCATGAGGTTAATTTGTATCGGTGACAATGAAAAACTACCCCAAAAATGCAATACAGGTCTTTGTCATGACAACTTCACAAACAAAAAAAGCCTAACTATGCAAATGGGAAATTATAGGGACACCATAGTCACTAAAACAACTTTAGCTTAATTAAGCAATTTTGATGTATCGATCATGCCACGGCAGTCTCACTGCTCAATTCTCTGCCATTTAGCAGTAAAATCACTTTTTTACAGCTCTAGTCATGCCTTTCCGCATGTGACTTACACAGCCTTCCTACAGACTTCCTGTAAAGTAAGATCTAATGTTTATACAGAAGACAAAAACTTCCAAAGTACTTTAATATCACACAGGCTGTGTGAGTCACAGCCAGATGAGGTGTGGCTAGGGCTGCATGGACAGAAACAAAAGTGATTTAACTCCTACATGGCAGAGAATTGATACTTCAGCAGCATGATGTATATTGCTTTGGTGACTGCATTTAAGGCTGTTGTAGATGAACACAAATTGCTTCTCCTTCTGTAATTCCACATATCAGACTTGGTAAATTCACAGCAAAATCTAGTGTTGTATGGGTAGTGGTGTAAAATATAATTAATACAAAATTTGGCAAATAAATGGTTGTATGAAAAGTGCAAACAGACCAGTTGGTAAACACCTTGGCATGGCTTAATTTGGGAAATAGGTACTTGTCTTTGGCAATTTTGGACGTAACCCGATGTACCAAAATTTTAGAGCTATTTGTTTGCAAAAGCACAATGTGTCTATAGACAGACAAGATGTGATTTTCATTATGTCAGATAATTTAGCTTATTTTGGGATATTTATCTTTAAATCAAATATTATTATTATTAAAAAACAAACACGTTTTAATGAAAACTGAAAAAAAAATTTTTTTGGGGGGGTGGCTATATATGGATAGGGAGTAAATTTATATTTCTTCTACCTTCTACGGGTGGGCTATATTGGTATGTACATTTCTTCCATCTTGAAGCGTTTACGCTCCCAGCACTAAATTCAAGGCTATGCATCTTTTAAAGTTCTCCCCATACTGGGTGCAGATGTATTATTTAACCATTTGATTTATATTTTTACAATAAAAATCCCACTTCAGGTAAGTATATCTTTTAATCTGTTTAGTTCCTGCAGAGTTCAGTTAACAGCTTGCAGAAAATTACTGTTATAACTTGACTGCACATAAGACTTGCCAATTTCATCCTATGTAAGCGTAATCACACTTTTTTGTTTGTTTTTTTATTCTTTTGTTTTTTTCGTCTTTCCTCAGATCCTTTCACAGATACAGAAATATGACAACTTAATCACACCAGTAGTAGATTCATTGAAATACCTTACGTCCTTGAATTATGATGTCTTGGCATGTATCCTTACACTGTGCTAATGTGGCTGTCTAGTAGCTATGTTGACTAGTTTTTTGAGTCTTACAATTGGTTTTACAGGGGAAGAAAAATCTAGTATTATTGTATGTAACTAATAATTATTCTTAGTTTTTATGGGTAGTTGAAAACATTTTTGGAAGTACATTATAATCTGACAGTAAATTGTGTCCTCATCAAAGATGTGTGATGAAAACTATTTATAGAAAAATGCTAAATTATTTGAAATTTTGTATTTTAATCTTAAACTACCTCATATAGTTTGCAGTTTCTGCTGTCTCTGAGTTACAAAACATTTGATGCCAGTTTCATATTTTTTGGTAAACTGGGTAAAACACTTGGATTATTGGATTATTTAAAAAAAAGTTTTTGTCCTTAACACAAAATTAGACTGTATTATAGAAGCCCTTGCTAATCCAGAAAAGGAAAAAATGAAGCATGATGACACCACAATCTCCAGCTGGTTGCAAAGTTAGTATTTTAACTCTCTTCCTTGTAAAACGCAAATTTATATGGATTACAAGGGATAATTCTTATGTGGGGTGTGGGCAGGTGCTTAACAAGAAGTTAAAGGGGCACCATAACAATTTAATCTCACGGACTGTTTAATCTTATCACTGGCCGCCCATCTTGAGTAAATATTTGTATTTATTTGTCCTTTACTCACGATGGACAGGTGTTGATAGACTGAGAGTGTCAGTTAATGCTCAAAGTATTGCTTCTACATTAGCCAAGAGCCAAAGGTGAGAGCTGCACTCCAGCGCCTGTAGAAACATCATAAGTGTTTAAAAAAATAAATAAAAAAAATTGTAATAAATCACATAAAGGTTGGTCTGCACCAGAGGAAACCATAGTAACTTTATTGAGCCGTCATTGTTATGATTCTTTTAATACTGCACTGAGCGAGTTAAAAATAAATTAAAAAAAAAAAAGATAAAAATGTTTTAAACAAAATTTAGTCTCCAAACTGTGACGGTAGCCAACTTAAAGAATTTATACAAATTAGCTAATTTTTGCTTGGATGTTTATGTTCACTTTTCAAATAAGTACAGTTTGGCTTTTTTTGGTATACGTGGTGTGTGTGTGTGAGATTTAAAAAAAAAAAAATTAAATCATGTACTCTCCTTTGACTCTTTGAAGGATCACTAGCTCTAAGTTGCAAAAATGTATTGCTACCATATAGAGAAATCAGAAGTACACTATTTGATGTAAAATGCTATAAAATTACTTATAACATAAACATTGTATTTTTTACAGGTTTAGCTAGCTTCTGTGGAGCAATTTTTCGAAAATATCCTATAGAACTAGCTGGGCTTCTGCAATATGTAGCAAATCAACTAAAGGCTGGTAAAAGGTATGTCTGAAAATAAGCATTTCCTTTTTCTTGTTAACTCTGCCTTTTCCTATTGATTAGTATTTTACACTAAGATTACAAATGTTCCATTCTGTTTTGTTTTCACCCCATGGTGTTCCTATTTTTTGTGCGCTCAGATGGAGAATTTCCTCTGAAGAGTGTTTATTGAAATGCTGGCTGTAAGTCAAATGCAATAGCTCACACCATTCTCATGCTTCCATTCTCCTTTCAGCTTTGATTTACTGATTTTGAAAGAGGTGGTACAAAAGATGGCTGGAATTGAAATTACTGAAGAAATCACAATGGAGCAGCTAGAGGCAATGACTGGCGGAGAGCAACTTAAAGCTGAGGTGAACAAGATCCCGGCAATTGTTCATACACTTGAAGATTAGTTTTATATGATATTATATTACACCGATCTGCTTTTTGCTTGAGTTGTAAATCATGTTTATGTTGTTGGGTTCACATTTTTTCATTATTTTAAGCAAAGTTCTTGATTCTGTGCTGTTGCACCAAACAAAGACACAACATGCCAAAAAATCATTTTCATACCAAAGTAGTTCATGTATGAAGATCCCAAAACGTATCTAATTATCTCTATTAGTTAAAACAATAATGCGATAAGTATTGTTTCAGCGCATGACTAATTATCTAAGTATTTAGAAGCTAGGAATAAAAGATTATTTTATTATTTGAAAAATGGCAATAAACTGTCGTGGTTATAGTGCATGGAGTGCCTCATTTATGACTCTCCATTTCCTTACCATCTGCTTCTCACCCTCTCAAAAAAGAAGGCTAGTAGAAATATCCCTGGTGGTGACGGGGAGCAAGCAACTACTTCATAATATGGTAGCCGAGACACTTTTCTTTGTTTTCGATCATTTAAGCATCCCAAATCTTGAGTGTGGCTTTTGTCTTTGTCTTTGTCTTCATTTTACAATAAAATTCTTCAAAGAAACGGACCACCACCTCTAAACCAGCATAGTCATTGACCGTAAAGTTGTGTATAAGATGAAGTTTTTTCCTTTATCAACTCCAGTTGTATCTCATGGCTTGGCCTGAACTCTCAGCACCCAGCTTTCAGCGATCCATGGACATGTTCAGGATTTTTATTTTATAGGTTTGAAATGTTAGTGGGTATTGGGCCCAAATTAAATATGATTCTGCTGCTGTCATTCCAATGCATCCTGTGTAGCCATGCAATAGGTATTAAAAGTTCTTTTGAATGTCCACGTGCAAGCCCTTTCCCGTTAAGGAAGGTTTTGTGGGATTGTTCTACCTCTTCACATGTTAAGAGTCTAATGTTCATGTAGTAAAGTCTTTACTATCTCTATTAGTAGACTTTATTAAAAAAAAAAAATTGTAGTAGTCATTTAGGTGTGTTTAGTTAACATCTTGTAATGTTTTCTTTCCAGGGTGGGTACTTTGGACAGATAAGGAACACAAAGAAATCTTCTCAGAGATTAAAGGATGCCTTGTTAGATCATGACCTAGCCCTACCCTTGTGTCTTCTTATGGCCCAGCAACGAAATGGTGTCATATTCCATGAAGGTGGAGAGAAACATTTGAAGCTGGTTGGAAAGCTTTACGATCAGGTAAGTACAATATTACTATTCTCATTTTCTTTATGTGGAATATTAATAGACTGTATAAAATACAATCAAAATAAACTCATTAACCACTTTAGTTAAAGGGTTGATAATACCTTAAAGGGAAAGATCTACACAAATCATTGCAATTGTTTTAATTTCTACACATTTATAATGTATCTTTTTCTTTTCTTTTCTTTTAGTGCCATGACACCCTTGTGCAATTTGGAGGATTTTTGGCTTCTAATTTGAGTACAGATGATTACATAAAACGAGTTCCATCTATTGATGTTCTCTGCAATGAATTTCACACACCCCAAGATGCTGCATTTTTTCTATCCCGACCTATGTACGCTCATCATATTTCAGTAAGTTAATGCTCTCCTTCAGCAATGTTTAATGAGATCTTAAATACAGAGACCGGAACAGACCACAGTTGTCTTGGTGATTCTCAGGACTGATAAATTGGCCAAATACAGCCAGGCAGTTCCTATCTGTCAAGCTGCAGGTTTTAACCTTTAACGGGCCATTGCTTTGCTGGGACTAGGCAGTCTAAATCCTACTGTCCTAGTAACAAGCCCATTTATGAATGTCAGAAAACTTAATAGATATTTTTGAAAAAAGACTAGCACTTTGTAAGCTTATAACGCAGGGGAAGTCTTCACTTCGGTTTATATTCTTACAAAGGATGCAATGACTGAATATTTTGTGTATATATAATATAAATATAATTTTTTCATCTTATATTTTTTCTTTTCCGAATGAATCTTTGAGATTTCTCTAATTTTTAAAACATTTTCAGCAGTGCATGTAAAAATACAGTGTTGCATATTCAAGGTAGAATATATGTAAGTCAAAGATTCATATTAATTTCTACTAAAACATGCTCTCAAAAGTGGTCACCGTATACTGCGTACTCTGAGCATTTACAGCCCTTGTGGATGTTCAATGAGATGCCCTAGCACAGATTCACAATGTGGCAAATTAGAACACTGCATTGCGGAAGGCAAGAATATCACTTTTTGTATCTTATGAAAGTAAGAATTTATCCATGACTTGCCTTCTCAAATCCTGCAATAGAGCAAACAATGTTTGATGGTTACAGCTCTCTTAAGGGACTGATTTTCATTACTGCTGGTATTCGATGTGAATACTTATAGTGGAAAGCATAATTTTCTCTCAACCTCTGACTGTTTGGAGTCCCTTTTTAAATATTGGGACCAATATTACCTAGCGTCTTCAGAGTCCCATATGTTAGATGCAGTAGTTGAAATCTCTAATCCTGTGCTGAAACTTTGGTATAAATAGGCACTTGCAGCCTTCTCAAATAGCTGAACTGTGTGGTGGTGGTCCTAATTTTGCTAGCCTTTTTGAGCGGCTTGACGGTGTGCTGGGGGTCCTGGTATTGTTAACACAATCTGCATTGTTCATATTGTGTGCGCAAAATTCATAATTGTTCAGCTTTTCTGTTTCAATACTTTACTTTTTACATTTGTATTTTCTGCTGTGCATTGCAGTGCTTGCTTTTATGTATTTTTTTTTAGTTTTCCAAGGTTATTTTTTTCTTTTTTCATTATTTTACAAGAACTATTTGTTACATAGCCAGTGGTGTGTTTGAGTCCCCATCAGGGACGGTTCCTATGCCTGGCCTTTTCACACTTTTTATAGGTTTTTTTTTTTTGTTTTTTTTTAATAAAGACACATATAATGGACAGTTTCACTAATTTGTTCACATTTTCACTTAATGTGTGTATTCTTAAAGAAGTGTAGTTGTGTAGCTTGCATTTTGTCTTTATTGTGTTCTGGAAAGTTATTTGTAAAAATCTACTCAACACTTAGCAAGTACCCAGCAAATGTATCGAACTGGCAAAAAATCCAATGCAAAATGTAACCACCCCTCGCTTGCCATTCAATTCTCTGCATACTGCTATGTCAGTGGCTCCTGAAGTTGATTTTGCACTGCATTATTATCTGTTGGTTTATATTCAGATATGTGTAAAATTCCTAATTTAATAAATATATCAGCATAATCTTATTTTAGAAAATAACTGACTTTGATTAGTTTGTTAGTTTAAACAGAGACCTTATCCTTTGTAAAGAAATAAGATGCTCTCAGTGTAAGTATAATCATCAAAAAGGCTTACATTTCATGGACTTTGGGGATGCCCATATCACCTTAGATAAAGACAAAGGGGACTTTATAAGGATAATCGTTTTTTCTTAATACATAGAACATTGATTTTATTCAGGCTTCTAGGATTCTGTTTAAGGAGTATGAATAATTAAAGTTTTTTGTAATTAACAGTCTAAGTATGATGAGCTAAAGAAGGCCGAGAAAGGAAACAAACAGCAACACAAAGTACACAAGTATATCTCATCTTGTGACCATGTGATGACTCCAGTTCATGAAGCCGTGGTTTCTTTACACCCTCCAAAAGTTTGGGATGACATTAGCCCTCAGTTCTATGCTACATTCTGGTCTCTGACAATGTACGATCTTGCAGTTCCAACATCCAGCTACAACAGAGAAATCAGCAAACTGCGAATCCAGATGAAGGCCATTGATGAAAATGCAGATATGGCAAGTTAAACACAATACTGTGCCACTTGAAGTCAGGATTACTTCCCTTCTCTTCCTTATTTGCTCCTTCATATAACTGAAATTAGTAGGCAGCCACTGGGGCTGGGATGGTAGAGGTTCAGGAAGAATGATTAAAAGTCACTGATTGATTCATATTTGTGCTAATCGTGATCATACACATGAAGTTGCAAATATCAAGTCAAAGCTAGCATTTGATTCAGAGTGGTAAATGTGTATTAATCCACAGACAAATTTCTCTTGGCGTTTATAGTAATTTCTCACATTTTAAGACTGTTCTAATGTATTATTTAGAATTATTAACAGTTTACTCCAAGCACCATAACCACTACAGCTTGTTGTAGTGGTTATGATGGCAGTTGTAACCTGGCGCTGTTTCCTTTGCTACAGTTTGCCTTTTAACTGTGTCTCATTGAGTGTCAACCCCAATCTCGCCAAGTGCCCCACATGTGGATTCTGCAGAGCTCTGGATAGCGCGGCATACTGTTCCAGATGGTCATTGGCTGTATGTCCGCTTAGTGCTCTCAGGCAGTTAGCCGAAACACACACACATCAAGATTCATCGAATTTCTTCTGTTTCATTGAATGTCTTCTGTTTTACAGTATTCTGTTCTTAAAAAATATATATTTTTTGTAGCCTCCAAACAAAAAGAAGAAAGAAAAGGAGAGATGTACTGCCCTACAGGAAAAACTGCTTGAGGAAGAGAAGAAGCAGTCTGAGCATGTGGGGAGAGTCTTGCAGAGAATGAAGCTGGAAAAGGACAACTGGCTTTTAGCACGTAAGTACATTTGGAACCTTTGGTAGTTTGCCAGGCAAGCATCCTTTGTCCCTTTTAAATGTGCTTTGAGTGGGGAAAAATGGACAAATGCATTTTTGTACTTTTTCATCGATGCACACTGCATCAGCAGGTATACACCTAGCAAAGCAGTTTATATGCTGTGGTAAGCTGTGCTCTACAATGAACTTCATGTCCGGCTTAGTAGTTGATAAATTTATGTCATACTTGCATAACGGAATGATTTATTAAAATGAATAAATGCTTTTGAAAGGCTGATAAACAGTCAAAAAAATGTTCGATATTAAATTAAGGGAAGCCAAATGGATCTTGCTGGGATGATTAGAAAATAGAAACATTTGTTTGAACTTTGAGAAAATAATTGGTATACATATGTAAAAGGTCCTGTATTATGAGTCATTCGCTTATGAAATGCATTAGTGATAGAAAAAAACTATTATTCACATTAGTTTCAGTAAAATATAAAGCTTACTCTAAATGTGTGTACATAAGGTTTTACTTCAACTAAAAGTGTTTATAATATGGCTTCATGTAGGTTAAACTATGCATTTAGATCAAGGGCACAGGCTATAGATGAAAAATAATTCTTAAATAACCAATACCCTCTTTTCTTTGTTGGTTTCCTTTTTCATATGTGCCATTGTACTACATCACTTATGATTTCTCAGTCACAACTAAAACTGGAAGCTTTTTTTAACCTTAAACTTATGGATCCAACAGCTGGTCACTGTGTCCTCTTTGGAGCAAGAGAATTGTGGGTGGGAAAATTACCTTTTTTTGTTGTTGTTGGAATGTTCCCTTTCTTTCCTTTGTAGAGGAACAATAGGAAAGCTATTCTAGGGACTAACCTGGACAGCTTTAAATTGATCAATTTGCACAGAAACCAGAACAAATGTAGGAAATTATAATTCATTAAAATGTTTCTGGGGATAAAGATAAAGTCGTAGGTACCGGTAACTCTTCCTGGCTTGTAAATAATTATAAAATTATATAATTTATTTATGTTTTCTGATATCATATGTAATATATATACCGGTAATCTATGCAATTGCTTGCCACTGCAGGTTTATTAACACTTGCAATGATTTTATTTATTTTTTACTCTGGAAGTCCACATTCTTGCTTGCAAATAATGTTTTTTTTCTTCTTCAGGGTCAACGAAAAATGAGACAATCACAAAATTTTTGCAGCTTTGTATATTTCCTCGCTGTATTTTCTCAGCAATTGATGCTGTCTACTGCGCTCGATTTGTAGAGCTTGTACACCAGCAGAAGACTCCAAATTTTTCCACCCTACTTTGTTATGATAGAGTAAGTATTCCATATCATCTTTATTTTGTAAACCCATAAGATGATTTCTTTTAATTTTTTTTTTTCATGCAGAAAAAGGCATTGGCTCGATTGTTGTTCATGTTAGGGGAAAATGTGATGCAGCATACATTTTTTCATTCTTACTGAAAGGACAGTAAGACTCCAGGATACTGCACCAACTTTTGAGTGTGGTTTCAGCAGTTGTTAAGTTGTGACTAGTCTGAAGTATCTCTGTAAATTATTTTGCTTGACTTCCTATGGATTACTACAGGTTTGTTTGAAATACAATCTCCAAATCTTATTTACGTTAAGGCCACAGGCAGGTTACTGCAGCCTTAGAACTGTTATGTGGCTCGTACCTTGGGACAGTGGGCGTCCTGGACCAAATGTTCTGGTTTGCAGCGATTCCGGTTCATTACATAATGTGCGATGTGGTGCGTCGGAAGCCATGGGCTACCGAGAGTCCTTCACCGGTATTTTCTTGTGGCGTGTGGTACCATTGGTATCCAGGCAATCTACGACCGGGTAACCGGGGTTGCTGTTCTCCTGGAGCCCAGCACAGTGTTTCAGGGGCGTTCTGGGCAAAGCCCACCCTTCTCACCCTATAATTCTAATATCTTACTCCCCTGGTAGTCTCTCTTTATTTATTTACAGGCCTAACCAAGTGTCACTTCCCGCATATTTCAACTGTCTTTGTCTTGGGTATTGGTACAAGCACGGCCTTGGCTGCTGACCGCAAATATATATTGATGCCACAGGACAGTTTACTATAGGCAGGGCAGTAAAAATGCTGTCCCCCTATGGTTGGCTGAGTAAGAATCCTGAGAAGAAGTCTGCCGTGCCAAAATCCTTTACTATTTGTGTGACATTTTGCTATATCCTTGCCCCATCTGTGCAGTACCTGGAACCTGACATGATGCACATACTTGCTTTCAAGACTCACTCTCCAATGCTGCTTGGCTGCAAATAATACGAGGTAGTGAGAGGGGATAAATATGGAGAAAATTGTTGATAGGCACAAGGGGGCAATATTGGTGAAAATTAGAGGATAGACACAAGATTATAGGGGATATGGAAAGTGAGAAACAGTGGAATATGGGGAAGGGACACAAGTTGGGGATATGGGAATATAGCATTAGGAAAATAACTGAGGAAACTATGGAATTGAGATACCCGTGGTGAAGTGAAATATGAATCAGGGGCATAGGCAAGTTAGCTTTTATGTTGAAATAAATGTTGAAGTTGTTTGGAAGTTTTCATAGGGGTTGGATATTGGAGGGTTGAACATTGGGAGCAGCAACTTGTTCTTGGACCCAAGCAACACACAATCTTAGTTTAGAACTGCAGATACATTTATCATGTATATGAATATCTTGTGGTCTGCAATGTATAGTTACCTGAAGATCGTATTGCCCACATGTTTTGGAGTGATTGAGTTCCATTAAAGTTGAAAAATAACCCATTTTGGAAGCCAAACATATATTCTCTTTCCTGTGTTCCTAGGTGTTTTCTGATATCATTTACACTGTAGCAAGTTGTACTGAAAATGAAGCCAGCCGATATGGGAGATTTCTCTGCTGTATGCTGGAGACCGTTACAAAATGGCATAGTGATCGTGCAATCTATGACAAGGTAAGTAATTGTGGTCTGTATGGAATGAAAATTCTGCATCTAAGCTTTGTAAAAATCATGTAACATAGAAAGCCGTTAATTAACCAAAACACGTTATTTTCTTTATAATTCTTTGTATATGATAGCTAAAATTTTGTTGCCATAGTTACAATAAAACCGGAGCCAAATTAATCTATTTAACCGGGAATCAGAGCTGATCCTGACAGACTGAATATCAGGAGGATTTCTTCTAAAAGTGAGGAATTTTATAGTATTAGGAGTTATTCCAATCTAATTTGCAGCGATAGAAAAGAGTGCTGTACTGTACTTTCAAAGAAACACAACTGTTGTCCCATACATGTTGCAGCACACATCATGCTGCTGGATTCCAAACTGGCCATGTGCCCAGAAAAACACCAGGAAGTCCATTCTATTGAAACCATTAATCATTGCTAGATGTTGGCTATCTTCTGAACGAGTAAAGCTAAAACCTTGAATGCAAAATAAAAAAAAATATTAAAATGTATTTGCTACCAGCACAGTGGAGGGAATTGTATTCTCTATAAAGTGCTGTAATTATATAATTTTTTTTACAGGCTAACCTCTCACCATTTGACACTCTTTCCACATTGCTTAACTTTGAGTTATTGGATCACAGAGACACAACTTGCGTTACAGTCCAAATATTTAAAGGAACACTATAGTGTCAGGAATGCAAACGTGTATCCCTGATACTATAGTGTTTAAAACATATTTGAGGTGTACATCCCTCCTCCTTCCCCCCCCGCCCTTGGTAAAAATGAGAACCTACATTTAATCCAGTACTGCCGAGGCTGGCGCCGCCTTCTTGCTAGAGATCATCAGACTTGACGATCTCAGCCAATCCGATGCTTTCCCATAAGAAAGCACTGGTAGGCTATTGCGCATGCGCAACGTCATGCTGCACCAATCAGCATCTCCTCATGCGGAACATTCAGAGCCTCCATGCAAAGCGTTGTGCACACAAGAAGCACCTCTAGTGTCCATCTGAGTGACGTCCACTAGAGGTGTTACGAGGCAGTAATGTAAACGCTACCTTTTCTCTGAAAAGGCAGTGTTTACATTAAGATGCCTCCAGAGACATGCTATGCACACCAGGACAACTACATTAAGCTGTAGTTGGTCTACTGACAGTAGTGTCACTTTAAGGACTGTATATTATTATTATTATTATTGGTATGTGTATAGCGCCAGCTAATTTTATCACATGACAGGAGGCTTCATATTTTGCATAACTTTCTTTACTTTATGCCTCCAGCAGCACAAGTCAATCAAAAAACTTTAATACAATCAGTAAAAGGTATCCCATCCATACATAAAACCCTGACAGACACCAATCTAATACCAAAATGTAAAAGCAACTTAGCAAATTATCAGGTTAGAGAAGGGAGAAGGGAGAGGGTAACAGGGGATCAATACCACACCATAAACATTCAAATATAATGATGAAGGCAATATAAATGAAAAAAATGTTTAGAGCAAATACTCTGAACTGTGCCTTGGCTGGTAAGCAGCAAAGAAAGAGGAAGTCATGTGTCTGTCAGGGCTTTATATATGGATGGGATACCTTTTACTGATTGGTTTAAAGTTTTTTGATTGACTTGTGCTGCTGGAGGCATGAAGTAAAGAAAGTTATGCAAAATACTCGCCTCCTGTCATTATTAAAATTAAGATTATAGGTACACTACGTTGGCATAATCTACAATTCCGCAGCGCTTAACAATATTATGAAAGGGGTAAATTTACAATAAATGAGACAATTACACAGTGACACAGGAACAATAGGTAGATGAGGGCCCTGCTCAAACGAGCTTACAGTCGAGAGCAGGCATAGGCAACCTTCGGCACTCCAGATGTTTTGGACTACACCTCCCACGATGCTTCACCAGCATTATGGGGGATGTAGTCCACAACATCTGGAGTGCCGAAGGTTGCCTATCCCTGGTCTAGAGGATATGAAATAGAATGAAAGACATATATGCATTTGTAGCTTGGACCAGAGAATGGGTTGTGTGAAATGAGGGCAAAAATATCTCCAGGAATGAACCGAGTATAAAACTGGTATTTTATGCAGAGAAATTGTAGGCAAAACAAAACCATGCCTAACCTGAAACTTTAGGGAGAGAATTTGTGATTAAAGAAGTTGTAGCTGCATTGAATAGACTTCAAGCATAGCTAATACAGACTAGATTGGTTTATGAAAGAGTGCATTAGACACACTGCTGTCCTGAGCATGAAACTAATTCAAGAATAAAGCCTGTGCTTTCAGATAAGGAATGGGCAGAAGTGATGTGTCAATTGGCACATCTGCTGTCAAAATCTCTGTTGCCGTGAGATGGCTATAGCAATAGACAAATGATTGTTACACATCTGACCTAAACATCTACTAAAATATGAGTGACTTTACCTACCTGTATTTTAAAAGGGGTTTGCAAAAGATTTAATGCTTGTTCAGATAGGTAACAATACATTTATGGTTGCCACGCAGTGCTTGGAATTAGATTATCGCAACACGCAGCAGTTTTAAGAGAATATCTACATTTTGGGCAACAGAAATAATGTTCTGTCAGGCCAGGTTTGACAGTAGAAGATACAGCTTCATGCGTTCTGTATCGTAATGTGAGAATGCTTCATGTCAGGAGTTTGAACTGGTGAGCTTCCTCATCTGCTGCAGACAACTGATTAAAATACCGTGATTTAAATATTCATACTCCCTCTGACAACCTGCACAAACATTTCTTTCTGGCACTTCCTGCTGCATGTCAGGAAGTCATGTCAATTTTCAGTGAAGCATTGCGTTTCATTTCACTTATCTCTGTATACGGGGTTCAAAAATGTCTAACGTAACGCTTCTACTACTGAAAATGGCATCAGCCTACACCTCTCCTCAGCAGGAATAGTCATAAACAAATTGTGCTTATATTTTAACAATAAAAAATGGCTTCATTGCTGAATTCATTCTAGTTAAAAATACAGTGGTGTCTTTTACTCTTTTTTTTTTTTTTTTTCCCTTTTTGTTTTCTCCTTAGAACAGAATATAAACCAGTATTTTGTTATCTTTGTTTTGTGTACCAATACTGAGACCATCTGTCTTTTATATCGAATACTACAAACAGTCCATGTACACACATACCACTTGGCATTAAATGGTGCAGTACTCAATTTGAAAACATAATGAACACCAAGCTTCATAGGACTATATCAGCATTGACAAATGTTTGTACAAACTAAGAGGCATTTTGATATGATCATAAACCAGCTTATCTTTTACACGTTTTAGTAACCATAGAAGTAGTGCATTCATATCATTATATTCAAAATGTTTGAGAAATTAGAACTTGCTTATAATAAGGAAAGACTGCAGCCCAGAATGTATGTTGCTTACTGATGAAGCCTATGAAGCCCATATTTCCCAACTTAATGTGCTCATTGCATATTTTTATTTTGTTTTTTCTTTACTCTTTGTATGCTCTAATATATATTCCTCTCTGTAGAATTCTTATAATGAAAGGGATTTATTCCCTAAACTCTAAATTGTAGCATATTGAAATAAGAATTTCAAATACTTGATTTCTAGATATCCTCATACTCTACAGATTGGCTATTGTAATCTAACATTCACGTTTTAATTCAGAGTTTAGTGAATAAACCACTCACTTTTATCAGAAAGAATAGATTTGTTTTTCTTTTTTCTCTTTCATGTCCGATGTTTGGAATAGATGTTATATATTTTGTGTTACATTATTGCAGTGCAATACTTATATCACCAAATTCAGATGGGAAGAAGTATTGTCATAAAGAAATTATTATTATTATTATTATTATTATTATATTTGGTATCTATATAGTGACAACCTCTTCTGTAGCTCTTAATCTTAAATAACATTTGAGATCTCAAGATATAAGGGAAATGGGAGAGATCAGATATGTGAAAGTCAAATGGTGAACATAAATTAACAAGACTATACATGCAATGACTCAAACACTAACAAAATAAACAAACATTTACCAAAGAGAGAGTTGAGCATGGAACATATAATAGATTTCAATTAAACCGCAATCCTATAGAGAAGGAAGGTAAAGAGAGATATCATTGAAAAATAAGAATAGTTGAAAAAATAAGCAAGACGGGTATTCTTGCATTAATCTTTGTAAGTGTTACGTCTGATTATGGTTCTTGCTACAAGACTTGCTAGCTAGCAGAATGGACTAAAAAAGCAAGAATACAATTATTGTGTTAAATTTGGCATGTCTATGGAGTAACTTTAGATTGAAGGAATCCACAAACATTTAATTCCATTCCCAGGAGCTTTATAGTGGTCTTTTTTTGAGGAACACCTTGGCAGTTACAGATTTTCCATGTTTCCTGTCAATAGTATATGGCATTTGATTTATATGTTCTATGCAATATTTTTTGTTATTGGTGCTCCACTTCTGCAGTAGGTGAAATTAGCAACTAGTAAACAGATTCTACTTCTTTGACATTAAAACACCAGCTCATCGCACATTTCCCATTACACGATCTCAGCAGAAGCTTCATAAATCTTGCTCATTAGAAACAGGCGAAAGGTTGAACTTGAACTGGAAGCTCAGGTTTCTAAATCTGAGTTGCTTTTCACAATTTTAATAATCTTTGCAGTTAAAGTCAGCAAGTTCATTTTTCTTTTGTGTTGGTTTATGTAAACAAGCCCAGAGAGCGCTCCCCAGAGCTGAAAGCTGTGCAGCTGCCTCAGACTGGAAGGCGCTCAGCATCTGCTGTATCTGTAGCTGCTGTCTGTATTCCTTCATTTCACAGCTTTGCCACTGTGCTTCATTAACCTCATGTGTATGCAGCACAAAACAATTTGTATTGAGCGCACTAAGATGTGAGATGGAGAGCACACTTGCCAGCTCCTGCAGTTCTGCTTAAAGTGACAACAGCCCAGTGAGCTCTAATAATTCCCTGAGAACATTTCCACTATAAAGTTCTAGCAAGAGATTCTCATGAGAGATTGCAATTATGTTGTATAAGTACTATTGCAGTCCCTACCTATGTCATCTTTGTTTTGAAAAAAAAAAAAAAAAAAAAAGTATGTGTCAGGGTGTTCTGTTCAGTTGATTTTACTGGCTCTTGTAGCATTGCAGGGCTTAAATCATCTATATGGCTTTGATCCAAATTAATTTAGGTTGATTAACTTTTTTTGTTTTGTTGGTCTTTTTCTACCTAGGATTGTGGCAGTTACCCAGGTTTTGTGACAATTTTAAGGGCGACCGGCTTTGATGGAGGAAACAAAGCTGATCAACTGGATTATGAGAATTTCCGCCATGTGGTACACAAGTGGCATTACAAGTTAACAAAGGTATTGGCGAAAGATATATTTATATATGTTTCTATTTTTTGTGTCTGATTATAGTTAATTATTTTTTTTTGTATGTTGCTTTACTACTTTTGAGTTTGTTGGTCTTGCTCTTTCTTTTCAGGCATCGGTTCATTGTCTTGAAACTGGCGAATACACTCATATCAGAAATATTCTTATTGTTCTGACCAAAATTCTGCCATGGTATCCTAAAGTCTTGAACTTAGGACAAGCCTTGGAACGCAGAGTACACAAGATATGCCAGGAGGAGAAGGACAAACGACCTGATCTCTATGCATTGGCCATGGGGTAAAATATTAATGACCGAACAGTCACTGAAATAAGTGGGAGAGAAATTGTGCTTTTATTGGTGATATTGCATAAGCTTTTTTTCCCCCACAGAATATTGACTGAAAACATTATTTGCTTTCAAATGATTAATTTTAGCTTGCTCAGGTTAATGTGATATTAAGAGGATACACTGAACACAGAGGTGTGTCAAATTGACACAAAACTACTCCAAAAGGATTAAAATAAATTGCCCGACTAATCAAGTTGGAGAATATTTTAATCAACATTTTCCACAAACCCTTCCCACAAAGTGACATTCACAGAAATTAGCTAAATTACTTATTTGTCTTTTAAATACAACTTTTGCAACCCATGTAAAATAGTGAGATGTGTGTAAAAGAGTCAAAAGAATCTAGCTATGAAAAGTGTTTTAATACTGTAGAGAAATAGTTTTATATGCTGTCAATGCTACTTTTGCCGTATACATTGCTGTCTTAATACAAGCTTTCTGCAGTTTGAGCATGTTTACCACTGTCCGTCATCATTTTTCTTGTTATAATAGCAGTTCTAACAGTGATCTCTAACCTTGGCATTGCTGATGCTTGCAAACTGCATTTCTCAAGGCTGCCTGAGCATCTTGGGAAAATAGTTCATAAACCACTGCAGTGTAATGGTAGTTTTCTCTACTTAACAAGGATTTTATCCCTAATTCAAGGTTGCACAATCTCAAAGCCATTGTCTGCACAATGTTAAAAAAACATCCTATTAATGATATGGGGAGCACTATAATACTTTAACATTAAATTTGTCCAGTAGGGAGATTAATTACTTTTTGGAAAAGAGGCGTTCATTATCTTGAAGCAAATTATGCAAGGAATTGGTTGATTATTTTATCACCAACGTGGTAGAATTAAAATTCCTGTTAATGATGACTACATTTTGTGGCTAGCATTTATAGTACATGCACCGCCAAGCATTAGAATTCATGTTTCATCTCACATCAAGCTTACATCCACTGAGTGTTATATAGATACTTGTCATGGATACCCGGCCAGGAATAACATAAGATTTCATTGTTGTTTTTGTTTGCTTGTTCCTATTTAACAATTGTGCGAATTGCAGCTACTCAGGACAGTTGAAAAGCAGGAAACCTTTCATGGTACCTGAAAATGAGTTTCACCACAAAGATACCCCCGCAAAGAGCACCATCCCTGCAGCAGTACAGAATGGACCAAATACTGCTAGCCAGTCTGCATCTATCTTGGTAAATGCAGCTAGACCTGAAGAAGGCAGTACAGATGATACTGGTTAGTAAGAATGCTGCAAGTCGTTTTCATTTATAATTGAAGTTTAAACCTAAGCAGTGATAAAATAGTGCCTGTGTTTTTTATATGGTTTATTGGTTTATTATTCCTTGTTAACAAATTCTAGCGGTACTGTTATGGTAGCGTAAGCTACAAACAATGAGACTGTAACATTTTATTGCATGATAATCGTTAAATATCTTTAAACTCTAAAACACCTTATTTGTTATAATCAATTTCAATTCTAATTGATGCTGAATTTGATGTAAAGTCTGTTTTTTTCTTTTGTTGGTGATCCATAATGCATTATTCGCTTATATTTTCTTTTTCATAGAAAAATTAAAGGAGAAATCTCAGAGTAATTTGAAAGCTGTTGCCAAATCTGCTAGCACTACTCCAAAAGTGACTGCAAGTAATGGAAGTAACTCTTCTAACAGGTATGTGTCTCTTTTTCCATAAATGATGTGGTGTTTATAGTTTTGTTGTGGAAGTATGTTCAGAAACATTTTGCGTTCTGCTTTTAGATTCTGCATTTAAATAATTGTAAAGGACCATTATATATAGGGGATCCAACCCCCTTCCAGAATGGAATAAAAAGGTAGTTTACTTACCTTTATCTCCGTCGCCGTGGTTCTCTCTCCAGGGTTGGCACTGCCTCCATGGCTGGGATCATGAATCTTGGTGATCTAAAGCAATCCAAGGCTTACCCATAGGAAAGCTTTGGGTTGCTGTTGTGCATTTTCGGCAAAGCTGTGTTTTTGCGCCAGTCCGCATCTCAGTGTAGAGATGCATTGAATCAATGCATTTCTATTGGGAGTGGGGTAGTGTTCATTGTCTCCATGCAGAGAATGAAAATGTTGAACACCGGTACTGCAAATTTTGCAAGACCTAACCCAGGAAGTGACAGCCACTAGAGGTGTTATTAGGCAGCAATGTAAACGCTGCCTTTTCTCTGAAAAGGCAACATTTACATTGGCCTGCAGTGACAGACTATAGACACCAGACACCAGAAATTACTACATTAATAAGTAGTGGTTCTTGTGACGAAAGTGTTCTTTTAATGCTTACTAATTAGCCAGTTATGGAAGTGATGCATTTTTAGACGATATAAATTTCTAGAGACTTTAAAGGTTTAATTTAAAGGGACACTATAGTGTGCTAGGAATAAAAATTAATATTTCTAATGCTACAGTGCCCTAGTTACCGTCTAGGTTACCGGGCAAGTGCTGCCAGTTTAAAAAAAGGAAGTTTATGTAGCTTTTCTCCCTTGCAGCGCCAGTCTCCTTGCTGAAGCTCCACCTTAAGATTGAGGAGCACCACCAATCCAATGCTTTTCCATATGAAAGCATTGGGAGGCTGGTGCTTGTGTGTCAAGACTCATTAAAATTGCAGAATTTTAATCTTCTTTTCATTGCAGAGTTAACCTGCATCTGGTGGCTTAATGGTCTGGATGCCTATAGTGTTCCTTTAACACTAGTGATGATCTCCTGATCAATGCAATGCTGTACATCTAAATTTAAATCTAAAGTTGAACTCAAGCTTCATTACTATGTAATTATGCAATGCATCTCTATGAAAAGCCTCATATTCTGTTTGACCAAGTGCCCTAAGCGGAGGAGGAAGATCATCCTCCCAATTCTCTGGCAGTTAAGAAAAAGAGAGTGCAACCTGAATATTTGTCATTGTTTTGTGAGGAGAAAAATCTGCAAAGCATGCATTTATAAGTAACACATTTAGAAAAATAAATCCTGAAAGTTTTGCTGTCTTCAACATTTGTATGTTTTAAAAGCAGTCTGGTAAACAAGTGTGTTCTTCTTTGCAGTAAAAATGCAAAGGAAAAGGAAGAGAAAGATAAAACTGGTAAAGAAAAGGAAAAAGAAAAAAGAGAGAAAACACCAGTGGCACCACAAGAGACCAAGGCACTAGGAAAAGACGGAAAAGATGGAAAAGATAAAACAAAGGAAGATCGTTCAGGCAAAGATGAGAAGGTACGAGACACCAAGGAGAAGACCCCTAAATCGGATAAAGAAAAGGATAAGGTCAAGAAAGAAGAGAAGTCCCAGAAGGAAGATAAATCAAAGGCTGTTACGGTGAACACAGAGTCAAAACTGGCTGCAGAGAAGGAGAGAGAGAAGGAGCCCACAAGAGAGAAAGATGTATTGAAAGAATCTAAGTTGAAGGAAGTCTCAAAAGGAGGAGATAGCAAAGCCGTTGCTGGGTCCTTGAAGTCCCCGGTTCCCCGATCTGACATAATTGAAACTGAAAGGGGTATGTTTCTATTCTCTTTACTAGTTTATGTATTAGATGAGACACACATAATTGATAAATCATTGCATAATCGATTGTATCTCTATAGACGTAACTTCACATTAGGTGGTTTGTGATGCTTTGCAACTGGAGACTGTTGTTTTGGTCTACGTTGCGTGCAACTTAACCTCAGTGACATTGCATATTTTACTGTATTTTTTTTTTTTTGCCTCTCTTTAATTTAGCTTTTGTGGCTTCAGAGAGGGTATTAAGAACCTCTATGCCCCTTTATATGCTGTTAATCCATTTGCAGTTCTACAATTTTTAAATCTCAGGTCAGAAGGGGCATAGAGTCTGAATTCCTCTCACATTCTGCAGTTAATATAAGCGCTCATTTAGACCTGATTCTGTTTGTTATAATCTAGCTCACTGCTGTAAGGCAGCGTCTGGCTACTTGTATTTTGGTACCATTTTCTGCCAGTTTTATTTTGAGTTACCACACCTTTCCAGCATTTATGGAAACCAGATGTGTATATAAGTTTTTGTGTGTTATGTTGTCAGTTCATGTAATTTCTGTTGATGAGGACAGTGCCTTGTCCATTTGTTTCTGTAATCTTCAGTGACACCCAAAGAGGTCAGCAACATTGTTTTAATTTGGGGTTTCTTTCAATTTTATGCACCCCTTTCTCTCTCTTATTTGGAGGCATTTGCTTCTTCTCTGGTAGTTTGTTTCCATCTCTTTCATTCTCCTCTTTGTCCTCCATACTTTATTGCTATTTGGGGTTACTTTGATATATCTTAAGTACCTCACCTTGACCCCTCTATGACAACCTCCCCAGTCCCAAAGCAATTTCTCAAGGCTATTTAGAAACTCCTGCTCTCACATAGATTGATGGATTGTTGGCGAGTGGTTCACTCTTATGACAAGACTTTACATTTACTCCCATCCACATGCTCCCTACCCAAGGATAGACAATGTATTTCTGACTTGCTACCATATATCAGAACTCCTCTCTGTGACCATTGGCACATTCACCTGGTAGGACAATGCACTTGTTATGATACAAATCACTGTGGAAGAGCTTGCCTTGGCAGTTAAAGGGAATCTCCAGTGCCAGGAAAACATATTTGTTTTTCTGGCACTGCAGGGCCCTACAGTGTCCCTCTCCCTTGGTTAACTGCTAAACACTCAGATATATTTGCTTGTAACTTGTAACATGATCCCATGGTCACCTTTTTTAAAGGGATCTAGGGAAATCTAGGGAAATCTTCCTATCCTCATATTTCTTGACTAGGGAAAATGAATTTGTGAAAATGAGCATCTTGCCTTGCCTTTCGTTTTCTACTTAATGATTCCAATCGTCACCAGCTAGTAGACCCCAACAGAAATTCTCATGATTTGTTCTTCTAAAATTAAGGATGTTTTAGTAGACCCCGATTTTAAAACTTATTTGGCTTGCCATTTGCCATGTGTGTTGCATTAGGCGGAAAATGATGTACTAAAACGGTGGATGCCCATAAATATGATCTTCTTTACTTCTTGTCCCCTCTTTTGCCCTTGAATTATACACCATATTTTCCATATTGTAACGCCCACTAATCTCGGTCAACCCTTATACATATAAGAAGAAACCTCTCCGTTTAACTACTATATTGCACTTACATGTTAAAGGAACACTATAGTGTAAGAAATACAAATGCATATTACTAACCTTATAGTGTTGAAAACACAATTTAGTCCCCAAGCCCTCCCCCTGCCCCCTTTAAATATAGTAAAAACTTGCCTTATTTCCAGCACCGTGCTAGCCTGCCGGTGCTCACTCCGCCTTCTGGTTGACATCAGAATAGATGATCTCAGCCAATCAAAATGCTTTCCCATATGAAAGCATTGGATTGGCTGAGAGCGTAAATTTTGATGATCTCTGCCAAGGAGGTGGACTTGGGGGCGGAGTCAAACATTTCCAAGGCCAATCAGCATCTCCTCATACAGATGCATTGAATCATTGCATTTCTCTGGGGAAAGTTCAGTGTCTCCATGCACAGCTGACCCAGAAAGCACCTCTAGTGGCTGTCTGAGAAGTGGTTGATAGAGGTGTTCCCAGGCTGTAATGTAAGCATTGCCTTTTCTATGAAAAGGCAGTGTTTACATTAAGGGATCACTAAAGGGTCAGGAACACAAATACGTATTCCTCACCCTATAGTGTTTAACCCACCATTTAGGTGGCTTGCCCCCCTATAAAAGTTTAAAACTCTCCTTATTTCCAGCGCCACGCTGGCCCCGCCCCCTTTGCGACATCATCAAAATGGCCTATTTATTTTTATTTTTTTCGATCCAATGCCTTCCCATAAATTTCCTGTCCTAATGTGTTTTATACCCCACCTCCTATAGACTGTAAAGGTCCTCTTCAACCTATCGTTCTTGTAAGTTTTCTTGTAAGTGTCCTATTTATAGTTAAATGCCCCCTCTCATAATATTGTAAAGCGCTGCGGAATCTGTTGGCGCTATATAAATGACGATGATAATGATAATAATAATAACACATGTTAACCATAACCTATAACAATAATGCCATCTCGGGGTTCTGCAGACATTTATAAACCACTCAACCTTAAGTTTATTATGAGTATACCATTAGACCATTACAAGTTGTAAATTATTATGCACATTAGATTTTATGTATCTATTTTGAAAAAGTGCAATGTGCCATGTTGCCATCATTTTAACTAGTTATTTTTTGTATTTTTCTTTTTTAGAACAAAAACGACGCAAAGTTGATACGCATTCTTCTCCATCACATTCCTCAGCAGTAAAGGTTAGTATAGCATGAGGAAGGCTGTATCCATAATAGGCTCACCTGTGTGGAGTACCAGCATCCGTCTTCCTTCAAGTTTGGTGCCAGTTATCAGCTGGAAATCGCTGGAGTGTTTTTTGTTCACCCACATTTATATATTTTTCTTTCTATTTTTGCGTTGGCATTTTTGTCTGTTGAAATTGCAATAGAATTTGCCTTGATTGGACTCAATATTTTTTTCATTTTTTTGCAAGTGTTTTCTTAATTTTTTTCATTTTTTGCAATATAAATGAATTATTAATATATATATATATATATTTAAAAAAAAAAAAAAAAAAAAAAAGAGCTAAATCTTCAAGGACCTAACAGTCATAGTTTGTTTATAACGTGAATATTTGAATTTGGGCAAGAGCGAGCTTGTTCAGAAGTGCCTGAATATTTATATGCAGTCAGTTTTTTTTTCATTATTTGAGGGTGCGCAATAGCTACAAGCAACACTTCTTGAAGCTGAACCGAGGATATTATTTTTAATCTCCTTAAAGCTTTTTTGGAGAATGTGTAGCACTGAAGATTTCCTGGATCATACAGGGATGTAGATACGATACCTCCTGAATTTCTCAGGCATCTTGATCTCCAATGCCGATATGTGCCTTCTCAAAAGAAGGATCCTGAAAGGAATTCCACGTTAAAAGTGTGGTGATCAGTCCTCCTCTAGATGTGTAATTTGAATGGGCATGCATCTTCAGTTAGATGTTATCCGGAAGGTTTATTTTTATTCCGTTGTGTTGATCCCTGCATTACGATAAAAGCAGATGTGGCAGCATATCCATCCATCCTCTCACCAACCCAAGAGGAAACATTCTGGCATTGAAAAACAGCGCAAAACCATGGGCGTAGGCTTCACAGAAGACCACGGGTAGCTAAATCCTGTTCCTCATTTTAAAAATCCTTGATTTTTCATGGAGTGTGTGAATTTCCTGTTCGTTAAGCCTCTAAAACTGTAAGTCTCGACATCACGCCTGGAGCACTGCCAAGATGCACCGTACGATTTTCAGTGGATTTCCCCAAAAAATACTTTTTTGTAAACTTTTTTTTTCTCTTATATTTTTTTTTTTGGGGGGGTAAGGTAAAATGGCCTCTAAAATCACATTTTGATTGTAGATATGATTAAAGTAAGTTTGTATCCATAATCCCCCAATATTTTTTCTGTCCCCTATTTTCATAAAGATTGAATTACCATTTATAAAACAAATGGGTGTTGATGAGATATATATATATAAATGTAATTTTTTTTTTTTTTTTTTTTAGAGCAGCAGGGGGTAGCTCTTAATTTGTTACAAATGGTATTTTTTTTAAGTATTCATATTCACATATATATAACTAAATGGCAATTTCTTTTTCTAACAATTTTTAACATTTTATAAATATTTGATTTTTTTTTCTAAATACTACAGTTTTAAATGAACTATTGTTTTTAATAATATTATATTGGAACTTTTATGTAGCTGTTTCCATGTTGATTTTCTTTGTTCAGTATTAACAGCATCAAAAGATTTATCCCCTCTATCACAAGGATATAGCTGTTTTATCTCAAGGTCTCACTACCATGGCTCTGGTTACTGACAACTATGCCAGCTCACGTATCATCTCAATTCATTTCCTACAGGACAACCTCAGTGAATTTAAGGACTCTTCAGCAAAGGTTTGAGTTCCTTTTCATCCTTACTTTTTTAATTAATATGTGTATGTTCCATCCTTTACCTTTAAAGTGTTCTTTTATGGATTACATTGTATTCCAGTAATGCTATGGGAAACTTGAAATGGACCTTTGCTTTTGACTCACTGTGAAGATTGTGGAATTGTACATTTCAGTCTCCTCGGGTGGGATTTGCTTAAATTAAAATGGATTAATTGTCTCTAAATACTGTCACTATTGTGAATATGGGAAATTTACACTTTCTATCTGCCCTTTTGAAGGGTTGTTGTTTTAAGTGCATATTCTACATTGCAGTAGTCCGTAAGATTGACCTCGCCATTTTACAAGTTACAGCCAACTTCTTCCAATTAACCAATCCAATAAACAACAAAATGAAGAAGTAACACTGTAATTAATGCATTTCGACTAGAAAGAAAGCATGTTTTCTGCAGACAGTGCTTTACATTAAGTCCTAGATCTGATTTGAATTGCTAAATATGTCATTGTATTAAGAAAGCATAAAATAGTGATCTTCTCACACAAGTCTTCAAGTGGTACTCCTTGGAAATGTCTACATGTCCACCTTTGTTATGTACTAACACAAAAGTCATGAAGTATTGAAGTTCATGGGAAGAAAGATCTTCTCAAAATTTAAAGTAAGAGCATTTTAGGAATTGTATCACAGACAACATATACAAACATGAAAGATGGTAAACGTGTACAGTAATAGGAATTTTCCAGAAACCTATTCTTTATTTTGCAGTTAAGGGAACACTATAGTCACCCAGACCACTTCATCTCAATGTATTGCTCCTGTCCTCTTAACCTTGCAATGTAAAACGTTTACGTTTTTGATAAACTGCATTGTTCACATTGCAGAGTTAATCCCACTGAGCGAGGGGTACACCATAGGGAGCTATAGAGAAAACTATTTTGTATTCCTATCCTATAGTTTAACTTTCACTCTGTAGTGGAACTATTTTTTTTTTTCTGCCAAGACTCCTTCACCCAATATTTACAGCAGCCTTTTAGGTCTAACTAGCTCTTCCTTTTTACTAGCCAGAAAGTGGGTAGTGAGGGCTTTAAACATGCCAAATACATTGCAGGGATTTTTTGCAGTCAGCATTACCATCCATATTAAAGATAATTGATAACTTACAATATGATTGCATATGGTTCTTTGCTATAAGTATTAACCCTTCCTTTAGAATATACAATTAATAAATGGCTGTTCTTGTATCATTCTTTTGGTATTGGCTGTTATATTTCAAAAATCTGCACTTTACTGTGTTATACATGTTGTATAAATCGAATTGTATAATCTTGGTATAGCCCATTTTAATACCAAGCTAACAAAATCAGGAAAAGTTCATAATGTGAAAAGTCGTTATATTTACATTCATGTGACATGTTTATTAAGCTGCATTCCCGGAACTATATGCAAGGTTCTGTCAGTTTTTTCTATATATTTTTTTCATGACTACTGTATATTGGTTACAGTTAAAGATTTTATAAAAAATATTTGAACTCCGGTCTCAAATATTGTAAGATAAAGAATACTACATAATTCCTGAACTTTTTATCACTCCTATATTTCTGTAAAGAAGAATGTATAAATTAAATTTTTAAATTGAACGTTTACATCATCCTAGTTTTCTGGTGTCTCTTAACCCCTTAAGGATCAACATTCTGGAATAAAAGGGAATCATGACATGTCACACATGTCCTGTGTCCTTATGGGGTTAAAAGCGGTCTATCCCCAAATTTGCTCTCTTTTATCCTATGTTAATGCTAACATTGCATCTAATGTTTCAGATAAATAGTATCCTCCTCCCTTTATCACAAAAAGTAACACTGTAATGAAAGAAAAAAAATAATTCAACTTGCCTGTGTTTTAGCCTAAAACTTCTCATGTCTGTTCTTTACAGTTCTTTGATTAGTTGCACAGTCCATAATTTTCAGTTTATATAATTTTATTTCATTCACACTTAAAAGTCCCATTCTGAAACCCTTATACCTACCATACAAAGCCCGAGACAATGAGACTCGTGGAGAGATTGCTGCGTATTGTTACAAATAAAGCCAGAAGACTGTGGTAACAGACAAAATGTAATGTTGCTTAGTTCTAGCCGAACAAAGGATGCCATGTTTCCCATTAGTAAATGTGAGAGTATAAGATATCTTATCAAATTTATGTTTTCTTCCTCACCTGTTTATTGTTAAACACTTTTATTCTTAAATTGAAAGTGCCATGTTTTCCTGATGGAAAATCTAAATAGAATGGCTTTCAATAACACCTTAAGGATCAAGGCCTCTTTGAGCAGCAACACGCTTGTGACCAAGACCTTTTTGGCATGCCTTTATTCTACCAACCATCCCTGCTGGTACTTTTACTGCATGACATTCTGTGCCGTCACTGGACATTAAAGCCCAGCACTTCATGATGATATTAATGTAGGTTGTTAAGTGATTAAACGAGGATACACCTGTCAAAATTTTTATATTCTATATATATATATTGCCAAAGTGCAAATGCAACATACACATCTGTGGCAAATTTAGTCTTCTTAAAGGTGATCGTCACTTATCTGGAATTTACTGAAGAGAAAAAAATACCATAGTTTTCCTTGAGGTTCTCCAGTGTGCTCTACAATTAATACGTTCCACTGAGTTTTTCTGGTGGAATGCCTGTGTTGCAGGGCATCTTCCAAGCTGATTGACAACACCACATGCACAGCTTGATCATTTAATGCATAATGTTTAATGGGGTCCTACTTTGTAGACAACTGTTTTCATGATCGCATTGAAGATCTTTGTGGACATTTAGGAAAGACGTTGCCTTATGTTGAGAATTGGAAGACGACTTTCACTCGCCACGGAGTAGTGGAAAATCAGCGCTATTTATATTTAAAGAATGTCTCCTATAACTTACAATGCCTGTGAAAATATCAGTGCTGTTTGACAGATACTTATTGTAACAGTGAATGCATTTCTGATAGGGGTGCACCGAAATGAAAATTCAGGGCCGAAACCGAAACTGCCTTTTTGCCCAAATACTTTTAAAATACTTTTTTTTTTTCTATGATTTTATTAATATAATTCTTTTTCATGAATTTAATAAATCAAATATGAAAAACTACAAGCCAATAAAATAAATAACCACACTTATTGAGAGCAACACACCAAAATTGGACAGAAAATAGCTTTAAAAAAACCTATATATATATATATATATATATATATATATATATAATTGAATACCATACCAATAAACAAACATATTTCCAATTTATTTGATAAAAATATTTTAATTTTTTTTAAATTCTTTTTTTTTTTTTTTTTTTTTGAGTGCACGAATGAACAAAGCAGCTTACTCGGCCACAACAGCATTTGTAAGCACATTAATGTCAGAACGTTTCACAAATATGGCAGTTAGTAATGCACATTTTTAAGTATATAAGTACAGAAGTGAAGCATATACGTCTATCGGTTATACTGTTAACGGTTGCAACTTGAAACATAGTGATATAGACATGTTTAATACTAGATAAAGCACAGGCTAGAGGTGAAAACTGGGCACTAGTTGCATAGACTGAGGGTAGGGGCACTATGCCCATGAGAAGTAGTCTAGTGAGTTACTTTAGCATATTATGTTAAGCTATAGCCTATAGGCATTGCTTAAACTAAGGGTGTTGAGTTAGTTCAGCTAAACATATGGAAGCAGAGTACAGAAGGTGATCAGGTGGGCCTCCTCCCTGCATAAGTAACCATTTCTTGTCTTCTGGGGTTGCAAGGATGGCAAACGTATGGCACGTCTACCAGATTAAACACGCCAGCTCTGCTCCAACTGGGAAACATGGGTATTATTTATTGTTGTGCATGTGCAGCCTGTGTAGATCGAATCTGTTGGTGCTATATAAATGGCAATAATAATAATAGAACATTTGCAGCTTCCTGCAGGCCCCATTATGCCCATGAGTAGTAGACTAGTGAGTTACTTAAGCATATTATGTTAAGCTATAGCCTATAGGCATTGCTTAACCCCTTAAGACCGCAGCCAAATGTACAAGTTGTGAACCAAAAAAAATGTAAACAAACCACAGATTTTGACTATATGTCTGTTCAACAATAATTTACCTCTTTCATATTAAATGCACCCACACTTATTATATTTCATTTTGTTCAGGGGAAACAGGGCTTTCATTTAACATCAAATATTTAGGTATGGAACATAACGTAATATGAATAAAATATAAAAAAAATGAGAGAAAATATGATTTTTTAAAATTTTCTTAGTTCTATGTGACATTCTAACTGTGAATGTCATAATACTGTTTGCTTTTACTGCCATAAAATACACATATTTGTATTCAGCAATGTCTCACGTGTAAAACAGTACCCCCTATGTACAGGTTTTATGGTGTTTTGGGAAGTTACAGGGTCAAATATAGCATGTTACACTTTTCAGTTTTTTCACATTGAAATTTGCCAGTTTGGTTACGTTGCCTTTGAGACTGTATGGTAGCCCAGGAATGAAAATTACCCCCATGATGGCATACCATTTGCAAAAGTAGACAACCCAAGGTATTGCAAATGGGGTATGTCCAGTCTTTTTTAGTAGCCACTTGGTCACAAACACTAGCCAAAGTTAACGTTAATATTTGTTTGTGTGTGAAAAAGGCAAAAAACTAATTTGAAAGCCAATTTTGGCCAGTGTTTGTGACTAAGTGGCTACTAAAAAAGACTGAACATACCCCATTTGCAATACCTTGGGTTGTCTACTTTTGCAAATGGTATGCCATTATGGAGGTAATTCTTATTTCTGGGCTACTATACGGTCTGTGCTGGTGCTTGGGGCAGATAAATATCTGCGTGCAATCCGTGCAAGCAATGGAAGGCAATCTTTGTTCATGCGCCTGTAGTCAAGGGGATCGTCGCTTCTGGCAATGGGTAGTTCAGCAAGGTAAATCTCCAGCTGTGTTGTAGCTGCACTTGTGGCACTGCTGTGGATCGGGGTGCTGCTTTCCTGTAGAATCTCGTCAAACATGTCAGAAAGCGAGGGAGTGTGCTCCCCATCACTTGTACGTCGTGACCGTTTCTCTGGCACACTTTGTTCTGTGCTGTGCATCAAGTCTCCCTCACCAGATGCTTCCATCACTTCCAACTGTGCCTGTATCATTTCCCATGCACGCTGCTTTTCCTCCATGTCGAAGTAATGTTCTTTAAATCGAGGATCTAGTACTGTTGCAATGCAGTACAGGGGGTTGGACTCAGTGTCTTGAAAGCGTTTAACAGCCTCCAATAGAGTGCTTTTAGCTGTTTTGATGCCATGGTCTGTTTGCACCTCTTTTCCTAGCAGACGCTTCAGTGCTGCAATCAAGGGAATAACTTCAGCAACAGATGCATTAGTTGAGCTTATTTCCTTGGTTAACTGTTCAAATGGAGCAAGAAGAGACACAATATTTTCAATTAAGATCCACTGATGTGCACCGAAGGTTGCTGGCAGTTCGTAATCTGCCATGTACGCAGCTAAGACTCGCTTTTGTTCAAGTAATCTTTCCAACATATAGTACGTGCTGTTCCAGCGAGTGGCTACATCTTGCTGCAGTCGTTTGGGTGGCATTCCAAACTTTACTTGCAAAGCTTGTAATCGGGAATAAGCAAGCAGAGAATGCTTAAAGTGACCCACAGTTTTTCTCCCTGATGCGGTTATATCTGATATGCTGCGCCGACTCAGCACTCCCTCATTTACAGCCAGCTGCAGCGTGTGTGCCATGCACGGTATACTATTGAGGCCACTGTCCTCCAGAGCCTTTACCATGTTCCGTGCATTATCTCGGACAATCGGATGCACTTTAGACCTGTCAATGTGCCAAGTTTCAAGCATGCTAACTAAAGCCTCAGATATTGCTGCTGCAGTATGTGACCCAACAAACTCTTGTGCCTGAAGAAAAAATTGTTTGCAATTTAAAATCGGCGTCTATCCACTGCGCTGTTAAGCTGAGCATGCTAGTTGGACTTACGTCTGAGCTCCAAATGTCAGTGGTAAAACTTAGAGCTGGGATGTCTGTGGTCATGAGCTTATGAATGTGTTTTGAAACACGGTCAAACATTTCAGGTAGACAGGTTTCTGCAAAATAACGTCTGCTTGGCAGTGTGTAACGAGGCTCAATGTGTTGTATGACCTTACGAAATCCAATGTCTTCCACAACAGAATGGCTGGTCATCTAAGGCAATAAATTCCATTATTTTCTCTGTAATGCCTTCTGCTTTGGCACTATCATTTGCAAATTTCTTAATTTTTTTCAAAGACTGTGGCTACAGATGGTGTTGGTGGTGTGCTAGTAGTTGGGGTACTTTTAAGCATTGTTGCTTTTCTGTACTCTTCATGCTGAATTGAATGTCGTGTTTTCAGGTGGTATATCAACCCAGTTGTGGAAAATTGCCTCTGCACTGTACACCCTCTTGAAATTTTAGCTGAACAAAGACTGCAGACGGCAAATTTGGTGTCTTTATCAGAAACTTTGAAATATTTCCAAACCGCTGACATTGTAAAGTCACTGAAAGAGGACTATGCCTCAGCTATAGATTAAAAAAAGGAAAGTGACTTAAAATATATAAACAGATACATAGATATTATACACACAATGCCACCCAAAGCTGTTAGTTTAAAAAAAATACTAAATTGATGGGGTAAAAGACCTTTAAAATATGATAAGTGGCAAGTGCATTAGGTATTAGCCAGGTATTCGTGCATTATTGCCTTGGTATGTCATTTAAACAAAAACCAAAAAAAATAGCCATTTCAAGAGCTAGTCAGATTGAAATAAAAATTCAATAAATATCAGCTGGCAATTCAAATATATATATAAAACTCTGGTTGTTTCACCTGAGTTTTCTATATATTTCAATCTGACTAGCTCCTGGACTAGCTCATTTTTTTTTCTATAAATGACATACCAATAATCATAATATATTAATTAATAATAATATTTATTAATAATAAAGATTTAGAAATGTGGACTAGGGACTTGAAGAAAGCACTTTGGGCAGATTGGCACGTGCAGAATATAATTAATAAATGGATGTGGATATGTGGATATGTTTGCAGCAGGAAAGTGTATTTCTTTATCAAAATGCTCTAGGTAGGAATCACCCTGGTGTCACCCGGCTACATATAATTAAATTATAATATAATACTTTATTAATTATATTTATTTACATTTGAGTCTGAGTGCAAGGACTAGTCAGACTCATGGCACTATTTTTAGAAACGGCAAAATGTCGGATGGGCGCGAAAATTGTTACAGTACACTACAGCAGTACAGCGGATGGTGAGCTACTTGGTGGGTGACAAATCCCAACGCCCTATTTTCTGCCGATATGTACCAATATCGGCCGAAATGGATTAGGTCCATTTTCGGCCGCCGGAATTTCGGTGCACCCCTAATTTCTGATATTGGAAGCCCTTTGGGTGCTGTGTTAAAACAATTGAGCAGGCCACACAGTCTGTTTAAAACTCTGTAGAAGTGGTAAAATTCAGCCACTAACCTTCATCCAGCGCAGGCACCTTGAGATAAATACTTCAAATGTGGCAAAATACAGCCACTGCCCTTTCCAGTCCCACAAGTTGCATTAGGAGCAGAATGACTGTGGCAAGTAACTGTTAGGCCTGACTAGTATAGTAGGTCTTTACATATCTCTGGCAATAGAATACAGATCCTGGAAACAGCCAAATAATTTGGAACTCTCTCTGTAATTGTTATTATTTCTTAGAAGCGTGCTTGGATATTTTAAGGTTCAGTCGTTTTCCATCCTGTTTTTTCCCCCCCTGTTGCATATTGTATTCAAACCTAATTATTTTTCTTTGAAAACTCAGCCTGTACATTCTTTTAGTTGACTTATGATTATTTACCTAGTATTTTTGATTCATGACTGCCTATTTGCTTTAACTGCCTAGAAGACATTTAAAATCCCACATACGGTAGTATGGATTCATCTGTCAGCTGAAGAACAATATGTTCCTCCACCCCCAAACACACAATAGAAGTCACTTTTTTCCTTCTGCTAACCTTATTTGTTTTATTAGCTGTAGAATTGCTTTTACACGATTTTATAGCTGTCTAATCTGGTCTCTGGGGACAATCCCCAGTCAGCTGTGTTGCTCACACTGAATGTCCCAATTAACACCTCAATTGTTTTTAGATTGCAGAGGGTTCTTGTTTAATCAAAAGAGAATCTATGCAAATGATGCTTAATTTTCAGTCTTTGTTTTAAAGCATGCTACTATACCATATCAATATCATGCATGCATTCATCTCCAATGTAATTACAAGTGCTTTTTTCTGTAATTGGGGTTAAAGACACTGTACAGTTGTGCAGTAGTTATTCAGGAGTCATGAAATATCCACTTATTCAGGAATCTTGAAATATATTCAGTACTTAAGTATGCTTCACAGGACATGGGCTAACTTGAGAATGCACATAATTTAAAATTTTGCTGATGAAAATGTTATTTGTCAAACATTTGCATTTTTAGATGAGATGTCATTCCAAAAATAAAATAACTTCAATAACGTTGCAAACTAATAACATCATAGAACCAGGGTAGAGACCGTAATCAAGTAAATAATCTTAGATCTTGAATATGATTCTATATATATTGTGACAAACTCCCCCTTTTCTGTGAGATTGCCACAAGTTTTTGGAGGGGCCTGTTTGCCAGCCTCCTACCCTGTGACTATGGCCCCTGTGATATTTTGTGTTCAGGGACACTGTTGTGGTCTCTTCGACATTTGGAGGTAGCACTTCGAACAGTCGAAGTGGCACTTCGAACAGTCGAAGTGGCCGCCATCTTGTTTGTTCAAACGTGTTCAGCTGTGTTTTGTTGTCGAGTTCAGGGAAATCAAATCGGACACGCAACGGCTTGAACACCGCTGAACCATTACCTTCCAAGGAACTTCGGCTATTTAAACGGGAGTTGAACGGCGTTCGGTGAGTCGAAGCACACGAACAATGGACATATACTGACTGCATTCACGAACTGTTACGTTCGGTAATTCGAACGATACTTCGACTATTGGAACCAGACCGACCGCACAGCCAAATTCTCTGGAACTGTTTTGGGCATGAAACCATGCGTGCTGTCAGTCAAAAAGAGACTTCCAGGAATTTCCTAAACCTCTTCTCTGATCTTGGTGATTTTTGGATATGTTGTTCACCCAGATCAGGGTTATCAGGGGAAGTTTATGGAAATATGTTGTATTTTTGGGGTAATTATTATACTCTGTAAAATTTGTTGTTGTTTTTTGCCTGGGGATAATTAAGTTAATGCATTATCTGTCTTAATTATGTCACAAGCAGAGAGGAGGGAATTGTCTGTTTGTATTGGGAGTGTCACACTTTGTCACTGTATTGTTATTGGTGTTAAACTTTGTGCCCAACAAGGTCCACGGGGGTGTCACCCTTGTTGGAAAACTTGCATAAAAAGCCAGCTTTGGCTTCCATTAAACACACTTGTTTTACCCTTCATGAAGTCTAGGCTCATGTTTGGGGGATTGGAGAACTACATACACTCTGGGGATTGCTATAATCACTATACTCCCCAGACTATAATCACGAAGCTCTTGAAAGAGTGCTAAGCACTCTGGACTAGGACAGGTCTACCTACTGGAAGCTGGATCCTGGTCTTTTGTCCAAGGTGGGTGGAGGACGGCGAGACCCCAGCCAAGCTGCGGCGGATCGTGGGGTTTACGGTGGTTATGGTGTTCCAGTGCAGTGCTGATGGTACTCAAAAGTGCTAGGAAGCAGCAGTTGACGGAGGTACATGGTCGGGGTATATAATCCTGCTGACTCAATGCTGTTTAGTGAATGAGTGAAATAGTTTATTTAAAATTTATATATAACATATGATTACCTATTCTGATTGAATATTTTTAAATACACTTTTCAGAGCTCACAGAATGTGTTTTTCTAGGAACACCTAACCTAGACAAAGATAATGGAGATTTAGTTGCAGTATATGATCATATATTGCATAAGCCAGCCTCAATGCCAGTGGATCTCATTTTTGACAGATCTTATCCTAATCTTGGCCAGAACTGATGCACATATGTCCTGATTAGTGAGAGTTATGTTTCCAAGCAGTCCCTGTGCTATTTTAATGATGGCTGCTGAAACAGTCCACATGACACTGTAACTTCTATTAATCTCAGGCTTGTATGTCTTTATTCTACCCTTATGATAAAGTTCCCCCTCATAACCCCTACATTATCTTCCCACACGACCCTACACATTGGCTCCAACACAACACACCCTCTAATCATCCAAATTAATGTTCTTTAATAGCTTTTAATGCGTGATACTGCTGTTTCCTTGTTTTGCCTCCACAATGTCATTTTGCAATGCAATCAATACCAGTGAACCACAGTATTGCACGTTGTGAGCTACCATTGGCATCAGAAGAAAGGATCAGCAAGAGTTAATACGATTAGCTCTCAACTGTGTTTGCAAAACAGCAGTAATGTGATGCAGAAATTGTTGGGAGCATCATGGTGCATTATTATTCTTGTTCATATCAACAGTAAATGTCCTGTTTCCTCAAATATTTACTGGTGTGTAATCTGTTCATGTAGGAGTAAATTATGTCTCATTAAGAGCCATTATACAGCCTTTAATAACATTAACCTCAAGATCAGTTATTGCTTGCAATAGGAAAACATGTGAAATCAATGATACGTGTTATTGGGGCTGTGGAGAGCTTATCCTTGGGTTATTTTTACATAGATATATTAAAACACCATCAGAACCTCCAACCCCCATTCTGGCTTTAAAATTATATATAATTTTGTTTCCCTCTGACCTTGTGAAGATTTATTTATTACTGATATTTATAAAGTGGCAACAGATTCCGCAGCGCTGTACAATTAGTGGAAGACGTACAATTATACATATTTATATATTTAAGATCTTTAAGAAAGTTAAAATTTTTAAGAAATTTAAACGTTTTCCATTTCAAGATTCATTTTGTGTTCCATCTTCACTCTGTATCCTTCCTGTTGTAGCTGATCACCTATTTCAGCTTTCCTTGTTAGTTTTCTGTGGATGTCGCAAATTATACAATCCCATGCAGACTAGCCAACAATATAGGCAAACAAAAAATAGCCCAGAACTGCCAAATATATATAATAGCCAAATGTGATCCAAGCATTGGCACTGAACCTTTAAGGTACTTTTAAGAAAAGTTTTTTAAAGTATCACATTCTACTAATTGATTGCATGCATGTGTGCTATTAATGACACCCACAGCCGATGGAACAATACATGTAAATACCAGTACATAAAAAGCATATGTCCTGAAATATGCCAGTTGTAAACGCTGTCTCTAGGACATTGTGTCAGCCCATCTTGTGTTTACTCATTTGTGTAGTGGTCTCTAAACTTATCTTTGGAGCTCAGGTTGTTAAATTGAATTTCCTTTGGAACACTTATCCTATAACCCAGGACTATAGGATGCGGGTGCAAAATCTGAACATTCTCTCTAAATTGGATCACAACGCTATTCTGATCACAAGTCACAGAATAGGCTAACTTTGAAAGGGCTATTAGGCCTTAATTCTAAATAAATTTTGGAAGACATTGAAACGTCATCTAAAATACCATTAAAAATTGTTTTTAGTAAAATTTTATTTAATTTTTTTTATCCTTTTTTAAAACGTGAATGATTTCAGAAATATGAACAAAGCACATGTGGCAGTTTAAATAAGTTTTGTTGGTTACTCGAGTCACACAAGCTTTCTGAAGTTGAGGTATGGTTATACGTAATTTTTGTACAGTTAGTCATAATCTACGTCCTCCGTAAATAGAGGAAATCATATCCATTGCCTGAAAACAACCTAATAATTTACACATTTGTGAATGGCATATCTGTAATGTAGTTTGTATGAGTTCTGTTATTTTTGCTAATTTTAATGCTTATTTTACTCTGCAGACCTTGGCAATGGTCTTCTAGTATAACCACATGCTTATTTGTACTAATCAGGTTTTATTTTCTTTCTGTTATTATTCAATTGCAAACAAACATTGAAATTGCCCATTTTACAAAGACTCTGCACGCTACATAATCATTGGTGACTGTGCAGGCATGATTTCCCTTTTAATTGGAAGTAAATTGTAAGCAATGTTATTATAAAATACATCACTGTAATGATTTATCATTGTGAGAAAATAGCCTACAGAGCTTAAAATTGCCTCTGGTTGGTTCTCTTACATATTATATTGAAAAATTGCAGGTGTGCGACTGAACATTTTTTGATTTGTACAATTTTAATTATGTATCTGTTAAAATGAATTTCAATACATGTATATTTGTATTTACATAATGCCTGCATTTATAATCCATTGATTCCTCTTGACATACTGTTAACCACTTCACTGTTAAGTTATTTTTATTTAAGTTAGCATAACACTTTTGAAACTTGGAATGTAAAGCTATAGCACACGCTTTAGATAAAATGGCAATTTTCTGTATATATTGCTTTTCAGGGATACTTAAAGCCAAATGCCAAACTTACCTTTCCACAATCGCTTCCTCTTCTCTTCCTCTCTCAGGATCTGTTCTTCATTTCGTCCTGTCTGCTCTAGTTTTCTTTAAAACATAAGACAAAGTAGGGACTACTTTGTCTTATGGAGGTTTCCAATGCCTGACCATCTATGACCACTGGAGGAGCAAAGTGTGCTCCATTTCCTGTGATAAGAGAAATTTCCCCACAATTCTTACCTTTCCTCCATGTTCTCGCGATGCCTCCTTTCCGTATTCCCGAACGCCAGCAAAAGTACAGAATTTCGCCCTAACAGAATGAGAGAAGTTAGTCCTTGACGAAATTCTGGACTTTTGTTTGGTTCGGAATTCAAATAAATGAAATTCTAATCCGATCGTGGCTGCATCTTGCAGCCGCTTAGTTGATAGCTCCCTAATTCCCACAGTATAATGGAGCTATCTACCAAAAGGCTGAAAGACCAAGATGGTCTTTCAGCCAACTTTACTAATACCAAGTAAAAATTACTTGGTATTGGTAATTAATCTGCCCTACTCGCTATATCGCGACTAGGGGCATGTCTAGTAAACAGTGAGCAGCCTGTGGCAGATCCTTCTCAAATACGGTTATGTTGGATGAGGACCGTCAGTGGACAGCCATTTTCAGGTCTCCAGAGATGTTTGATTTGATTCAAGGCCGGGCTCTGACTGCACCATTAAGGACATTGACAGAGTTGTCCGAAGTCACTCTTTTTTTGTTTTGACTGTTGGATTGAAAGGTGAACCTTGGTTCCAATGTGAGATCCTGACTGAGCCTTCTGCAACAGGTTTTTATTAAAGGGTTAATCGTACATCCATGGCCACCTCGACATTTAGAAGTGGTCATGTAGGAAGCATTCTATATGTGCAGAATTTCTATTTGAAACATTGCACATACAGAGATATATGCATTGTTGTACTGGGGCTAGTTGCACCCCAAGGACATGTGACCTACGTAGCCCCGGAACTCCGTTCAGGGCTACCTAAAGTTAATTCTGTGAAAAAAATAAATCTGTTGTCAGAGTGCATTAGGGGATGCCTCTGTCTCCCCTCCAAACCTACCTACCTGCATTTGTGATCTGTCCCAGCCAAGCTTTTCTTTAACCCTGACCACTTTTCCAGTCCCTGCCACTGAATATCCCCTAAATCATGATTCCAACACCACGCTTCACCTTTAGGTGATGAGTGGTGGTGCTTGGTTTCCTCCAGACACGTTGCTTTGAATTGAGGCCAAACCGTTAAATCTTAATTTCACCTGACTACTTCTCCAAGTCTGACAGTCCTTTGGTTGCTTTTTTTTTTTTTTTTTTAGTGTGCAAATTTTAAGCAGTCTTTTATGCTGCGTGCATTGAGGAAATACTTTCTTCTGGCCAGTCTGCCATAAAGACCATATCAGTGAAGTGTTGCATTTGGGTTCTTGGTCATCTCATTACCATATGGAAAAGGGGGGGAGGGGTCTGAATACTTTCTGAATGCACTGTGTATGTGTGTATTTATATATTTTGAATACATATGTATGTATGTATGTGTATAATATTTAGTTATAACATGTAGTCTGCTGGTGGTCCCTAAGAATGAACTAAACACCACAATTTAATAGAAAAATCGAATTCATTCGTTGTATGATGCCAGCATGTTTTTGTTTTCCTTTGGTGTAAGTGTAAAGTCCTGGCTAATTCCCACAGCTCAAGAGAAATCCAAGAGCGATTACACATTTCTGTTTTGTATGTTGTGAATATTCTGTATCCGGAATGTTTCAGCCTGCAAACCCCACTATCACTCGTACAGCCTGGAAACCAAGTCCAAGTCTGCAGATCGTATGCCCTTAAAAATGTTATTCACTGTTCACAAATTGAATATAACACAAGACATTGAGATGCGACAAGGCAAAGAAAAAAAACTAAAAATAATTAAACCATTATGCAGATGTTTCATTGTGTTTAGTACATGACGCATATAGTCTGATGAAAGAAGTTTGACTTGATGCTTTAAGAAATCTGTAAAGAAAGGCAAGCAATTCCTCAATGGTACATTTTTAATAAACTCAGGCACAGTTCCCATGGTGCCTGAAGATAAACATCACACTTCACGCTGGTCTCAGATTGACTGCTTCAGCATTTGAAAGCTGTAATACACGCCTTGTGGTTTTGCATGAGAGTATATGGGCACATTCAAACTCTGTTTTATCCAATACGGGTAGTTTTTCAGGATACTAACATGCGGTGGAAAACTGATTGAAGAGAGGCAAATGAGTGATTGCAAATTATTTTGTGTTCCATACCCTGTGTAAGGCTGTAAATTTCCACTGTTATGTTCATTTAACAGCACTACACAAACCACACTACAGCGCCGTTACCCAAGAGCAAAGAAAAAGAACTTGACAAGAAAGATATGGACAAATCAAGAGAGAGGTCACGGGAAAGGGAGAAAAAAGAGGAGAAGGAGAGAAAAGAGAGGAAGAGGGTTTGTCACTTTTTTTTTTTCCCCCATTTCAACTTTTAGTTTTTTAATGTGTGTTGTTTCTCAGATTGTCAAACATGTACTTATCAGTAAGGTAGAAATCAACGTTCATAATATATCAAACACACGTGGGTTTACTAAATTGCAGTGAACTGAAAACTAAATTGCAAAAGGCCTGACTTTGAAAAATTCACAAATCCGGTTATCATAATAGCTTGGCAATTCTATCCTTCCTTTCACAGTTCAACTTTCATTTCACTGCAACTCGGTGTTTAGTGCATGAATCCCATTGTTATCTATTGAAAACTATGTAAATATATGGATGTAGCTATATGCGGAACGAAATCAATGGATTTGAACTTGCTTATTACGAATGCCTTTTCTAATTTATCACAATATTAAACAGATTCACTACCTGATATACATTGTAATGGGTGGTGGCAGTGATCTTATTTCAGAGACAGTACATTGAATATAAGAAGGCAGATTTTGCCTGCAAATTTAAGCTGCAGTAACGCTGTACCTTCCCGTCATAGCAACAGAATGTCTTGGGTGAAAACAACGCTGTATTGGAATATTTGTGCACATAACTTCCCTATCATAAGTTAAAAGAAATATAGATTAGCATTATGCTTGCATCTAATCAGTGGGTCTTTCCAGAGTGGATTTTACTGCTCAAATATCTTTCTGTGTTTGGCAAATGCACTAAAAAATTCAGTATACATATTCCCTCCAGTGTCTTCCTTTGAATTTGATCCTCCGCTAATGACTTTCCTCCAGGATCTGGCTGATATATATCAGCCAATCACTGGTTCCCCATTCAAACAAAATAAGAATTACTTGTAAAACACACGTGCATATTGCCACCTGCAATTATTTATCATTTAAGTTAATTGTGCACTATTTGTGACTATTTCCATGCACTTGCAAACAGAATATGTACTACACTGTCTGCATTAAATGGTAAAGAGTTTATTGAAGAGGTACGTGTGATGGCACATAGAAATCAGGCTTGTATCATAGCACTGCAACTTTCATTTATATATTGTGCTAGCAGAAATGCTTGCAAGGGCAAAGATTTTGATTATATGCTTTTTAAATATTGGTGTCATGACTGGCAGATTGACATGCAGTAAAATCATATGGAGTAAATAGTGGTGCTGTAGTGGGGCTAAAAATTAAGTAAAACTCTAACTGTTCCGAAATCAACTAAATACTAAATATATCATGTAACTTTATTAATATTCTATATTTTATTCTTTAGGAGCTGGGGTACTGGGGTATACTTTAAGCTAGATTTCTTAATACTTTTGCATTAAAGGAGCACTATAGTGCCAGGAAAAAAAACTAGTTTTCCTGGCACTATAGGGTTATTAGGTACTCCCCTCTCCTCCCCCCCCCCCTCCCCCTCCTGCTGTGCTGAAGGGGTTAAAACCCCTTCAGCCACTTACATTAATCCAATGCCGGGCTCCCTCCCTGCTGGTGACCTCTCCTCCTCCTGCTGACATCCGCTCTGAATGCGCATGCGCTGCCAGGGCCACGCGCTCATTCAAACCGCCTATAGGAAAGCATTACTCAATGCTTTCCTATGGACGTCAGCGTCATCTCAGTGTGATTTTTCACACTGAGAATTCCGGAAGTGGCCTCTAGTGGCTGTCAGGTAGACAGCCACTAGAGGCTGGATTAACCCTTAATGAAAACATGTTTTCAGCTGCAGAGTTAAAACCAGGGGGACCTGGCACCCAGACAACTTCATTGAGCTGAAGTGGTCTGGGTGCCTGTAGTGGTGCTTTAGGTTTCTAAAAGTTGGAGTTTAATGAATAACCCTGAGAAAGTGTAACTCCTAGCTTGTTCGTAATGATGGAGGAGCTGAATTACAGAACTTGTGGTTAATTTTAATGTCTCCTGAAACCGTTAATTGCATTTTTGTTTACCATAATGCACAATTTATTGTTGTGCATTTTCTATCTCTGTATTTTTATATTTGTCTAGTTTGTGTGTGTGTATTTGTATAGAGAGAGATTGAAGCAGGTGGCACAAAGGTCTAATAAAAGTTAATGGTAATTCCGATCAAATGAACTTTTTAACTTCGCATTAGTTTTAGAGCTTAGAGCTTTAAGCTCTTGCTGTTTTAATATGTGGCATGCATCCCACTTCTAGTTACAAATCATAATACTGTTTTCTGACATTTTACTTTAGGATCACTCTAACAATGAACGCGAATTGACTCAGGAGTCAAAACGACGCAAAGAAGAAAATGGAACCAGTGAGTATCTAACATTACTATCTTCTATAAAGAAATATCTTAATGCAGGCATATTTCTTGCCAACCTTCAATTCTGCGCATTCAGCAGCTTATGTTACTTTTAATCATGAACATCAGACCTCTGTACTTTGCTGCCAAGCTTTGGCACCTTTCCTCGATTATTAATTTTTTTAATGTGTCTACTTCAAAATGTAATTCTAAGTGGAGAAATATTTAGCTTGCTTCTATGTATTTTGTGTTAAAAAAGCACTATTGGATGCGAGTTGGCTGGTGTAATTTGGTGTGTGTTTGATATGAAAATTAAAGCATCTCAAACAAAATTTTGCGTAAAGCCCTATTTCTGTTTTTCTTTTTCTTTTTATAGACAGCTCATCCAAACACAGTAAAAGTGAAAGTCCATCTGGTTCCCCGCACTCAAATGAAAAAGAAAGACCTAAATCAAAATCTTCAAGTAAGGAGAAAGGGGATCTCTTGAAATCAGAAAAGATAGAGAAAAGTTCTTCTGGCAGCAAGAAGGTATGTTAAAAGCACATATTGTAAATTCTTAGCGTAATGTTAGGGCTTATTTGTATTGTTAGATTTAATAATAATGTCATGGACAAGCATATTTTCATGAAGAGCACAAAAACATCTGAAATGGTTAGGAGCTCTTTTCAGGCAAAACTAAATATGTATGTAAGCATCTTTATATGTATGTATGTATGTATGTGGTTTTACACAACCTTTTGTATTTCTCAAACACCTTTATCTAACACTAGCAGCAATTTCCTGGTGCATTTGATGCATCAAGATGAAAAAGCAAATCTTTTGACTGTATTCCTTTTGGATACTAGTCTAAAGGGGCTGTAGCCCTTTGGTTAACAATGTATGCAATATTACCCTCCCCTGCCCTCCCAACTAAAGTCAAATAAAAAATATAAAAAAAAACAAGCACATTGCTACAAACGAAAAAACTGAGAGTAGCATTACATTGAGAACATGTAGTCAATGGAGTATATTCACAGCATGGTCTTGTCACCAGTCTTGTCACCAGGGTACCTCAAGGATATATACTTGGACCCATTCTCTTTAATATTTTTATTAGTGATATTGCAGAAGGTATTGATTGTAAGGTATGTCTTTTTGCTGATTGTACTAAGCAAGTTGTATAGGGAGAGGTATTGGCAGTAGAAAGAAGGAAGTGCCCATGCCATTGTACAGAACACTGGTGAGACCTCACTTGGAGTATTGTACGCAGTACTGGAGACTGTGTCTTCAGAAGGATATTGATATTGTAGAGAGAGAGTTCAGAGAAGGGCTACTAAACTGGTTCATGGATTGCAGGATAAAACTTGCAAGGAAAGGTTCAAGGAAGTTAACATGTATAGCTTGGAGGAAAGACGAGACAGGGGGATATGATAGAAACATTTAAATACATAAAGGGAATCAACACAGTAAAGGAGGAGACTATGTTTAAAATAATAAAAACTACCACAACAAGAGGACATAGTCTGAAATTAGAGGGTTTAAAAATATCAGGAAGTATTACTTTACTGAGAGGGTAGTGGATGCATGGGATAGCCTTCCAGCTGAAGTGGTAGAGGTTAACACAGTAAAGGAGTTTAAGCATGCGTGGGATAGGCATAAGGCTATCCTAACTATACGATAAGGCCGGGGACTAATAAAAGTATTTAGAAAATTGGGCAGACTAGATGGGCCAAATGGTTCTTATCTGCCGTCACATTCTATGTTTTTAACATTTGCATTGCAATTTACATGTAAAGCCAGTAGGGCTGTTGTGTCATTGTCCATTCATAAATTAAACTGCTACTTGAAAAGGCTTTAGCAGACATATAAGCAATGCAAATTGCTTCATTGATTGTTGAGATACAGTAAAATTAGATCAGTTCCAATTAAGCATGCCATATTAATTTTATATTTACTTAAAAAATAACATTTTATTTATATATATATATATATATACACACACACACACACACTTTTTTTTTTTTTTAAGTTTACATTTTAGAAATTATTTAATAGATTTAGTTGATTTTGAACTTTCTCCTCATTGTTGGTACAGACTGGTCAAGTGGGAAAGCTTCAGGAGAAGTTCCAGCTAGGCCGTACACATATTTATGCCTAGTGGTCTACAACTAATTTGGCAGTGGATTTGTATATTCATATTTTAAATTTTCCCTCCTTCTCATATTTACAATGTCCCTCCTTACTTAATTTTCAATGATGTCACATGGGCACCATCTGCTGGCCATTTATTAAATTACTTTTCTTTGTGACTGCAGTGAAACATTCAAGCTTTTTCTCTTGGACTGCTCTGTGACGAAAAGTTTTTTTGTTCTTTTTATCAGGGAAAGAATATATTCATATCCACCAAAAAAGCTAATGACCTGTATACCTGTTGTTGGTTAAATCAAACTTCCAGTGTTTTACTGGTCATTGTTTTTCTGAAATCTGAAGATTTGCAGGAGACTGATTTATAGTTAACCACTATGTAGTAAAATCTGCTTAAACGCATTAAACAAGCCTTTATATCTGCTTTATCATTTCTTGCAGAGATTTGTTTCTGAAAATGGAGATCTTTCTTATCACACATTGATAAATTGGTGCAATATCATAGACAAAAGAGTATATCATGACACTAGCACCCATACTTTTACCCTTAACTTGCTTGTTAAACTTCTATTGTGCTAAAAAGTTAAGCTTGCATTTGGACCTTGTTTCAGTGCTTCATTTGGAATTATACTTAAGTTTTTTTAATGGATCTCATCTCTTTACCAGAATATTGACACTCTAGAACAATTCTTCCAGCAGATTCACAGTATTTCCACGTAACTAGGCATTTGTAAGTTTAGAAGTATGGCCCTATTTCTTCTCCTAGAATTTCATCACAATTTTTAACACCTTCACTTTAGACGGCAGAGCATTTTTGATTCAGATTGATAATCTCCCACTTTTCCCAATATGCATGTAAAATGTATGTTTGATGTATTACGCTCTTAAACCAAGTATGTTTTATTATTGTGTAATGTCGTGATGCTGCTTCAAAAACAAAACACTAGAAGAGCTGCTACTGCTAGTAAATCCACTGGATAACCCATAAAGGCTCCACGAGGATGCTCTCTGTACTATAACCAAACTCCTTACCCCATCACCATCCCGATGTTGTGAAAATAAACCAGTTGCTGTAAAGTACTGCAACTATTACATTTATCTTCTCTCTGCACATAGCTCTCTGAAAGTACCCAAGACCCTAAAATCTTGAGCATTAGGTTAATTACTCCTATGTTGGTAGAATATGCAAATTCTTACCCAAAATGGTTTCCTGAAAACTGATGAAAACTGGGCACATTAATTGTTGTTCTAGAATTTAGTCTATAATGTCTTGGAAAACACAGACATTTGTTTTAAGTAATAACTTAAGAATTATGTTAATATAAACGAATTTGAATTTGCGATATGTAACCCATATGGCAAAAATGTCAAATACCCCTACCCCTTACTGATAACTCCCTAAGGCTGGAACAGTTGGTAAGTTACAAAATCACATCCACGTGATTAAAACAGTCTAATTTTTGGAAAGTTGTTTGCAGAGTAAAATGAGTAAAAAAAAAAAAAAAAAAATAGTAAAATGCACACAATAAAAAAGGGGGGAATACTTCCTGCAGGGTGCTCCATCAAACAACTGAGGTTTCTTGTAAAAGGCAGCCTTTGTTTTTTTTGTTTTTTTTTAAACAAGGAAGTGGAGACAACGTTTCGGCTACTCTCTGAGCCTTTGATTGCCTTTTAGAAGAAGCCTCAGGTGTGCCTGGATATTTCCTTTTTTTTTTTTTTTCCATTTAATTTTTGGAAAGTATCGGCAACTTTCTTTTTTCTTTTATTAAAGGGACACTATAGTCACCTGAACAACTTCAGCTTAATGAAGCAGTTTTGGTGTATAGAACATGCCCCTGCAGCCTCACTGCTCAATCCTCTGCCATTTATGAGTTAAATCCCTTTGTTTATGAACCCTAGTAACACCTCCCTGCATGTGACTTGCACAGCCTTCCATTAACACTTCCTGTATAGAGAGCCCTATTTAGGCTTTCTTTATTGCAAGTTCTGTTTAATTAAGATTTTCTTATCCCCTGCTATGTTAATAGCTTGCTTGACCCTACAAGAGCCTCCTGTATGTGATTAAAGTTCAATTTAGAGATTGAGATACAATTATTTAAGGTAAATTACATCTGTTTGAAAGTGAAACCAGTTTTTTTTTTCATTCAGGCTCTGTCAATCATAGCCAGGGGAGGTGTGGCTAGGGCTGCATAAACAGAAACAAAGTGATTTAACTCCGAAATGACAGTGAATTGAGCAGTGAAATTGCAGGGGAATGATCTATACCCTAAAACTGCTTTATTTAGCTTAAGTAATTTAGGTGACTATAGTGTTCCTTTAACCTTTTAAATATTTTTTTTTATTTTTTTTTTTAGTGTGTGCTGTAGACACTATAAAACTAGATTCGGAAATGTTAAATATTGTTAAATATCTGTCAACAACAAACTAAAATGGAATTCACAGAACTATATACAATTGTGTACATTTGTAAACAAATCAATATTATAAAACTAATATAAAATGAGCAGATTTGTGTCAAATGTTGGAGGAACCATGTTATCCCTATATATCCCTACACTTTTCCTTTTAAATAGAGAGCAGAACTGTACTGCTGACTGTAGCGTTGCAGGTTTCTAGTTTATCATAGAGAATAAACAAAAAAAAAATGCCATTCTACCTGTGTATGATTTACTGAGAAGATTATAAGCTTAAATATTACTTTTAATAAATAAATCTAAAATAAAAATATATCAAAGAAAAATAATAATATGAACAGCAGGAGTGAGTGGAGACTATACAGCGAGTAAAACTCTGTGACTGCTTATACAAGCTGTAAAAGTGTATACATAATAACACTAATGCTGAAGCAATACTGTTTTGCTATAATATAACATCAGGGTATTCCCAAGTAATAGAGGTGATACTGTATTAAATATCACTAATATCTGTAACAAGAGGGGAGAGATAAGACGACTGCTAAACCATTGCTGTCAATAGTTAAAAGATTTATGGATAAGTAAGTCCCTACATGATAGTATAACTAGCGACATGGGTTAACTCCACATACAATAATTGATAATGTTCTATGGTACTTAACCTCAGAAAGATCAAAGATCAGCTAAGACAGATTTCTGACAGACGGCAATGAGCCAGTTAAATATTACAAAAGCTGCCTAGATCATAGCAGCGTATTGATAATAAATAAAGGTTTCTGTCAAGCAGTGAAGTGTTTACCTAGGCAACCTGTTTAAAACTGTTTGCAAACCCTCTCTTTACAGTTTGACCTATTATTTATAACGCTCTACTTGTTTGTATTGCTGATCATTTTTGTTGTTTTCAAACTTTTGAAATGTTGCTTTAGGCCAGAGAAGTAATTATTCTGGTTATTAGTGGTAAAGCGACTGGTACTGTTTCCATACTAAGTGCAAAATCAAAGCTTGATGTAAATTACTTTTGTGATATTTTTCTTTTTATAAACAGGAATCTCGACACGACAAAGAGAAATCTGAGAAGAAAGAAAAGAGAGAGAGCGCAGGTGGAAAAGAGGAGAAAAAGCAATATCCTTATATGTAACGCAACTGAAGCTTTGCACATCTAGTCCTGTGTATTGTCCTGTAAATCTGTATATTGCCTTATAGAAGGCTGACTTGACAAATCTGTTGTACACTGAATACATATTAGCTTAGTTTAAAAACATTTTGCTTTCATTGATATACAAACACACGGAAATTGCAAGAAAAATTTGAAGTTAGATTGGTATAGGCAAACAGAACCCAATTGTTGATTGAGTACTAAAAAAAAAAAAAACAGCTAATGAGACCTGCAACTTAAAGGTGCCAGCGAGTATAAATTACTTGGTTTTAACCCCTTAAGACCGCATGACATTCTATGCCGACCTTATTTTGGTGGCTCTAAACGCCCCAGGACGGCATAGAACGTCCTGCGATCTAATGTACTTACCCGGCCGCCGGCGATCCCACGCCGGCGATCCCCCTCTGTCCTCTTCGGCTCCCCAGGGCCATGTGATCGCGAGGTCCTTGCGAGGACCCCGCGATCACATGGACGGCATAGCCGTCCATGTCAATGCCAGCAGGGGGAGTGCCTGTAATGACAGGTACTCCCCCTGCTGCCTGAAAATAAAATAAAACATGTTAAATAAGTGTAAAATTAAATAATATATACTTAGATCATATATATATTTATTATATATATGATCTAAGTATATATACACATATACACACACTGTCTACGTGTATTTTAATATTAATATATACATAATTATATATATATATATTAATATCAAAATACATGTACAATGATATTGATTAAATATATATATAATTTTCATTATATATATATTTATATATAAGAAAAAATAAATAAATATATAAATATGTTAAAAAATTAAATTAAAAAATAAATAAAAAATAAATAGATAAAAAATATATAAACATGCGTCATTTCGTTCTAACTGTATTTTAAAATTAATATATATATATATTGATATCAAAATACATGTAGAACGAATACATATATATATATTTATATACATAAGTATATACGTATATATCACTATATATATATATAACTATATATAAATAAAAATAATAAAAAAAATTATATACATATATATAATAATTCTACGTATATATTTGTGTAATAATTTTACATAATTAGGTCATTTCATTAATTACAATTTGCAGGACCTGCCTGCCAACCCAGGCCGAAAGTTCAGGGAATTAAATTTTCTAGCACTATATTTAACCCTGTAACTTTCCAAGACACCATAAAACCTGTACATGGGGGGTACTGTTTTACTCGGAAGACTTCGCTGAACACAAATATTAGTGTTTCAAAACAGTAACATATATTACAACGACGATATTGTCAATGACAGTGACATTTTTTGCATTTTTCACACACAAATGGCACTTACACTGATGATATAATTGTTGTGATACGTTTTACTGTTTTGAAACACTAATATTTGTGTTCAGCGAAGTCTCCTGAGTATAACAGTACCCCTCATTTACAGGTTTTATGGTGTTTTCAAAAGTTACAGAGTCAAATATAAGGTTTGCGTTTCAGTTTTTTCACATTAAAATTCGCCAGGTTGCCTTTGAGACCGTATGGTAGCCCAGGAATGAAAATTATCCCCATGATGGCATACCATTTGCAATAGTAGACAACCCAGGGTATTGCAAATAGGGTATGTTCAGTTTTTTTTAGTAGCCACTTAGTCACAAACACTGGCCAAAATTTGCGTTCAAATTAGTTTTTTGCATTTTCAAATATTAACACTAAATTTGGCCAGTGTTTGTGACCAAGTGGCTACTAAAAAAGACTGGACATACTCCATTTGCAATACCTTGGGTTGTCTACTTTTGCAAATGGTATGCCATCATGGTGGTAATTCTTATTCCTGGGCTGCCATATGGTCTCAAAGGCAACATAACCAATCTGGTGAATTTCAATGTCAAAAAACTGAAATATGTAACGCTATATTTGACCCTGTAACTTCCCAAAACACCATAAAACCTGTACATAGGGGGTACTGTTTTACACGTGAGACATCGCTGAATACAAATATGTGTATTGTATTGCAGTAAAAGCAAACAGTATTTTGACATTCACAGTTAAAATGTCACGTAGAACTAAAACAATTAAAAAAATTCTTATTTTCTCCCATTTTTTTAAATCTTTTTTTCATATTAAATTATGTTCCATACCTAAATATTTGATGTTAAACGAAAGCCCTGTTTCCCCTGAATAAAATGATATATGATAAGTGTGGGTGCACTTAATATGAAAGAGGTGAATTACGGTTGGACAGACATATAGCGCAAATTCCAGTTTTTGTTTACGTTTTTTTTGGATCACAACTTGTACATTTGGCTGCGGTCTTAAGGGTTAAACAAAATCTTGTCTCTTTTGTTTGCCGTATATTTTCCTTAATAAAAGTTTTTACCCATAAGTCATCAGATAAACACAGATAATGAACAGTCTGAAGCTCAAGGTACGTTATCCATATTTTAAGATTACATTGTTTTAATTTTGTTTTGTTTTTTTGCAAATGTCACTCATGCAATATCAGAATGATCTGTGTTCCCGCTGTCATTAAAGGGACACTGTACCCCATTCCGTACAACCTACCACAATTTGCTTCACTGTGTTTTGAATACTGAACATCATTTCAGAAAGATATGACCCTGTTTTCCCAATGGGATTTCCTGTGATATCAAATAGTCACAGTACTCATTGGTAACGAACGTACACACACGTGCATTGGGTACATCCATAAATGCATGTTCAGTGCATTCCCTACACTGGTTGGGTTCAGCTCTGTCAGTGCTGATTGCATGGATACCTAGAAAGCTAGGTTTTTGTATAGATAGGGGCAGGGCCAGAGGGTATATGTTGTGTTCACTCTGGAATACCACATAATAAGAAGCAAACATGTATTTTTAAATGCTATTTTAATTGTTTTAATTTCTTACTGATTGGTACTTGATGTTGATGAGCTCCAGCTTTAACTTTTTAAAATGTTGGCAGATTAGACTTCACAGTTCTTATTTCATAAAATAGTGTTGTACATTATGTAACAGACGACGCCAGATAAGCGATGGCAGCTCCGAACCATTTAAATATTTAATGATGCTGTAAATTCTACGTTTTCCTCTTCTCTACAAACCTACTATTGATTAAGTCTTGTTTTAGGTGTTGCACATCCGTGACTTTTATTAGAAGGTCTCTGTCATTGTTTTGCTTTTTTTTTTTTTTTAGCTCCGACACTAACCCAATGCACCTGTTCCGCAAGCTCTGCACATTTCATGTAATGCTATTACCGCAATAAGATCACGTTTTAAATCCTCATTACTCATAAATATAAAGTTCCACAATTACACAAAATCTAGGAATGCATTCTAACCTCATTAATAAGCTGGAATAAAAAAACATCTGCTTCATAAAATCTGTGTCAAAATGTAGTGAGCATAGCTTCTTTTCTTGTAGCGATTGCTGTATTGATTCAAAGTAGATAGACTACAATATAAATAAAACAAAATATTTGTGCCAATTCAGCATTGTGACCTTTCTACATTTATCAACATGACAGCAGAATCAACTGGCTATATGGTTTTTATTTGAATGTTAGGGACATTGTACCAAGACACAAACTGTAGGATGTCTGTGTCAAAAGGGAATGTAAGTCAGATAGTTTGTACAGTATGAGCCTGCAGAATTTCAAGTAAATGTATAGATCAGGCTAGACAAAGCCCAGGCGTTAGGTCGCCACGGTGCCTGTGATTTGTGAGCTCATTCAGCCACCAACGTGACCGGCTGCCTTAGAGCGTAGATGGGCAGCCAAATCATGGATGGCTGAAGCAGGCAGGCGGGAGGAGGGCTCATCGAGAGCTGAAACAGGCAGGCATGAGGCTGACTAAGTACTTGGGTTGTGAAGGAGGTAGCTGTTATCTCCCTGATCTTGCGCACCCTGCAGTGATGCCGGGTGCGGGAATATGACATCACTCCAGACCTGGCATCACTAAATAGTGCGCGAGAGGGAGCAGAGCAGGGAGATGGACAGGGCAGCCCTACTGGTCCCCAGGAAACGCCAATCCACTACAGCTCTCCCAAAGGTAGGGAGGCTTGGTGGACAAATTTAAATAAAACCAATTATAGTGTGTGTGTGTGTGTGTGTGTGTGTGTGTGAGTGAGTGCTGCAGTATCTGTGTAAGAGTTTTGCAGTATCAGTGTGTGTGTGTGTCAGGGAGTATGTGCATGTATGTGTGTGTGTGACTGTTAGACACATACAGTTACTGACTTGACACACTATCAGTTTATTTTTATCTGTCAGTGAGTGTGCCTGTTTAGATCCCCAGCCCCACTTTTTCCCCCACGCTGGGCTGGTATAGCTGCGGCTGACCCCACCTCCATTGCAGAGATCATCAATCTTTATGATTGCAGCTTATCCAATAGTCCACTTTGGAAAGCATTGGGAGACTATTGCTCATACACGGCAAAATGCCATGCTGCGCAAATTAACATCTCATCATAGAGATGCATTGAATCAATGGTTCCCTATGGGGAGCATTTAGTATCTCCATGCAGACTATAGACTAGTGGTTCTGGCTGTAGTGGTTCTGGTGACTATAGTGTCCCTTTCAGAATTGTATTTTTGACATTGAAAAACCTTGCTCCTAACTTTTTTAGCTGGCTCCTAGATTTCAACTAAATTTGTCAAGCCCTGGTATAGATGACCAGGAATCAAGTTTTGGACTGACAAAGTAACACGTAGTTTTGCAAATTATATTCTATATATGTATGTGGAAGAAGGCATCTGAGTGTGTATGTGTGTGTGTGTATATATCTGTCCATGGGTGGTTCACTGACTTTGCATCTTTTCCTAAGTTGTGTTTCAAAACTGTTGTATACAGCAAACACAGACTCAAAGGAATCCATGTTTAAAATGGAATGAGGCAAAAATGTGATTCTTTGTGTCTGTGTATACACATATACACACACACATATATATGTGTGTGTGTATATATATATATATATATATATATATATATATATATATATATATATATATATATATATATATATATATATATACACACACACACACACAGTGCCTTGCAAAAGTATTCCCCCCCTACCCCCCTGGATTTTTTGTTTTTTGTTGCCTCACAACCTAGAATTAACATGGATTGTTTGAGGATTTGCATCATTTAATTTACAGAACATGCCCAGAACTTTGAAGAATTTAAAAAAAAAAAAAAAAATTTATTGTGAAGCAAACAACAAATAGGACAAATAACAGAAAAGGTCTGAAAATGTGCAGAAACTATTTACCCCCCTAAAGTCAATACATTGTACAGCCACATTTTGCGGCAATCACAGCTCCAAGTCGCTTTGGATAAGTCTCTATGAGCTTGCCACATCTTACCACTGGGATTTTTGCCCATTCCTCCTTGCAAAACTGCTCCAGCTCCTTCAAGTTGGATGTTTGCGCTTGTGAACAGCAATCTTTAAGTCTGACCACAGATTTTCTATTGGATTGAGGTCTGAGCTTTGACTAGGCCATTCCAGCACATTTATATGTTTCCCCTTAAACTACTCAAGTGTTGCTTTAGCAATGTGTTTGGGGTCATTGTCCTGCTGAAGGGTGAACCGGCTTTGCTCAAGAATATCCCTGTATTTAGAACCATCCATCTTTCCGTCAACTCTGACCAGTTTCCCAGTCCCGGCTGCTGAAAGTAATGACTTTCTTCTGGCCACTCTGCCATTAAGCCCAACTCTATGGAGCGTACGGCTTATTGTCGTCCTATGTACAGACACTCCAGTCTCTGCTGTGGAACTCTGTAGCTCCTCCAGGGTTACCTAAGGTCTCTATGCTGCCTCACTGATTAATGCCCTCCTTGCCCGGTCCGTGAGTTTTGGTGGGCAGCCGTCTCTTGGCAGGTTTACTGTTGTGCCATGTTCTTTCCATTTGGTTATGATAGATTTGATAGTGCTCCTGGGGATCATCAAATAATTGGCTATTTTTTTTATAACCTAACCCTGACTTGTACTTCCCAACAACATTGTCCCTTACTTGTTTGGAGAGTTCCTTGCTTTTCATGACAGTGTTTGGTTAGTGGTGCCTCTTGCTTAGGTGTTGCAGCCTCTGGGGCCTTTCAAAAAAGGTGTGTATATGTAATGACAGATAATGTGACACTTAGATTGCACACAGATGGACATCATTTCACTAATTATGTGACTCCTGAAGGTAATTGGTTGCACCAGAGCTTTTTATGGGCTTCATAACAAAGGGGGTGAATACATACAAACATGACGATTTTCTGTTTTCTATTTCTAAGAAATAGTTTTAAGTATATATTTTTCTCATTTCACTTCACGAACTTAGACTATTGTGTTCTAATCCATCACATAAAATTCAGATTAATAAAACATTGAACTTAAGGCTGTTATGTAACAAAATAGGTAAAAAGTCAAGGGGGTGAATACTTTTGCAAGGCACTGAAAAAAAAAAAATATATATATATATATATATTGAACAAAATTATAAACGCAAAACTTGTTTTTGCCCCCATTTTTCATGAGCTGAACTCAAAGATCTTAGACTTTTTCTATGTACACAAAAGACCGGTTTCTCTCAAATATTGTTCACAAATCGGTCTAAATCTGTGTTAATGAGCACTTCTACTTTGCTGATATAACCCATCCACCTCACAGGTGTGGCATATCCAGATGCTGATTAGACAACATGATTATTGCTCAGGTGTGCCTTAGGCAGATTTGTGAACAATATTTGAGAGAAATATGCCTTTTGTGTACATAGAAAAAGTCTTAGATCTTTGAGTTCAGCTCATGAAAAATGGGAGCAAAAACAAAAGTGTTGCGTTTATAATTTTGTTCAGTGTGTATATATACTCAGATGCCTACTTCCACTTTAGGCACCTTTATTATTCCTTAATACAAAAAAAAAAAAAAAATAGAATAACAATAAAAAAAAGTACATGTGGTATATCACAGCCATGAGTCACTACTTGTCTTACATTCAGGACTGTAGTTTGAGATTGGCCATACAGGGGATGACCTAGAAATGTCAGGTCAAATGCTTTCTACTTGCATCATTGGCTCAGCTCTAAAAGTACCTAGCGCAGAAATGAGCAGTGATTGGTAGTTGTCCTATAGACGGATAATTACTACGTTATGTGCACCATTTGATGGTTATGTTTATGTAGGGTTGCTTGACAAGGTAAAAAGAAAATTTAGAAGGACAGGGAGAATTTGAATAGAACTAAGAATGAGGGTCTCCAGTAAAAATAAAAGAGTGGGGGAGAACGTGAACTAAAGTGAGAGAATTAAACAGTCTGGTGGGAGTGCAAGAAACATTTTCAAGCATACATATGGACAGGAGATGACAAAATTACAACAGAGAAAAGGAATGATGAGACAAATGGAAGATGGCATGACGAGGGTGTGTAGAAAAGGTAGGTTGAAAAAATGGAGGAGTAATTGAAAGAAGTGAATGGATTAAGGAGAGTTATCCTATTATGAAAAAGTAAGATGGATTGAGGAGAAATTGCATAAGTAGATGAGGAGTAGTGAATGGGAAAGGAATATGGTTAGAAAAGAGATGGGATGAGGCTAGGAGGGAAAAATAGAATGAAGAGGTAAGCGGAGATGAAGAGATCAAAAAAGTAAATCCATTATATAGGTTTTATGGAAGGTTAGATGTGATCACTGAGGGGGAAGGACATTTCATAATAATTTTTACTTCATTCATCTACAGCGCTGCTTTCATGAACACATACATCCTTATTGCAAGTAGATCTTTGATTATCTAGTGTCACTTATATATTTTTCTTCTTTTTCAGACTTTGCAATGGATGAATCCATGGAATACCCACAAGTTGTGTTGAAATTGGGAAGGTGGCCAGCAGTGACCATATGTGTTTATTTTGCCAGAATAAAGATTGCACAGATTTTGTCAATAATGAGGGCCCATTTGCATCACCTTAAATTATTCATATATTTGCAGTTATTTTTATTTTATTTTTGCTCTCAAGTAAATGTTTAAGTTGTGCATTATTGTAATTTACATTTTCTTGCTGGTTCTCTTACCCATTTATTTTCAGTACACGGCTGGAAGTGTTTACCTATTCCATAATTTTAAGCACAATGTGCTGAAAACTCGCATTTGCCACAGTGCTGATCAGAGGTTAATTTTGTGTGTACATACTTTCACTTTTAGGTTGTCCAAACACTGCCTGAGATATAGTAATTCTTGGCAAATTAAGATGCATCCTTTTTAATGTTGGAATCATAAATAAATAAAAAAAATTCAACTTTTTTTGGAATTTACCTCATTTAAATTCTGCTTTTATTTATTACTTGGCCTGTAAGTAAGAAATGTGGGAGCACTGTGTCCATGTTAATGAATAGGAAATGTTTGTATATTATGTGTAGAACATCAAATACCTGTTTAAAGAACAAGATCAGTTAAGTACGATTTTTATCTATCAAATGTCCCTAGCCGCACACACTTTGTCATTTTTTTTTTTTTTTATATATATAAACTGAAGCATTATAAACTTTACCCAAGATTAATTAGGTTTCAATTATACACCTACAGGAGCTTTGTATCGCTAAACTTTAGACTGAAAAGTTTCAAACACTTTTTTTAAAGAAATTTTTATCTGCCGAATTCTACCTGTGTAAGCTTTTTTTCTAAATAAACAATAGTTTTCTCAACGGGTGATTAATCTTTGTGTACTCTTTGACTTATTCTCTTTTAATTCTTTATATTTGAGAAATAATTTTAGTTCTTGGTATATCTTTTATATACTTTAACTCACAGTACAAATACACACATTAAAACACATATTTGAGGATATTTAGATCTTAAGAGAGCACATACATAACAGCAAAGCATGTGTAGCGGAGCCCTAGTCCTAGCAGGGACTCTTTTCCGCTGGTTACTCCAAACACACCCTGGAACAAGTAAAATAATCCAAGGATCTCCCACCAACTCCTCAGCAACTAGACAACACTCCGCTCTGGAGGTATAACTGCATTTTATTGTCACATACACAGCTTTTATGCCCAGTCACATGCAGAAAATGCAGGGCTTTCAATCCCAAGATCCCTTGTACCTGAGAGATAATTGCCTAAATAGACTCCTAATTTACTTATCTCTTACACACAAAGAAATCCACAAAAAGTCCCCCAACCATACCTGGGAACCACACAAAAAGCACATTCCCTGATTTTCCAGATCTGAGTGACCAACATATCCAAGATCAGTTTGGTAGAACGGGAATGCCATTGTGTGGAAGTTTTGACTGGCCAGACACGAGGCGCTAGCCCAAAATAGTTCCAGGGAAAGGTGTCCTGGCCAGTCTCCGTTCGTGGGACTCTCGTGCAAAAACCATACAAGGGAATCTCTCGCTTTCAGGGTACGAATGCTCCCCCTATTCGGTAGTTTATATCTCCCCAACGCCGTTCGTATAGGTGGTCGGGAAGAGGAATGTGCAGCGGTTGACAGTTTACCGGTGTTTTCACGAGTGCATAGCCGAAAACCGTTCCAGGCACTCGACCACCAAATAACACTGCCCTCGTTCGGGAGACAAGATGGCCACCATTCTCTCAGCCACGTGTTCGGTTATATGAAATGGTGTTCACCCAGGAGAACCGCTAATTAAGTGCGGTTTTGCACTTAAGTGGTTGGTGTTCTAATGGGGTACAGGGGTGGTCCTCGGTCGGGAGACAAATTAATTCCGTTCGTATGAAGTCTCCTGAACGGCCAAAGAGGAACCACACAAAACCGGGGAAAAACACACAAAGTAATGGGGGGAGGGTATGGACAGCCAATATATGGAATAAAAAGTAGCTTGCAAATGTTCATTTCACTACAGCATGTATTTAGAAAGTAATGCTAGTGAATGCACTAATTCAAGTAGCTTGGTAATTAATCCAGAGCAAGATTTCCCCCTGATACATGCAATTATGCAACTTTTATAGTATGTGTTTTTCCATGACCCAATAACCACAGTTTAGTTTAGATTAAATTGACATTTGATAATGCAGAAGTGAATATTCTAGTAAAAAAACAAACAAAAGTTCTCCATCAGCAAAACAACCGCGGCTTTCGCAAGACTTACAGTGGGAGCTGACAGAAGAGCTGAACGGACGGCGCGGAGGAGGAGAGAGCTGACAGGAGCTGCAGGAGAGGCAAGTAAACTCTCTGACAGCCCCCTCTCCCCCCCCCCCCCTGAACTACCAATCCAACTGGACCACCAGGGAAGGAGCCCCCCTCCCTGGCACGCTAGCAAGCAGGGAGGGGGGGGGGGACAAAAAAAATGTATAATAGTAATATAAATAAATTAATAATATAACAAAAAAATTAAAATAATAATAATCCAATAATAATAAAAATAGTAATACAAAAAAAATAATATAACAAAAAAAATTAAAATAATAATAATAAATATATTAAAATGCCCACCCCCCACCAAGGCTCTGCATCACACTCTGCTTCTCTCTCACACACACACACACACACACACACTGCATACTCACACTGCATTCATATACACACTGCATTCACACACACACTGCACTCATATACACACTGCATTCACACACACACTGCACTCATACACACACACTGCACCCATACACACTGCATTCTCATACACACACACTGCATTCATTATATAAACACACTGTAAATAAAAATTCAATTGATATAATTTTTTTAGGATCTAATTTTATTTAGAAATTTACCAGTAGCTGCTGCATTTCCCACCCTAGTCTTATACTCGAGTCAATAAGTTTTCCCAGTTTTTGGGGGTAAAATTATGGGCCTCGGCTTATACTCGAGTATATACGGTATATATTTAGAATGATACCAGTTCAAGTGCCTTTGGTATGGCTAAAAATGATCCTGACAGCATTTTCAAAATTTATATGGCAAAAAAAAAGAAACCCAGAATTAATCTAAAACTATTGTCAAAAAAGAAAAATGAAGGTGGTTTAGCTATCCCAGATATAGTAGATTATCATAAAGCCGATATGACTTACCATGCTATTATCACCCAGCGTGGTATCAGTTAGAATCAGAAATTATAGAATGTGATTATATGATAATGGTCTTTTGGACAAGAAAGTACCGCAACAAAGCAGATCCTAAAAAATCATTGGTTATGGGAAATATTCTGAGTATGTGGCAAAGACTTAAAAAGGATCTAGAAATAGAAAACAGATTGCTAGACCTTCTGCCTATAGAATTAATATCAGGAAATATTGTAGATATAAGTGTAAGAAGCTGGAAGGAGGCAGGAATTAGGAAACTCGAGGAATGTATATCGGGAAAGGCAATTAAAACCTTCAGTCAAATGCAAGAGGAACATAGATTGCCAAAACAGAGAAATCTTCACATATTTAAGAAATAATTTTTTGGGGGAAAGTGCTTATTACCTAATAAAAAAAGATGAAAACAAAAGATTGAGGACAATTCTTAGAGGTCAGAATACAAGGGGACTGATTTCTTCCTGTTGTGTAATGATAAAAGAAATAAAAACAGAAAATAATGGATAAAGGCTATTAAAAATGTCAATGTAATGGGACATTGTTTAAATATTGTGGAGAATTTATATAAATGAATAAACTGTTGGTATATTGTTCCTGAAAAACTAGCTAAAATGTATAAAGACGGCGGAGCCAAGCTACCGAGCTGAATGACCGCACACAAACGGAGCTCCGAGCGTATATGTGGTGAAAAGTGCCTAAAAACCCCTAATTTCGTGACAATCTACACCGGGGCGACCCGCAAACACGAGCAGAAAGACCAAAAAGTTAAAGCCCGAGAAACAGCGACAAGGCTTGGACATAGGCGATCTGCTGAGGCAGGCACATGGCACGATGAGGCCAAAGATGGCTGACTACGCCGAGACCTTCTCAGACCTCTCGGACGACATGTCCCCAGACAAGGAAGGAGAGACTCGCCTTGTAACCTCAAAGCCTGCACCGCGGCCCGGTAACCGGGATGACTCCCCGGTGACTACCGCAGTATTAAAGACACTCTTGGCAGATCTCCAGAAAAGCATCTTGACGGACATTGCGCTAGTCCGTACCGACCTACAAGGCCTGACAGGCAGAATGGCGGTGCTAGAGACTGCATCCAACGACCATGCACAACAACTGGCGACGTTGCAAAAAGCAGTCCAGGGGCTCCAACGGCATAACGAGCAGACCGAACACCGCTTTACCGCCATCGAAGACTGGAGGCGGAAAAACAACCTCAAAATTCGTGGTATCTCTGAGGAGGTCCCCACCGCGGAGCTCCCACACTTTCTAAGGCGCCTACTGAGCAATATACTCACCCCAAGACAAGGCAAAATGGTGGGAATCGACGGGTTCTTCAGAGTGCCAAAGTCCCCCAGAGCACCTGACAATGTACCTAGAGACCTGATCCTCCGGCTGCAGAATGGCAAAGACGCTCAGTGCTGGCGGCAGTAAGGGACCATACACCGTACACGTTCGAAGACATGTCCCTCGCTTTTTTCCCAGACCTGTCGGGAAGCACGCTGGCCTGGCAGAGAACACTCCGACCCTTCACCATTCTCCTGAGACAGCGACAAATACCGTATCAATGGCGGCCGACCCGCGCCCTACAGATCCAGCAGGGTACGACTAAACACCTGATCCACAACCTCGCGGAAGCAACAGCCCTCCTGCCCGCTCTCAACTTACCTCCGGACGCTCTGACACCGACAGGGAATGGGGCAGCAGCGGCGACACCACATCCGTGGAACCCAGAGACTGTGATACCCTTCTCGCCGCGGCGGAAGGCCAAAGAAGGATACGCAGCTGCTACCACCTGAGGATTAGGCAAAGATGGACATTCACATTTTACAAAACCTTAATCCACCACCCAGGGTGGTAAAGTTAACCAAGTTTCTGTTTCCCCCCGTTTACCTAGACCAGGGGTAGGCAACCTTCGGCTCTACAGATGTTTTGGACTACATCTCCCATAATGCTTTTACAGCCATATTGCTGGCAAAGCATCAAGGGAGATGTAGTCCACAACATCTGTAGAGCCGAAGGTTGCCTACCCCTGACCTAGACAAACCCAGCACACGACGCCCTAGAGCTCATCACAGGCTCTGACCGACTTACACTTAAATCAACTGCACACACCGAGCAGACTAGATCCCCCCCCACACACACACATACACACACACACATACACACACACTCTAGTCCCATGCATACAGAATATCCATAGTTCACTAGCGCTGAAGGCGCCGTTCAGAGGGATACAACACCACTATAGAGCACAAAGTAGCCGAGACCCGTACTTCGAAAGCGACTGACCACACAAGACAGTAGGGATCAGAGCCCACTACCTCACCGGACCCCAACAATCACCAACAGTTAACACATTGACGAGGTCCCATCATTACACGTAGCTAGCTCAGCATGTTATCTCACCTCAACGACTGTAACCACTGCATTGAATTGTGCTGTCTCTATATGTGAAAAGTTTTGTTTTTGTTTTTATTTTCTTTCTTTTTTTTTTTTCTTCTTGTTCTGAATGTTAATTACCATACCCAGTCGCACTACACAGCTAGCTGCCAAACCTACAACATTGTGTAGAACCGGCAGGTTACCAGCTGAGCTCCTTGGCGCAGCTTATTGTCTACACCGATTAATACAACTAAGAGGCAAACATATAAACTACCGGCGTGTCATACACAGCACAATGCCACCTCTACAGGCTAAATAGGCAACTCACACACTTATTTTGTCTATAACATTTATATATTGTAAAAATGTTTTTTCTGTTGTTATTCCTGTGCACACGTAATACCACCGATGAACAACCTCAGCTAGATCCTACACATCTAGTACTTATTTAAAAGCAAGACGCAGCAGACTAACAAGTTTCATCAGCTTGATATTATTCTAAACGCAGTGATATACCCGTTGAATATTGGCTTAACAAAATACAAAATGTGCCTGACTTGCAAATGTCACACTTCAATGTATACTTATGTTCCATTCGTTTCTTGACACCGCTGTTGTGGCGTGCCAAGGCTGTTTTGTCAATCTTTGTGCACAATAAACATAAAGAATATAAAAAAAAAAATGTATAAAGACTGACTGTTGTTGGAGATGTGGCAGTGCAAAAGGCAATTACAGGCATACCCCTCTTTTTTTTTTTTTAATTCTTTATTTTAGTGAGGCAGATGAGTGAAACAGTACACATTATAAGCAGTGAGAGTTCGCTCGATCTCTAGCTCGCTCGAGCTCTAGCAAAAGTAGCCTCTCTTTTTTTCTTTTTTTCTTTTTACAACAAGTATAGTACAACAATGCAGTTATGGAATACAAACATTTAACCTTATATAGCGATAATCTGCAGTGTATAGGTGGCAACCATGATTACGTCTGTAAAGTGGCGGCCTATAGCTCAACTAGCCTGTGACCCATAGGCCTTGGTCGCACAAGCAGGTTTACATGGAGGTTCACAGTGTTAAACATACATCAGGTTCCCTCAAGGTGCAGCCGTACTATCTTATACTAAGTGTCTGTGAGGGGCCATGGGTTCGTAAGGGGGACCTGTCAGTACCACTGTGGTTAAAATATCGTGTTTGCGTTTGAGTGAGAAAATACCGTCACACTGTGTGATGTCTGAGCCTGGATGCCCGGGTTTAGATTATGCGTTCGCTGTCGTGCGTGTGCGGGTTAGGAACCCCTGACCAAGGGGGTTGCGGGGGGGTGTTTTATCTGCCACGTAACGTGGGCTTTGTACTTGCCGACCATGCCGGTTTGTTCGCCTATCCATATCTTCCTATTAATGGGCAGTAATAGGACATCCTTTAAAAGTGTAAAGCAAAACATGTATTAACGTATGAAATAAAAGAAAGTTTCAACGTTTGCAAAGAGAAATGTTCATTCAGGGCTGTCTGTGCCCTGCGTGTTTGTTGATCGTGGTACAAACTGTGTCACAGAAGCAGGGTTCCAGGTTGTCCCCTGTGCTGCCGGGATGGAGGGCACATCTGAGTGCGAGAGTCCCAGAGTCTCTAGGAAGGTGGGCGCGTCAGCCATAGAAGCCAGAGTGTGTGTTTTCCCGCCTTGGGTCGTAGTCAGGGTTCCGTTTAAGCCCCATCGGTATTGTAGTCCTGCAGCCCTTAGTTGTGTTGTCACCGTGCTGTATGACTTACGGTGTAGGAGTGTAGCCCTTGTTAAGTCCTGAAAAAATGTGAGGTTTGCAGTTTCGAATGTGAAGGGTGTCTTGCCTTTCACAGCTGCCATGACTTGTAGCTTGTCAGGTAGGGAGGTGCAGCGGAGGATGACATCTCTCACCGCTGTGGACTTTAAGTGAGATGGGCTCGGCAGGCGATAAACGCTGTCGATTGCAACTTTCTTTGCCTTTGTATGTGGCATAATAGCGGTCAGTAGTCTCCTGATGTAGTGGGGTAGCTCTTCGGCTGTTACGCCTCTGGCGGTCTTCCAGCATAGTAAGTTTGAGTGATAAAAAATGCTGTTGTGTGTACAGCCTTTGTAAAGAGTCCTGTACTCCGGAAAGGTGGGATTGTACCTCCGTTATGGCTTTCTCGTTGGTGCCGACCCTGTCCGCCACTGCGCGGACCTCCCGTTTGAGAATGGCCAAGTTGGCCACGAGTAGCTTGTGGATTTCGGCTAGGAGGAGTTTTAAGTCCTTTTTTGTGGTAGGAGCGGAGTCGTCAGTTGGGTCTGGAGGCCCGTCTTGCTGTGGTTGTGAGTGCGGTGAGCCCTCGGGCCCAGTGTTGCGTGGCGCCGGGGTGTGCTCCCCTCCCCCTGCAGCGGGGGGCCTAGGTGGCGGTGGTTTCTGGAACATTGTTCCTATGTCCTTGCCTTCCGCCGAGGTGTGTGCCTTCTGGGATCGCCTGCCCATGCTTGGCATGCTCTGAGGTGAAGCCGGTATCGTGTGGGTGTAGGGTTGCCCCGCTCTAGACTCCGCGATTCCCTCCAGGAAGCTCCCCAGGCCTTGCAGCGTGTTGTAGGCCCCGGTTTTGGATTTCCGTCGGGCTGATTTAGGTGGTTGAAAAAAAGGCATCTATCGATGCGGTATGATCTTCCGATCCCAGCTATGGGTGTGTAGAAGCCGGATCGGGTTCGGTTTAGCAGATATTTGCTGGATTCGAGGTATAGATTAGGGAGCTTCAGAAATGGCGTCTGGTCAGGACGATCGTCAAGCCCCGCCCCCAGGCATACCCCTCTTTTAAGTACACAATGGGAACAAAGCATGTATGTAAAACGAAAATATACTTAAAGTGAAGCAATACCTTTTGTCACTTCCCAATGCATGTACTGAATTGCAGTAGTAATTTACAGACACAACTGATACTGCAACTGCAGATCTCCATTGATTTTATTTCCACTGATTTATTTAGTGATTTCCAGAGGACTTTTATTCAGTTAAAACAAACAGTATAAACATGAAGCCCATGGAATAAGCAAAGCTAGGTGGAATGGGCCTTGACAGAGCTAGGAGGCAGGCCTATGGAGGAGTGTTTGATTGGTCAATTGTAACAAGGGGAGTGGCTTAGCCATATAAGTATTCGCCATTTTAAAATTGGGTTCCATTTTAATTCGAAATCTTTACCTGTTGTTAGCTGTTGCTGGCTTCTGGTTGGGATTTCTTCTCTTTTGTCTTTCAGATGGATTCCGTGGCTGAGAGTGATATGGCAGCGATCCTCGAGGGCGTGAAGGCGGCAATCCGGCAGCATGGCACGGCTTGGATGGAGCAGCAGCTGGGGGCAGCACTGAGCATGGCGGGTCCGTCGGCGGCGCCGGCGCGGAGGACTTCGCGCCGGACCTGGCCTCCACAGCGATTGAGCCCTGAGGCCGGTGCTGGCGCAGTTAGGAGTCGCAGCCCGTCAGCAGGCGGGACAAGGACCGGCACTAGGAGAGGTGGTGGCCGGGCTAGGATCCGCGGAGGTAGCGGCCCGGAGGCGACCGCGCAGCCAGGTCGGCAAGCAGCATCTGAGGTGTGCGGTCAGGACAAGATGGCGCCTAGGACCTCGGAGGCAGCGGGCTCGTTATCGGCAGCGGGTCCCGTTGGGAGCAGGGAGCAGCCTGCAGGACGGAGTGGACGCGGTGAGTCGCCCCCTGGGTCAGTTAGGGCAAAAAGGGGGAAGAAGCAGGGGTTGTCAAATGAGGCCCTATTAACCCGTTCAGGTTCAGCGAATGATGGGGCAGCCAGTAAGGGCTTGGACAGCGGGGGACAGTCAGCACCTGCCGCACATTCCCGGGCGGGTGGGGCGGCATCCGGAGCACGCAGCGGGTTGCAGCAAGCGAGGGCTAGGCCGCAAGCGCCCCTTCCATCCGCGCAGCGGCCGCAGGTGACAGGTGATAGGACTGCTCATAAGGCACTAGTGACGGGTGGCGGGGTCGCAACAGGCAGTGGCATGGCCCCCTCCAGAACTGGCACTGATATGGGGCGCTGTAGGCCGGCGGATCAGCGGGCGGGCAGGGAAGGCCGCGCTCAGGATAGGTTGGACAGCCCCGTTAGTTGGCGCAGGGACCGGGGGGGTGATAGGGGATCCCGTCATCGCTCCAGGAGTAACCGGCGGAGCAGACAGCGCAGCAGCAGCGGGGAGTCGTCGGTTGGGCAGTACCGCGGCTCTCCCGTTCGGGGTCCAGTCTCGCGGGGGAGTGCATCTAGGTCGGTGAGCAGGGGCTCTCCTGACAGGCGAGACAGTAGTTCGTCCAGGGACAGGTGTGGCAGAAAGGGCCGGCAGGCCAGGAGTAGCAGTACGCATAGGAGCGCGAGGGTTGAGGTTAGGGAGGATTTGGATTCTGACGACGGCCTCCCCAGTTGTGCTTCTTTTGTCCACAGGTCACGGGATGTCGGGTCGGCGGGCCGTAGGAGGCCTAAGGACGGCGGTGAATTCGCAGCAGCATCGCCAGGCCCATCGCATGGCGGAGTTCGGGATGCAGCCCCAGGATCAGCTACACCTCGGGGTTTGGTCGGTGAGTTGCACAGTACACCACACTCTGGAGATTTATTAGAGGGTTTAAAATCTTTCCTTACATCTTGGAGTTCAGGGCTGGATAAGGGGGCTTCTTTTAGCAGGGCTTGGTTGCCAGGATCGTCGGGTTTGGGGTCGGGGGCGCTTCCGGTCCCCGAGCGGGCTGGGAGCGGGGCAGGTGAGTTGACAGCAGCGTTAGGGGGGTCAGTAGCCTCAGAAGTGGCTGTGGAGAGGGACACGCTAGTGGGGGAGATTCCGGATGCAGCACGGCAGAACGTACACGTGTCGTTTGCGGGTCCGCTAGGGTGTCACCTTAAGATGGAGGTTAAAGAAAGGTTGTGGAAGGGTGAATTTGTGGAGATCTTCTCCCTTCTCCCTTTAGATGAGTACCTGGATTTAAAGGAGGAGGATAAAAAGGACGCTAAAAAAGAGGAGGAGGAGAAGCGGCGTCGGTATAGGAAAATCCCGAAAACTTTCAGGAATTGGTTGCGAGCATTTTGCATACTGGCGAGTGTGCTGGGGGAAAAGGCCCCTGAAAAATGTTCCCAGCTGTTTTGTTACTTAGACGGGGTGTGGGAATCTTACCGCACGTATGGGGGGCTGGCCTGGTGGCGGTACGATGAACAATTTCGCCAGAGGCTATCAGCGAATCCAGGGATGAGATGGGACCAGATGGACCTACCATTATGGATGAAGCTGATGATGTCCCAAAAGGCGGCCCCCTTTCAGGGGGGGGCTGGCGCCGGTGCCTCTTCCACCGCGTCGGCTGGGCAAAAGAAGGGGTTTTGCTGGCTCTATAACGAGGGCCAATGTAAGTGGGGTGCCTCATGCCGCTTTAAGCATGAATGCTCCGGTTGTGGAGGGGGGCACAGTTACAACAAGTGTTTCAAGCGGGGTAAGTCTGCAGCACCTAGCTCGGCTGGAGGGGCTGCGGCACCATCCGCTGCCGCTGGGTCGGTCTCCAGTGAAGGTAGACGCGATGCTCCCGTGGCTAAACAGCTACGGTAAACGAGACGATGCCAGTTTGTTGTTTGAGGGATTTACGAAGGGTTTTATCATTCCCTTCCGGGAGTGGGTGGTGGCACCTCGTTTCAGTAATCTGCGCTCCGTTGGCGAACATCATGATGTAGTGTGTGAGAAATTGCTTCATGAGGTTCGCCTGGGCCGGATGGCGGGGCCGTATAAGGTACCTCCGCTGCCTGATCTCAGGGTTTCCCCTCTAGGCCTAGTGCCGAAAAAGGAGGCGGGAAAATTTCGCCTCATCCACCACTTGTCATACCCGAAAGGGTCATCGGTCAATGATGACATTGACGGGGCGCTCTGTTCTGTTTCCTACGCATCATTCGACCAGGCGGTCGAGCTGGTACGGGAGGCAGGACGCGGAGCGTTGTTGGCTAAGGCGGACATAGAAGCGGCTTTTCGCCTTTTGCCCATCCACCCAATGTGTCACCACTTATTGGGTTGTTTTATCGATGACAGCTATTTTGTGGATCTGTGTCTACCCATGGGTTGCTCCATTTCATGTGCGTACTTTGAGAAATTTAGTACGTTCGTGGAATGGGTAGTGAGGAAGGAGGCGGGCACCAAGTTTGTGGTCCATTATTTGGATGACTTCCTGTGTGTGGGGCCGGCCGGCTCCGACGCTTGCCGTTTCCGGTTGCGGTGTTTGGAATGGGTTAGCCAGGTTTTTGGGATACCTCTGGCTCGCGACAAGACTGTGGGGCCTGTTACTTGCCTTAGTTTCCTAGGACTTGAGATTGACACGGTCGCCGGTGAATGTAGGTTGCCAGCGGATAAGTTGGAGTCACTGCGCGACGCTATTTCAGAGTTGCGGGGGGCAAGAAAGGCGACCCTGCGAGATATTCAATCGCTGTTGGGACGGGTGAATTTCGCTTGTCGCATTATTCCGGTGGGTAGGGTGTTTAACCGTTTCCTAGCCAAAGCCACGGCGGGAGTGCGGTCCCCCCATCATTTTATTAGGGTCACCGCTCCGATCAAGGAGGACTTGGGGGTTTGGGAGACCTTCCTGAAGGATTTTAATGGGAAGGTCTTTTTCAGGGAAAAGAGTATTGACTCGCCCGAGTTGGAATTCTTTACCGATGCATCTGGGAGTGTGGGCTTCGGGGCCTACTTTGCGGGTCAGTGGTGTGCGGAAAGATGGCCTGAAAAATGGGCAGTCAGCCCGCTGATTCGGAACTTGGCTTTCCTCGAGCTGTTCCCTTTGGTGGTGGCACTCTCGTTGTGGGGCCAGGTTTTACGCAATAGGAGAGTGGTTTTCTTTACTGACAACATGGCTGTTGTGGAGGCGGTGAACAACCTGTCAGCGTCCTCGGTCCCAGTGGTCCGCTTGCTTCGTCGGTTTGTGTTGTACTGTATGCAGTTGAACATTGTATTTCGTGCACGTCATGTCCCAGGTTTCTTAAACGTAATTGCGGATGCTCTTTCTCGCTTTCAGTGGGAAAAGTTTCGGGCGGAGGCCCCGACCGCACAGGAGGAGGGTCTGCCATGTCCGGATCAGATGTGGCGGCTCGGGACATCTTGCTTGGAAGACTGATCAGGGATTCGTTGGCCCCGGGCACGTGGGCAGCGTACAGTAAAGTATGGGAAAGGTGGGACGAAGCAGTAGGCTGTACAGGGGGCATGGTATCGGCGAAGGTACGTTTAGAGACTTTATTATGGTTACATTGCCGGCTGTTCGCAGGGGGTGCTTCCCCGGCAGTGGTTGGTCGAAACTTGGCTGCCCTAGCGTTTCTCTTCAAGCTCCGCGGGTGGGAGGATTTGACGAAGTCGTTTATTGTACGGCAGGCAGTTAAGGGTTATCGCAAGGGGAGGTCTGTCCCTGACAGTAGACGGCCGGTGTCTTTCACGGTGCTTCTGCAGCTTCTGGGGGCCTTGCCAAGTTTGTGTTTTTCGCTGTTTGAGGTCTTGCTATTTAAGGTGGTTTTTGTATGGGCCTTTTTCGGAGCTTTTCGGGTGAGCGAGATTGTGAGTGGGAGTAAGCTTAAGCAAGGGGGTCTTCAGTTCGAGGACGTGGAATTGGGGGTAGCAGAAGTAGCTATTCGGCTACGGCGCTCGAAGACTGATGTCTTTGGGAGAGGTCGGACGATTAAGCTGTCTGCTATACCTCAAGTGGAGGCTTGCCCGGTGGGCTGTGCTCAGCGATATGTGGAAGTCCGCCCTGAAGGGAGGGGTTCCTTTTTTCGCCATGCTGACGGCTCGGCGTTGTCAAGGTTCCAATTTACTAGGGTGTTTAAGTTGGGTTTGGAGCGCTTGGGCATGGATCCCTCGCAATTTGGCACCCACTCATTCAGGATCGGGGCTGCCACGGAGGCGGCGAGATTAGGCTTGGGGGACGAGCTGGTTAAAAAAATTGGGAGATGGGAATCGGTTAGATTCCGTTCATATGTACGACCTGACCTGTTATTATAAATCATGTGGATGCTTTGGCGGTACAAGTCAGGTTGGCCGTGGTTATAAGATATTTCCTTTCTTTTCAGGTGGAGTCGCATGGATAGTAGGCCATTCATATGTCTACTGGGCTGAACGGAGGGCTGCAGTTCGGAGACAAGGCACGCAGCTCGGCTTTCCGTTGGAGGTGTTACGTGTGTTGTGGTTTGGCTTTCGGGGTTATGGTTGGAGAGATACGTGTTTGGATTTATTTCGGAGGATAGGGCAGGGGGAAGTCCCCGATTTGATATTGTTCCACACGGGGGGGAATGATTTTGGGTTGGTCCCGCAAAGGGAATTAGTTCGTGGAATTAAAAGGGATTTGGATAAGTTGAGGTCTTTGATCCCCGGGGTGGTTATGGTTTGGTCGGAAACGGTGCCGCGTTTCCATTGGCGTCACGCGAGGGATTTCGCAGCGATGGCAAGATATAGACGTAAGTTCAATAAGTTGTTGGCGATTTTTGTTAAAAGATCTGGGGGGGTAGTTGTGCGGCACAGGGAGCTGGAGGACATGTTACCGGGATACTTCCGGCGGGATGGGGTGCACTTGTCTGATGTGGGTTTGGATTTCCTTAATTTGGGTTTTCAGGATGGTTTGCGACAGGCTTTGTTTGTTCGGGGTGGGGGCGCCCAGGAGGCTTGAGGGGTCAAGCTCTGTGCTGTGGCGGGGGATGGTTTAGTTTAATTGGGGGTAGGTCGGTTTTTGGTAAGTGGGATAGGTCAAGAGGAATACTTACCTTTAGATTTGGTGGTAGGTTCGAGCTCGGCGGTAGCTACGAACCTGGGGGTGTAGGGGTGTCTCGGTATGCCCCTACACTGGAAATGGATGCCCTTGGTGGCTGGGTCAATGGTGTAGGGGTGTCTTGGTATGCCCCTACAGTGGAAAGGGATGCCCTTGGTGGCTATGTGATGGTGTAGGGGTGTCTTGGTATGCCCCTACTGTGAAATGTGAAATCGGATGCCCTTGGTGGCTATGATAATAGTGTAGGGGTGTCTCGGTATGCCCCTACAAGTGGAAATGGTTGCCCTGGGTGGCTGTGTTAATTGTTATGTTATTTATGATATGTTATATTGTTATATGGTATTATGTAAATATGTTTGAGGTCATTGTCTGGGTAATTAGTTATGTTAATTGGGGGAACGTCTGTTCAAATGTTGGTGACAATGACCTCTTAAATTTTATATTTTAATTTATATATTTATGTAATTAATAAAGCCGTGGAATATTTTTGCCAAACAATCCTGGTGTCTGTGTTTATTGGAGGTAATTGGTTATAACTGGAATAGGCCACAGAGACGACAATGCGCATGTCATGAAGCCCATGGAATAAGCAAAGCTAGGTGGAATGGGCCTTGACAGAGCTAGGAGGCAGGCCTATGGAGGAGTGTTTGATTGGTCAATTGTAACAAGGGGAGTGGCTTAGCCATATAAGTATTCGCCATTTTAAAATTGGGTTCCATTTTAATTCGAAATCTTTACCTGTTGTTAGCTGTCCCGCCCACCCTCCCTAATTTAGTGGGTTAATGGTTAAGATTTATTTCTCCCCCGTTTTGTCACGGCGGCGGGGGATGGTTTAGTTTAATTGGGGGTAGGTCGGTTTTTGGTAAGTGGGATAGGTCAAGAGGAATACTTACCTTTAGATTTGGTGGTAGGTTCGAGCTCGGCGGTAGCTACGAACCTGGGGGTGTAGGGGTGTCTCGGTATGCCCCTACACTGGAAATGGATGCCCTTGGTGGCTGGGTCAATGGTGTAGGGGTGTCTTGGTATGCCCCTACAGTGGAAAGGGATGCCCTTGGTGGCTATGTGATGGTGTAGGGGTGTCTTGGTATGCCCCTACTGTGAAATGTGAAATCGGATGCCCTTGGTGGCTATGATAATAGTGTAGGGGTGTCTCGGTATGCCCCTACAAGTGGAAATGGTTGCCCTGGGTGGCTGTGTTAATTGTTATGTTATTTATGATATGTTATATTGTTATATGGTATTATGTAAATATGTTTGAGGTCATTGTCTGGGTAATTAGTTATGTTAATTGGGGGAACGTCTGTTCAAATGTTGGTGACAATGACCTCTTAAATTTTATATTTTAATTTATATATTTATGTAATTAATAAAGCCATGGAATATTTTTGCCAAACAATCCTGGTGTCTGTGTTTATTGGAGGTAATTGGTTATAACTGGAATAGGCCAAAGAGACGACAATGCGCATGTCATGAAGCCCATGGAATAAGCAAAGCTAGGTGGAATGGGCCTTGACAGAGCTAGGAGGCAGGCCTATGGAGGAGTGTTTGATTGGTCAATTGTAACAAGGGGAGTGGCTTAGCCATATAAGTATTCGCCATTTTAAAATTGGGTTCCATTTTAATTCGAAATCTTTACCTGTTGTTAGCTGTCCCGCCCACCCTCCCTAATTTAGTGGGTTAATGGTTAAGATTTATTTCTCCCCCGTTTTGTCACGGCGGCGGGGGATGGTTTAGTTTAATTGGGGGTAGGTCGGTTTTTGGTAAGTGGGATAGGTCAAGAGGAATACTTACCTTTAGATTTGGTGGTAGGTTCGAGCTCGGCGGTAGCTACGAACCTGGGGGTGTAGGGGTGTCTCGGTATGCCCCTACACTGGAAATGGATGCCCTTGGTGGCTGGGTCAATGGTGTAGGGGTGTCTTGGTATGCCCCTACAGTGGAAAGGGATGCCCTTGGTGGCTATGTGATGGTGTAGGGGTGTCTTGGTATGCCCCTACTGTGAAATGTGAAATCGGATGCCCTTGGTGGCTATGATAATAGTGTAGGGGTGTCTCGGTATGCCCCTACAAGTGGAAATGGTTGCCCTGGGTGGCTGTGTTAATTGTTATGTTATTTATGATATGTTATATTGTTATATGGTATTATGTAAATATGTTTGAGGTCATTGTCTGGGTAATTAGTTATGTTAATTGGGGGAACGTCTGTTCAAATGTTGGTGACAATGACCTCTTAAATTTTATATTTTAATTTATATATTTATGTAATTAATAAAGCCGTGGAATATTTTTGCCAAACAATCCTGGTGTCTGTGTTTATTGGAGGTAATTGGTTATAACTGGAATAGGCCAAAGAGACGACAATGCGCATGTCAAATCTCATTCCAGATTGTACTATTTATCTTTAATGTTTTACTCATCTGACAACCTTAAACTGGGAGGGAAAGTAACATTAACCTGCCCACTGGGACATTTTCTGTCAATACAGTGTCAGTTTGTATTTGTTAGCAGCTCAGTTGCACACTTTGTTTAGAAATACCTCTTCATCGCTTTAAGCATTTATGGTTTAGCTTTGAATCCTCAGAATTGTGGCTAATGCAGCTAAGCTGCTAAGTCATAGTTATAGAAAATGGTAGGGTAAACCCTTTCACTGGATGGCAGCCGATTGCAGAATATGGACAGTGCATGGGCAGAAAAAAATATATATATATGTTCACCTAGGAGTAGGCATTATAAATTTGAGATGATTAACCTGTGCCATGTCAGAAGGTGTGAAAAGTTATTGACCCAATGTCACTGAACTGAGCTGCTCAGGGCGAGAATAGAACGTTCCATTTCCTGTTCACTCACAAACAGAAGAGGCGCGGGAATGTCTGTACTCGCGAGGCACCTTTAAGTACACTCACGGGTATGTCTGTACTCGCGAGTGTATGCAAAGTGAGTTTATGTAAAGTGGGGTATGCCTGTACCTACATATTTGGTGGGGTTGTGAGCTAATTAAAAGGCATGGAGAGATGTTGGAAATCAGATATATACATTATTGGGGGGTTATACTACCTTTTACACCCGAGAGTTTCTTATTACATTTAGACTGACCTAAAATCCCTAAAGAGTGTAATATGATGATAACAAATATTCTGATGGCCTCAAAATTGGCACAAGCAAGAAACTGGAGAAGTAGTAAGATCCCAGAATGGAATTTAGCTAAGGCTCAGGTGCTATATCAATAGAAAATGGAAATGGGTATAAATAGAAATAATTCCTACAGTTTGACAAAAAGAAATATATGAAAAACACTTAGACACCCTACAAGCATAATAGGGAAAAAGAAAAGAAGGAAAAGAAAGGGGAAAAAGAAACTGACCGATACATGTCTCAGTATAAGGTGAAAATGATGTAAAGAAAAGCAATACATTTATACATTAACCAAAAGCTTATATAGAGTTATGTTATGTTATGTATGAAAAAGTATGTATTTGAATGTAGTAGTGCATGCTCATGCATATGTTATAGTATGGTCAATATGTAATTGTTTTATATGTATCACATTCTCTAAAAGAGAAAATATGTATTTTGATAAAATTTGATAAATAAAATAAATACATTTAAAAAAAAAAAAAGATGACGAGAGAGAAGCACACTCACCTGACCCTATAAGAAACTATCCTAGTGATATACACAATTTGGCCAGTAGGAATCTCTGTTAAGATGGCATTCAGTTGATGGGGATATAAAGTGCTTGTACAGTCGTTCATGTTCTTGGTTGACGATTGCCTTCACTGGTCAGTCAGTGGGCATTCATATACGTTTCCAATTTACTTTTTTCCAGCTTAGCAATTATCTGTCTTCTCCTACTCTTTAGTTCCTCCTTCTCCCTCAGTATAAAAATCTCTCCTTACACCCACTTCACTCATCCCCCTATTCACATTTACATATTCCCCTCTCTGCTACACTCCCCCCTTCTCTCATCTCATGCCTTGCACTCATTTTTCTACTCTCTCACTCCTACCCACAATCGATCTCATCCTAGACCCCATGCATACAAAACCCATTCACACCTCCTGCCACTCTCTCTCTCCTCCTGCTTCTAGCAGCTGGTGATGTCTCTCCCAATCCAGGGCCCTTCACCTTCTCTACACACACTGAGAAAACCAGACACCTAATCACAATACCCTGCCCTTTAATCTCACTTACCAACATTCCGTGTGCACTTTGGAATGCCTGCTCCATCTGCAGTAATTTAAAATCAACAGCCATACACGACTTTTTCATCTCAAACTCACACTACTGGCACTTACAGAGACCTGGCTGTCCCCCTCTGATAGCGCTACTCCTGCCTCTTTATGTTTTGGTGGGCTACAATTCTCTCACACTTCCATACTCAACTGTAAAGGAGGTAGTGTAGGCATCCTTCTCTCCCCTCAATGTACCTTTCAACTCACCCTGCCCTATCCTTTTCTTCTTTTGAAGTTCACACTGTCTGCCTATTTAAACCCATAAAAATGATCGCAAGATTGACATTATTTTAGTGTTTTATTAGGCTGTCATTGAGGTTTTAAACCTCTAGTGTTAAGTAATTCTCATGAACTTTATTAGGAACTGTTTGTTAGTGTCCATTCTTTCCCCACAGAGTGCAGCCCGGTCTCTCACCTTCCCCAGAGGTATCATAGAATATATCTTGTCCCCGTTATGAGTTTTATTTTCGGCCATTGAAAATTATAGTAATTATATTTTTGATTTGTTATATTTGATTTCCTTGTGGGATGTAGCTTTCCATTCCATTTCCATTCCATTTTTCCACTGTGTTTTCCCATAAACCAGCCAACAATCCAGAAGCCTGCTTCTAAGAGGGTTATTATATTTATTGCATTGCTATGTATCTCCTGCCTCTTGAGCATTTCCCACTTTTCTACATAATCTCCTTGCCCCACTCCAAATGGGGATTGTGCTCTTTTGCAGAGATTTTAACCACAAATTTAATCCTACTATGAATACCTCCGTCAGACCAGACACACTTAGACCTAAAACATTGAATCGCCAGTGCAATGATGTCACCATATTTCTAGTGTCCTTTGGCTTGTATGATTTCTGGTGGGCTTTACACTGACGTTAAGGTATATACATACTAATCATGGGTACACAACTCCTACTCTAGGACAGATGATTTTCTGATGCACAGTTCACATTTACATATGGTCCAAAATATGTAACCTAGAAACACCTAAGTTGGATCACAATCCTCTGATCTTATCTTTGAAATAAAGTTATGACTGCAGAATTAGGGTACCATGAAAGTTTGTAAATGATGCAACCTTTATAAAACCTGTGGAAAAAGACCTTCGCTATTTAGACACTAATAACATGCTGGACATCAACCCCACATCATTATGGATGGAACATAAATCATTGATTAAGTGCATTTTCCTAAGCAGAGCATTCTTTAAAAAAAATTAATAAATAGATTAATGCTAATGACACCATGGCATTAACTACACTGCATTAACCAACTATCACCCTCATTGACAGTGTTCTCCCAAATAGCAGATCTGCAACGACAAATAAACAAAACACACATACAAAAAGCTGGGTTTGGCTTGAAAAATTGCCTTATGTACAAGGCAACAGGACAAGCAAATTACTAACGCTTAGAGAGAGACAGGCACGAACAAGAATACAATATGTTACGTCCCAAAATAGTCAAAATATCATGATATCTAGGGCCATTTGTAACGAGTTTGTAGAGTACTACAGTACGCTCTATAATCTGAAAGGCAACTCCAATGTATCCCAGCGTACCTCTGAAGCAATGAACAATGATCTAGACGATTGTTACTAACCACCCTAAGCCAATCACATTGAATAAACCTAGCTAAACCAGTGTCTGAGGAAGTAGTATTGACCTGCCTTAAGGCTTTGCCCAAAAAGAAGGCACCGGGACATCTCTTTTTCTAGATTTCAGTCGATAATAACCCTTTACTTGACTAAAATGTTCAATCGTTCCAACTGAAGCTAAATGTTTTCCCCCTGAGTTTCTCTCGGCTCATGTAATCACATTGCCTAAGCCATGAAAACAACCGACACACTTAAAAAAAATTCCACCCTATCTCTTTCTCAACTTGGTTGCAAAACTATTTGCAAAAATATCTGCAGGAAGATTGAAAACTATTTTACCACAATATAATGTTCAGGTAGGCTCCATAACAGGCAAGAAAGGGGCAAATAACACAAGGAACGTTTTAGAAATTCTATATAGACTAAAGCAAGAGAACACAGGAGACTACTTATTTTGCTCATCGCTGAAAAAGCGTATGATCAACTGAAGTGGCGATTCTCAGAGGAGTCCTTGAACAGATTTGGCTTTCCCAACACATTTTTAGCAGCCACCAAAGCATTATACAGCTCACCATCAGCAACAGTGCTCAATGCAGGCTTTGTGTCAGATCCATTCTTTATCACGATTGCAAAATCCATGGTATACAAATTGGAGATAAGGGATACATGCTAAACTGGTTTGGGGATGATATTCTCATTACAATTTCTCAACCAAAGATTTAGGCTGAGATGTGGGAATACAGCCAGCAATCCTTTTACAGTTTTGGCCTTGAGGAGAGCTTGATGTCCAAACTCCAGGCTTCTTTCAATTTCGACTGGAGACAAGCTTTCCTTGTCTTTTTAGTCATAAAGATACCCAAACAGCCACACATCTGATTTAAATTAAATTACAAGAAAGTATATAAGGAATTAAACAACTTCTAGGGAAGTGGGAGGGTTCATACTTATTGTGGTTGGGGTGGATAGCAGGTAAAAAAATGATGATTTCCCCCATATTTTACACATGTTTCAATACATATAAATTACAATGCCAGTAATCTCTATAAAATAATTTACATTTATTTTGATTAGTTTCTACTGGAACAATAAAAAACCTAGAGTCCCATTGAAAGTATTAACCTGTCCAACATAAGAAGGAGACTAGGATTCAATTACTCCTTATTATCTTGGATTTCTCACATCACAAACTTTACAGTTTCCAACTACGGTCACTGGCCACACCAATACATGTTCTCCTGGCAATAAAAAAAAGCAACATTCAACTACAAAATATGGGTAATATGTGGCCTAAAGTATTTTCACCAAATATACAATAATGATAGAGTGAAGAATTCTTAGACCTACAAATGACACATACTTTGCCCCCAATGCAATCTTTTCAAATTTCCAATTGAAGCCTCTTTTGGCCGACATCTCGTGCTCTTTATATATTCCAGGGAAAGATACCCCCTTACAACATTTGAGAAAATGTTTGGTTTCACCTAAGAAAGCATTGTCATTGTGTTATACGATTGTGAACCGAAAGTCGCCCGATCCACTGTGGGGTTTTAATCAGGCATGGAACAGATAAACGTTAAGTTACGATATTAAACCAGATTCCTGGTGACATCTGTAAAATTCACATAAGCCTTTCATACTGCACAACCCACCTTGGCATCACATGTAAAATATGTACAGATGGTACTTAGTACCTGCCAGACTAGCCCATATATACCCTAATGTCAGCAATGCATGCTGGAGATGTATTTCCGAGGTGATCCATGTATGGTGGAAATTCCCTATTGCAACAACATTTAGGGAAAAAGTGGCTAAATTATTAACAGACAGTGTGAGGCTGTTAATGAAGCTCTCAATTGAAACATTTGTATTATATATGTTCCCAATACATATACCAAAACAGATACTGAAAGTAATAGATGTTATACTCATCTCGGCCACTCAGGGTATAGAAAAAAAAATCATGATTCTCCCCATCTATAGATCACATAGTCTCTCAAGTATCCAGACTATGAAACCATGACCTTGACACAACTTCAGCTTGGAAGGGCACTCGAGGGACAAATACACTTTGGTCAGAGTTCTTAACAAAATATAGAGCACTTGTTTCATCCGGTACCAAAAGCCAATCCATTCTACCTTATACTGAAGTACACAGAGGGAAAAATGCCGGTGTCCTCTTGAATTTAGCTCCACTGAGCTAACCAAACCAGGAAGTAACATTACCTGTTGTCTAATTGACAACCAGGGGGTTGTAACAAGATTTATAAAATCGACAATTTCTGTTGAAATCTGCACTTTTTGTAAAATGAAAAAAAAAAAGAGGACATACTCTTCAGCATTGCTATATTGAGTATATGCCATCGCAATCAGGTTCAGATCAGGACTCTATACTACCACTGCAAAAAAAAAAAAAAAAAAATGATTTACACCTGTGTTTTTTTTTCATCCTGTGGCATCACCCACTTGCAGTTTAATTTATTTTTATAAAGTCACGTTTCTTCTAACTTTTCCACAACACATGGATGTACATATCCCAAGCTTCCTAACACTGGCTTTAGTTACACTTTTGGGCAGCAGCTGCTATTACTTTTTTTACGCCAGGAGAGAAACAGGGGAGACATAATTGCATTGTCTCTGTCTTAACAGCTCCTCTCTCTGTATATTAGTATATTGACAGAGGTGCTGCATTAAAGGCAGCAGGTACACACAGCTGCAGTCAGGACATGTATGTGCCAATGCCAGCAGATCGCTCTCTCTATTTTAGGTCCTGAATAAACATTATATTCTATCACTGTCTGATTTATAGGAGGCAGACAAGAAAACAAATACAATGTAATGTTAGAATGAAAGAGATTAGAACAAAGGACTCGGAGTAAAACATATAGGAAAACTCTAGAAAAAGCTTTATCACCTAGAGATCAAAATATATAAGTGCTTGTGGCACTAGTACCTTTAAATCCTGCACCAAATACTTGCTCTTTAAAATATTACCTTGTCTGCACATGCACAGAAAGAGACGCCGGGCTTATTTAACATGCTCGCCTCTGAGGTGCTACATACATTTTGCTATTTGATTGTGGACCTGCAAAGAAAGAAAACAGGAAACGTGAAGCAGATAAACTACTAAGAAAAAAAGTAGTATGGATTTACATATCCCAGGAGATAGTTGCATAAACTCTGCAGATATATAGTGGAATTGCATACTGCGTAAAACATGTTTCCCTTACATGCCTAGACCCAATAAGGGACACTGGCTATAGTTGGTGCTGATTGACAGGTGAGAACAGAATTGTTATAAATATTTTCAAGAAGTGTTTAGGTTGTGTGATTGACAGCCAGGGAAGGAGAGCCTAGGTTTGCATCTGTAAAGTTCTTTAATTCTTGAACTGCAGAGAATTGAGCAGTGAGGCAGAAGGGGTATGGCCTATGCAGCCAAACCACTTTATTATGCTGAGTCTTTAAAGGAACATTATAGCGTTAGAAATACAAACCTGTATAGCATGCCCTGTCCCTAACTTATTAGGTGCACCCTACCTCTGGCCATTTAAGGGTCATTTAAAACCCTTTTTTTTCACTTACCTTTTTCCAGTGCTGAGGATTCCTGGCATTGGATAAGTCATCTGCTCTTTCAAGACACGCCGATAGGGGATCCTAATGCTCATGCATGGCGAGAGCTGTGTGTGCATTAGTGCTTCCTCTTAAGAAAGCATTGAATCAGTGCTTTTCATATGGGAAACGCAAAGCGTGAGGAAAGTCCAATGTCGTTTCATGGATTAAACTCTGGGTCACAGCACCCAGATCACTTCAATGATGAAGATGTCTGGGAGCCTATAGAGTCCCTTTAAGCTAATGCTTTTCCTATAAATCGTTCAAGGCTCTGCAGCTTCTGACGTGAGCTCTGCCAAGACCAAGAAGTGACCTATAGCTAATCACAATTCTCCCTCAATTCTCTTTGGATTTATGACAGTTTTGAACTTAATTCTTAAATTCATGCACAAAAGGTGCTTCTGATTTTACATACAACTTTCAGAAATCCAACAGGATTATTCACTAAAGTCTGAATGATTGAATGGGGCAAAACCATTTTCTGCTGTACTGGGCCAGTCAGACTGCAAAATACAATGTTCACAGAATGTAACACTGTACAGATTTTGCAAATCAGGCTCTTGATATGGTCTGGTTTCCAGCTGGACTGAAAGGTTGAAGTCCAGACTGGATTATTAAAATCAGGGCCCAGTATGACCCCCATTTTAGTATAAGTAAGGATTTAAAGCATGATTGCCCAGTCACAGTTGCCCAGCCTGTAAAACAACAGATGGCACCTGGCACAAAGTGCCCCCATCTGTGGGCATCGGGTGGCAGCTTAAAAATTCAACAAAGAGGTGCACTTGGAACATATTACTTTGAATCAACCTTTGTTTGCACAAAACCATTAAATATAATTGTCACGGCTCCCAGCTCGTCCAAGCGGCACGACCGCGCCAGCATGCGGAGCTTACCTGCTCAGCGGCGAGCCGGGAACCGCTCCTCCACGCCGCTCGGGAAAAACCAAGATGGCGCCGACCATGCGGTCGCATCCATCAATGGCTCCGTCCCCCCCAAATTATACGAACGTGCGCGTGACGTCACAATGTCAACACACACGCACGTTCTGGGGTCAGAGGTCACCCTCTGACCAATCAGAGCCTAGAGAGGGATATTTAAATCCCTGATTCACCCCAGTACCTTGCCCTGTCGTGGTTTCCTGTTCCTGGTTCCTGAGAGTGCATTTATCCTTGTGATTCTGATATTCTGGTATTTTGACCTTGGCTATTTCTTGTTATTCCGATTTCTGGTTTCCCTGACTTGGCTTGTTTTAACGGTATTTGTGTATTTCTGGCTTCCTTGACCTCGGCTTTCCCTTTGACCATTCTCTGTCTCTAACGTATTAGCCCGGCCATTCTAAGGACCGGTTTACGTTCTATCCTTTTATTTCCTTTTCATTTTCTATGTACATGTTTACATAGTTTCTGCGTGTTGGACCACACTAGCAGTCGTGACAATAATTGTATTTCTGGCTGAAAAAAGCAAATACTGCATCTATGGAGGGAAGGTTATGAAGGGTGGGATCATGTTGCAAAACAAATGACTATTACAAAAAAATATATATTATTTTTATTGCTTGCATTACGAAAGTGACAACATATTTTGCAGCGCTGTACAATCAGGGAAAATTAGACAGTAAAGCATAGACAAACCAATACATCCAAAATAGAGAGCTCTAGCATTTACAGCCCTTTATACAAAGTACTTAGCTAAATGGCTTGTGAGCTTACAATCTAAAGGTTATGAAGCGGACTTGAGGCAAGAGGGAGCAGGAGGAGATCGGAAGTTAATGGACATTCTTAGAGCATTTGCACAGGCTGCTAAGATGTGATGTGATTGAGGAGATAATTGGAGATGAGCCAAACACCTGACATGCTATCAAATCGGCAGGAATTAGAATGGGAGGGTGCCAAGTGCTTAAATAAAAATAAAAAAAAAAGCTGTATATGCTGCTTGGAGAGGATTATTATGAAAGTGAGGCCTCTAGATTGGATAAAAAGAAGAGATATTAGATAGGGGTGTACTGCTGGGGTAATGGCGATGTAAACATGTATTGTTTTAAAAATTGAAAAGTTTTATTGTTTTAAAAATTAAAAAATCTGCCTAGCTGATACAATGTACCCACACATGAATAATGACATGTACTGTAAATTCAAATAGACTGCATATACCGAATACAATACAAACTGCAGGTACAGAAAACTGCAATGAAAAAGTAACAGTGAACAATATAAAAATGAAAATAAAAAACGAAGGACCAAGCAACTAGCTGTAACCAAACCTTCCCGTTGTATATTGATGATCAGAGTGTCCCTTTAAGAATGGAAACCATTTAAACATGTAACAGAACACATATTTAACATTGTCTTAATTGTTTTGGAAAGAGACGGGTATGGCGCTTGTCCAACCTTTATTTGAACAGTAGTTTCTGGTTATACACACTCATATGGTTGCTTTCTTTTCCCTATCTGTGATTACACCTTCATATGTCCTGCTGGTTTATGCATGAAGACGGATTTATGATTACAGATTTTTATATACTGACATCCGTTCACTACACTACAAAGTAATGGCATGTCCACCGCTATTTTATGACACATCAAATTTTAATAGGGTCTCCTTTTAATGTCTTCTACTATCAGTACATGCAAGATTGTTTCAATTCGCTTTTTTCTTCCTAGCTAGAACTTCAGTGAAATGTAAGCCAAGGTCTGTTAAAGGCCATACTGCATGGAGTACAGAAATTAGAGAGACCTGTCTTACAATTGTGAATGATCCATTACCTCAAAATCCACCGGGTGTCAGGCTGTCTGCATCACCATTTCCCTGGCACTTCCAGGTAGACGGAGCACCGCCATGCCCCCTTCTCTGACGCAGTCTCCTCACACTACATAGGGAGACTGCGCCAGATTCAAAATGCTGGATTATTGTTGAGGCTTCCCCCAAGTTCCTCCCCCCCAAGTTCCTCAGACAACTTGCAAACAACTACTGCAAACTTCATATACGTGCAGGGCCGGATTAACATAGGGGCTGATGGAGCTGCAGCTCCAGGCCCATGGAATAGGCCTATTTAAAAAAATAAAAATAAAAAAATATATTTTTTTACACTTTTTTTTTTTTTACACACACTACTCTTGAGTTTGCCACCTGACTGGTATTTTACCAGCACAGCTGGTATTTGAGGCTGTCTGGCAGTGCCGGTATTGCAGTAATACCGGCAATACAAATGCAGATATTTTTCTCAGTATAAACGGAGATTACATTGCAATACCAGTACCAGTCAGTAGGGGTCACTGTGTGTGGAGAGAGGCAGGGATAGGAAGTTACAGCATATCCCTCCCTGCCTCTTTCTACTCAGAGACAGACTACAGCTCAGGGAAGTGAAGGGTGGGGGGAAGCAGCATGGATACATGAGGACACTGAGACACTGTGGGACACATGGGGAAACTGAGACACTAGGGGACACTGAGACACTTGGGGACCCTGTGAGACATGGGGACATTGGGAGACACATTTGGACATGGAGACACTAGGGACACAGTGTCTCCATGTCTCCCAGCCAGTGTCCCTAGTGTCTCAGTGTCCTCATGACTACCAAGTCTCCCAGTGTCTGTGTCCCCATGGCTACCAGGTCTCCCAGTGTCTGTGTCCCCATGTCTCTGTGTCCCAAGTGTCTCTGTGTCCCAAGTGTCTCAGTGTCCCAATGGCCCACAGTGTCCCCATGTCTCCCAGTGTCCACATATCTCCCAGCCAATGTCACCATATCTCCCAGTGTCCCTATGTCTCCCAGTCAGTGTCTCAGTGTCCCCATGTCTCTCAGTGTCCCTAGTGTCCCCATGTCTATGTCCACAAGTGCCCCCATGTCTCCCAGTGTCCTCATGCCTCCCAGCCAGTGTCCCCAGTGTCTTAGTGTCCCCTAGTCTCCCAGTGTCTGTGTTCCCATGTCTCAGTGTCCCTAGTATCTTAGTGTCCCCAAAAGTCTCAGTGTCCCCATGTCTCCCAGTGTCTGTGTCCCCATGTTTCTCAGTGTCCCAAGTGTCTCAGTGTCCCAATGGCCCCCAGTGTCCCCATGTCTCCCAGTGTCCACATGTCTCCCAGCCAGTGTCACCATGTCTCCCAGTGCCCCTATGTCTCCCAGCCAGTGTCTCAGTGTCCCCATGTCTCTCAGTGTACCTAGTGTCCCCATGTCTCCCAGTGTTCCCATGTCTCCCAGTGTCCTCATGCCTCCCAGCCAGTGTCTCCAGTGTCTCAGTGTCCCCTAGTCTCCCAGTGTCTGTGTTCCCATGTCTCAGTGTCCCTAGTATCTTAGTGTCCCCAAAAGTCTTAGTGTCCCCATGTCTCCCAGTGTCTGTGTCCCCATGTCTCTGTCCCTAGTGTCTGTGTCCCCATATGTCCCATATGTCCCATATGTGTCCCCAGGTGTCTCAGTTCCCCCATGTCTCCCAGTGTCCCCAAGTGTCTCAGTGTCCGCGGGTCTCTCAGTGTCCCTATGTCTCCTATGTCCTATGTCCTAGTGACACGGGAAACACAGACATGGGGACACGGGGAGAAATGAGGACACTGAGACACTAGGAGACTAGGGGACTGGGCGACATAGGGACACTGACACTGTGATACAAAGGGACACTGATGCCATGTTGGCGTTCCAATTCTTTGGACAGACATGCCCCCTTTTTGGGCATGTTTGCCCCTTTTGGCAGTTCTGGTCACGTAATTCGTGTCAGTGGCCCACCCTTTTACCCCGCCCATTGACTTAACTGGACACTGCTGTTAGGGGGTATGGATTTACTTGAAAGATGAAAGCATAAATTAGAGAGAGATTAGCATAGAGTATGTGTTTTCTTATAGCTGCATCCTTTTAGTTTCCCTCCAACACCATCTCCATCAGATACAGGACGCTTGGGAGGTATGACTGTTTTAGTGTTTTTGGTCGAAAAGATTCTGTAATTAGGCCTATCATAATTGTCAGCACCAGGCCCACTGGGCTCTTAATCTGGCCCTGTATACTATCTTGTATACTATCTGTGAACTATCTTCCGCTAAGTATTACTTCAAGTTCATTCTGGACTGCTTGCTTTAACAATTGCCAACTGTTGCTATATAAAATAGCTTTATTTTCTGTCTCCTGCAAGTAATATCGCTCTGAAACACTTCTCATTATACTTGGAGTAATTATAATTGCTACTGCTACTCTGTTGCAAATCTGTAGCTGCTTGTTCCGTTTTCAGCAACTAACACCCAGTTCTTAATGCTACAGTTACTGTTCTAACCAAGTACATTTTCTTCAGTTTATTCATTAAATAATTAATTAAACGTCCTCTGCAGTTGTGTTCCATATATTAATTGAAGTGGCATAACACCGGGAGACCATTACTGTACATTCCCAAGCAGCCATTCAGGCAAACATCCACTTGCACAACTATTGGAAGAGGCCACGCAAGAAGAACAAATACTTTTATTATATGTACTAGAAGATCTTAATAGACTAGGGAGCTAAATATAATGGAACTTAACCTTTGATGCTGTAACTTCATTCAATCGAACAATAATTGATTTGTGATTTTTATAGGAAACATAATGGAAGATTAGTGTCAGGATCCTATCCTGACAGATAAGTTCTATGTTCATTTATTTCTGTTCCTTTAAAACAAGTACCTGTTTCTCTCCTCTAGTGGCCTCCCTAGCCAATAGTCACCTGAGTCTCTCACCTGTATAGCATGAATCAAATCTGCTATAAAAGGCCACACCCTAAAAAAACAGATGCCTTTACATTGAAGTTCATACTGAAAAGACTTCAGATCCTGGCTCCTGAGAAGCAACCTGTGACTTACCTTCATTGCTTCTATCCTGATTTACTACCAACCCTGTTATATACCAACCTGGATTGCTTACAACGCTGCATTATCCTGCCAACCTGATTCACTACCAACCCTACTCCACACCAACCTGGATTGCTTACAACCCTACTTTTTCCTACTAACCTGAATTATACAAACTCGCATAAACCCTATCTGGACTTTGCTGCTAATTCCTATTAACAAGGTGTTATTTTCTTACCCTGAAACCTTATTTGTTAACTCTGGCCAAAGCCTCCTATCTAACCTGATCAAGAACATGACAGAATGTAAAGGCCTTAAACCGGAGACTACAGGGTTAACTAATGTTCTGAAGATCCTAGCCGAGTGCTTATTGGAATTATGCAAAGCCATAACAAGTGTGGTTCAATCAAGTTCCAGCAATTCTCCTGAAAGGAAAAATCCTGAGAAAAAGACAGTCAAACTCACCTTCCAGGAAAAGCAAGAAAAGAGAACCTCTAACTAAACTTGAACTGGAAAAGAGACGTCGGGATGACATATGCTATTATTGTGGTGATACAGGACACCGATTTACCTATTGTTCAAGAAAACCTTCTAAAGTTCCTGTAACCGATAACCCATTGAGGTTATATATGCTAAACAGGGATTAATATTTGCTTGTATTTTCTCCAGTGGATTGTCCTATTAAGTCCAAATGTAATAAAGCAAATTATCATGTTATGCCAAGGTTTAGTCCAGTCTTTGCTGATAATTCCCTAAGGTAATTAACCTGAAGTGTCTCATTATGCAATCCCACCTTCCAAAGAGCCTTCAAATATATGATGATACTGGATATACTATATGTATTTTGGAGGAGTCTCAATAACATTTCAAAGTAAACTTAGATTCTTCAACAGATTAAGACAAAATGGCTTTTTTTTTTTTTTAATTCTTTTTTTTAATTCTTTTTTTTATACATTTGCCAATCTGTTGTTTTAAAGGACTGATCAAGATATCCTTCATAGCTCATTCCCTTTTATACCATACTGTGATTTCAACTGTTTCATTTATTATCATAAGCAATGGTTACAGGTTACACACTAGATTATTATTTTCCAGTTCTGAGGCATTCTGACGGGCTGTATGTTTTAAGACCTTATCCATTCTTAAATGTATTTATCAGTTATATGAATTCCAAATTCTTCATGTATTTGTTTGGAGGATTTTAAGACCACCTTTTTACACAAACGAAGTACTCTAATTATCAGTTTAGTCCCTATGTGTCAAAATAAATAATATGCGTAGGTATACCTATACCATTGAAATTTCTGAACTAACAAAGTCGAAAAATGTTTAATTTTTTTTAAAATTCTTTATTTTTGTTGTGCAGGTTGGTACATAACATTGGCAAACGCCACAACAGCGTACAAAAACATTCATTCACAAAAGCTTACAGGCTAAACCTTGTCGAAGTTTTACTGCATTGTAGTGTAGTTTGTGTGTAATTTGTCGTTGTTTCGCTATATACTACAGCAGTGGGGTAGATGCTGGAACTTGCTAGTCTTCTTATAAAACAAGACATTCGATTCAGAGCAACGTATTAGCAGACATGTAGATTGGTAGTGAAATATAATAAGTGAGTGAGTAAATTAGTTAGCTAAACTGATACAATACAGCAATAACGTTGACTCCCATGACGACATTCCTTTAATCATATTAGCAATACGTAGATTTCCACAAAACACGCCTCGGTCGCCACATTAAAGTGGAGACTGTACTTGGGTTGAGCAGTGCGGCCCTATGTCCCGTGCATAGTATTACATGCAGACATATATAGGAAATGCATTTATCGAGTAAAAGGAAACCTTTTTCATATGCCTACAGGTTTAAACCTTATGCTATACCGAGGCTTATGATGTATTTGCATGCTATGGTTAGTCGTTATTCTAAACAGTAAGCTGTTTCTGCACGGTGCGTTTTAAGGGCTAACATTGGCAGCCTAAAAGAAAAGAAAAACGTAAAACTGGGAAGAAAATAACGTTGTTAACAGAGGTTCGTGGGAGTTCATTTGGGGCATATGAGGCTGGGTTACAGCAAGTACTATGCCTGGTATTGAGTCCAAGTCCCTGCTGGATCAGCCGATGCCGTGTTGGGGCTGAGTGTGTGCCCCCTGCGTTGGTCGGTGCATTTGGCGCAATCTCCCCGTTGTGCGGAAGCCTGGCGTCCCTGGGTCTCACAGGTGTGCGCTGGGTGGTGAGTCAGCTCTCCGGTTTGCAGCTGTGCTGTGGAGAGATGGATGCAAACCTCGCTGGACGTCGGCTCTTGGAGCTGGTGAGTAGCTTGTGTGGGAAGCCGGCTTAGCAATCTTGTTCTCTCGAGTGTGGGGGTCATTATGTTCGCCCATGCAGTATGGCGCTGTCTCCCGCCTTTGGGCTCGACGGCGTTTGCGGGGTCTTGTTGCCTTTCTGGGTGCTTGTAGTGGATGCCTGTAATGGCGCCTCCTGGTTACTGGACGGATCCATGGGGCCACTAATTTCACTGCCAGATGGCGAGCCATTCCACGGTCGCTCAGCATTGACCAGAAGCTCGCACAGAGTTGGTCGAAGTCCCCCAAGGGGTTCATGGTTTGTTGGGCTTGCGTGCTTCGCTGTTGGGGCTTTCGCTGGGCGGCCATCTTAGCTGCTTCCCAGTGACCCGATGATTGCTGGTGCTGTGCTGGCTCAGTAGGACAGTCACCTCTGTGTCTTAGTCGTTGCGTCCTCAGGCTTTAGGTGCCGGGATATCCCTCTCCGGCAGGGGGGGGGAGGAAGTATGCCGGGGAGACCTCCAGGTGAGTGGCTACAGTCCCTTACTTTGTCTTGGTAGGCCTCTGGTAGGCCTCAGGTCTATCCCCGGGTAGGAGCCTCCGATTTCGGTCGGAATGCTTAGCTCTTGGTTCTTCAGTGTTAGGTCTCCCTTCTCCGGGTCGCCCAACCGTCGATTTGGCAAGATTTTGCCCTGCTTTTGGCTATTTGAGAGCGTTTTTGCACGGAGCTCGTCTCCAGTGTGACCGCTCGGCATGGCTGCCTAGCTCCGCCCCATCGATAAAATGTTAACATTTAATTTACTTAACATACCAAATGTGAAGGTACAAAATAGTTTTATTGTGACACAGAACTATATTAGCATTTTTGGTAGCTTCAATGTGTTAGCTTTGTGTAGTAAATCAAATGAATTGTAATTCCAGGCTTCCACACTACAAAATGTTGTAATATTGTGGGAGGAAGGGTGAATACTTATGAAAGGCACGGTATGAGTAATTTAATGCCATAAATTATTATACTGGTACGCAAATTAAATTTTGAGCTATATTAAAATCTCTGAATTTTTGTTTTGAAGATATGCTTGTTTAGTTTTAAACTTCAATTCTACTTGGCTTTCAGCAATAAAATGTTTAAGCTATGCCAGCATGTATCCTCCTATATAATCTTTTCTCTGGGAAAGAGGACCACCTGCAGCTACTTTGTGATTTGAACATCTCATGAAATTATCGATTTTTGTAACTAACCAAATTCATTAAAACTAATCTGAAAAGATATGATATGAATATTCTGAGAGGCATCATGTAAAACAATTGGATAATATGAATTTAATTACATTAATTTTACCTAATTATAAAATGTCCAAAACCCAACAAAATTCATCTCTATTTTGAATTCTGAGTAGATAAAGGTAATGTAAAACAGTGTGAGTGGTGAATAATTTTATAATATATTATCACATATAGAAGGCTGACAAAAATATCAAAGAAAGCATTCCAGAACAACACTTAGACCAGATGAAGATCTTGAAAATTAAAATGTGTAAAAATATTCTGTGATGCCCAAGAACTAGAGCAGTGGGAGGTTCCAACAGTAATCAGATAATTTGGATCTAATAAAGTAATAAGCAGTTGTTATTTTATATTCAGATATCTTTCTAATATCAGCTAACTAGCAAATAAACGTAGAGATCCATATTGATCCAAACTGCAATTTGGCCTCTTTGGATGATTCACAGAAATTCTGACTTCCGAGCTGCTACATACCAGAATCTTGGGGGAAATAGCTAACAGAAGCCCACTCCTGCTGGTCAGTACAGTCATAGGCACCAATTTTGTTACTGTTTTGGCTCCCAGAATTGCCTTCACAAATTGTTTCCAGCACTGAAATTGAGCCGAGCGATCAGCAGTATAATTTAAATTCTGCCAACCTAAAGAAAAAAATAAATTCTACAGAGGTTTGAAGCACCCAAACTTTTTTTCACGATCACCCTACACAAGACTACTTACAAATTTATGAACAATAAATATGTCTTCAAAGCTACTGAAGCAATGAGATTTAGCAAGCTTTAGAGTATTACTCTAGTAGTGTTTAGTGCATTACTATTTCTCATGTGGTAGTATGTAGATATTCAATTTTTGGGGTATGAACAGTGGTATTTTTGTATCCTCTGTGTCAAGTAAGTTAGTAAGTTAGCATTTTTTTGGGGGTATTTAACATTTATTTCTAATGATTGCAGGATTCTCAACACACATAAACAATTTGCAAAGTGCTTTGTGTTTGGGAAAGTAATTATTTGTCATGACAAATACAATATATTGTGTCCAAGGATTTTCAAGTAGGCAATGGTCCACAGGTGTCCTTTCTTATAGTGGTCATATCTTGGTAACCAAAAAATGCACATTTAATGTACTATCAGATGACCTTAATAAAGACAATGTCGGTAATGACAGGGGAACCTCCACGAGATTAGGATATAGTGAAGGGGGTCACAATATAAATATATATGTGTAATACTTGGATTCCCTGCTGCATTCTTGAAATGGACAAGATTCAGCCATCATCAGACATTGCAATTAACAACTGTCTGGCTTCCATTAATATCTTCAAAAGGTGGCGTTATCCACATCACAGTCCCTCATGTAGCCCATGACAAATATATAGTGCTGGGGTCTGAATGCCGTGTATATCTCGGGAGCAAGGCAAGTTTTGTCCTAAATGGCTTTTTAAAGCAAGGCAATATGTAAATAGAATGAAGTAGGGTAGGTGCCCATTTGCTACACATGGTGTAGTAGGTACTGCTACCAAAATCACATCTATTGAATAATACTTGGGCCCTAAAAATGTTGGGATGCAAAACCAGCCCTGATTGTGCCCCTGTTGATATCATGCTTTCGAGTGAATTGGTGCATAATACAATCTAAAAAGCTGATATTGATACACTGAGTATTTTTCTCAAAGTGTATAATATTAAAGTAACTAGTTATTAAATAGATGGGGTATATGTAGTATATGCTGAGTGATGTTTAAAGTGAATTATTGCAACATGGAAAAAAATATCTTGCTTCACAATACCTTAAAACATAACTAATACTGTCTAACACATTTGCTATAATATAAACACACTAGTTTAGTGTTAAATGGCCAATTATCTTCACCTTTAAAGCTTTCTCTATAATAGCTAGTAATGGAACAAACAGTTTTTGGTATAATGCTTTTTTTTTTCATTGCAGTTTTTCCAAGCCTATTTTTGTTACATCAACATTTAAACATTATGACTCATTGTGTCTTATCTTCATCCTAGAACATCTCGGAGATAAGTGCTTTGTATATAATTGAGAAATGATAAAATCATTTGACAGTGCCTCTTCTATTTGTTGTCTAATGATAGCGATAAATAATTTATAATGTGAATAAAGGTGACTAACCATTAAAAGGACACAACAGGTATACTTTTCATTATCATGCAAACTGTCGACTGTCTCTGAATAAGTTATTCCAAGACTGGTTTGAATGCTAATCAATGGGTAAAAAATAAAAATAAAAAAGGAAGAATATCTTTATGAACAAAGCGCTATAAAGATAAAAATATTCACGTAAAGGAACACATTATGTACCATGGTCAAGTAGATATGGTGCAAAGGGTCTGGAGATGCTATCCTACATATATTTGTCAAACAATTTTGGAACAGTTTGACAATAATGGAGGCTCTGCCAAGGACTCACAGATAACTCCTTCTTCAGTCACATTGATAATGAGCAATTTACTCAGCCAGATTATGCCCCTTAAAAATAGTCACCATACAATTATACCCAGTGTCACCCTATCACGATACAACATTTTGCTGACAATTAACCTCTCCCCAAAATGCATTCCAGATTTCCTCATCCAGCTAAAGGGATACTCATTGAAGCTCATTTAAGTGGTCTGTGTGTAGTGTCCCTATTGCCCTTAGTGGTGCAATGTTAAACTTTGCAGTTCCAGAGAAACTGCAATGTTTACATTGCAGCACTAAGTCTGCGCTTCTTGCATCCAAACGGATCTTTGGTCCGGTAACTGGTGCTGGACGTTCTCACACTCTGCATGAGGACACCCAGCGTCAGATTTTCCCCCATGGGAAAGCATTGATTCAATGCTTTCCTCAGGGGAGGTCTAATACATGCACGGCATTTGCCGTGATTTCCCTTTTACATAAAAGAGCTCCCACTTACACCCTAATAACCAGGTCTTCCACTGATATCACCATAACTGAGCTCCTACACTTCTTCTCACTCCTTTAACGTCATATTCTTAGTTGTTTTTTGATTTACATTCTGCATTTAGATTTGACTATTTTAATTTTTTGGGGTAACACAATATCACAGTCAGGAATAATCCAACATGCAAACTCGAGGAACGATAATAGAAAGACAGGACAGGGTGGATTACTGTTCTTTAGAATGGCCAGGCTTAACGCAGACCGCCAAGGTTGGAACGTAAAATACATGCACGCAAGTATCTCAGAGTCAAAGGCAAGCCAAGGTCAGGATTCCAGAAAGACAAAATAGTAAACTGAACCTAGGTCTGTTTACAGGTGTATGCAATACACAATATCCAAAATCAGGACTTCAGTGAATACCAAGAATGATCACTAAATCATCAAATGCACTATCAAGCACATAAAAAATGGCAGCAAGTTGTAGCAATGGAAAAAGTGATTTAAATAGGAATGGGAAGTTCTATATTGGCTAGCATCATGTTCCTATGCCAAAATATATGAGAGATTAGCATCTTAGAATAATGCAGGCTGACAACATTTATTTTAGTATCTTGACTTAACCAAGATCTGGCATACTGGCATCATAATTGAAGCAAAAAAGCGAGCCTGCATCATTTGTGGAATTGTATCCAAATTGACACATTTATTTTGCACGGCCAAGGAAAGAGGACGCCTAGAGTAAGGGCAGGTATCGTAATACACCTAATGTATAAATTAAATGGTACATCTGAAATATCTTAGACACTAGCCATTACGTATTAAGTTTCGAGCACAAGTAGACAGGTCATTAGGCCTGAATTTGTGGAACTGGGCGGTTGCTGCCAGCCAGGTCAGTTTGCAAATCAGCCGCATGATGGTAAGGGAGGACGAGCGCCCCTTGTTTATGATATCACAAGCTCCTGAAATATTGCAAGATGTTAGTTATCATTTAATCTCTAAAGCTCTTTATTTTCCACAAGTTTAGAAAGGATGGACAAATGTTAAATTAAAATAGCGTAAATATACTTATTTTTTATTTGAGCTATTCCTAAACAGTTATCCATCCCCAGAATCGCTGTTTTCACTCTGTAGCATTTCATGTTTCAGATAAATATTATACTTTTCTTTAAAATGAAAAGTACTTGAAAGTGAAAGGGTTATAATTTTTATGTACGTGCTGTAATTTCATTTGTTCTTAATAGATTGTCTGACATCATTTTTTAAATGTAGAAGATTTTCATGTTTAAATTGGAAGGTTGTGTTTCTTTGTAATTAACAACCTCTGCTGGATCAGCCTTCAGTTTTGGTTGATCTACAAAAGTCCAACTGTGAAACATCAGACAGCTGTCTGCTTCAAATGACAAATCTGTGTGAAGTTCATGTGCCCATTCATTACTATATGTGGAGACTAGAGGTCTAAAAATCCACATGATTCAATAGAGCAATCATTATTCAAACTTTAGCAATTGTGCCAGCAGTCACCTTAATTGTTTGGTTTTCTGCAATTTGTGTTGCCTGTTTCATTGTACTTTACAACTTATTAACTCCTTGGTCCAGTTCTTTTTAAATTTAATACACTTTAGTGTAATTGTTTTTAAACCAGAGTTAACTAGCACATTAACTTAGAATAAAACAGCATCTTTATGTTTAACGTATAGAGGGCAATTTTACTGTTTCATTTACTTGTTAATCCTTTACAGAAATAGTTTAGTGTTTAGATAGATATCCCTCAACTTGCAATATATTAGACAGGATCTGAAATCCTAGTGTAGGAGAAATTCCATATTTGTCATATATATAAATATATACGTATATATATATATATATATATATTTGTGCTCGGAATTTTATATGTAATGAATAGTGTCTGAGATGAAAGTTGGTTGTGGTGTGCCGAAACCAATGTACGAGTGGGCCTGTAAATAAAAGAGGGCCCACCAAGGAGAATTGTAATGCTATAAGGGTGAAGGTGGGTGGGGACAATGAACTTGAACGGCAGAGGTGAGTAGGGGCTTGGAGTTTAAGTAGGGGACTTACTCCTCCCACAAATTCAGGCCTAATGACCTTTCTACTTGTGCTCGGAATTTAATACGTAATGGATAGTGTCTGAGATGAAAGTTGGTTGTGGTGTGCTGAAACTCACTTTGTAATCACTTTGTAATCTGAAATCTGCTGTGACTTTATTAAAAATGGTAAGTGCCCTACTGTAGGTGACAGCTGTGTTAGGTGATAGTGCTTGGTGTGTGAGAGTCCTAGCGTGGTGCATTAGTGCGTTCAATCCAGGATTAGTTTGTGAAACCACGGTGTCTTGGATGGCTGATGGTGGGCTGTAGGGAGTGCCTGGAAGAATACCTGGAATTGAGAGCGAGACAGAGCATCAGCGGCCATGTTGTGGATACCCGGGATCTGAATACAGACTAAGTGGAACTGGACGGTTGCTGCCAGCCAGGTCAGTTTGCGAATCAGCCGCATGATGTTAAGGGAGGGCGAGCGCCCCTTGTTTATGATATCACAAGCTGCCAAGTTCTCAGAATACCATTTTACTGCCTTGCTGGACCAGAGATGACCCCAGATGTGTGTGGCCGCCATGATGGGGTAAATTTCAAATAGGGCTGAAGTCTCCCTGAATCCTGGCAAGGCATCCGTCTCAGCAGGCCAGTGACCCCTGAACCAGTGGTTACCGAAGACAGCTGCAAAACCCGTGTTGGCTGTAGCGTCTGTGTGAATGATGGGTGAGGAGTCAGAGAGAGGGGGGATAAACATGGAGATACCGTTCCACTCAGCCAAAAACCTCCCCCACATGAGTAGGTCAGCCTTGGCGTGCTGGTCCAATGAAATTGGGAAGGAGTCCGGTACCCCGTGAAGCAGACAGAGAAGCCTGGATACAAATGACCCTCCCTACGGAATGATGCACATCGCAAAATTTAGGGACCCCAATAGGGACTGAAGTTCCCTTCTGGTGCATGCTTCACTCCGCAGGAACATGTCTATCTCCCCTCTAAATCGGACCAATTTATCGAGGGGAAGGCTGGCTCGGAAGATACCAGAGTCCAGCTCGATCCCCAAGAAGGTTAGTTTATTAGTGGGGCCGATGGTTTTGGAGGGGGATATGGATATCCCGAGTGTGGAAAAAAGTGCTGAGATGCTGAGGATATTAGTGGGTGTACGTGCGCCTGGTTCTATCAGTAGGAAGTCGTCCAAATAGTGAATGACTGAGTGACACCTAAGAACGTTCAAAAACAGCCAGCATAGAGTTTCTGCGAATATATCAAACAGTTTAGGGCTGCTTCTAGACCCGAAAGTGAGTTGTGTGGAAAAATAGTATCTGTCTCGTCATTTAACACCGTGCAGATGCCAGAGTGATGGGTGCATGGGTAGTAATTTGAATGCATTTGTTATGTCCGTTTTGCTTAGCCAAGCGTTGTTACCAATTGAAATGATGGATTGTATGGCATCGTCGATTTTTATGTACTGTCATGAAAATTCTTCTGCGGGTATGAGTGAGTTAATGATGGGAACAAAAGAGGCGTGCTGTGCCGATAAATCGATAATCAGGCGTTTTTTATTAGAGTATTTGTGCACAGCTATACCAATGGGATTAGTGCACCAGGAAGAAAAAGGTGAGGAGGTGAAGGGGACGATCATTAAACCGTGTGAGATTTCAGAGGAAAGGAGAGTGTCTGTAGATACTGGGTCTTGGCAGGCTGACAGGAGGTTGGGACATTCAAGCATGCCTGAGGGAATGGCTACGAGACCCGTGAGAAAACCCTGTGTGAACCCCGTGGTCAAATACTCCACCAAATGCCTGCTCTGATGAGGTCTCAAATAGAAAACCAGGTTTTCCCTTCAGATTAGAGGCAGTGCTTATACCACAGGGATATCCAATCTGGAGGGAAAAAACAGGCAGGCAAATCTCCAAACATTTAAACCCTCCCCTAATTACCTCCTTTCCAATAAGTAGCAGCTCCTCCTGATCATACCCAGTTCTTTGCCTGCCTTCGGCAGGGGAGGTTAGACAGGAGGTTCTCCAGGAAGCAGGTGAGAAGGGCTGAGGCTCGGGAGGCTCTGCTTCCTTTATGTCCGGGTAAGTAGCGTTTAACACGCCGGACGGCGTGGTCCCTGAGATTTTATGCCGTCTCTTGCCGTGCCAGGTGCCGGTCTGACGAAGGACGCAGGCGTGCGTCGGCTGGGAGGTCCTGTCGGTGGAACGCACGCACAGGTTGCGTTGCGTTCCACCAGGGAGTCGCAGAGCGCTATGCACATGCGCAATGCGAACCTTGATTCAGGCGCCAAATTTGAACTGGGCGTTTTTGTTTGGTTACAGGACTTAAAAGGAGCATTTACCAGCAGCAACCTCTGTTTGCCAGGAGCTCTCAGAACGGTTGCAAAGTGTGTTTCTCACCTGCCCTCCAACACACTCTCAGGCCATTTAAGGTAAGACTGATTAAGTTTTTATTTTAAATGGTTTTAGCCTGAATCTTTAAGGAGAAAATTTTGATTATTTTCCCTTTCTTGTTTTCTGTTCCCAGTATGTCTAATCCGGAAAATTTGGATAAAGTTGCAGAGAAGGGGAAATGTACATCTAAAACCAAGCATTTAATGTGCTCTGTGTGTGGCCAACCTATGCCAGATGGTTGTAAAAAGAAACTTTGCTCAGTTTGTTCAAAAGAAGCTTCAGAGGAAGCAAAAAGAACAGAAATGTCCACTTTTCTCAGCTGGTTGCAACAAAGTATGCAGCAAACATTTGTGGATATGCAGTCGGCAGCATTACAGTCAGTCCAGGCTTCGGTTGCCCAGGATTCACAGATTGTAAAACATGCTAAGAAAAGACTGAGATCTTGGGAAGTTTCCGATACTAGTTCAGGAACTAGTGGTTCTGAGTATGGCGAAAATTCAGGTAGTGATTCATCAGATGAGGAATTTGCATTCCCAGAAGAAGCCATTGGGAAATTGATTAAAGAAGTGCAGTGCATTTTTGAAATTGAGGAAACAGGGAAAAAGTCCAAAGTGTTTCCTTTTCACCCACAGATTAAGGAATTGATTTTAAAAGAATGGAAATTCCCTAGTCACAAGCCGTTTATTTCTAAACATTTTAAAACTCTCTTTTCCATAGAATCGGAACAAGACTGTAAGCTGGATACAGTCCCTGTAGTGGACGTTCCTATTGCTCAAATAGGTAAGAAGACTACATTACCGATTGGAGACTCAAGCGGGCTGAAGGATGTCATGGAAAAACGCATGGACTCCTCCTTAAAAAAGTTGTTCATCTCTTCTGCAGCCCAAGCTAAAGCTTTGATTGCGGGGGCATCCGTTGCCAAGGCCCAAAAACTTTGGTTGGAAGAGCTAGAAAAGGTATATACGGGAGAAGCAAAGGAAGACCCGGTAAAACTATTAAAAAATATCAAGATGGCTGCTGATTTTTTAGTAGATGCTTCTGCAGAAAGCCTGAAGTTATCGGCCAAGAATATAGGTATTTCAACAGTCGCCAGAAGAGCGCTCTGGCTTAGAAATTGGTCAGCAGATGCGGCATCTAAAAATTCACTGTGTGAACTAGCTTTTGAACCAGGAAGACTGTTCGGCTCGAAATTGGATGAATTGTTAAAACAGATGAAGGAAGGAAGGAAAGCTTTACCAGAGTCATATAGGAAGCAGTTTAGAAGCCGGAAATCGGAGACGCTTCCCTCATTTAGAAGTTCCTTTCGTAGAACCTATTTCAGGGGTCAACATAAAAGAGCCTTTGATTATAGGAAGAAGGAAAGATTTACAGACAAGAGAAATAAAAAATTATGACGCCAGGCCTGTGGGAGGAAGGTTGAGTCACTTCCTAGATCACTGGAAAAAGACAACATCAGATCGCTGGGTCCTCGCAGTGATAAAGCACGGATACGCTCTAGAATTATCACAAACCCCAAAGAAAATGTTTCTATGTTCCGAGGTTCATTCTCTAGATATGGAACTCGCTCTGATGCGAGAAGTGTCAACTCTGTTACAGAAAAGAGTGGTGGAAGAAGTTCCCCTCAAGGAAAGACATTAGGGCACCTATTCAAGACTTTTCTTGGTGCCAAAACCAGATGGATCGTTCAGACCCATTTTAGACCTAAAAGCCGTAAACAGGCGGATTATCAAAAAGAAATTCCTCATGGAAACAGTAAAATCAGCTACTCTGCTTATTCAGCCAAAAAGTTGGTTTGCGTCCCTGGATTTAAAAGATGCCTATCTTCATGTACCCATAGCAGAATCCAGCAAAAGTCCTCTAAGGTTTGCGGTGAGCTGCCAATCGGTAATCAAACATTACCAATTCAGAGCACTGCCTTTCGGCCTGTCATCAGCGCCCAGGGTATTCACAAAGCTCCTAGTAGTCGTTTCAGCTTTTCTAAGAGGTATGGGAATCGCTGTCCTTCCGTATTTGGACGACTGGCTGTTGATTGCAGAGTCCCAAGATCAGCTACAGTTAGACCTGGGGACAGCTATAAAATCGCTAGAAAATCATGGCTGGCTAATAAATTTCAACAAATCGGAACTAGTGCCAGTTCAAAGGATCCAGTTCTTGGGTCTAATTTTGGATTCTATCGCTATGAAGTTATTCCTGCCAGAAGAGAAGAAACTAAAAATCAAGCGTTTAATCCGGAATCTCAGAGAAAAAGGTGTGTTTTCAATCAGAGAAGCCATGTGCTTACTGGGTCTGTTTACAGCCTCAATCCCGGCAGTCGGTTGGGCAAAAGCCAGAATGAGACCTCTACAAAGAAACATTCTGCAAGTCTGGAATCGACAGGAACTCGGCCTAGAGGGGCTTATGAGGTTCAACAGTCTAACTTTGAGAAGTCTGCAGTGGTGGACCTCTTCTCGATTCCTGCACGTGGGTCTTTCATTCCGGATGAAGTCCTTCACGATAATAACAACAGACGCCTCTGCGCTGGGCTGGGGGGCCCATCTGGGAGACATAAAGAAGCATGGGTGCTGGCAAGAGAAGGATATGAGAAATTCCTCGAACTTCAGGGAATTAAAGGCCGTATGGATGGCGCTATTGGCATTTCAGTTTCTCATCAAAGATCAACATATTCAAATTCGTTCAGACAATCGAACGACAGTGGCATATTTGAACAAACAGGGAGGTACAAGATCAACAAAATTAGAAAGTCTTTGTTCAATGATCATGCTGTGGTCAGAAGTGCACCTTATGTCAATCTCAGCAGTTCACATTTTAGGAAAATTCAATGTGGTGGCAGATGCCCTGAGCAGGCATCATTTGAAACAAGCAGATTGGTCCCTGTCATGCAGAATGTTCAAGTTCATTACGGACCGCTTCGGTGTTCCGGAGATAGACCTGATGGCCTCCAGAATAAACAGGAAGACAAGATGTTTTGCATCCCTAAATCCAGCAGACAAGCCGGATATCATAGATGCCCTGTCAGTAACATGGAAGTTCAACCTGGCATATATCTTCCCGCCGGTAGTTCTTATTCCCAGAATACTTCAAAAAGTAAGGCTGGAAAATGTAAGGATTATCCTAATCCTTCCATGGTGGCCAAGAAGAAGTTGGTTCTCGGTTCTTCTGAACTTTCCAGGGGCCACCTTTTGGAAGCTTCCTCTTTCGGGAGAAATACTAGAGGACGCCATGGTGCCTCTTCCGACCCTTCGGAGATTCCAATTGACGGCCTGGTTTCTGAACTCCAGATTTTAGAGAGTAAAGGTCTGGATCCTGAAGTTATAAAAATCTTGTTGGCAACTAACAAGGAATCTACTTCAAGGATCTACGCTAGAATTTGGAAGATATTTTGTCAGTGGTATTGTAGGTTTAAAGTCAACCCTGTTTCCGCGTCCATCCAGAAGATTCTAAGTTTCCTTCAGATGAGATTTGCAAAAGGTCTTAAACCTGCCTCATTGAAGTTACAAGTTTCTGCTATCAGTTTCTTCTCCCTCAGATGCTTAGCCTCACATATGCTGATTTCAAGGTTCTTCAGAGCTCTGACACGTTTGGTGCCCTATGTTAGGGAAACCTGTCCTCCCTGGGATCTAAACTTGGTCCTTTCCGCGCTTTGTGAGCCGCCCTTTGAACCATTGGAGGAAGCTTCCCTGAAGATTATTTCATTAAAAACGTTTTTTTTGGTGGCTATTACATCAGCTAAAAGAGTATGTGAGATCCAAGCTCTTCGGGTGAATTTTCCTTTTTTAGTTTTTCATTAGGACAAGGTGGTTCTAAAGCTCGATCCTTCATTCATCCCTAAAGTTTTTTCTGTTTCGAATGTCAACCAAGAAGTGGTTTTGCCGACCTTTTGTCAGAATCCGTCTAATGCCTTGGAAAGTAAATTTCACTGCCTAGACGTAAAGAGATGTCTTTTGCAATATCTAAAAGCTACGGAATCCTTCCGGAAGGATAACAGTCTTTTTGTCTTGTTCAAGGGCACAAGAAAAGGCATGAAGGTTTCGAAGAGTTCTCTGGCTAGATGGCTGAAGGATTGTATTCTGTTGGCTTATTCCAAGAGGGGCATGGAAATTGCAGACCCTATAAAGGCCCATTCTACTAGAGCCGTTTCTACGTCATGGGCTCTGCGAGCAGCTGCTTCTCCTTCTCAGATTTGTTCAGCTGCTACTTGGTCCTCTCTCCATACGTTCTCAAGACACTACAAGTTGGACATACTGGCTGTAACGGAATGCAATGTATCAGCATACGATATCCGTTGGTACATCTAGGAAATCCACAGTCAGAGTAGAAAGCAAGGCAATATTCCCAATCCTCCCAATAACCGGACGAAACACAGTTTGAGAGTCAACTAACTCGGTTTATTCACAGGCAACATATTTATACAGTTCCCCATGCAAGGGGTTTCCATACAGTAATTCCAGGGGATTTCTCCCAACATGCACTGTGACTTTCCCAACAGGCATTGCTGCACGAGAAGGATACTCCCACTAAAATGGATGATTAAGTGGATTATCCCCTCGTGCAGCAAAACCGACAATTGACATTAAAATCTATAATTCACACAATATTCGGTACTTCGGAATAACCGAACGTTCGGTAGATAGCTGGGGTCGGAGCGCCCACTTTGTGAGAATAGCGCTCTGATCCCAGCTGAATTGACCGAACGCCGCACATAATACAGTTAAACATTAAAGTGGGTTTAAAAGTACCGAATAAGTACGGGACACATAATGTACCGAACGCGGAACTCCCGAACGCTCTAGAAGTCCAGCGGTGTTCGGATCATTGAGTAGCCGTTTCCAGTTCCAGGCTCTCGACGACCGAACACCGCTGCAGAGACAAAGGATCCAAGATGGCCGACCGCCGCATGGTCGGTAGTGGATCGACGGCCACCTCGGAGAGCCCTTAATTACCGATTGCAACAATGTTGCAATCGGTGAATTGGTACCACACGACTTGGGAATGTGTGGTCGACCTGGGGAGCCCGTATTCGTACGGCGAACGGCCAGGATAGCCGTGTTTCGTCGTATGAATGCTTGGCGTGCTGGCAGCATACGGCTGCCAGCATGCGAACGGCCACAATACGGTACATACACAGGTTAAAATATACAGTACATATTCAGCCTACGGACAACCTTGAATAACTACAGTCCAGAAGTGGCTAGTTTTGCCACACTGGCCTCGGAGGATGCAGCTTTTGGGCGCAAGGTGCTTCAAGCAGTAGTGAAATGAAACCCGCCCTCAGGATCTGCTTTATTATATCCCTGTGGTATAAGCACTGCCTCTAATCTGAAGGGAAAAACATAAATTTTACTTACCGTAAATTTATTTTTCCTGAAGATTAGAGGCAGTGCTACAATTCCCGCCCCTTTTTCTAATAAACTCAGTAATTTTGCAGCTATTTGGCTTATGTATTTTCTGGGTATGATCAGGAGGAGCTGCTACTTATTGGAAAGGAGGTAATTAGGGGAGGGTTTAAATGTTTGGAGATTTGCCTGCCTGTTTTTTCCCTCCAGATTGGATATCCCTGTGGTATAAGCACTGCCTCTAATCTTCAGGAAAAAGAAATTTACGGTAAGTAAAATTTATGTTTTTTGACATCAATGTCAGTTAGTCATTTGTTAGGGGACAACCTGGCCGGGCACATGGTCTTTCTGTGTGCCCTGAAGCAGATGGAGCAGATGTGCAACAACCTACAGGCGCTGAAGCTGCAGGACCCGGCATTAAAATTGTTGCACACCTACGCTTTGCCTAAGAAGGAGATGGGTCTACCCAGTTTATCCCGTTGACCACCCACTTGTTTAATGTGAGGGGTGAAAATGGGTTAAGGGATGGGAGTGGAGGTGGATGGATCAGCTTCAGAGGAGCACAAATCAGCCGTATGGGATGTGGAATTACATACAGCACAAGACAGGAAACTCAGACCAGCGAAGTAGCGACAGAATAATTCAGTATCCATCTGACACCAGTTAATTCTAATATTAAACTGCTTCAGATGGGTCGCCGCCTTCGCTGATACCGATTTATGGTAGTCATAAAAAGATCAGCCCCCGTACTTGATGCCCAAATCCACCACTTTATGAAGATAGAGGTCTAGTTTCTCTCTCCTGTGGGGATATACCAAGCAAATTACTTCACGGTATATCCCCTAGACTATTACGAACTGCGGAATGGATAATTTTTTATTAAGCCTAGGACCACTGAGATATCCCCGTAGTTATATGCTCAGTTCTCCAGCACATCTTCAGAGGCTGTAAGTAGTGACACCAGACACACATCCTTCCCGTCTAGGATTTCTTTCCTAATGGAGTCTGGGACAGAGTGAGCTGGTGACACAAAAGGTGACGTAACTGTGGCTGGTGCTGGAGGAAGATGTATAGGGGAGCGTGGTGTTGTAACAGAGACTGCCGGGGTGGGTGCTGAGAGGCCAGGGAAGTTGCCTGGGGAGGCGATTGCACTCTCCATCATAGATAGAAACATAGAAACATAGAAACATAGAATGTGACGGCAGATAAGAACCATTCGGCCCATCTAGTCTGCCCAGTTTTCTAAATACTTTCATTAGTCCCTGGCCTTATCTTATAGTTAGGATAGCCTTATGCCTATCCCACGCATGCTTAAACTCCTTTACTGTGTTAACCTCTACCACTTCAGCTGGAAGGCTATTCCATGCATCCACTACCCTCTCAGTAAAGTAATACTTCCTGATATTATTTTTAAACCTTTGTCCCTCTAATTTAAGACTATGTCCTCTTGTTGTGGTAGTTTTTCTTCTTTTAAATATAGTCTCCTCCTTTACTGTGTTGATTCCCTTTATGTATTTAAATGTTTCTATCATATCCCCCCTGTCTCGTCTTTCCTCCAAGCTATACATGTTAAGATCCTTTAACCTTTCCTGGTAAGTTTTATCCTGCAATCCATGAACCAGTTTAGTAGCCCTTCTTTGAACTCTCTCTAAGGTATCAATATCCTTCTGAAGATAGGGTCTCCAGTACTGTGTACAGTACTCCAAGTGAGGTCTCACCAGTGTTCTGTACAATGGCATGAGCACTTCCCTCTTTCTACTGCTAATACCTCTCCCTATACAACCAAGCATTCTGCTAGCATTTCCTGCTGCTCTATTACATTGTCTGCCTACCTTTAAGTCATCAGAAATAATCACCCCTAAATCCCTTTCCTCAGATGTTGAGGTTAGGACTCTATCAAATATTCTGTACTCTGCCCTTGGGTTTTTACGTCCAAGATGCATTATCTTGCACTTATCCACATTAAATGTCAGTTGCCACAACTCTGACCATTTTTCTAGTTTACCTAAATCATTTTCCATTTGGCTTATCCCTCCTGGAACATCAACCCTGTTACATATCTTAGTATCATCCGCAAAAAGACACACCTTACCATCAAGACCTTCTGCAATATCACTAATAAAAATATTAAAGAGAATGGGTCCAAGTACAGATCCCTGAGGTACCCCACTGGTGACAAGCCCAAGCTTTGAATATACTCCATTGACTACAACCCTCTGTTGCCTGTCACTCAGCCACTGCCTTACCCATTACCTGTTGTTCAGGGTCTGCAGGTTGCCCAGGATTGCTGCAAGAGTGTCCTGAGTGATCGTGCAAGCGCCTGATGGCTGTCCTTGAGAGCTAGTGCGTGGCTTAGGCTCAGGCGCCTGATTGGTCAGAAGTCTATAGAGTTCCACCTTTCTAGCTGTAGCCAGAAAGGGGATGCCCTTTAGTCTAAGTTCGGCCATAATTTTAGGAATAGTTCATGCTCTCAAGGACGTAGAAGAAGAGGGGGTGAGAGATTCGCCTGGAGACTTGGGTCTGATGGGAGTGAACGGAATCTCTTTGGCAGACAACTCGTCAATGGGAGCTGGTTCTTGAGACATTCTAGAAATGAATTAGTGAATTAGATTTAGTAGGGGCGTTGGAGAAAACAGATGGGGTAAGAGGGGGGGGGGGTTCCTTAGGTGAACTGGACTGTAAGGCTAGTGCCGAAGCGAAAAACGTAACTGTGAACTAGTGACAGATGAGGCCCTGCTAGTGCTGAGTGGCGGAGAGAGGCTCTATCTATGATTTGGCCGAGGGAAGTTCATTGCCACAGACGTGGTGGCGGGATGTTGGCCTCTCGCTGACTGTTTAAGAGATTCAAAAACGTGTGGCTGTGAAAAGTGAGGCCCTGACTGCAGCCCTGTAGAAGGGTGAACGAGGCATCTAACTATGATTTGGGCGTGGGGCCCTACCTCCGTGTTGAGATGGGAGATGACCTTGCGAGACCGGGATATACTTGGGTGAGCTAGGGCCGGAGCCTAGACCCTGTAAGCCAGTTCACGCACATTCTATGGGTTAAATGGCAATTATGAGTGTAATGAGTGGATACTAACCTTGATAGTGGTTATAACCAGTAACTTGAAACTTTGAGTGTTTTTAAGTAGAGTGGCTTGGCCGCTGCTGGTATTGTAGAAGAAGCCTAAGGATTAAGACAGATGTTGATGTGTTTGAGCGTAATATAGGGGCGTATGCTTGGTAGTAATGATTGGCTATAGGAGCACAACGTGAGATCCTGAGGTGAGGGATCTGAATGATTAGTCTGAGACTGGGACGAGTTTATGCTATACCTGGTAATGGAGCGGGGTACCAGGTTAGGTAGGTTGAGTAGGTTCCTGCCTGATGGCAGTATGAACGCTATTTCCCTCACAAGCTTACGTGAGCGGGCTGGTCTCGAGACCAGAAGCCAGATACTGCGACTGGGAAGAAACTGGGTGGCAGGAAGTGATGTCGCAAACATAAAATTTTCGGTTCGTGAACGGCGAATGCGAACTTTCGCAAATGTTTGCGAACCGGCGAACCGGGCGAACCGCCATACACTTCAATGGGCAGGCGAATTTCAGAAGAGGACTCAGCCGAGGAGGTTATGGAAGAGGATGGAGTAGGAGGAGTAGAGGAGGTGGCAGCAGGCGTGCCTGCAAGTCGTGGCGGTGTCACCAACTCCTCTGCAGAGCCACGCATTCCATGCTTGGCAGCCGTCAGCAGGTTTACCCAATGCCCAGTGTAGGTGATATACCTGCCCTGACCATGCTTTGCAGACCAGGTATCAGTGGTCAGATGGACCCTTGCCCCAACACTGTGTGCCAGACATGCCATTACTTCCTTTTGCACAATCGAGTAAAGGTTGGGGATTGCCTTTTGTGAAAAGAAATTTCGTCCGGGTACCTTCCACTGCGGTGTCCCAATAGCTACAAATTTTTTTTTAACGCCTCAGACTCCACCAGCTTGTATGGTAAAAGCTGGCGGGCTAATAGTTCAGACAAGCCAGCTGTCAGACGCCGGGCAAGGGGGTGACTTTCTGACATTGACTTCTTACGCTCAAACATGTCCTTGACAGACACCTGACTGTAGGCAGATGAGCGGGAACTGCTCAAGGCGAGAGACGGAGTGGCGGATGGTTGAGAGGGGGCAAGGAGGACAGCAGTGGTTGATGTGGCTGAAGATGCTGGACCAGGAGGAGGATGGCGGCTTTGAGTTTGTGTGCTGCTTGTACTCATGTGTTGATCCCATAGGTGTTTGTGATGTGCGATCATGTGCCTACGCAAAGCAGTTGTACCTAGGTGGGTGTTGGACTTCCCACGACTCAGTTTCTTTTGGCACAGGTTTCAAATAGCATCACTGTTGTCAGAGGCAGACACACAAAAAAAAATCCACACTGCTGAGCTCTGCAATGACGGCATTCTGGTGGTGGACACAGCATGCGTTGATTGGCGTGCTGTCGGGCTGACCCCGGGTGCCGATGCACCCGGGACCTCCCCCTGCTTCCAACTCGACTCCTCCTCCTCTCTGTCTCCCCATCTGAACTTTCGCCCTGTTCTTCTGCTTGCCGAGCGAGCACCCACATGACATCCATGGACGCATCGTCATCATCAACCGCTTCACTTGTATCTGACAACTCAGCAAAGGAAGAAGCAGCGGGTACAACATCATCATCATCACACCGTACGTCCATGTGTGTAATGCTGCCTGACTGAGACATATCCCTGTTATCTACATCCTCTGGCAATAATGGTTGCGCATCACTCACTTCTTCAAACGGATGTGTAAATAACTCCTCTGACAGATAAAGTGAAGCGGCTGTGGTGCTAGTGTTGGTGGTGGCGGCAGGCGGGTGAGTGGTATCTTGAGAGGTGCCCGAAGCTAAGCTGGAGGAGGATGGTGCGTCAAGGTTCCGAGCGGAAGCTGTAGAAGATTGGATGTCCTGTGTTAACCAGTCAACTATGTCCTCAGAACTTTTCAAGTTCAGGGTACGTGGCCTCTGAAAACTGGGCATTATTCTAGGGCAAAAGGGAATCACAGCACCACGACCATAACGGCCCCTGCGCGGTGGCCTGCATCTGCCTGTCATTTTTGGGGGCTTAGTGGTACTATGCGTGCAAGCTACTGTGAGACCAGATATGCGTGGCACTGTGCAGTGGCAGAGGTTGGCAGAGTACACGCTGTAGGCCTGACACACCCGCTTGAAGGCAACTAACTGCTATTCAATCTATAACAGTGAAAAAAGTTTTTCGGTTTTTAAATGCACGCTATTGTGACACCAGATATGAGTGGCACTGTGCACTGGCAGAGGTTGGCAGAGTAGACGCTGTAGGCCTGACACACACTTATGAAGGACACTGACTGCTATTATATTACAGTCAAAAACCTTTTTTGTTTTTAAATGCAAGCTATTGTGACACCAGATATGAGTGGCACTGTGCACTGGCAGAGGTTGGCAGAGTACACGCTGTAGGCCTGACACACCCGCTTGAAGGCAACTAACTGCTATTCAATCTATAACAGTGAAAAAAGTTTTTGGGTTTTTAAATGCACGCTATTGTGACACCAGATATGAGTGGCACTGTGCACTGGCAGAGGTTGGCAGAGTAGACGCTGTAGGCCTGACACACACTTATGAAGGACACTGACTGCTATTATATTACAGTCAAAAACCTTTTTTGTTTTTAAATGCAAGCTATTGTGACACCAGATATGAGTGGCACTGTGCACTGGCAGAGGTTGGCAGAGTACACGCTGTAGGCCTGACACACCCGCTTGAAGGCAACTAACTGCTATTCAATCTATAACAGTGAAAAAAGTTTTTGGGTTTTTAAATGCAAGCTATTGTGACACCAGATATGAGTGGCACTGTGCACTGGCAGAGGTTGGCAGAGTGCACGCTGTAGGCCTGACACCCGCTTGAAGGATACTGACTGCTATTATATTACAGTCAAAAAGTTTTTTTGTTTTTAAATGCAAGCTATTGTGACACCAGATATGAGTGGCACTGTGCACTGGCAGAGGTTGGCAGAGTACACGCTGTAGGCCTGACACCCGCTTGCAGACAACTAACTGCTATTCAATCTATAACAGTGAAAAAAGTTTTTGGCTTTTAAATGCAATCTATTTCGACACCAGATAAGAGTGGCACTGTGCACTGGCAGAGGTTGGCAGAGTACACGCTGTAGGCCTGACACACACTTATGAAGGACACTGACTGCTATTATATTACAGTCAAAAACCTTTTTTGTTTTTAAATGCAAGCTATTGTGACACCAGATATGAGTGGCACTGTGCACTGGCAGAGGTTGGCAGAGTACACGCTGTAGGCCTGACACACCCGCTTGAAGGCAACTAACTGCTATTCAATCTATAACAGTGAAAAAAGTTTTTGGGTTTTTAAATGCAAGCTATTGTGACACCAGATATGAGTGGCACTGTGCACTGGCAGAGGTTGGCAGAGTGCACGCTGTAGGCCTGACACCCGCTTGAAGGATACTGACTGCTATTATATTACAGTCAAAAAGTTTTTTTGTTTTTAAATGCAAGCTATTGTGACACCAGATATGAGTGGCACTGTGCACTGGCAGAGGTTGGCAGAGTACACGCTGTAGGCCTGACACCCGCTTGCAGACAACTAACTGCTATTCAATCTATAACAGTGAAAACATTTTTTTTGTTTTTAAATGCACGCTATTGTGACACCAGATATGAGTGGCACTGTGCACTGGCAGAGGTTGGCAGAGTAGACGCTGTAGGCCTGACACACACTTATGAAGGACACTGACTGCTATTATATTACAGTCAAAAACCTTTTTTGTTTTTAAATGCAAGCTATTGTGACACCAGATATGAGTGGCACTGTGCACTGGCAGAGGTTGGCAGAGTACACGCTGTAGGCCTGACACACCCGCTTGAAGGCAACTAACTGCTATTCAATCTATAACAGTGAAAAAAGTTTTTGGGTTTTTAAATGCACGCTATTGTGACACCAGATATGAGTGGCACTGTGCACTGGCAGAGGTTGGCAGAGTAGACGCTGTAGGCCTGACACACACTTATGAAGGACACTGACTGCTATTATATTACAGTCAAAAACCTTTTTTGTTTTTAAATGCAAGCTATTGTGACACCAGATATGAGTGGCACTGTGCACTGGCAGAGGTTGGCAGAGTACACGCTGTAGGCCTGACACACCCGCTTGAAGGCAACTAACTGCTATTCAATCTATAACAGTGAAAAAAGTTTTTGGGTTTTTAAATGCAAGCTATTGTGACACCAGATATGAGTGGCACTGTGCACTGGCAGAGGTTGGCAGAGTGCACGCTGTAGGCCTGACACCCGCTTGAAGGATACTGACTGCTATTATATTACAGTCAAAAAGTTTTTTTGTTTTTAAATGCAAGCTATTGTGACACCAGATATGAGTGGCACTGTGCACTGGCAGAGGTTGGCAGAGTACACGCTGTAGGCCTGACACCCGCTTGCAGACAACTAACTGCTATTCAATCTATAACAGTGAAAAAAGTTTTTGGCTTTTAAATGCAATCTATTTCGACACCAGATAAGAGTGGCACTGTGCACTGGCAGAGGTTGGCAGAGTACACGCTGTAGGCCTGACACACACTTATGAAGGACACTGACTGCTATTATATTACAGTCAAAAACCTTTTTTGTTTTTAAATGCAAGCTATTGTGACACCAGATATGAGTGGCACTGTGCACTGGCAGAGGTTGGCAGAGTACACGCTGTAGGCCTGACACACCCGCTTGAAGGCAACTAACTGCTATTCAATCTATAACAGTGAAAAAAGTTTTTGGGTTTTTAAATGCAAGCTATTGTGACACCAGATATGAGTGGCACTGTGCACTGGCAGAGGTTGGCAGAGTGCACGCTGTAGGCCTGACACCCGCTTGAAGGATACTGACTGCTATTATATTACAGTCAAAAAGTTTTTTTGTTTTTAAATGCAAGCTATTGTGACACCAGATATGAGTGGCACTGTGCACTGGCAGAGGTTGGCAGAGTACACGCTGTAGGCCTGACACCCGCTTGCAGACAACTAACTGCTATTCAATCTATAACAGTGAAAACATTTTTTTTGTTTTTAAATGCACACTATTGTGACATCAGATATGAGTGGCACTGTGCACTGGCAGAGGTTGGCAGAGTACACGCTGTAGGCCTGACACACACTTATGAAGGACACTGACTGCTATTATATTACAGTCAAAAACTTTTTTGTTTTTAAATGCAAGCTATTGTGACACCAGATATGAGTGTCACTGTGCACTGGCAGAGGTTGGCAGAGTACACGCTGTAGGCCTGACACCCGCTTGAAGGATACTGACTGCTATTATATTACAGTCAAAAAGTTTTTTTGTTTTTAAATGCAAGCTATTGTGACACCAGATATGAGTGTCACTGTGCACTGGCAGAGGTTGGCAGAGTACACGCTGTAGGCCTGACACCCGCTTGAAGGATACTGACTGCTATTATATTACAGTCAAAAAGTTTTTTTGTTTTTAAATGCAAGCTTTTGTGACACCAGATATGAGTGGCACTGTGCACTGGCAGAGGTTGGCAGAGTACACGCTGTAGGCCTGACACACACTTATGAAGGACACTGACTGCTATTATATTACAGTCAAAAACTTTTTTGTTTTTAAATGCAAGCTATTGTGACACCAGATATGAGTGGCACTGTGCACTGGCAGAGGTTGGCAGAGTACACGCTGTAGGCCTGACACACACTTATGAAGGACACTGACTGCTATAATATTACAGTCAAAAACGTTTTTTTGTTTTTAAATGCAAGCTATTGTGACACCAGATATGAGTGGCACTGTGCACTGGCAGAGGACACACTGTAGGCTTGACACACACTTATGAAGGACACTGACTGCTATTATATTACAGTCAAAAAGTTTTTTTGTTTTTAAATGCAAGCTATTGTGACACCAGATATGAGTGGCACTGTGCACTGGCAGAGGTTGGCAGAGTACACGCTGTAGGCCTGACACCCGCTTGCAGACAACTAACTGCTATTCAATCTATAACAGTGAAAATTTTTTTGGTTTTTAAATGCAATCTATTGCGACACCAGATAAGAGTGGCACTGTGCACTGGCAGAGGTTGGCAGAGTACACGCTGTAGGCCTGACACACACTTATGAAAGACACTGACTGCTATTATATTACAGTCAAAAAGTTTTTTGTTTTTAAATGCAAGCTTTTGTGACACCAGATATGAGTGGCACTGTGCACTGGCAGAGGTTGGCAGAGTACACGCTGTAGGCCTGACACACACTTATGAAGGACACTGACTGCTATTATATTACAGTCAAAAAGTTTTTTTGTTTTTAAATGCAAGCTTTTGTGACACCAGATATGAGTGGCACTGTGCACTGGCAGAGGTTGGCAGAGTACACGCTGTAGGCCTGACACCCGCTTGAAGGATACTGACTGCTATTATATTACAGTTAAACAGTTTTTTTGTTTTTAAATGCAAGCTATTGGGACACCAGATATGACTGACACTGTGCACTGGCAGAGGTTGGCAGAGTAGACACTGTAGGCCTGACACACCCGCTTGAAGACAACTAACTGCTATTCAATCTATAACAGTGAAAACATTTTTTTTGTTTTTAAATGCACACTATTGTGACATCAGATATGAGTGGCACTGTGCACTGGCAGAGGTTGGCAGAGTACACGCTGTAGGCCTGACACACACTTATGAAGGACACTGACTGCTATTATATTACAGTCAAAAACTTTTTTGTTTTTAAATGCAAGCTATTGTGACACCAGATATGAGTGGCACTGTGCACTGGCAGAGGTTGGCAGAGTACACGCTGTAGGCCTGACACACACTTATGAAGGACACTGACTGCTATAATATTACAGTCAAAAACGTTTTTTTGTTTTTAAATGCAAGCTATTGTGACACCAGATATGAGTGGCACTGTGCACTGGCAGAGGACACGCTGTAGGCCTGACACACACTTATTGTCAGGATCGGGACAGGGATCCAACACGCAGAGTACAAAGAGTGGAAAAGTACGTATACCGGGCCTTAGAATGGCCGGACTAACGTACCGAGAGTAATAGAGAATAGTCAGAGACAAGCCGAGGTCGAGGGAACGAGAAGGCAGATAAGCGAGGGACAAGCCGGGTCAAGGGATAACAGAGAAGCAGGAAAGTACAACAAGCCGAGTCAAAACCAAATAGAGCAAACGAGAATACCAGAGCACTGAGTGACTAGACAAGCTAGAACCACGACAGGGCAATGAGCTGAAGGGAGAAGTAAGCTTAAATACCCTGGCTCCGGATGGTAAGCACGCCTCTGACAAGTACCGATTGGATATCGGATACTTGAGTGACAGGTCGCTCGTGATAGCGTCATGACGTCACGTGTTGAGCGTCCTGCTAGAAAAGGACGTGGATTCCTCGCGGCCGGTGTTTAAGTGACTGGATGAACCGCGAGGAACGGAGGGAGCAGCTCGCCTGGACGGATAAACCACCAAGTCTCTACCTCCCTTAGAGGTAGAGGCCTCAGGTACCCTGACAGTACCCCCCCTCTCAGATACGCCCACCGGGCGGAAGGAACCGGGGCGAGATGGGAAGCGGAGGTGAAATGCTCTGCGAAGGCGAGAAGCATGAACGTCCTCCTGAGGTACCCAACTCCTCTCCTCAGGACCATATCCCCTCCAGTTGACCAGATATTGCAATTTTCCCCTCGAAATTCTGGAATCAATGATGGAGCTGACCTCGTACTCCTCCCGACCCTCCACCTGAACAGGACGAGGTGAGGAAACCTTAGAGGAGAATTTGTTGCAAATAAGAGGTTTCAACAAGGAGACATGAAAAGAGTTAGGAATGCGCAAGGCAGGTGGCAGAGCCAGGCGATACGCAACCGGATTGATACGAGTGAGAACCCTGTAAGGGCCTATGTAGCGAGGAGCAAATTTCATAGATGGAACTTTTAGGCGAACATTCTTAGTACTCAACCATACCCTATCCCCAGGGACAAAAACAGGAGCCGCTCTTCTATGCTTGTCAGCGTGTTTCTTGAACAACGAGGAACTATGTAACAGAATTTGCCGAGTCTGATCCCATAATTTCTTCAGGTTGGCGACATGATCATCAACCGACGGTATCCCCTGAGAAGAGGAAACCGAAGGAAAAATCGAAGGATGAAAGCCATAGTTCATGAAGAAAGGGCTAGAGCGAGTTGAATCGCAAACAAGGTTATTGTGTGCGAACTCCGCCCAAGGAATCAGACCGACCCAATCGTCCTGGTGTTCGGAAACAAAGCAACGCAGATATTGTTCGATCTTTTGATTGGTACGTTCAGCAGCTCCGTTAGACTGAGGGTGATAGGCAGAGGAAAAGTTCAATTTGATGCCCATTTGAGAACAAAAGGATCTCCAGAAACGTGAGACAAATTGAGAGCCTCTATCAGAAACAATCTCCGAAGGAATCCCATGTAGACGAAAAACCTCTCTCGCAAAAATCTCTGCCAATTCAGGAGAAGTCGGAAGTTTAGGTAATGGCACGAAATGAGCCATCTTAGTAAATCTATCCACCACCGTGAGAATAACAGTCTGTCTCTTGGAAGCAGGCAAATCAACGATAAAGTCTATGGACAAGCAGGACCAAGGTCTCTCAGGAATGTCCAAGGGGTGTAACAGGCCACATGGAGAAGCATGAGGTAGTTTAGTCTTGGCACAAGTCTCACAAGCTGCGACGAACTCCTCAATATCTTTTCGAAGTGAAGGCCACCAGAAATCCTTGGATATCAGAGAGTATGTCTTGCGAATACCAGGATGACCAGCTACTTTACTTTCGTGAAAACATTGTAAGAGCTCCAGTTGAAGTTCAGGAGGAACAAAGTTTCTTCCCTCAGGAGTGTTTCCGGGAGCTAGATGTTGCGACTTCAAGATCTGGTCAAGTAGCGGGGAATGAATTTTGAGACTGGTATTAGCAATAATATTGCATTTGGGTACAATGGAGGACATAAGTGGTTCAACTGAAGCAGAGGGCTCATATTGGCGAGATAGCGCATCGGCTTTAGAATTCTTTGACCCAGGTCTGTAAGTCAGAACGTAATTGAAATGGGTAAGAAACAACGACCAACGAGCCTGCCTGGAGGACAAACGCTTGGCCTCTCCGATATAAGACAAATTTTTGTGGTCAGTTAGAATGGTAACAGGATGTAATGTACCTTCCAATAAATGTCTCCACTCTTTCAAAGCCTTGATAACCGCTAGTAATTCTCTGTCACCAATGTCATATCTGCTTTCAGTACCGGTCAATTTCTTAGAGAAAAATCCACATGGATGTAATGGTTTATCAACACCCAACCTTTGAGATAGGACAGCACCTAAACCAGTCTCCGATGCGTCTACCTCAAGTAGAAAAGGCAGAGAAGTGTCGGGGTGAACTAAAATTGGAGCGGAAGCGAAAAGCTCCTTGAGAGTTTTGAACGCAAGGAGAGCTTCAGTAGTCCAATTCTTAGTATCAGCCCCCTGTTTGGTCATATTAGTGATAGGTGCGATAATGGAAGAATAGCCCTTAATAAAGCGCCTATAATAATTAGAAAAACCAATAAATCTCTGTACGGCTTTAAGACCTTTGGGTAAAGGCCACTCTAGAATGGATTGGAGCTTATCCGGATCCATCTTAAATCCCTCCCCAGAGATCACATAGCCGAGAAAGGTTACCTGGGTTTGATCAAAGCTACATTTCTCCAACTTGCAGTACAAGCCATGCTGGAGAAGCTTGTGCAAAACCCTCCTGACTTGCTTGTGATGAGTCTCAATCTCACTAGAATGAATGAGTATATCATCTAGGTATACAATGACGCAATCTTGCTGAAATTCCCTAAGAACCTCATTTATCAGATCCTGGAATACAGCTGGCGCATTGCATAACCCAAAAGGCATAACAGTATATTCATAGTGACCATATCGAGTATTGAATGCCGTCATCCACTCATGTCCCTGCTGGATTCTCACCAAGTTATATGCCCCTCTGAGGTCTAACTTGGTGAAAATTGTAGAGCCCTTCAAACGATCGAAGAGTTCGGTGATCAAGGGAATCGGGTAGGCATTTTTAATGGTTATCTTATTTAGGCCTCGATAGTCAATACAAGGTCTCAAAGAACCATCCTTCTTTTTAACAAAAAAAAATCCAGCCCCGGCAGGAGAGGAGGACCTCCTAATGAATCCCTTGTCTAAATTTTCGTGAATATACTCCTCTAGAACTGAGTTCTCTTTCGTAGATAACGGGTATACATGACCTCTGGGCGGCATGGTACCAGGAAGTAAGTTAATTTTGCAATCAAAGGACCTGTGTGGGGGTAAGGTATCGGCTTTCTTTTTGTCAAATACAGCCTTTAAATCTAGATACTGAGACGGAATTTGTGTCTCTGTAGGATTGTCAGAGTTAGCCGATGTGTTGGTCAAGCCGAGAGGTAAGACCTTCCGCAAGCATTTCTCTTGACAATTCTGTCCCCACGAAACTATCTCCCCTGACTCCCAATTAATAATAGGGTTATGTCTCCTCAACCAGGAGTACCCCAGAACTATGGGAATAGACGGAGAAGAAATGAGCAGTAAGGATATGTCCTCTCTATGTAGGATGCCAACAGTTAAGTTAATCGGTATGGTCTCATGGAAAATAACAGGCTCAAGTAACGGTCTACCATCGATGGCCTCAACAGCCAGTGGTGTCTCTTTTAACTGGGATGGAATAGCATGCTTGGCAGCAAAACCCTGATCTATAAAGCTCTCAGCAGCTCCAGAATCGATTAGTGCCATAGTCTTAACTACTCCCTTTTCCCACTTTAAAGAAACGGGTAACAGAAGCCTGAGCTCTTTGTAGTTGTGAATAGAGGACAAAGTAGAAACACCCAAGGCCTGTCCTCTAGAGGAACTTAGGTGCGAGCGTTTCCCGAACGATTGGGACAATTTAGGCGTAAATGACCTCTGACTCCACAATACATACATAAACCCTCCCTTCTCCTGTACTGTCTCTCCCTCTCTGTGAGATGAGTACTGCCTATCTGCATAGGTTCAGGAATACGTAAGTCCTCGAACTCAGAATTTTGAAAGGTAGGCGCTAGTTTAAAGGAGGGTCTACGGGTCCTATCTCGAGTGTTCTGCCTCTCTCTTAAGCGTTCATCAATACGAGATATAAAAGAGATTAAATCCTCCAAATTTTCAGGGAGTTCTCTAGTAGCGACCTCGTCAAGAATTACATCTGATAACCCATTCAGAAACACATCTATATAAGCCTGTTCGTTCCACTTAACTTCTGCCGCCAAGGACCTGAACTCTAGTGCATAATCCACAAGTGTTTGATTGTCCTGTCTAAGGCGCAACAGTAATCTAGCTGCATTGACCTTTCTACCAGGAGGGTCAAAAGTTCTTCTAAACGCAGCTACAAAGGCATTATAATTATAGACTAGTGGATTATCATTCTCCCATAAAGGATTGGCCCATCTCAAAGCTTTTTCAATGAGTAAAGTAATAACAAATCCAACCTTCGCTCTATCTGTAGGATAAGAGCGGGGTTGTAATTCGAAATGGATGCTAATCTGGTTCAGAAAGCCACGACACCTCTCCGGTGACCCGCCATAACGTACTGGTGGGGTAATACGGGAAGAAGCACCTACAGTGGCTACCTCTAGACCTGAGACTGCAGGAGAAATAGACGGAGTACGTGTCTCCTCAGGTGGATTACTAGCACGAGACAAAAGTGCCTGTAGTGCCAAAGCCATCTGATCCATCCTATGCTCCATGGCGTCAAACCTGGGATCCGAAGAACCAAGCTGACTGTTTGTACCTGCAGGATCCATTGGCCCTGTCGTAATGTCAGGATCGGGACAGGGATCCAACACGCAGAGTACAAAGAGTGGAAAAGTACGTATACCGGGCCTTAGAATGGCCGGACTAACGTACCGAGAGTAATAGAGAATAGTCAGAGACAAGCCGAGGTCGAGGGAACGAGAAGGCAGATAAGCGAGGGACAAGCCGGGTCAAGGGATAACAGAGAAGCAGGAAAGTACAACAAGCCGAGTCAAAACCAAATAGAGCAAACGAGAATACCAGAGCACTGAGTGACTAGACAAGCTAGAACCACGACAGGGCAATGAGCTGAAGGGAGAAGTAAGCTTAAATACCCTGGCTCCGGATGGTAAGCACGCCTCTGACAAGTACCGATTGGATATCGGATACTTGAGTGACAGGTCGCTCGTGATAGCGTCATGACGTCACGTGTTGAGCGTCCTGCTAGAAAAGGACGTGGATTCCTCGCGGCCGGTGTTTAAGTGACTGGATGAACCGCGAGGAACGGAGGGAGCAGCTCGCCTGGACGGATAAACCACCAAGTCTCTACCTCCCTTAGAGGTAGAGGCCTCAGGTACCCTGACACTTATGAAGGACACTGACTGCTATTATATTACAGTCAAAAAGTTTTTGGTTTTTAAATGCAAGCTTTTGTGACACCAGATATGAGTGGCACTGTGCACTGGCAGAGGTTGGCAGAGTACACGCTGTAGGCCTGACACACACTTATGAAGGACACTGACTGCTATTATATTACAGTCAAAAACGTTTTTGTTTTTAAATGCAAGCTATTGTGACACCAGATATGAGTGGCACTGTGCACTGGCAGAGGTTGGCAGAGTACACGCTGTAGGCCTGACACACACTTATGAAGGACACTGACTGCTATAATATTACAGTCAAAAACGTTTTTTTGTTTTTAAATGCAAGCTATTGTGACACCAGATATGAGTGGCACTGTGCACTGGCAGAGGACACGCTGTAGGCCTGACACACACTTATGAAGGACACTGACTGCTATTATATTACAGTCAAAAAGTTTTTTTGTTTTTAAATGCAAGCTATTGTGACACCAGATATGAGTGGCACTGTGCACTGGCAGAGGTTGGCAGAGTACACGCTGTAGGCCTGACACCCGCTTGCAGACAACTAACTGCTATTCAATCTATAACAGTGAAAAAAGTTTTTGGTTTTTAAATGCAATCTATTGCGACACCAGATAAGAGTGGCACTGTGCACTGGCAGAGGTTGGCAGAGTACACGCTGTAGGCCTGACACACACTTATGAAAGACACTGACTGCTATTATATTACAGTCAAAAAGTTTTTTGTTTTTAAATGCAAGCTTTTGTGACACCAGATATGAGTGGCACTGTGCACTGGCAGAGGTTGGCAGAGTACACGCTGTAGGCCTGACACACACTTATGAAGGACACTGACTGCTATTATATTACAGTCAAAAACTTTTTTGTTTTTAAATGCAAGCTATTGTGACACCAGATATGAGTGGCACTGTGCACTGGCAGAGGTTGGCAGAGTACACGCTGTAGGCCTGACACACACTTATGAAGGACACTGACTGCTATAATATTACAGTCAAAAACGTTTTTTTGTTTTTAAATGCAAGCTATTGTGACACCAGATATGAGTGGCACTGTGCACTGGCAGAGGACACGCTGTAGGCCTGACACACACTTATGAAGGACACTGACTGCTATTATATTACAGTCAAAACGTTTTTGGTTTTTAAATGCAAGCTTTTGTGACACCAGATATGAGTGGCACTGTGCACTGGCAGAGGTTGGCAGAGGACACGCTGTAGGCCTGACACACACTTATGAAGGACACTGACTGCTATTATATTACAGTCAAAAACTTTTTTGTTTTTAAATGCAAGCTATTGTGACACCAGATATGAGTGGCACTGTGCACTGGCAGAGGTTGGCAGAGTACACGCTGTAGGCCTGACACCCGCTTGAAGGATACTGACTGCTATTATATTACAGTCAAAAACTTTTTTGTTTTTAAATGCAAGCTATTGTGACACCAGATATGAGTGGCACTGTGCACTGGCAGAGGTTGGCAGAGTACACGCTGTAGGCCTGACACCCGCTTGAAGGATACTGACTGCTATTATATTACAGTCAAAAAGTTTTTTTGTTTTTAAATGCAAGCTTTTGTGACACCAGATATGAGTGGCACTGTGCACTGGCAGAGGTTGGCAGAGTACACGCTGTAGGCCTGACACCCGCTTGAAGGATACTGACTGCTATTATATTACAGTTAAACAGTTTTTTTGTTTTTAAATGCAAGCTATTGGGACACCAGATATGACTGACACTGTGCACTGGCAGAGGTTGGCAGAGTAGACACTGTAGGCCTGACACACCCGCTTGAAGACAACTAACTGCTATTCAATCTATAACAGTGAAAACATTTTTTTTGTTTTTAAATGCACACTATTGTGACATCAGATATGAGTGGCACTGTGCACTGGCAGAGGTTGGCAGAGTACACGCTGTAGGCCTGACACACACTTATGAAGGACACTGACTGCTATTATATTACAGTCAAAAACTTTTTTGTTTTTAAATGCAAGCTATTGTGACACCAGATATGAGTGGCACTGTGCACTGGCAGAGGTTGGCAGAGTACACGCTGTAGGCCTGACACACACTTATGAAGGACACTGACTGCTATAATATTACAGTCAAAAACGTTTTTTTGTTTTTAAATGCAAGCTATTGTGACACCAGATATGAGTGGCACTGTGCACTGGCAGAGGACACGCTGTAGGCCTGACACACACTTATGAAGGACACTGACTGCTATTATATTACAGTCAAAAAGTTTTTGGTTTTTAAATGCAAGCTTTTGTGACACCAGATATGAGTGGCACTGTGCACTGGCAGAGGTTGGCAGAGTACACGCTGTAGGCCTGACACACACTTATGAAGGACACTGACTGCTATTATATTACAGTCAAAAACGTTTTTGTTTTTAAATGCAAGCTATTGTGACACCAGATATGAGTGGCACTGTGCACTGGCAGAGGTTGGCAGAGTACACGCTGTAGGCCTGACACACACTTATGAAGGACACTGACTGCTATAATATTACAGTCAAAAACGTTTTTTTGTTTTTAAATGCAAGCTATTGTGACACCAGATATGAGTGGCACTGTGCACTGGCAGAGGACACGCTGTAGGCCTGACACACACTTATGAAGGACACTGACTGCTATTATATTACAGTCAAAAAGTTTTTTTGTTTTTAAATGCAAGCTATTGTGACACCAGATATGAGTGGCACTGTGCACTGGCAGAGGTTGGCAGAGTACACGCTGTAGGCCTGACACCCGCTTGCAGACAACTAACTGCTATTCAATCTATAACAGTGAAAAAAGTTTTTGGTTTTTAAATGCAATCTATTGCGACACCAGATAAGAGTGGCACTGTGCACTGGCAGAGGTTGGCAGAGTACACGCTGTAGGCCTGACACACACTTATGAAAGACACTGACTGCTATTATATTACAGTCAAAAAGTTTTTTGTTTTTAAATGCAAGCTTTTGTGACACCAGATATGAGTGGCACTGTGCACTGGCAGAGGTTGGCAGAGTACACGCTGTAGGCCTGACACACACTTATGAAGGACACTGACTGCTATTATATTACAGTCAAAAACTTTTTTGTTTTTAAATGCAAGCTATTGTGACACCAGATATGAGTGGCACTGTGCACTGGCAGAGGTTGGCAGAGTACACGCTGTAGGCCTGACACACACTTATGAAGGACACTGACTGCTATAATATTACAGTCAAAAACGTTTTTTTGTTTTTAAATGCAAGCTATTGTGACACCAGATATGAGTGGCACTGTGCACTGGCAGAGGACACGCTGTAGGCCTGACACACACTTATGAAGGACACTGACTGCTATTATATTACAGTCAAAACGTTTTTGGTTTTTAAATGCAAGCTTTTGTGACACCAGATATGAGTGGCACTGTGCACTGGCAGAGGTTGGCAGAGTACACGCTGTAGGCCTGACACACACTTATGAAGGACACTGACTGCTATTATATTACAGTCAAAAACGTTTTTGTTTTTAAATGCAAGCTATTGTGACACCAGATATGAGTGGCACTGTGCACTGGCAGAGGTTGGCAGAGTACACGCTGTAGGCCTGACACACACTTATGAAGGACACTGACTGCTATAATATTACAGTCAAAAACGTTTTTTTGTTTTTAAATGCAAGCTATTGTGACACCAGATATGAGTGGCACTGTGCACTGGCAGAGGACACGCTGTAGGCCTGACACACACTTATGAAGGACACTGACTGCTATTATATTACAGTCAAAAAGTTTTTTTTGTTTTTAAATGCAAGCTATTGTGACACCAGATATGAGTGGCACTGTGCACTGGCAGAGGTTGGCAGAGTACACGCTGTAGGCCTGACACCCGCTTGCAGACAACTAACTGCTATTCAATCTATAACAGTGAAAAAAGTTTTTGGTTTTTAAATGCAATCTATTGCGACACCAGATAAGAGTGGCACTGTGCACTGGCAGAGGTTGGCAGAGTACACGCTGTAGGCCTGACACACACTTATGAAAGACACTGACTGCTATTATATTACAGTCAAAAAGTTTTTTGTTTTTAAATGCAAGCTTTTGTGACACCAGATATGAGTGGCACTGTGCACTGGCAGAGGTTGGCAGAGTACACGCTGTAGGCCTGACACACACTTATGAAGGACACTGACTGCTATTATATTACAGTCAAAAACTTTTTTGTTTTTAAATGCAAGCTATTGTGACACAAGATATGAGTGGCACTGTGCACTGGCAGAGGTTGGCAGAGTACACGCTGTAGGCCTGACACACACTTATGAAGGACACTGACTGCTATAATATTACAGTCAAAAACGTTTTTTTGTTTTTAAATGCAAGCTATTGTGACACCAGATATGAGTGGCACTGTGCACTGGCAGAGGTTGGCAGAGTACACGCTGTAGGCCTGACACCCGCTTGAAGGATACTGACTGCTATTATATTACAGTTAAAAAGTTTTTTTGTTTTTAAATGCAAGCTATTGGGACACCAGATATGACTGACACTGTGCACTGGCAGAGGTTGGCAGAGTAGACACTGTAGGCCTGACACACCCGCTTGAAGACAACTAACTGCTATTCAATCTATAACAGTGAAAACATTTTTTTTGTTTTTAAATGCACACTATTGTGACATCAGATATGAGTGGCACTGTGCACTGGCAGAGGTTGGCAGAGTACACGCTGTTGGCCTGACACACAGACGCTTGCAGACAACTAACTGCTATTCAATCTATTACAGTGAAAAAATTTTTTTGTGTTTTTAAATGCATGCTATTGTGACACCAGATATGAATGGTGGCACTGGGCAAGTGGACACAGTATCCACTGTGAGCCTGACACAGAAGCTGGCAGGCAGGCAACTGCAATTAGATTACACAGAAAAAAAAAGCAGACTGATGTTCTAGCCCTAAAAAGGGCTTTTTGGGGTGCTGTCCTTACAGCAGAGATCAGATGAGTCCTTCAGGACTGTAGTGGGCACTGAATACACTAGCCTAGCTATCCATTTCCCTATCAAATCAGCAGCAGCTACACTTTCCCTCCTCTCACTAAGAATGCAGCTTCAGAATGAATCTAAAACGGATGCTGTACAGGAGGTGGGAGGGTCTGGAAGGGAGGGTCTGCTGCTGATTGGCTGGAATGTGTCTGCTGATTGTGAGGCACAGGGTCAAAATTTACTCAATGATGATGAATAGGGGGCGGATCGAACCGCGCATATGTCTGCCCGCTGTGGCGAACGCGAACACGCTATGTTCACCAGGAACTATTCGCCAGCGAACCGTTTGGTACATCACTAGTGGCAGGGCTGCAGAACGGACGGACGGAGGATTCAGCTGGACACCTCTACTGCTGGAGACTGGAGCTGTTTGGCGGGAATCTCAGACCGGAAGTGCTGCTATGGAGATAGACAGCTGACAATCAACTTGAACGGCAGAGGTGAGTAGGGGCTGGGAGTTTAAAAAGGGGACTTACTCCTCCCACAAATTCAGGCCTAATGGCCTTTCTACACACACACACACACATACACACGCACACACATATATATATATATATATATATATATATACATTTTATTTTTTTAAGTAACCATCTCACTTTTTTGAGCTTTCCTAAAAAATCTACCAGAATGTAAATAATATCTGTGCAATATAGGGTTTTTCCTGGTTGCTAGAATGCATTCCTGTATTTTAAGCTATACAGACACTAGTACATTGTGGGAATTCGGAATGGGATTTACTGTCCCTCTGCTCGAAGACAAGAATCTGACCGGAGCCCAACAGAGAAATGTTTTTGTCAAGTAGAAACATAGAATGTTGCGGCAGATAAGAACCACTCCGCCCATCTAGTCTGCCCAATTTTCGAAATACTTTCATTAGTCCCTGGCCTTATCTTATAGTTAGGATATCCTTTTGCCTATCCCACGCATGCTTAAACTCCTTTACTGTGTTAACCTCTATCACTTCAGCTGGAAAGCTATTCCATGCATCCACTACCCTCTCAGTAAAGTAATACTTCCTGATATTATTTTTAAACCTTTGCCCCTCTAATTTAAGACTATGTCCTCTTGTTGTGGTAAAAATGAGAAGAGGGATTGCACTCATCCGAAGAAAAATAGGGTGCTTAACTGAACTAGGGTCAGCACAGCCCAGGCATACAATATATCTAAAGGAAGAAGATGCAGGAACTCACTGTTTTCAAATATAGGACCATCATCTGCCCAACAACGTTTCGCTTTCCAAGCTTGACAAAGACCTTGGTGAAGGTCGAAAAGTTGCTGTACACATGATGATCCAATAAATTGCTTTCTATTTGAACAGAGTGAGTTCCCGAGTCTTCTTCCTTGATATATGTTAAGAGAAGGATGACAAATTGAAGGGAAAAATAGTTGGGTATTAACAGGCTCAACTAAAGGGTCACTCCAGCCTCCATAACAAGTCATTCTCTTTGCATAACATATGGTGCACATGTTCCCTGTTCTTGTCTGGTTTCTGACATCTACACCAGTCAATAAAATCTCTGCATCTATACGTCCAGACCCTCACTCTGGCATTATTATTAGTAGTAGTATTTATGGTGTTAACAAAATCTGCAGCACTTTACAATTATAGAACTAGAATATCAGGACCACAACTAATTGACATACAGACTCTTTAATGGTTTTCTGTTTTTAAGTGTATTATTTGTATTAAGTATTCAAAATCAGGTGTAAGATCCATCTTGGAATCATCATATAAAGAAATTCACCTAGAGGAACCAAATTGCTTATTCAAATTTTCATAGGATTACTACCTCAAACAAATAACAGCACATTAATGCAATTACATAGTGTGAGGAAGATCATTGCCTCCAAATAGTGGTAAACCGAATAATCATGGGCCTGAAGGGAAGAAAAATAGAATGAATTAAGAATATGAATTTACAGAATTCAGAAAACCCTATTAAAGTGTAAATTCATTTATTCAGTGTTAAAAGAAGAAGGGCAGATTAAATGTTTAATCATTTGCTGAATTAACATAGAAGTTACATTGTGATCAAGCGTTGGCATCAACTATTTTATGTTGTAAAGTAATTGTTAATTACAAACTGTTTGTTGTATTATTTTATTGTTCCACTACCTGCAGTCATGGGAAATAGAAAGAACACAACCATTTCGGCTTTTCTGTTGTTAAATAAATCACGACACCGTGATATATGTCATGTGCTGTTGTTGTTCATCTGAGGTTGCATTTACCTAATTTTAAGACCTGCTAAGGAACAGATGATTGTTATTATATTCTGATTAGAGATGTCCCGAACAGTTCCCCGGGAACTGTTCGCTGGCGAACATAGCTTGTTCACGGTCGCCGCTGCTGCTGATTGGCTGGAATGTGTCTGCTGACTGTGAGGTACAGGGTCAAAGTTTACTCAATGATGACGAATAGGGGGCGGACCGAACATTGCACATGTTCGCCTGCCGCGGCGACCGCGAACAAGCTATGTGCGCCGGCAAATAGTTCCCGGCGAACTGTTCAGGTCATCTCTAATTCTGATATGTAAACCATAGAATTCAAAGAGGGTGTACTTTCTTTTTCCTATGACTGTATATATTAATGCCTCAATAACTGTAAGAAATGTTAAGGATAATTCTTGCTAATACTAGTCCAGTAACCAGACAGAGTTTTAGGATAGTAAGTTGTTCTGATGGTCTCTAGGATGACGAGGTTTAACATGAATACTTGAAAAAGAATAAATCTAAGAAAGTGGTCGAGCCAAGTATAGTTAATATGGGATGCCCCACACCATAAAATGAGCGACTTAAAATGAATAGATCATATAAATATGTTGTGTGAGAACTCCTATTTTTGAAAAAGTATTATGAATACAAATTAAATAACAAATATGGCTTTAATAAGAAATAAGAAACACGGACCAAATACAACCAAACTCAAAAGGACAATATATTACTGTTAGATTAAAATACTGATCTACATGTGACTATGTGACTATAATGCTGTAAATAACAACTAAAGTCTCAATTAAATTAATGTAGAAAAGTAACAAAATAGAGCTTGTGTCTAAAATTAAATTGGAAACATAGACACAAACTCCACACTATGTTAATTAGATATACCTTAGTGGAAATCCCAGAAAATCCCAAAAAAGGCCACAGCTGCCTGATGACAAGTAGGAGTAGATGACAAGTCCGGACGGAAACAAAGCAGATGGACTAAACGTCTACGCTTTTCATCTCTGTATGAGACTTTATCAAGACCTGGTCTTCATAATGTCTCATAGAGAGACGAAACGCGTAGATGATTGGTCCATCTACTTTGTTTATCAGGACCTGGTCTTGATAAAGTCTCATAAAGAGACAAAACGTGTAGACGTTTGGTCCATCTACTTGTTTCCATCCGGACTTGTGATCTACTCCTTTAAGGCAGCCGCTGCCTTTTTTGAAGTTACCAGCCGCGGCTTACCTTGTGTCTCCAGCTAGTTGTGCTCCCCCGTCTTGGCTGAGTGTCAGAGAGAAGATCAGCCCACTCAGACAGCACAGATAGAGTAAAATACTGATCTACATGTGACTATAATGCCATAAATAACAACTAAAGTCACAATGTAATTAATGTAGAAAAGTAACAAAATAGAGATTGTGTCTAAACCTAAATTGGAAACATAGACACAAACTCCACACTATGTTAATCAAATATACATTAGTGGAAATCCCTCATTAAAAAGGTATTGAGTCACTAAACAGTGAAAAGCATCAATAAGTAGACATGTACACAAAAGCAGTAATAGTAATATTAGATGCCACAAATCTGAAACTGTAATACTAGAATGCATAAAAGTAATGTATAAAACATAAATAGCAAGCTTGCAAATATTAAGAGTATCTTAAATATCCCCGTCAGTGGGGATTTCAGAGATCCAGATGTCTAGCGAGTTCAACCCCTGAGTCACAGAATGCTCGTATAGGTGAGCACTCAAACAGCAAGCTGTGCTGTCTGAGTGGGCTAATCTTCTCTGTGACACTTAGCTGAGATGGGGGAGCACAACTAGCTGGAGACACGAGGTAAGCCGCGGCTGGTAACTTCAAAAAAGTCTGCGGCTGCCTTATAGGAGTAGATCACAAGTCTGGACAGAAACAAAGTAGATGGACCAAACGTTTACAAGTTTCGTCTCTGTGTGAGACTTTATCAAGACCAGGTCCTGATAAAGGTCAAGACCAGGTCTTGAGAAAGTCTCATACAGAGACGAAACACGTAGACGTTTAGTCCATCTACTTTGTTTACGTCTGGACTTGTGATATACTCCTTTAAGGCAGCTGTGTCCTTTTGGGGGGATTTTGGGGGATTTCCACTAAGACGTATTTGATTAACACAATGTGGAGTTTGTGTCTATGTTTCCAATTTAGGTTTAGACAAAATCTCTATTTTGATACTTTTCTACTTTTATTACATTGTGACTTTAGTTGTTATTTACGGCATTATAATCACATAGTCACATGTAATTCAGTTTTGTATTCTAACAGTAATATATTGTCCTTTTGAGTTTGATTGTATTTGGTCCGAGTTTTTGATTTTTTATTAAAGTCATATTTATTATTTCATTTGTATTCATAATACTTTTTTAAAAATAGGAGCTCTCACACGACATGTTTAAATTAACATGAATACCTCAAGTGAAGTGAAATAAAAGGAATTTCCTAGAGGTGCTAAACTAAAGGGTCACTCCAGGCTCCATAACAACTGAATATCTTTGCATAACGTATAGTGCATGTATTACATCTTCTTGACTATCATAGTCTTAGACAAGCCAAGGGTCAAGGTACCAGAGAACATAAAATACAAACTAGTCAGGGTCAGTTAAAACAAAACCGACAAGTCAGACATGCCAGATCAGAACGAAAAACCTAAAACAAAGAATAACAAGTGATAATAAGTATAACGAACAAAAATATGGGGACCGGGCTGGCCAGGTACAAGACAATTACAGGAGCTGCGATAGCGGCTGTGGGCTGCTCTACTCCAATGTGGATTCCAGTTCACAAGTACTGGGATATAATCTGAGATAACTTCCTCTAAGTGTTGCAGTGGATAAATTGAGAATTGTCCCTCATCACCTGCAATCACCACTCGGTTTGCACTAGGGACTCCTGGTAGGCCAGAGCCTTGTTGGCTCTGGCAGGCTTGAGTGCTCTGCAAAGGCACCTCAAGTGCCATAGGTTGCTGACCCCTGCTGACATCAAATGTGCCTATTACACATGCATAGACACAAGAGACAGAGATCACTCTATTCCAGCTAATAGATTGAATGTAGTGGGAGTGAGGTAATTCTGTTGAACACTAATGAAACACACATATTAATGAAGTGATGTTTATATTTGTTCCACTCCATCCTTTTGTATTTAGAAAAATCAGTGAAGAGATATTCATAAGATGTATTGTAATGAGTAAATTCCAATAATTATAAAAATTGTCAAACTTTTTTATAATTGTACATCTTATATATTAATGTATAAATGACTTGCAATAGTTGCATTCTTTTAAACTGTTCATCGTGAGCACATAGATAGCAAAGTTATGCATGTGGGAAATTAGTAAAGTACCGTATATACTCGAGTATAAGCCGACCCGAATATAAGCCGAGGCCCCTAATTTTTCCCCAAAAAACTGGGAAAACTTATTGACTCGAGTATAAGACTAGGGTGGGAAATGCAGCAGCTACTGGTAAATTTCTAAATAAAATTAGATCCTAAAAAAAATATATTAATTGAATATTTATTTACAGTGTGTGTATAAAGAATGCAGTGTGTGTGTATGAGTGCAGCGTGTGTATGAGTGCAGCGTGTGTGTGTGTGAGTGCAGCGTGTGTGTGTGTATGAGTGCAGTGTGTGTGTGTATGAGTGCAGTGTGTGTATGAATGCAGTGTGTGTATGAATGCAGTGTGTGTATGAATGCAGTGTGTGTATGAATGCAGTGTGTGCAGGGCCGGTGCAAGGATATTTGCCCCCCCCCCCCCATATGTCCTGACCTCCCCTCCTCCTCCCCTAGTGGTCCTTATCCCCCCCCTCCCTCCCATAGTGGTCCTTATCCCCCTCCCTCCCATAGTGGTCCTTATCCCCCCCCTCCCTCCCTCCCATAGTGGTCCTTATCCCCCCCTCCCTCCCATAGTGTTCCTTTTCTCCCCCCCTCCCTCCCATAGTGGTCCTTATCCCACCCCCTCCCTCCGATAGTGGTCCTTATCCCCCCCTCCCTTCCATAGTGGTCCTTATCCCACCCCCTCCCTCCCATAGTGGTCCTTATCCCACCCCCTCCCTCCCATAGTGGTCCTTATACCCCCCCCCCCACAGTGGTCCTTATACCCCCCCCCCACAGTGGTCCTTATACCCCCCCCCCACAGTGGTCCTTATACCCCCCCCCCCCCACAGTGGTCCTTATACCCCCCCCCCCCACAGTGGTCCTTATATCCCCTTTTTTTTATTATTATTTTTTTATTATTATTTTTTTTTTTTATTATTTTATTTTTCGTCCCCCCTCCCTGCTTGATACATGGCAGGGAGGGGGGCTCTCCTTCCCTGGTGGTCCAGTGGCAGTTCAGTGGGGGGGAGAGGGGGGCTGGCAGAGAGCGTTACTTACCTGTTCTGCAGCTCCTGTCAGCTCTCTCCTCCTCTGCGCCGTCCGTGCAGCTCCTTCTATCAGCTCACACTGTAAGTCTCGCGAGAGCCGCGGCTCTCGCGAGATTTACACTGGGAGCTGACCGAGGTGCTGAACGGACGGCGCGGAGGAGGAGAGAGCTGACAGGAGCTGCAGAACAGGTAAGTAACGCTCTCTGCCAGCCCCCCTCTCCCCCGGTCTGTATTATGGCAATGCAAATTGCCATAATACAGACCTTGACTCGAGTATAAGCCGAGTTGGGGTTTTTCAGCCCAAAAAATGGGCTGAAAAACTCGGCTTATACTCGAGTATATACGGTAGCTAATTTCATGGTTTGATAAAATTAAATGGATTAATACATCTCTTCCCTCCTGTAGTCCCAATTACCTTGCTTGCTTGTTCCCCTTGTTCTACTGTAAAACACTGGCTATCACATTTCCATTTCTGGTGTACATGTCATGATCTCTCCTATTTCTCGAATGGCCTATATTTCCTCTCTTGTGGTATGCATTGTCACAATGTAGCATACCACAGTATGTGATATTGTTATAATAAAATCAGTTGTAGCCTCTTTTGTTACTCTTGTACACTTCATTATTATTAATTTTATCATTTATAAAGCTCCAACAAGTTCCGTAGCACTGTACGATGGGTGGACTAACAGATACATATTTCTAACAAGACGAGTTGGACACACAGGAACAGAGGGATTGAGGGCCCTGCTCAATGAGCTTACATGCTAGAGGGAGTGGAGTAATGTGACACAAAAGGTAAGGGTAGGGTAGAAAAGTAGGTTGCTAGGATAGTGTTCATTGAGGGCTTAGTGTCTTGCTTTGATGACAACTGCAGGTGAGAAAATACTTCATATTTTTGTTCTCCATTGTCACACTCTGGTAGTCTTCAATGAAAGTATCCATGATGAAAGGTCAGACACAGCACAAAAAGAGATGTCCAGTTTCTGTCTCCATGGTGTTACAGTAGTCTAGTTTAAAAAAAAAAAAAAAAAAACTAAAGTCCATCAGGTTCCAGCCTTGAAGCCTATTCTTTCATGCAGTTTATTCAAAAGAACGCAAGCCCCCAACCCCTCATAAAACAAATAAGCCACACAATGGAATAAAAATGTTTTTCTTGTCTCCACAATGGCAATCAGATTTCTCCATTAATGAACAACATGTTCACATACATATCAGTCATTTCCTTAAAAATTTTGTTATTGCAAAAAAAAAGCATCCAGGCCTTTTTAATAACATCTATATAATTTGACTGTTTTTCACTTTTTCCAAAAATGTCCTATAATATTATGCATTAACAATATATTATCTGGCAGATCTGACTTTAACACGTTGGTGTCTCTGTCAAAACGTTTAAATATAAGGTCCACCTAATTTAACCCCTTAAGGACCAAACTTCTGGAATAAAAGGGAATCATGACGTGTCACACACGTCATGTGTCCTTAAGGGGTTAAACAGCTGTCTTTGAAACACAGTTGAATCCGGCCTCTCTAAATATAAAAAGAAACCAATCAGTTAAATAAAAAAGGTATTTTTATACTATATAAACACAGCACTTGTTCTGAGTAAAAATTCTTGGGATTTGCCACAAGGACACAAAAGGATTAGACTAAAGTCTGTTTCCCTAACAATTAATTTGTAGAGCAAAATTTTATTTTAAATATTAGATATATTCAAAATATTATATTTTTGAATACAATAGTAAGATGCAAATCACATTGTTTTAGCTCAATATGCAGTTTATAAAAAGCTTTCCTACAGCACTTCAAATTCTGGAATCTCATAGCAGTCAATGTTAATTAGTGCTGTCAATGTTTTGACATCCAGTTTCATTCTTTGTTCTTTGAGCCCTTGTTGATGTGTAACCTGCTGCTTCAACCTCTTTATTGATCTGAATGATTTGCAGTTTAATCTTGTCACTGAGTAAATTTCCCAAGACGGGCTAATCTTGTATGCACCGTGTAGTACTTGGGCACTCCAGCAGAGTTGTTAAATGCTTCACTAAATACTTTATACCCCTGCTAGCGATTCAGCGCTACACTCTACACAGCAGGAAAATATATTTCAGTTTTAGATAAAAATAGCTACAGGGAATGTAAAAAGAAAACCCAAGAAACTTTAATAAATATAGTTTAAGCTGAGAGTGATTCCACCAAACTGGTGGATTAATGCATTTAAAGGGACCCTCCACTGCCCAAATATAAAATAAATAAAAATCACTGTTTAGTAGATATACCCTAAATTATAACTTACATGCAGTTTGCAAAACCTGTAGTTCTCTTGTCTGCAGCTTTTGCAAACCTTCCCCTTCTAACCCCACCCAGGCTTTCTGTGGCTGTCCAATCACAGACTTCCTAATGCAGCTCAATGACAAGTCTTTGCAAGGCAGGTGATCTGAGCAATTGCCGCCTCTTGAGTTTAGCTCCTCTGAGCTAACCAAACCAGGAAGTAACAGGTCTGAGCTCCTCTGAGCAACCGAAACCAGAAAGTAACAGGTCTGTCTGATTGACCCCCCCCCCCCCTTGTCTGATTGACAGCCAAGGGGGTGTAACAAAGTTAATTTAGAAAAGTGTCAATTTCTATTGAAATCTGCGCTTTTTTTGCAAATTAAAGAAAATAGACAAACTCTCCACATAAAGTTTTTCACCAAGCTTTAGTGCTTAAGGTCTAGAGTGCCCATTCAACTTAAACTTCATATAGATGGACTGTAAATGTTTACTTGTATTTGGAAATGTTGCAAACTTTAGAGTCTGCACATGAGGATTTTCACAAAGGTACAAAGGTGTGCGTCTTTACTTGATACATCTCAGTACAGTGAGTATACATCTACAAATGCCTTCATATTTCAGTAATCCAAGATGGTAATCCGTCTGTGGAGGAGAAATTAAATAAATGCAAGATGTTTCAAATGGAACTCTTTTTTTTTTTTAACGGCCTCACTTATACACCACAACCATGACTATTTTGGGAAGTAAAGATGGTTTCAAACAAATACTATTCCATCTTGGATTGGTGAAATAGATTGAGTACAACTGAGTTGTGGAAAGACCTATATGTATACAACAGTCGTTGCCAATTTCTTTATGTAAAAGGTTTTGTGAATGTGCGCTGTTTTAAGTCACTAGCATGAACAAAATACAATTCCTGTCTCAGGATCTGCCATGATCAAAACATGTTTGTATTTCCTGGTTTTTCATAAGATTCCATGCCCAGATTCATTTATATGAAATGAAAGGCCAAATTAAACGACTAGATTTAGAAATTCATTTTGTTCTGAACTGCAATTCGACCAAATTTAAGCCATCTAAATTCCTATGAGCCGAAACGTTGCCAAAACAGGAACAAAAGGAAATGTGAAATGGAGAAATCTGTTCATTTCTAGGACACATCCACTAAATGTTGATTTATTCACAGATCAAGTGACCAATAGAGGAAAAACAGAGAAGTGACTAAAAGGGGGAAAATAAATAAATATATTTATATATTTAATAAATATAAAACTATAGATATTTTACTGCTCCTCCTTTTTTTTGGTTTGTTGGATTCATTTTCCAAATCTTTTTTGTTAACAAAATTAGGATGAACCAAACTGCCATATGGTGGAAATTTAACTGTCGTGAATCTTTTTTTTTTTGGACAACGTGGTCCAGCCAAAATGAATTTGTTCTCTGTGAACAGTCTATTACTTCCCAGGATTTTTACAAGTATGTTTTCCTAGCCCTACATGCAACAAGTATGTGTTTGTGAGCTGTGAAAAATAAAATTAAATACATACATCCAAACGTCTTTATCCTGCAGCTGGGTGCCTTAATACACATGTAAATCATGGTTATAAACTCCGTCCTTTACACCTTGCAGGAAGCATGGAGAAAGCCAACAAAGAAAAGGGAAAATTAAGCAAGTTTTATTCTTCTCTCCTTCCTTTGCAATGCTTGCCTTGTCTGAACTTGATCATGATGTCATCTGCAAAATATTATTATGAATTGGAAATATTAACACAAGTTACAGGTCATTTTTTTAAAGTTTAATTAAAGTGTAAATTCCTGAGAAGTGGCAATTCCCCTTTAATCCAACTCTGATGCTGAAAACAAATAGCCGTTCTAACAACCATTGCAGCTCTTCCTGATTAGGTAAATAGATCTCCGGGCATCTCTCTGTTTCAAGCCCAATCTTATCTGTCCTGTAATGTTTTTAGAAAAAAAAAAAAAACTTCAAGGAAAAGGACCTGTCTTACAAAATGAGCTCGGTGAAGCAAGTACAACCGAGAAGCAATAAATATAACATACTGCCATGGGGAAAGGAAATGGCTTAACATTAATAGTTGAAATAATCAATAAGTAACAATTGAAGGCTTTTCTATTTCTTCTTGGTTCATTTGAGTTCATTTAAAGTCTCAGACAGCCACTTATTACAACAGCCTACTAACAACCACCTTTCATTCCTCCTGCTTCACTTGTGATTCACTGTGCATATTGACTTAAAGTAGTATCAAATAGCTCTCACTCTTTATATCTGTGTATTTCTTTAACTTATTGGAATCTTCCTTGTCAAATATACAGGAGATCTCCCGTTGCATAGGTTTCAAAAATGCATGCACTTTTATGGGTTCAGTTTGAGTCACATGCGGTTCCAATATTATAGGTCATGGATAGGCAACCTTCGGCACTCCAGATGCAGTCTACAACATCTGGAGTGCCGAAGATTGCCTGTCCCTGTGATAGGTGTATCGTGAACAGTGTATATTGCTCTGGTAAAACATGGTCATTGTTTGTTGGTGTAAGGAATGTCATTCCTTCATCAACAAGATGTGGGAATCACTGACCACATGAGAACTTGGTTCATACTAGATGTTCACCACTGTATGGTGCCTCGGGGCTATAGAATTCTAGATGACTGACAGCTCAATTTATTGTTAGACTTACAATGTCTGGAAGACTGACTTGTTTCAAGTAGCAAGTGGTTGCAGTCCCTAGATTCTCTGTCCAGAAAAAGAGGGTATGAGAATCAGGGGTCCATCTGCCTTTATACCAGTGAGGGAATTGAGGAGACATGAGGGGCATAGACCATGAGAATGCTTAATGGTGAGACACTTCTAACTCCTAGGTGAAAATGGACAATGTAATATTACATTTGGATGATTCTTTATTACGGTATGTATCTAAAGTATTTTCTTTTCTCTTTAATGGACTTTTCTAATCTGTGCTCAAAAATTGACAAGGTCCTGAAGCAGGCCAGACGTGTTTGCTTGGAGCTCCTGCAAAGAAAAGCGAGAAATAACTAAAATAACGGGAATTAAAACCTGCAAACAGCTTTAAACCAAGCACAGACCACTAGCAACCAAGAGGAGACATTAAGCAGCTCAAATATCTCCGCAGGAACCAGCACAGACGCAAATCTGACCGAGTTACCTACCGGGGCAGCAGGCCTCCGGCCTAGGAGAGGCGGCCGATCTCCAGCCGGGTGCCGAACACCCTGAATAGACCTCCTTGGCGCCCTGTCACCCCCCCCCCCTTTGGACCGGTGGGGGATATCCCGGTCCCCGCTGGGATCACTACCGCAGCACCAGTGGACCCTCGATACTATACCGGGGCTCAGCTACCCGATACGCGGCCCACACGGATGCACCAAGCCATGGTAAAGCGGCCTAAGATGGACGCCCAGCAAGGGCCCAAGAAGCGGAGCACACAAGCCCATCCACCCACGGACCCCTTGGGGGACTTCGATAGGCTCTGTGCGGGCCTATGGACTATACTGCATAACCGCGGGATAGCCTTCCACCATGCGGTGAAAATAATGGCCACGTGGATTCGCCCAGCAAGCAGATGCCGCCATTACAGGTACCCGCCACAGTCGTCCAGAAAAATCACTGGGCCACACACGCATCAGCGTTCCCACAAGCAGGCGAGGAAGCCCTGTAGCCCAGACACCGGGGCTTGCCCCCACACTCCTGAGAACGGGACCGCTGATTCAGCCACACACGAAACAGCCTCGCCTGGAGTGGGAGCTGGCGCCCGGTGCGCTGCACCTCAGCCCCTACACGCTCCAGCCACAATCCAGGGAACCGCGCAGCAGAGCACCGGTGCCCCTCTCCAAACGGCACTCACCAGCTTCCGAACCCCCACTCGAGGAGACAAGACCGACCGGAGTGGTATCGACCACACACGAGTCCCCGGAGGGATCCGACAGCACGAACTACCGCAGATCTTCACCTCTGCAGCACCAGCAATGGAGAGAGCAACCTCACATTTCCCGACACGAACAGTTGACAGCGACGCTCACCAAGAGGCAGCACGGACTCCCACTGGGGAGAGAAACGGGAGAAGGGGCCCTCCACGATCCACGGGAGAGAAAGGCTCACTGGGGCACCGAACCTGCCTACAACCACACAGGACAATACACCGACCTGCCCTGAGCTTTCCATCCCTGGGCATAGGCTGACCGACTGTTTGCATGGCAGAGCTGAATCACCTGGTGCACCATGGACTTACCGGCCTGCGGCTGCAGACGCCCGATCCTATGCAGATTGCATCACTAATGAGTATTTTGTTCTGCCGCATATGTCTAGGTTTATTTTGCCTTTGTTTTTTCACCTCTATCATTTACTATCATCCAACAACTAATCGCTTACCTAATTTTGTAGGAAATGTCGGCACTAAGATATAGCTAAGCTTACGAGTTTACTGTCTGTTAAGCAACTCTGATAGCCCAGTAACCCCTGCTTTACTTTACTTAAGGAAACTCCCGTGGCTAGCGTCTCGGATAACTGTTAGTCAGCTCTGTCCATGGTTTCCAGCCATCTATTACTATGTTGAAAGCTTGTTTATTTTGTACTCTTGGTCTTTTGTAGCTTAATGTACATATTCTGACTAGGCATGCCTCATACAGCTAATCGATATGACCCAACTAATGTACGACTTAACGTAAACCGACATACTCAACACCAGCATGTGAACCATTTAAAACTGAAAAATGCTTAGTCTAACATGTTTATCTTAAATATAAAATGTGCAGTCTTGTTTACAACAGCCATGAAAATATATAATGTATACTCTTGTTCGTGCTATTGTGGCACACCATGCATGATTGTAATTCCCTGCACGCTATAAATAAAGAATCAAAAAAAAAAAAAATTGACAAGGTCCTAAATGTGTTGGTAGTTAGAGAGTATATGCTGAATAATCAAAATATTAAAAAATTACACGTAATAAAATAATCAACTAGATTGCCAATTTGTATCCACCAGTATGTACAAAGTGGTTGACAAATAATATTTTAACAAACAATATTTTAATGAAAAATAAGCTTATTTTTCTGCTTCAACCAAAAGACATACACATTTCACCAGTTTATGTTGAATTTGTAGAAAAGGACAGTTGAGGAAAAGCAACTTGAAATAAGTTTTTGCATTCTTAGTATTTACTTTGAACAAGTTAGAGCAATGGACATTGCAGACACAACTGTCAGGAAAGGTCATCACCCAGCACGCAGAATAGTCACCCAGGACATGAAAAAATAGACAGATACGTGTTACCGGACCTTAGAGTGGCAGGACTTAATGTACAAAGTATAGAGAATAAACAATATCAAGCAACAAGCCAAATGTCAGGCATAACAGAGGTACACAGAATTGAAAACACAAGACAGTGGTCAGGAATACAGAAATCAGAACAGTTGAGACAAGCAAGGATCAATAAACCAGGAATCAAGCAATAAAGAAACGCACTCTTGGATTACAAAAAAGGAAACCAGAGCAGGACACTGAATACAAGTAAAGCTCAACCACTTAAAGGTCTTGGCTATTTCTTTGCTAGCCACACCATCAGAATATGAGTGGACATCAGCAATGATGCAATTTTATGCTGATGATGTCATGAAGTGGGCGTGGATTTATGGCATCATAGGAAGCGAACATAGGAAGGAAGGGTATCCAAATGATGATAATGTTAAGTAAACAATAAAATACAATGAAAGTTAGCAGGAACATGCTTAGAACATACAGTTAAAGAAGATGCCAAGAGAAGGAAGAGTCAAACATTGAATCATTGTTGTTGTCAGGGTGGTTTGAGTATCTCACACATTGCTAATCTCCTGATTTTATTGCACAACAATTTCTACAGTTTACAGAGAATAGGACAAAAAACAAACAAACACATAAATTATCATTTGGAGCAAAACGAACAGTGAGTGGCTGTTGTTTGTGAAAATGTATTGTTAATGATAGTGGTCAGAGAAGAATAGGCTGACAGCTACAAGCTGAGAAGGTGACAGTAAATTAAAGAATCATGTGTTACAATAGTGTTACACGCAATGGGTTACAGCAGCAGAAGACCACTCTAGGTTCCACTCCTGTTAGGTATGAAGACTGAACTGGGGCTACACAAAAAATTAGAAGTAGAAAACGGAAAGCATGCATCCTGGTCTGATGTATCTTGATTAGTACTTCAGAATGCAGAAGACACGGTTAGAATTTTGTGTGAATAACATTTCAGAGGAAGAGCTATCTGGAAACTATGCACTAAATTACAACATTTAAAAGGCTAACATAGCAAAGCTAATTCAAGAGCTGGGTTGGAATTTGCCTATTATTGCCAAAATTACAATAATACCATAAATAAAACCATACAATTTTGTGCAACAACTGATCAGTAATCACAAATCACTTTCTTTTTGGCTTGCGTTTTTTCATTTGATTACATCCTTTACAGGACATTATAAAATTGAGGCTCTGTAACTAGATAGCCCTTACTACATGTATATTAAATGAACAATGGATCCAAGCCATGCCCTGATCTACAATACCATTGTGCACTAGTTTCATTATCAAGAGTAAATGGAATCCTTATTGATTTGCGTTTGTTAATTGTGCAGTTTTTGCTTACCTGGGTAAAATATTTTTAAACCCTCATTTATATCAGAGAAAGCTTTTAACAGGTTTGTTTTTCTGGCTATGAGCATATAGAATGAGGTTACAATGATTTTTTTGTGAAATCAATTGAAATCAGTTTAGCACTGCAATAGGAATCAATGCGTATTGAGACCGTTCAGAGAGTAGATTTGGAATAGCTAGTACATTAGTGCAAGTTAAAGCATTCCCAATAATTATATTGTAAGACAAATAGATGGTAGTTACCAGATGACCCTATCATGCATCATTACACAGTTAGTTTGCAGAGAATGGTTAATTGGCTAATTTAAGAATGGTTGGTGGAAGCATTTAAAGTTTGGTAAAGAATAACCACATCTTGTTAACCTCTTATATAAAGTAGCACATGTATGTATATAGATGTTTTACCTTTTCGTGCTATATGAATAATTTTAGGCTGAATTTGTCATTCACACATTGTGTAAATGACAAGATCACATTCAGGAAAGTGTGTAATCAATATATAAACGTGACAAAACAACAGGTGATAAACCGCACCAAACAGAACTGAAAAAAATAACATGGGTATACTCAATCTTAACAATAACCCAAGAATGTGTAATAAATTATGTATATACGTACTGTCTCTGGAGTAAAGTGATTTTGTATTTCGGTACCAGGAAAACCTCAAAATAAAACAGAAATATAACAAAAAATAGTGTAATATGGTTTTACAGACAGTTAAGTATATAGGTGTCTCACTTACACTTTTATGAGCTACTGAGAGCTCTGCTGTTTAGCACTTTGATGGTACAATCCTCATCTTGGGATATATGTAGATCCACAATTTTATTTGTCCAGTACGACTCCAGCATATAAAATAAAGCAGAGAGGGTCTAATAATCTCATTGACTATCAGGATTACTGTATACGCAAAGAGGGAAGGTAATCTTAGGCTTAAATACCTGCTTTACCTTTCTCATTTGTCGTAATCGCTCTTTGACCCCAAAACGTGCGCGTGCGTGACGTCACATGCATGCCGATGTCGTCGATCACGTGAACGGATGCCGTGGATCCGTAGCGGCCGGCGTCCATTAACATGCTGCAATTGTCAGTCATGCAGATGCATGGCCACTGGGTACAGAGACCGCAAGGTGAGGAAGAATATGTTACACTGACAGACTTACACTCACTGACACACACACACACATACACTCACTGAGAGACATACACACACACACTGACAGACACACACACACATACATTCACTGACATACATACACTCACTCACTGACAGACAGACACTCACTCACTGACACAAACACACACACATACACAGATACTTACTGACAGACAAACACTCACTCACTGACACACACAGTGGCGTACATACCAGGGACGCAGGGGTCGCGTCTGCGACCGGGCCCGGCCCACCAGGGAGTCCGGCCGCCCCTGCGATCCTGTATGTACCCACTGGGCCAGCCTCTTCTCCTGGGGGGCCCTGAAGCCGGCCACCTCCGGGCCCCCCGAGGCTGGCCCTGCTTACACCCGGCGGGCAGTCAGGCTGGCCGGTGCGCAAGGGAGCACTCTCCCCTGAGTGCTTCCTCTTCAGCTCCCTTGCGCACCGCACTGATACCGGAGCCGGAAGATGACGTCATCTTCCGGCGCCGGCATCCCTACGCGGCGCGCAAGGGAGCTGAAGAGGAAGCACACAGGGGAGAGTGCTCCCTCGCGCACCGGCCAGCCTGACTGCCCGCCTAGGAGCCCAGCAGCACCACTGGACCCCAGGGAATCCCCTCAGCACTCCAAAAGGTAGGGAGGCTGGGGGGATTAAATAAAAAAAAAAAACGTGTTGGTGTGAGTGTGTGTGTGTGAGTGAGTGAGTGTGTGTGTGAGTGTTAGTGTGTGTGATAGTGTGTGTGTTAGTGTGTGTGAGTGTTAGTGTGTGTGTGAGTGTTAGTGTGTGTGTGTGTGTGTGTGAGTGTGAGTGTGAGTGTGTGTGTGTGAGTGTGTGTGTGAGTGAGTGAGTGTGTGTGTGTGAGTGAGTGTGTGTGAGTGTTAGTGAGTGTGTGTGTGAGTGTTAGTGAGTGTGTGTGAGTGTTAGTGAGTGTGTGTGTGAGTGTTAGTGTGTGTGTGTGAGTGTGAGTGTTAGTGTGTGTGTGTTAGTGTGTGTGTCTGCTAGTGAGTGTCAGTGAGTGTGTTACTGTGTGTGTCTGTTACTGAGTGTGTTTGTGTGTGTGTGTTAGTGAGTCTGTTTAATGTCTGTTAGTGAGTGTGTGTTTGTCAGTGAGAGTGTATGTTTTGTAAGTGAGTGTGTATGTATGTCTGCCGCTGAGTGTGTCTCTGTCAGTAAATGTGTGTGTCTGTTAGCTAGTGTGTATGCATTTGTTCATGAGAGTGTGTGTGTCAGCACTTACCTTTCTCCAGCGCCGGACTCCCATGGCGCTGGGGATCCCTCCACCTCTCAGCTCCGAATGCGCATGCATGGCAAGAGCCGTGCACGCATTCAAACCGCCCATAGGAAAGCATTACTCAATGCTTTCCTATGGACGATTAGTGTCTTAAAATGGCGGAAGCGCCTCTAGCGACTGTCAGTGAGACAGCCACTAGAGGCTGGATTAACCCTCAGTGAAACATAACAGTTTCTCTGAAACTGCTATGCTTTCAGCTGCAGGGTTAAAACTAGAGGGACCTGACACCCAGACCACTTCATTGAGCTGATGTGATCTGGGTGTCTGTAGTGGTCCTTTAAGTGTGTGTGCATCTGCATGCACTGGCGTACATACCGCGGTCGCAGCCCTGCAACCCCTGCAACCCCTGCGACCAGGTGCCCAGCCGCCATGTGTTGCTGCCCCGGCCCGCGCAGAGTAAGCGCGAGGGGGGGGCCCACGGATCAATTTTCACACCGGGGCCCCATGGGTCATGTGTACCCCACTGGACACACACACACACACACACTGACAGACAGACAGACACACACACTCACTGACATATATACACTCACTCACTGACACACACACACACACACACACTCACTCACTGACAGACACTCACTCACTCACTCACTGACACACACACACACACTGACAGACATACACTCACTCACAGACAGACACACATACACACACACACAGACACTCACTGACATATATACATACATATATACACTCACTCACTGACAGACACACACACACACACATACACACACACATACACACACTCACTGACAGACATACACTCATTGACAGACATACACTCACTCCCTCACTGACACACACACACACACAGACAGGCACTCATTGACATACATACAATCACTCAGTGACAGACACACACACACACACACACACACACACACACACACACACAGACAGGCACTCATTGACATAAATACAATCACTCACTGACAGACACACACACACACACACACAGGCAGACACTCACTGACATACATACACACACACACTGACAGTCAAACACACACACACTCACTGACACACACACACACATACACTCACTCAGTCACTCACTGACACACACACGTACACTCACTCAGTCACTCACTGACACACACACACACACACACACACACTCATTGACAGACATTCACACACACACACACACACAGACATACACTCATTTACTGACACACACACACACACTTACTGACAGACATACACTCACTCACTGACACTGACACACACACAGACAAAATTTGGGTTTGTATACCCTCACCCTGTCTGGACTTATTACACCCACAGCAGTTTGGAAATATTTGGAAATTATTGTAGGAGACACTTGACTCTACAATTAAAGACATGTATGGCAATGCTTAATCTTTCTCCAACGTGCAGATTAATATTGGCAATACTGTAATCCTTTAAATTAGATTTTCATAGTATATAATATATGATTGCACCTTTATTTTAAAATCTACGCTGCTTTTATGTATTAAATTGGTTTGTGTGCTCTCATAATAGTAGGTTACTTATGCTTATACGCACTGATTGCTGTGGGCAATGCTGTCTTTGTTTACAATATTTGTATTATGAATAGATACCATGCAATCATTTTCTGTCCTTTCTCTATAAACTGATATACCTAAATGAGTGAACAAAGAGAGGGGGCGATAACTTCTAGAGTAAGGGATGGAGGGGTGATGTCTAATGGCATGGAAGAAGGAAGCTATGGGAAAAGAGGGAGGAATGTTAAATTGTATTTCAAATATATATTTTATATATATTTTTGGGAGTATGATCATACCAATGTGGTGGGGGAAGATGGGTTACCATGCCAATATGGGGAGGGGGGATACCATGCCAATATGGGGGTGGTGGGGAGTGACCATGCCAACATGGAGAGTGGGGGGGAGGTGACCATGCCAATATGGATTACTCCATCAAAAGAAACAGTGTTGTATTAAGTCACTATAATCTGGTTGGAGTAACCATTTAATAGGGAATGATGCCTTATAGTGTCTGCACTGTGATGGAAAATGTGATGCGCAATGATCTAGGAGGACGAGGCTATGATGTCTAATGAAATTTCAGTGGATGAGGGCATTGAGTCTTACATTCCTCAATATACATGAATAGCCAACCACCACTATGCACCTTTTTTGTATTTAATTGTGCCAGCTAATGATGCTTGAGTGCTGGTTTAAGACCAACTAATCTAAAGCATCTTACAGCCTGGATGCAGTTCACATCAAAATGTATTCTTAATATGGATAATAAGACATAATAATGTGCAGATATTATAGGTATTAAAATGAATTCTTAACAGAAGCACTGGTGTGAACCCAAGCATTGAAAAGACCGTAAATTGAATTGCTGCTGTAGAAAAGCAGCAAAGTAGTTTTGTGTGTTGCAATGAATGACAGGTCAGTGGGAGTTGTCAGCATTTATTTCTTCCTGCACTATATCTATCTGTTCTGCGGATAAATAAAAGCTTTATTTTCTCTATTACATTTATTTGCTGCCTACACTGTATAAAATCTAAAGAAAGAAGAAAAAGAAGACAAAGAAAAAAAAATGGCAATTTGTGTGTATGTGAGTGATTGATGTTCCTCCAACTCATTTTTGTGTCAAAGTTTCCCACATACCACTGAGAAATGTGCTGCTTTTTCATGGCATGAGAGTTTGAAAAGTGTGAAAAGAACTTGTAATGACAGGCTCATAGATAGTATTTCTTTATGTGGGCAGGTAGAACAAATCTGCACTCGCACTTGTTGTAGAATTTTGAAATTACAGATAACTGGATAATTTTGCTTTACTCAATTATTCATTGGTTTGTTCATATAAGTAATTGTCATGTTCTTCTCTTGCATACTCAAACACGGCATGGACGTCCATGTGTTGTAAGATTTAGACATATCTTTACAGAAAATCATCTAATCTAAAAAACAGATTCAAGCTATTATTGGAAGTGACATCAATATTGGAGTCACGGGAGGTGCAACTGCAACCTGACCCTCATTCCAAAGAAAGCGTTTTTTTATACTCAGAGTCTTTTATTCATTTTTATTTAATTTAAGAGAGATTTTTTTTCTGCTGCCTTGCGTTACGCAATATGAGTCATAAAATAATTGACAAACATCTTATGTTTCAGATCAATGTAACAAACAATTTTATGTAAAGCACAAAAATCACGTAATCATCCTAATCATCAGTGAATTGGTTTTGGGGTATTTATTCTTTATACTTTGCATGCTGACACTGATTTCCCCCTCCCCCTCATAAATCTAAACAGATGTAAAAACTCATCAGAATAAAAAACATCTATTACTATTTCTAGATTTAGTGTTTCTTTAACTATCTATCTGTCTATCTATCTATTCTATCATCAAAGGAAAATAACAAATGTATAATATTTTCCAGGCACAATTTGATGATTTGAATATCGTTTGTCTCTTGACGAGCAGGTTCCTTTGATATGTGATTCGGTTTTCCACCCATAGAGCCAAAAAAGGAGATAATTGTTGGGACAAAAGGAAGAGTAATATAAAAATATCCATTTATATATTTAATATATACAGTCATGGGAAAAAAAAGAAAGTACACCCTCTTTGAATTCTATGGTTTAAACATATCAGAACATAATAGCAATCATGTACTTCTTAGCAGGTCTTAAAATTAGGTAAATACAGCCTCAGGTGAACAACAACACATGGCACATTTCACAGTGTCATAATTTATTTAACAAAAGTATAGTAATCCCCAGTGTGATTATAGCCGTTTCTCCCAATAAGAGACAGAACTCAGTATTGAGGGTGAAGTAAGTCTGAAGGTTTAATGGGACAAGTTGGCTTTATATACAATTCCTCAGGCCAGAGGCACACCACTGGACCCGATGGAGCACTGCATTACAAACTGTACAGACCAATAAGAACAATATAACAATGTCCGACACTCCCACATACAGCACACAATCCCTCCCCTCTGCCTGTGATATAATTAAGGTAGTTAATGCATTAACTTAATTATCCACAGGCAGAAAAGGAAGAAGGAAGAAGTGAGGAAGAATTTTGGACTTGTATACAGGACTGGTTTTATAGTGTATTATTCACTTTTTATTTATTGTATTAAAGTATATATAATTTTTAAACCATCCAGTCATTTTTTTTGTCCTCCTTCCTATTTAATACTGCTTTGCTGCTATACCTGGGTCCACTATATCCCGAGGTGGGGATTATTCCACCTGAAATTCTCCAAACTAGAGCAGGTCGTTGCTCTAGTATATGCAAGTAGGATCATCTACTCTTACTACAATATTTTATATTTACGTACTATACCATGTGGCGTATTTTACTCTTGTTTTTCATATAACGAATACTTACACCTATAAACTCACCAACGATCTGGAACCTCAAGAAATCCATAGACGGGGATTATTCCGTCCAAGCTCTTAACACCGAGCTGATATAGCTCCTCAAAGTGTGAGTGTGAATATAACACCTTTGTTCTTGTGGAATTATATCGTTCATACATACTGTACCATTATTTGTATCTTTGGTTTTCCTTTTTTTTTAAGTTACTCCGCTGGCCAGTATTTCTACTAAACGTATGTACAATTTCTGATCTTTAGCGCTGTTCACCTTTCTATTTTATCTGTCCTTTTAATATATATATATATTTGTTACATATTTCTTTGATTTCTATTCAGTGCCTCACTTGTCTAAAGGGATTTGTTTGCTACCCTTTAGCTTTCAATAGGCCCTTTCGGCCCTTCAATTTTTCCTGCTATTTTCATCACCTCACACAGCAGGGCTTTTTTTTAAAGCTGAGTTTCCTCTAATAAATCTTTATTATTGTGACCTTGGTTTCTTCTCTCTTTAATATATCGAATAACCTATAGCTATATCAATACCTTGGCCTTTTACACTAGTTCCCCAAGGGTAATCCTCCTCTGATCTGTTCAGGTGTTTTTTCACTATAATTACCTGTGGTGATTTAAAAATCACTTGTCTGCATCAGCTTATTGTGGGTGACACCCACTTCACCGTTATCGTCTCTGCATTGTGAATGACCCCCACTTTTGTCTGCATTATTTAACTTTTGGGCCTGATCCTATTTTATGGTATACATGTCTGCATTGTGGGTGTCCCCCACTTATTTATTACTATTGGTGATTCCCATATATATTCAGTTTGGGTGGCTATTACCACATTGCCAAAATATGTTTGAGCCACCAGACCCCTCTTTCATCACTGAGCTTAAAGGAACACTATAGGATCAGGAACACAAACATGTATTCCTGACCCGATAGTGTTAAAATCACAATCTAACACCCCCTGTCCTCTCCTTGCCTGACTAAATATAGAAAAATCTTACTTTTATTCCAGTCTGCTGCTGCTGGATCTGCCCCGATCTCCCTGCTTGGCTGACATAATCAGATGTGATTCTCTCAGCCAATCACAATAGGAAAGCATTGGATTGACTGAGCTTGTCAAGGAGGCAGATCAAGGGCAGAGCCAGCACAAGCCAAACAAGGCCCTGGCCAATCAGCAGCTGCATTGAATATTGTATATAAGAGTGTATACGTTATCTGCCTCTTTTTTTCTTTGGGATCTTGTAAATTAGAGAAATTACAGTGGATTAATTAACTCCTGTATATATCTATCATTGCAGTTTGCTTTTCTGTTTTTTTCTACATCTTAAGGCTTGAGTGGCAATCTAATCTCTGCCAAATGCCACTAAAACCTCGAGAGGTAGTTGGATTTTCTTGCAGGTCTTTGCTTTACCCCTGACAAATCTTGCACCATCACCATCACATTTTACCCTTTTTTTAACCCCCTTTAGTTGTTGTTTAGTAAGTGTATTGCGTACACTAATACGAAATCTTTTTTTGGAACTTTCTCCATTGTTCTAGGCTCGATGGCGGTGGAGAACACTAGGTTTTTGCTTCTCCTTTCTCATATTTCTTTCTTACATAAATGGCACAACTTAAGATTATGACATTGAATGTTAAGGGGCTGAATACTCCTGAAAAACGTACAATTTTTGTGAATGAGATGCAGAGAAGTTCTGCTGAGGTTTGCCTTATTCAAGAGACTCACCTCAGGGGAGATTCGGCACCCATGTTACGGTCAAAATATATTTCACGGGGATTTTACAGAAATTATTATGGAGGGAAATCAAGAGGAGTGGAAATTCTTTTTTCAAATAAGATTGTTTTTAACTTGATCGGTTCAGTTACTGACCCTTAGGGTAGGTTTATTTTTTGTTAAGGGCACGATTAATAACCTGAAATTTATATTTGCCAATGTCTATACTTCCAATAGACAAGTAACATTAATTATGCAAATTTTGAATAAAGAATCTTTTGTGGAGGGTCTCTTGGTGGTAGGAAGGGTCTGGAATTCAATACTGGATCAATTACTAGATAGTACATTTAAGGGAAAGAACTATCTTAAGCATCAGAGAACCCTACTACAAAAGACCTTGCATGCTCACCAGTTGGCAGATAGTTGGTGAACTGTCAACCAAACTGGGCGAGATTATACCTTTTTTCTCATTCGGCTAACAGTTATTCAAGATTGGATATGATTTTTTTACCTCATAGATATCTTTATTTGACTCAAAATGTGTCCATTGGGAGTATTACATGGTTGGACCATGCCCCCGTTATTTAAATTTAAGGCTCCCAGGCATTAACTCCCCAAAACCTAGGTGGCGCTTGAATGAGTCACTATTAGAAGATCATAGAGTACAGGATGAATTGAAAACCACCATAGCATCTTATTTTGATGATAATAAATCAACTGATCAACTGGAGACATTAACCCACAACATTGAAATTGGAGAGCTGGCCCATAAGTTAAACCCATCTTCTGAGAATTATCAATGCTTAGTAGCATATAGAATGGAGCTGAAAAGTTTGCTTAATTTACAGGTTCAGCGTGCGATTCAGCTTACACATACTCTTTTTTCTCATATGGTAATAAGTGTGGAAAATCTTTAACAAGGGCGCTGAAAAATAGGCTCCATTCTTCTTAGCAAAAATAAAAGATGAAATGGTAAACCAACATTTGACAACAGAATCAATAACACAGGCACGTTATTCATATTCATCAGTGACTGTATAATCTTCCTAGACCACCGGGAACTAAAGACTCTATATGTAAATATATTAGTGCAAATATAATAGAGACAATCTTACCTAAATCATTAGAATCTCTGGAAGCTCCTATTACTGGTAGAGAGTTCGAAAGGGCAATCAAATCCTTTCCAACAGAAAAGAGTCCTGGCCCAGATGGTCATACGATTTGTTATTATAAGTTTTTACAGTCATATTTAGTAGTTTGAGTATTTTTTTAAAGGCTTTTAATTAAATAGCTCCTGGGATAACATTACCCCCACCAATGTTACAAACCTCAATCACACTAATTCCAAAACAAGGGAAATACCCTCTCCTGTTTGGGAGTTATAGAACAATTTCTCTGATAAATATGGACTTAAAACTTTATGCAAAAATACTGGCGCTCCGTCTTAAACCCTTTTTGTCTGGGCTGGTCCACCCTGATCAGGCAGGTTTTGTGCTAGGAAGAGAAGCATAAGACAATACCACCAAAATATTAAGCTTCATACATGGTGCAAAATCTTCTAAGAAAACTGTAGCGCTTCTGGCCATAGACGCAGAGAAAGCCTTTGACAGGGTGGACTGGTCCTATCTATTCACAGGGGTTTTGGGTGCATATTTAGACAGCGGGTTGAGGCTCTTTATAATGGTCCTACCGGTAGTGTAAAGGTAAATGGACTGTACGCAAATACATTTCTATTAGAAATGGAACAAGGCACGCATGCCCTTTATCCTCCCTTCTTTTTGTTTTATTTTTATTATTACTATTTTATTATTTATATAGCGCCAGCAAAATTCAGTAGCGGTGTACAATGGGTATGCCTTAGCATTGTAGTCATGGAACCTTTTTTACAGGCCGTCAGGGAAAACCAATTAATAAGAGGATATTTATTTCGTCTAAGGCAAAGGAAAGGTTTTTTTTTACTGTAAGAACAATAAGGATGTGAAATTCTCTGCCTGAAGAAGTGGTTTTATCAGAGTCCATACATATGTTCAACGTCTACTAGATGTATACTTGCAAAAACAGAATATTCAAGGATATCATCTTTCAATGTGGGGTAATAACTGCTTGATCCAAGGATAAATCTGACTGCCATTCTGGGGTCAAGAAGGATTTTTTTTCCTAGCTTGTTGCAAAATTGGAAGTGCTTCAAACTGGGTTTTTTGCTTTCTTTTGGATCAACAGCAAAAAAACAAATGTGAGGAAGGCTGAACTTGATGGACGCAAGTCTCTTTTCAGTTATGTAACTATGTAACGATGTAAATGTATCACAGGCAGAGGGGAGGGTTTGTGTACATTAGCTGGGAGTATCTAACTGTGCAATACTGTGTTGATTGGCTGTTGTGACTTTGTGTCCTGTGCTCCACAAGGTCCACGTGGGTGGTAACCTTGTGGGGAAAACTGTATATAAGAAATGCCTTTGTGCTCAATAAATGAGATCATCTTGCTCCTTCAGGAAGTTTTGGCTCATGTTTGGGGGATTGGAGAACTACACTCTGGGGATTGCTATAATCACTATACTCCCCACAGTATAATCACTAGCTCTTGTAAGAGCTGTTCCTGTTCCTGTTTCGCTCTCTGGACTAAGGAGAGGTTCACCCACTGGAAGCTGGAGCCCAGTCTTGGGTCCAGGGTGGGTGGAGGACGGCGAAACCCCAAACAAGCTGCGGCGGTTCGTGTGGTTTGCGGTGGTTATGGTGTTGAGTGCGGTGCTGTTGGTCCTTGGCGAGCACTAGGAGCATCCACCAGCGGAAGGTACCCAGTTAGGGTTCCAGAAGTTCCGTTACAGGGGCTATATGATATATATGAAATATACCAAGCTGTTCTGTTCTGTTTTAATTTAGGTGCTCCACCGCCATGCAGTAAATGAAACCCAATGAATCTAAATTAACCTACTGTAACTTTTTAGGTCCTAATTTAATCTTACTGAATTATGTTTAGGCTTCTTTTTCTATAATATATAGTACCAGTTGAATATGCTGATAATTATGGTACGTAATAAGAAGCTGAGGTATGGCGTATAAACCTCAAATAATGGGGCTGTGTTTTCTCTTTTAACATACCCATTGCAATTCAGTAAAATTATTCCTTTATCATAATAGACCTGAAGTAATCTGTATACAGAGCTATCGCAATATTTTGCCTGTTTTCCATTTATTTCTGTGTCTTTTTTTTTTCAATTCGTAATTTATTGAAAATTTTCTTAGAAGTATGTTGTAGGGGTACAGAAAAAAGAAAAGCGGGTTGGGGGTTCATAAACTTGCCCTATGGCATATAGTAACAGAAAATTTACAATAACCATCATATACAATGTTACACAGTTTGACATCCACACCATAAAGTCCAGTATGGACTTTTTTTATAACTCATCGTCACCTCCGGAATACCTATTAAGACATTGCTGTCTGGGTTGCTAGGACTTATTGTTGGGAGGTCTGCGTTTGGTAAAGTTACCATCCCCGCCTGGGTTGGCCAGTGTAATAGTAGTGAGGGACTTATTCATTGCTCCTTGTGTAAGGGGTCTATACATGGATGCAGGAGTTCATGTACCACCTCAAGGAGGGGGTTCCTGGGCGAGTGCCCAGTCGAGGTTGGAGAAGAAGCGGGAAAGGGATAAGTAAAAGTAAAAGTTAAACCGGGAATGGAAATGCCTTTAAGTAATGTGGATCTCGGTCTTGCGTGCAGTGTCTCTATAGACATGGGGCACCGGGAGTAGGCACTGGCCCAACCATGTCTGACGCCTACAATGAATCAGACAACACCAAAAGGCGTCACTCTACCTATTGTATGTGTCTGTGTATATTGTATGTCCTCCACTAATTGTACAGCAGTGCGGAATCTGTTGGCGCTTTATAAATACCAGTAATAAATAAATAAATAAGAATGGTTTAGCGAGAAACCCAGCGTTTAGAACCTGTGTTGATGGACCATGATATAACGCCATTATACCTCTAATAAACTCCTGGGGGAAACCAAATCATTGGAGTACACGTTCCATATATCTCCAATTAAGCCGATCGAAGGCCTTCTCTGCATCTAGTGCCATGAGAGGGCCCCCAACCCTGTTTAATGACATATGTGTCAAAATATTCAAAATGTTTCTCGTATTGTCCGAGCTCTGTCTGGTTTTAACAAAACCTGACTGATTATTGTGTATCAGTTTTGGTATAAGATCAGCTAGTCTATTGGCTATGCGTTTGATGTATAACTTGGTGTCACAGTTCAATAATGATATCGGTCTAAAATTGGGGCACCTTGTTGGTGGTTTTCTGGGCTTAGGCAGTGTGGATATGTGGGCTTGGAGCATAGCTGGTGGCATTACCCCTTTTTTGATAGCATGAATTAAAAATGTCTGTGAGGTGTGGTGCCAATGTATCCTGGAATGTTTGATAATATAGATTAGGGAATCCATCGGGTCCCGGGGATTTGTGTTTCGGTAATTGTTGTATAATCCGCATAATTTTGTCTATTGTGAATGATTGTATGAGGGTCTCACTCTCTTCCGTCAATAGAGTTGGCAAGTGAACGCCCTCCAAGAAAGCATTAATATTGTCCGCAATCGGGGTCGGTGTATTCGTGCCATTGTGTAGGTTATACAGTGAGCTATAGTAGTTGGCAAATTCATCAACTATCTGCTGGGAATCTAAAAGTTTGCGATTGTCTGCCAATTGGATTTGCGCAATCTTAGTGGAGGCTGATGTTGCCTTGAGTTGTGACCTTTCCATCTCTGTTACCATTCGTAAAAAACTTGTGTTTTAGTTTGTTAAGAATGTATGTGGTTTTTCGGAGTTCTAAATCATTAAGCTTGCGTTGGAGTTGTTGTATGTCTTTTTTTATGTTGGGAAAAGGATTTCCCATGTTAAAGTGGGCTAATTTTTGCATGATTGCTGTGTATTCCTTCATACGTTGTTTCTTTTTATAGCTAGACTATTTTATGAAGAGTCCCCCGAGGACCGCCTTGTAAGCTTGCCATATGGTTTCTGTGTCTAAGTCTTGTGTTTTGTTAATCTGAAAGTATGATTCCAGTTCCGCTTGGAAATGGGATACCACTTCTGGATCATTAAATATTGATTCATTTAGGTGCCATGCACCTTTACCTTTGTTGGGGAAATCTTCTGAGAAGGATACTGTGACAGGTGCATGGTCAGACCATGATATCGAACCTATTTGTGTCTTGGTAACCTTGTGGATTAAAGCACTGGGTATGAAGAAATGGTTAATTCTGGAATAAGAGTTGTGGGAGGAAGAATGGAACGTAAAGTATTTTTCTGTAGGGTATATCTAAAAAATCCTACTGTTTAAGGATGGTGTGTAGTTTATGTGTGGTTGTCTGTCTTACTTTGCATGTTTGATGTGTCATAACACGTTGGAGGAGTCAATAGTATGATCTAGTAGAAAACTGGTGTCCCCTCCCACAACTATGTCCCCATTACTGTGGGCCAAAATGAACGCCAATACTTTGTCCAGAAAAACATGTTGGTCATTATGCGGACCATAATAGTTAACCAGTGTATATGGTACATTGTTGATGACACATTGGATGATGAGATATCTCCATTCTTTGTCTACAATTTTTTTGAGCAGTTGGAATGATACATCATGATGTATTAAAATAGATACTCCTCTCTTTTTCTTTTTATATAGAGCGTGATAACCTAGCAGGAACTGACTGGAGGAGAATTTTGGCATGTGTCCTCTCTGAAAGTGCGTTTCTTGGTAGAACGCTAGGTGAGTGTCAGGATTACAAGTTGATCCAGCACATAGAATTGTCACACAGATGACTAATAGGTAACATATTACCGGGCCTTAGAATGGCCAGACTTAACGTACCAAAGAGTAGTCAGGATACTTGCCAAGGTCAGGGGATACAGAAAGAGACACAACGATAAGGGAAAGCCAGAAGTCAGGGATGGATACCAGAATACAGGGAAGTCAAAATCAAAGCCAAAGTCAAAAATCAGAAGAAACTTGAATCAGGAACGTGCTCTCGGACAACCACTAGGGAAACCACGACAGGGCACTGAGCATGATGAGAACTGGGCCTAAATACCCTTCCTCTGGATCTAATAGGCTGTAATCGGCCTTTGACCCCAAAGGCAGTTACCAGGTTCCCATTTGCATAATTGCTGCTGAGCACAAACCCTCCTGTGGATTTGATTGCTGCTCGGCACAACTTTTCCTGTCAGGACAGTAATGTTGCTCGGCACAACTTTTCCTGTCAGGACAGTAATGTTGCTCGGCACAACTTTTCCTGGCAGAACAGTAAATATTATTAATCACATTTTTATATGCGGATGAATACGTCACAGTGAGCCCTTGCAGACCTAGCCTCCTGTAAGGCAAGTCTCCTCTTATTTGGAGTATTTAACCCTTTAGGGTTTAGAGAAAAAAAATGTAAGGGCATATTGGTAAACTATAGAAGAGTATGTTGTGCCTGTACATATTAAAAGATCTCTGTCCAAGTATGATGGAAAGGCTAACCTTTTTAGACCCAAAGTTGCGCATGGAAAATTACCACCCCTAGTTGTTCATGGAAAATTATCTGGGGTTGGAGCTGTGCATACATCCTAGTAGAATACCCAATATCACTTGTAAGTACATCACCATTGGCATGAGGGGAAAATGGGAAAAGAAAGCAGAAGGATAAACATAAAAGAAAATAAGAACTATATACAAGGGACCAGATAGGTACAGCAAACTTGGTCATTCAAAGATAAACTTAGACTGGATAGCAATAAGGATACTCCGACTACTGGATACAATATCCAGATCGTAAAGTATCAACTGGAAGTCAAATTTATAATAATAAAGTGTTGAAAAAATACTAAATTAGAACATGACAGTATCTAACCGTGCTCCCACCTTGGAAGGTCAGAACCAGATGAAAATACAAACTACCGCCAATAGGCTCACCTCCAACTCCCTTGGCATTAGTAACAGTTGTCAAAAAAACATATAAATATATATACTTATGTACAGACTCCGGACTTTAATAATCATTCAACAGGTTTCTGTCTGTAACTAAATAAAAATGCAAAAACCGGGAGCCTAATCAGAAACCAGATCCCTCTGAACAAAAATATCTATAGCTTAAAAAAGGAATGTAGCAAAGAACGCAAACAAAGTATGATAAACAGTAGGAACACACTTAGGTATTTGGGTTCTTCACTGTAAAGCTGCCAGATACTTTAACCCCTTAAGGACACATGACATGTGTGACATGTCATGATTCCCTTTTATTCTAGAAGTTTGGTCCTTAAGGGGTTAAATACCTCTCAAGTATTAAAAATTCAAACAATGCATAAAATAATAGTATCAGCGCTTAGCAGACCAACCCTTAATTGACAAATATGGGGACAGAGATAAAAATGCTCTAAAGTCTGATAATAAAATATACTTAAACAATGTCCATTGTAAATGTCAGAGTGGCGATATATCCAGAAGAATAGTCTGAGTTAGAGGATATTTCCACGCTGTGTGTGGGTTAATGCTGGTAGAGGGAAACAGATCCTCTTTCACTGTGTATCTTTGCATCTGCTAGGCTACTTGTTTCAACCTTTAAAAAAGGATACTTAACATAGCGTAAAACAGTTACACACTTATTTCCCAAGCATAAAAAAACCCTACATAAAAACTCTTACAAGAAAATGTAGTGAACACTTATTTCTAAGTTTCACAAAGCAAGCAGTGGTACAATGCGGTGTACTCGCGATTAGAAGTTCGTGTGCTGCTCCGGTAATCAGTCTTGTGCACTCGGACCGGTTTTGTTGCAGAAATGGCGGATGTGTCTGTCCTACCGCATTGGTTCCTGCAGATTTTAAAAGTCAATCCCGCCAGTTTCATTAACGCGTTTCGTCCGTTAAGACCGGACTTTTTCAAGATGACCAATCGGGGGGATTTGAGTTATTTAAATACACCCTTCTATTAACAGTCCATATAGTGGGTATGTACCATAAAAATTACTTATATCATACTCAATACTATTGGCTTCTAGATAGAGAGTTTATACATACGAATCCTTAAGTAATATATCTAAAAAAAGAACGGATCATAATCCTTGTCTTAAGGGTATCTGATTACAATACAAAATATTAAACCAAGGGGAATTAATCCTCCTTACAGAAAACACAATTATGAAGCCATAAGTCAATGGCATCTTAATCCGTAAATTCTTAAATTAACATGACACATATTGCTCTCTATAAATCATTGTGTAAGCTGCAGTAGTTTTGTAAATAAGCACGTCTATATCTTTATGCATACCTATTAATTTAAGTTCTACTGTATAGTAGAAATTAGGCTTGTCTGTAAATGTTTTCAGTTTAGTGCAAGTTACTTTCTACCCATAACCCACGATGTCAATTCTCCTAGTCAGAAGTGCACCCCGTTCTGGGTTTCTCCTATTGTAGTCATTAGTAATGTCGCGAACCCGAAATTTTTGGTTCGCGAACGGCGAACGAAAACTTCCGCAAACGTTCGCGAACCGGTGAACCACAGGGACTCTTTCTGGCCACAAAAGTAATGGAAAAGTTGTTTCAAGGGGACTAACACCTTGACTGTGGCATGCCGGAGGGGGATCCATGGCAAAACTCCCATGGAAAATTACACAGTTGATGCAGAGTCTGGTTTTAATCCATAAAGGGCAGAAATCACCTAACATTCCTAAATCGCAATGAATATGGATTGACACCTGACATATGACATATTGACACCTTGACATATGGATTGACACCTGTCCTCAGAGCCCCTGATGCACACGGACACAGAGCAGAATAGGGACTGTTCCCCTTACATATGGTCACTTGGCAGGTATGGATTGACACCGGCCCTCAAAGCCTCTGATACACACTGACACAGAGCAGAATAGGGACTGTTCCCCCTACATAGGGTCACTTGGCAGATATTGATTGACACCTATCCTAAGGATCCCTGATACACACTGACACAGAGCAGAATGGGTAATATTCACTAAATGCCAAACATTGTTATACAGGGGAATATTCAGTAAATAAGGATAAGGTGGGGGACCTACTGTCCTCCCCCCGGCCCCAACCCCTGCGCGGTGGGTGGGGGGCATAAATCACAATGGGGGGACCTACTGTCCTCCCCCCCACCCCCACCCGAGAGCGGTGGGTGGGGGCCATAAAAATAATGAGGGGGGGACCTACTGTATGATGTTGTATCGATCAGGTAGTGTAAGGGTTACGCCCGCTTCACAGTGACAGACCAAACCCATCTCAGTGGACGTGTATATGGCAGCGATTTTTGGAACAGCGAGATGGAAGAAGATGCTTGGTCGGTCCTCCTACTTCAAATTTGGGGCACTGTGCGTGCAATCTAATGTGCCACCAGATAGGAGTGGTGTGTTTAGTATTATTCTTATCAGTTTAATACCTGTTGCGTCTCCTATCAGTGGACGTGTATATGGCAGCGATTTTAGGAACCGCACACCTGGGAGGCATGGCATAAGGATTTGAGTACAGTCTTCTCAGAAGAACAATGGAACCAAGCCTTCATAGCCCATAAAGGTAGATCCAGATGCGCATCCCACCTAGAGCTAATGCGCAAGATACAATATAGGTGGTACTTGGTACCGACTAGACTAGCGACCATATATCCCAACACCTCGAGACTTTGCTGGAGATGTTTAATAGAGTAGGGCACAATGCTTCACATCTGGTGGGCCTGCTCGGCCATCAGAGGATACTGGAAGGCAGTTGAGGGGGTGATACAAGGGGCACTGGTCACGAGAACCAACCTGAGACCAGAAAATGCCCTACTCTTCATCTCGATTGACCCATTCCCAAAAGCACAAGCCGACCTAACATATCATATTTTGATTGCTGCCAACTTATTAATAGCCAGAGGGTGGAAACAACAACAGCCACCGGAGAGATCTAGCCTTCTCCAACAGATCTCCCTAAACCTAGCATGTGAAACAAAAACCTGCCAGCGGCTACACCCCCCACACCACATAGTGGAAGCCAGGAACATATGGGAGGCGTATCTGAGGAAGGAGGAGGAGGGGGTCGTGTTAGAACAATAACATATCACATATATATATATACACGAAGGATGAATAGTACCACTCCTAAGACCTAACTGCTCTGACGCAGAGAGACAACGACTCCAAACACCATGGTACGCAACAGCCAACATTGAGGTATACCAAGCTGAGGTTAAACAATCTACAGGGCATAACGGAACAAACACCCACATTGTACATAGTTAAATAGTTAGATAAGGGAATAGACCCGGTGACTGCACACAGAGTGCTAAGTAAGAAGGAGACAAAGGGAGATGAGGGGCTTCCGACGTCTATTTCCCCCGTTCTTCTTCACCTACCGTAGCCTGTCCCCAGGTTTCCCCCTTCCCATACCCCGGACCAAACCCAGGTTTAGGAGAGAAAGACAACCATGACATGGTACTAGACCAAAGGCACAAGGGCAGCGGAAAAACTCCCACGAGAATGAATAACCAGTTTGCTCTTGAATGTATAAGATGTAAATAAGATCGATGTACCTTAACCGCTTACCCTCTCTTTTTTCCTTTCTGTATCCCGAACAAGTTCTCTGATAAAATAAAAATTGTCAGATTCAAGTTCTTGTGCCCCACAGTTCAAATTAACATTCAAATGACAATTCATGACAGATCACACAAGTGAATAGCCCTGCCCACGTCGTCTCAGAATGTTTTTGTTATCTAAGAAGAAATAGAAATGCAAGAGCAGAATAGAGACTGTTCCCCGTCCTCAGAGACCATGATACACACTGACACAGAGCAGAATAGAGACTGTTCCCCGTCCTCAGAGACCATGATACACACTGACACAGAGCAGAATAGAGACTGTTCCCCCTACATAGGGTCACTTGGCAGATATGGATTGACACCTATCCTAAGGATCCCTGATACACACTGACAAAGAGCAGAATAGAGACTGTTCCCCGTCCTCAAAGCCCCTGATACACACTGACAAAGAGCAGTTTGAATCAGTTCAAATTAACATTCAAATGACAATTCATGACAGATCACACAAGTGAATAGCCCTGCCCACGTCGTCTCAGAATGTTTTTGTTATCTAAGAAGAAATAGAAATGCAAGAGCAGAATAGAGACTGTTCCCCGTCCTCAGAGACCATGATACACACTGACACAGAGCAGAATAGAGACTGTTCCCCGTCCTCAAAGCCCCTGATACACACTGACAAAGAGCAGAATTCATGTTGTTTCTATGATGTGCATAACATGTTCTTGTAAATGTTTGTTAAATTTTTCCTGGAATTATAATTTTGGAATCTGAATAAAGATAGTCAAATCCCTGATACACACTGACACAGAGCAGAATAGGGACTGTTCCCCCTACATAGGGTCACTATGTGCCTTTTTTTTGGTTTCGTTTTTGAAGCCACAGTGCAGCACCAGAGGGCCTAAAAATTAGGCATGTAGACATGCCTGAAAAATTTTATATTGTTGCAGCCGCTGCTTTAGCAGCGGCCAGAAAAATTGATGTTTGTTTCACAGGCAGAAAGTGCCCTAAAACATGGCGGCTTGAACCCTAGTTGGTGGCGGATAAGTTACACAAGTCAACTGGCATTCAGAGCTAAAATACAGCAGCGTGTGGACCATTTTTAGCCCAAGGCAGCTCATCTCATCAGGCCTTTTTTAATCGAATGTATCGCCCAGTGTCAGTCCCTTCGGGATCCATCCCTCATTCATCTTAATAAAGGTGAGTTAATCTAGACTTTTTTGACCTAGGCGACTTCTCTTCTCAATGACAATACCTCCTGCTACACTGAAGGTCCTTTCTGATAGGACACTTGAAGCGGGGCAGGCCAGAAGTTCTATCGCAAATTGGGATAGCTCAGGCCACAGGTCAAGCCTGCACACCCAGTAGTCAAGGGGTTCATCGCTCCTCAGAGTGTCGATATCTGCAGTTAAGGCGAGGTAGTCTGCTACCTGTCAGTCGAGTCGCTCTCTGAGGGTGGATCCCGAAGGGCTGTGGCGATGCGTAGGACTTAAAAAGCTCTGCATGTCCTCCATCAACAACACGTCTTTAAAGCGTCCTGTCCTTGCCGGCGTGGTCGTGGGAGGAGGAGGATGACTTCCACCTCTCCCCCTGTTAGATTCCTGTTGTGCTGTGACATTACCCTTATACGCTGTGTAAAGCATACTTTTTAATTTATTTTGCAAATGCTGCATCCTTTCCGACTTGTTGTAATTCGGTAACATTTACGCCACTTTCTGCTTATACCGGGGGTCTAGTAGCATGGACACCCAGTACAGGTCGTTCTCCTTCAGCCTTTCTATACGAGGGTCCCTCAACAGGCACGACAGCATGAAAGACCCCATTTGCACAAGGTTGGATGCCGAGCTACTCATTTCCCGTTCCTCCTCCTCACTGATATCAATGAAGGTATGTTCTTCCCCCCAGCCATGTACAACACCACGGGTACCAGATAGGTGACAACGAGCACCCTGGGATGCCTGTTGTGGTTGGTCTTCCTCCTCCTCCTCCTCAAAGCCACATTCCTCCTCTGACTCCTCTTCCTCACAATCCTCTTCCAGCGTTGCCGCAGGTCCAGCAAGCGATGCTGATAAGGCTGTTTCTGGTGGTGATGGTAACCACAACTCTTCCTCTTCCTCTTCACGCTCATCTATGGCCTGATCCAGCACTCTTCGCAGGGCACGCTCCAGGAAGAAAACAAATGGTATGATGTCACTGATGGTGCCTTCAGTGCGACTAACTAGGTTTGTCACCTCCTCAAAAGGACGCGTGAGTCTACACGCATTGCGCAAGAGCGTCCAGTAACGTGGCAAAAAAATTCCCAGCTCCCCAGAGGCTGTCCTAGCACCCCGGTCATACAAATATTCATTAACAGCTTTTTCTTGTTGGAGCAGGCGGTCGAACATTAGGAGTGTTGAATTCCAACATGTCGGGCTGTCGCAAATCAAGCGCCTCACTGGCATGTAGTTTCGCCGCTGATATCGGCAAAGAGAGCCATGGCCGTGTATGAACGCCTGAAATGGCCACACACCTTCCTGGCCTGCTTCAGGACGTCCTGTAAGCCTGTGTAATTATGCACAAAGCGTTGTACGATCAGATTACACACATGTGCCATGCACGGCATATGTGTCAACTTGCCCAACTTCAATGCCGCTAACAAATTTGTTCCGTTGTCACAAACCACTTTGCCGATATCCACTTGCTGCGGAGTCAGCCACTTTTCCACCTGTGCGTTCAGGGCGGACAGAAGTGCTTGTCTGGTGTGACTCTCTGCTTTCAAGCAAGTCAAACCCAAGACGGCGTGACACTGCCGTATCCGGGATGTGGAATAGTACCTGGGGAGCTGGGGGGGTGCCGTTGATGTGGAGCAAGACGCAGCAGCAGAAGAGGACTCAGCCACGGAGGTTATGGAAGAGGATGGAGTAGGAGGAGTAGAGGAGGTGGCAGCAGGACTGCCTCCAAGTCGTGGCGGTGTCACCAACTCCTCTGCAGAGCCATGCATTCTATGCTTGGCAGCAGTCAGCAGGTTTACCCAATGCGCAGTGTAGGTGATATACCTGCCCTGACCATGCTTTGCAGACCAGGTATCAGTGGTCAGATGGACCCTTGCCCCAACACTGTGTGCCAGACATGCCATTACTTCCTTTTGCACAATCGAGTACAGGTTGGGGATTGCCTTTTGTGAAAAGAAATTTCGTCCAGGTACCTTCCACTGCGGTGTCCCAATAGCTAAAAATTTTTTGAACGCCTCAGACTCCACCAGCTTGTATGGTAAAAGCTGGCGGGCTAATAGTTCGGACAAGCCAGCTGTCAGACGCTGGGCAAGGGGGTGAGTTTCTGACATTGGCTTCTTACGCTCAAACATGTCCTTGACAGACACATGACTGTGGGCCGATGAGCGGGAACTGCTCAAGGCGGGAGACGGAGTGGCGGATGGTTGAGAGGGGGCAAGGAGGACAGCAGTGGTTGACGTGGCTGAAGATGCTGGACCAGGAGGAGGATGGTGGCTTAGAGTAGGCGTGCTGCTTGTACTCATGTGTTGATCCTAAAAGGAGGACCTGACACACTCTGCCAACAGGCGGTTTAGGCGGCCGCGAGGCCCCTGCCAGTGCGAGGCCTTAGGCGGCCGCCTAAACCGCCTAATTAGAGAGCCGCCTCTGATATTCAGTAAGTTTCCCTTTACGATAAACTTTTGATAAGGTCTCCCCTCCCCCTCCCCCCCCTCTCCAGGGGACCTTGATATGTTGTATCCCCACAGTAGCTCAAGGAGGATGGATTATTGTTGTGGTACATTTTAAAATGATAAGATAAGGAGTGTTTCTCAAACTGTCTGTTAATATTATAAACGTGTTCACCCAGTCTAGTTTTCAACATTCTTTTCGTCTGCCCTTCATATTGAAGCCCACATGTGCAGCTTAATAGATAAATAATTTGTATCGAATTGCACGTGATACATTTCTTAATTTTGTACTCCTTCTTGGTTGCAGTAGAATAAAATTCAGTAATCTTGCCAAACGGTGGACCCACTATCTTACAAATCTTGCAGGTCCCACATTTGAAAAAAACCTGTGTGTGTGTTTAAAAAGTGTTTTTCTGGTGATGGTGTGGTATAACTGTGAACTAGTTTGTCCTTAAGGGTAGGTGCTCCTCTTCAGCTTAGCAGATCGACCTCCTCCACGACAAAAATAAGGAAGCCATCTCCAGCAGACTGGTCCAGATACAGGCACTCTTGCATGCCGAAACAGGAACTAGAACAAGAAGCAGAACAAGATGACACCTGCAGAGACCACCGAACTGCTTAGCAGATCAACCACCTCCAAGACAGAAATCAGACAGACTGAACAAGAATGAGGAAGTCATCTCCAGCAGACTGGTCCAGATACAGGTACTCTTGTATGCTGCATAATCCAGGCTTGACAGGATACAGACAGAACAGATCAGGAAAGCTGCAGGGTCCACTCCACGAACTCCAAGGGCCTATGGCCATACTGTCAGGGTGGCGGTCCGATGCCCGGGACCCAGACACTGTCCGGGCGGCGGTGCAGGACCGGGACCCAGTATGCCTGATGATCAGAGTAGGAGTCACAGTGTGGAGGTGGATTAGCAGGGTCTGGTGCAGGGTAACAGCACGCCCCCTGGTGTTGAGCACCAGCGTTTGTGCAGCCACATACCAAGACCCTGATTCAGCTTATGCGGATACCAGGAACTAGGAGCTTGGAAATTAAGCAGACCTCTCAGGAGCTGAATAGGGAGGCTCTGCAACAAGATTGTATCCAGTACTAGAAACAAGGCAAGACTAGAGATAGGCACCAAACATGAAAACAAGACAGAACTAGTAGAACCCAGAACCAGAGAAGGATAGTAAGCTAAACCCAGAACATATACACAAGACATGAGGAAAACATGAACATAACATAGGCATGACTGGACAGGACTGTACGTGGACTGGGTTTACAACTAAGACAAGATAACATAGGCAAAACAAGAGGAGAAATAACTAAGTACTACATATAGAAATTATGGGGATTTAGTCACACTATATGATCATACATTGCATAAGCCTGCCAACAACGCCAATGTACCCCATATCTGGCAGGTCCTACACTGCCTAATGTATGCCAAAACAACCAAAAGACATATATAGCACTTACCTGCAAGAAAGGGCAGACGCCTTGAGGAGCTGCCTGCAGGAACACTGAAACAGAGTGAATGAAGGAAAACAAACGGGTGTGGCAACATAAAACAAACATTTAAATGAAAGCTGGAGACTGGGAATCCCAGGGATGGATTACAGGAATGAACCCAGAAATGCCAGCATAAAGAAAACCAGACATAGAATAGAAAACAAGAAAAACTAAACAAGAATTGTAACAAGAGTACTGGATACTAGAAGCCAAGGCCAGACATCTCCACAGAACAGAGCAGGATGTGACAGCTACCTGCCACATTATTAACAAACGGCGTCCCTCCTCACTAACTATAATGAGGTTCATGAGGAGACTGACATGGTTGGCAGCCTGTAATAAATTCTATTTGGTTTGTTGTCATGTTCCCGGGGTTTTCAATACTGCAGCTGACAAGTTGTCTTGCTTTGACTTCCAGGCCTTCAGAGACATGTTACCCACGGCCTCACCGACAGCCACTGCCGCCCTGTCATTTCAGGAGCTAGTCATGGATTAGAGGAGTTATTGAATCATAGTCTCATCTTGACTAGCTTGACCCTTTTGTATAACACGAGGCTGTCTTACAATAGAGCGTTCTCATTGTATAAGAACTTCATGTTGGAACACAACCTGGTTCAGTTATTCAATATCTCATCTCATAGTAGCTTTCGCATCTTTTTGTCATCTCAGACTAAAATTGTCACATAGCACTATCAAGCTGTATTTAACCGGCATTCAACACCATATGTATACATTATATCCAAACAACCCTAGTTTTCTGTCTTCACACCCTATCAAGAACATACTGAAAGGCATGCACAAAGCTAGTAACACTATTCCACTTCAAAGGTTACCCATTCACAAACAGATATTCAAGGATATGTCAGACTTATTGGATACAACCCTTTCAAACATGCCACAAATTCAGTCATCAAGACACCTATCTACTTGGCTTATTATGGCTTTCTTAGGCCATGCACATTCACCATACATAGTAACAGAAACTCATGAGACTGCCTTAAACGTTGTTATCTAGTTAAACAGCAAGATCACTATGCCTTATCCTTGCCCATTACCAAAACAAGTCAGCTGGGTCAATCAGTTCAGATCACATATTATCCTACTCTAAATAAATGGTGCCCAGTTAACATTCTGGATTCATATCTCGAAACACTACCCTAGTCAGATGTCCATCTGCTGGTCCTCCACAGGGCCGTCCTGACCACCTCAAAGTTCATGCAGTATGTACGGGTTTTACTGACTAGACTTGGTTTGAATGCTAGTAAGTTTTCAGGACACTCTTTAAGGATAGGGGCAGCTTCTACGGCCTCTCGTCATGACATACCAGTTCATGTCATCAAGTCATTAGGGAGTCATCCGCTTTTTCTCTGTACGTACCTCAACCTGTGTTAGAAATGAGGTTAGCTTTTGTTAAACTGTCATCTTGAGGTATATTCTTTGTATTATGTTTCCATGTATGAATAAATATTCTTTGGCAAGACACTTCTATTTATATATATACACCTATGTATATATAAAGAAATAAAAGTAATACAATATATATATATATATATATATATATATATATATCCATATATATCCATATACATAATTACATAAATAATTTCATAAATATACACGTAGACTTCAAATATGTAAATACATATATATTTACATTCTACGTGCATATTTATGTAATATTTTTACATAATTAAGTAATTTTATTGATTGCAATTTGAGGGACCTGCCTGACAACCCAGGCCGAAAGTCCAGAGAATTTATTTTGCTAGCACAATATTTAATCCTGTAACTTTCCATGACACCCTAAAACCTGTACATGGGGGGTACTGTTTTACTTGGGAGACTTCACTGAACAAAAATAATAGTATTTAAAAACAGTAAACCATATCACAGCGAATATATTGTCAGTGAAAGTTAATTTTTTTGCATTTTTCACACACAAATGGCACTTTCACTGATGGTATCATTGTTGTGATACGTTTTACTGTTTTGAAACAATAATATTTGTGTTCAGCAAAATGTCTCGAGTATAACAGTAACCCCCATGTACAGGTTTCATAGTGTTTTTGAAAGTTAAAGGGTCAAATATAAGGCCAGATTTTCTGTTTTTTCACATTGAAATTTGCCAGATTGGTTATGTTGTCTTTGAGAGTGTATGGTAGCCCAGGAGTGAGAATTACCCCATGATGGCATACCATTTGCAAAAGAAGTCAACCCAAGGTATTGCAAATAGGGTATGTTCAGTCTTTTTTTTAGTAGCCACATAGTCACAAACACTGACCAAAGTAAGCGTTCATATTTTTTTTTTTGCATTTTTAACACATAAACACATATAAATGCGAACTTTGGCCAGTGTTTGTTACTACGTGGCTACTAAAAAAGACTGAACATACCCCATATTGAATACCCTGGGTTGTCTACTTTAAAAAAAATATATGTACATGTGAGGTGGGATGCAGAGATTTATGACACATAGTGTTACAATGTCACTATTGATAAATTTGAAAAATATATATTTTGAAACAGCAATGTCCTACTTGTACTTATAGCCATATAACTTCACCAAAATTCATCTGCAATATTTTCTTCAAAATTCATCAGCAATATCTTCCTAGTTAGGAAAAACAGCTAGAATAATCCCTAATTGTTACTGAAGGTGTAACCAGCCCGGAATGCAAGTTCTAATGTCTACTCTGTGCATATTCTTTGCACAGTGGGTCATTCATTGACTGAGACTACTAAGCTGACACTGTCAGTCAAGCATCGACTGTCAGGATTTGCATCTGGCATCTGCAGCTCTGCAGTGGTCGGATATGGATCATCCAGCTTCAGAAGAAGATTGGTGCTCAGTTGACACCAAGGTAATAGGGTAAACAGAAGAATGGTACCAGGGTACTTCAAGCATTATTAGCACTACTGAGGGTTGTAGCCCTTTGCTCTTAAGAGTAACCCTAACCATTACCCTAATTCTACACTAACCAAAATCCTAAGTATATTACTATCCTAACTGTAATCCAATCTCCAATTCTAAATTTAAGATTTTAAAAGTATTTGAGAACCTATCTCAGGACTCTAGTTCACACTTTGAGAAAGCAATTTGCAGATATAGGTTAGTTTAGACCTAAATTAAGGTCTCTTTCTTGAATTTATTGGTTTAACCATATAGCTGTTTACCTTTACTACTTTGCTCCAGGGACCATTCCTTTACAGAGGGAACATGAAGGTTCTCATTAACCTCATTAGGATGTCAGGCGTACTATGTCATCCTTAATGAGGTGGTCCTAAATGCCGCTGGGCAGAATAACACATTCTAGCTGCCCTCGTCGCTTACCTGACCTCTAGCATTCCCCCGCTGGAGATAGCGCTAGGGGGGAATGGCCTGACAACCCAGGCAGTCTCCCTGCGTTCATCAGGCTCTTCCGGGCATTGTGATTGCGATCTCAAGGTCAAGATAGCAGGCTTCAGTACTAACTTTGGCCAGGGTTTGTAACTAATTGGCTACTAAAAAGATTGCATGTACTTCATTTTAAATACCTTGGGTTATCTACTTTTGCAAATTTTAATAAAATAAAATTATGTTTCATATATAAATATTTTATGTGAAATGAAAGCTCTGTTTCTCCTAAACATAATTATATATAATAGGCGTGGGTAAATTATGGTTGAACAGACATAGAGTCAATATTCAGGATCTTACTTTGATTTTGTTTTGATCTGAGCTTTTACAATCCATCCATCCATCCTCCATCCTCAATGGGTTAAACCAATAAGTAAAAAAAAACAAAAAGGTGAGCAAAACTTGTTTGAGATGTTAGGTCTAACTCAAGAGTAAGCTACTGAGCTTTTTCCCATTCTCAATGTTCTCTTATTCTCTGTTTGCTTTGCTTCAATGCATTTATTTGCGTAAGGTCTCTGTAGGACCAAATTCCTACTAGGGGGTACTCCTGATTAACCTGTTGGCCGACATATATCTGAGTCTGAGCAGGACAGGTGAGGTTTGACAGACACCTAGCTGGGAGAAGAAATTAGTTCACACGGACAGCATGTCTGTATGCAAAATCAAGTGTTCTTGACCTTTCATTCAATGTATTCCAATGAGTGATACAAAACAAAACAATTTTGTTGGCAAGTTTATTATCTGTCTTTTCCAGCTCCATGACATAGAGGAGGATATTGCTGGACTCGCGGTGTGACACTTAACCCTTTATACGCTGTCTTACATGAAGATCATTAGTTTTAAACATCTTTAGTTTATGTTAATAACTTCAAATGTATACACTTTTTCACTGCACACCTTATATACTTATATATGTGTATGTTAGTGAGGGGTGTGAGGGGTGATTTTAAAAATGAATTGCAGTGTGTTGACTTTTTTTGAGGGGATAGCAAATTTATACTGTTAAACAGGCTGTACACTACTTTACATTGTAGCAGAGTGTCATTTCTTCAGTGTTGTCACATGAAAAGATATAATAAAATATTTACAAAGATGTTAGGGAAGTACTCACTTTTGTGAGATACTGTGTATATATATATATATTGAAAGAGGGGCCCCAGGACACACTAATCACCCCCTCCAGCACTGTCCTCTTGCAAGCCGCGGCTGTAAAGCGTTGGCACGGGTTGCAATGATCACGCTCTGCATGGCAATGCATTCTGGGTGCTCATGACAGAAAGAGAGAACTGAATGCCGGAGAGGGAAGATGGGGAGTACTGGGCCCCATTTTTGCTGTACAACCAGCTGAGCCAACAGACCACCAGAGATAATTGTTTTTGTTATTTGCATTTTTCCTTATAAATTATTGTATACCACACAACAGAATTCAAGATTACCGGTATATTGCTAATATCCATTAGTGGAGATTATGTCACTAGCATTAATTTGTGTTTGTAAAAATTGCAATTTAGTTGTGGCCCAGGCCATACAAGAAATATTAAAACAGATTCTTGGGGAAAAAATGGTTAATGCAAATATACATCTACAACAAATGCTCTTTCCTTCATATGATATTATTGATAGATTTATTCTCAGTCTCTCTCTTGTGCAAGAGATGAGTTTACTTTGTTAGAAAAAGAATGGTTATATTACGATGCAATCAAGGGTGACTAGTGTTTGATTTCTGAATGCTATTGAAGCACAAAACAAAATAAAAATAAAAAGTATTATTTATATGCAAACGCTTGAACATTGCATGCAAGGGATGTAATGTACCCTGACAAAAGATAGCAGGTGCATTTTCTAATGCAAATTAAAAAAGGATTACCAGCATAAGTACTCGTCTAGAACTCACATAATTCAATAGGCAATGGCTAAAAGTTTTATTTTCAGCACCATTGGACTAAATCCAGGAACGACAACAAACATCCATTTTGTCTGCCAAGATCTTAGTTGTACTCAGGTGATTATTTCTTGCTTTTTCTCAAACCCTCATCCTTCACACACACAAACATAAAAACAAAGAAATGGAAAAAAAAACACAATAAAATAAATTCCAATTGTAACAGGATATGTACAATCATGTAATTGTGCTCGAAGATTGGCAAGCGGCTGAGTGAGTTAACAATTTGTTTCAAATTTTCATCAAACTATGCTTACATTGAAATTCCCAATCTGTGAGGAAAGGGGCTTTAGAAATTAAAGCAAAACTGAAGGCGTATTATTTGAGTATGAATCAGCCTAAATATTTATTTCTTAACTTTTATCTTTAGGAGAACATCAAAATTGACAGCTCTGTTTTAACATATCAGGCATGTCATGAAGGATTCCAGTGATGAAGTAACCACTTGTCTTTAAAGGACCACTATAGGCACCCAGACCACTTCAGCTCATTGAAGTGGTCTGGGTGCCAGGCCCATCTAGGGTTAACCCTGCAGCTGTAAACATTGTTACATTAGGGTTAATCCATCCTCGTGTGGCTGTCTTATTGACAGCCGCTAGAGGCGCTTCCGTGCTTCTCACTGTGATGTTCACAGTGAGAAGACGCCAGCGTCCATAGGAAAGCATTAAGAAATAGATGCTCTTGCCGCGCATGCGCATTCAGCAGATGACGTCGGAATAGGGAGGAGAATTTAACCCCTTTCTGCCCCTTCAGCCCGGCGGGAGTGGGACCGTGAGGTTGGGGGGACCCAAAGACCATATAGAGCCAGGAAAACGAGTTTGTTTTCCCGGCACTATAGTGGTCCTTTAAAGAGTTAAAGCAAACTTTGTTGGACACTCATGGAATGTAACTTAAACCTAACAGTGGATTTCCAATTTACCTTTCGCAGATGTAGAAATAATGAAAAAAAAAAATACAGCTATAACTTTTGCTGTAGGCAGATCGATCTAGTGACACATACCTAAAGCCTGCACATTCATTAGCTGCATTGAGTCTTCATGTGAATAGACAATATTTCAAATTTTATTAGTGTAATGGATTTAGTTTTGAAAGCTTCATCTGAAGTTATTGTCAGGAATAATGCACAGTCTGTGAACTTCTCAATAAGTTATTGCCAATTCCAGCAACTGAAAAGGTTGTAACGAAGTTCAACTTGCCAAAACACGGACAAATCTGATGATTTAGAGGCAAATTCATTCTAGAAAGCAAAGGGATCTGTATATGACTTTCTTTCTGATATTTCTGTCTGCGAGTGTTTATATGCTGCACAATACTTGCTATTTTCAAAGTAAACATATTGTAATAATCATGTATTTGTTCATCAAACCATAGGTACATTTAGCTCTTTTAGTAAATTAAAATATTGTATAACTCTACTAACTGTGTTATTACATCCTGTTGGAGAACTATAAGAGAAGGACATATATAAAAAAAAAAATATTTAAAAAAAAATTAGATACCAAAATCTGTCACATGGGAGGTTATTTTTTTATATAAAAAAATATAGCAATTTTTGTGTATTCATAACTTGTTGTACTTTAAATGTTCTCATTAGGGTTTTCGATAAACCTCTCTCTGTTTAGTGATATGTTACAAAAGATAACAACCAGTTGCCAGTGTGCTATTTTCAAAGCATTATTCACCTCTCTGGTTTTGAAAATTAATTTAGTAGGTTCAAGATTAAAGGTCTCATATCCTTAAAATTATGCTTTGAAAATTATCGTTATTATCATTTAATTACATGCACCAACAAATTCCACAGCACTAGATACATTGCATAAAAGAACTTCCAAAACATAGTTGAGAGACAGAAATAAATTGATACGTTAGGTTCCGAGTGCCCCATCTGCAAGTTAGCAATCAAAGGAGGAATGGTAGAGGGGCAATCAGAGCTTTCCTTGTTTATGTACTATATACATCCCTAGGTAGAGAGATAGGCAGACAGACATAAATAGATACATAAGATGCAGATAGAGATGTGAAGTTAAAGGGACACTATAGACCACAAAACAACTACAGCTTATTGTATTGTATTGTTCTGATGTGTATAGTCAGTCCATGAAGGCTGTTTTTCTGTAAACTATGCCTTTTCAGAGAAAAAGCAGTGTTTAGGAACACCTCCAGTGGCCACTCCTCAGACGGCCACTAGTGGTGATTCCTGGGTCCGTACTTTGCCCCCCCACCCCACCTCATTGGCTCAGATAATCAGAATTGACGATCTCAGCTGGTCCAATGCTTTCCTATGGGAAGGTCTGCCAGTGCCGGCAGACTTGCATGGCATTGTAAATAAGGTGAGTTTTTAATATTTAAGGGGGGCAAGATCATTTGATAACTTTAATAAAGCTATTTGTTGGCAAGATCGCAAATTAAACAAGAATATGAGTGTTGAGGTTAGGGAAAGGGAGAAAGGGAGAGGCATCCTGATTGCTGCTTAGTCCAGTGTGCAGACATAACACAGAAGCCCCTGTGATATCCTCAGAGAATTACAAAGAATAAAGATATTTTATTGTTTTATATGTATTCACATATTTTAACTAATTAGGCTTAACTCATGTCTCCTTTTTAATTAATGTAGTTATTTGAGTCCTGGAGGTGGAGGCAGTCTATATCTGATAGAACCTGATTCCTTCCTTATTGGTATAAAGCTGCCATAAGCAGCCATTATTTATTACAACTGGTAGCATCTAAATTCATGGACATATTTCCAATCATGTCACTATTTGTTAATAGCTGACTGTCAATAACATCTTTTTGTTAAGATATAGACACACACAGATTACCTGCTTATTGGTAAAACACAGAGACAAGCACTGTGTAAGTTGTCACCATAGCAACTACACCTTGCCTGTAAAAAAAGGATCACTCTGACTATGCGTACATCATTATGTATAATTGGCCTCAGCAGGAAATAGCAACAGTGTGCACAAGGTATTAAACTGTGATTTTGTACTATGCCAGATACAGATTTGTGTTATGTTTGAGGTCCATTTATTTTAAAGGGAACTCTCAGCACCAAAACCAATTTAGTTTAATTAAGTACTTTTGGTGTACAGATCATGGCTCTAGAGTCTTACTGCCAAGACCAGATTAACAAAGGGGATGATTGAGCTGCAGCTCCAGGCCCAAGCCCATGGAATAGGCCCATTGATTTAAAAAAAAAAAAAAAATATATATATATATATATATATATATATATATATGTAGCGGAGTAGAGGTATAATCCGAAATATCTCCACTGGTAGATGTGGTTAACATACAAATCCAAAGTAGCATAGTAATTCCAATCCCATTTCCCAACAATTGGACGACACACAGTTTGGGAGTCAACTGAGCTTTTATTGAACCACAGCTGGTTTTATACACATCCCCATGCAAGGGGTTTCCTTAATTACATTCCAGGGGCTTTCCCCTAGTGGACTTTGTGGAAAACTGAATGTATAACAACATTTCCCATAATCCTTTTCTGTACTGGGGAGAGAATTGCGTAAGAGTACACCTTTAATTACATTATCTCTTCGTACACTAAAACATACAATATTAGTTAAAATAGCATAATTCGCATAATATGTATCTGACCTCCACGAAAGACCCTTCACTGAATAGCTGGGATCTGAGCGCACAATCTGTCAAATTACCGCTCAGATAAGTTCATTAGAATAGAAAAGCCATTTGAGTGAAGTTATGGACCGGCCAGCCACGAGGCAAGAGCCCCAAAACAGTTCCAGGCAATTGCAGTCTTCTTTCAGGAGTTCTTATGGCTTAACAGATGAACATACACATTGATATAATGAATGGTCGTGTGTAGGAAGGTCGGTGGTTTAATTTAGCCGAACGCAGCTCCATTTTGACGACTGGGACTATCTGTACGAACGGTATGGAAGTCCAGCAGTGTTCGCGAGGTCGAGTGGCCGATTTTAGTTCCATGCACTCAATGACCAAACATCGCTGAGCGCTCGTGCACAAAGATGGCCGCCGCCACGTGTTCATTCATACGAGCGACGACCATCCATTAAACCATTAGGGGTTTGCGGTTTCCCTATGTTGCCAGTTTTTAATTGGAGACACACGACTCCCTTGTGTGGTCCTCCATTCGACAATTTATTTGTTTTCATGAACAGTATATCCCTATTCTTTTCGTGAGTTTAAATTAACGAATGCACATAGTCTTTGCACAGTAAATAGATGAATGAACCCAGTTCTTGTAACATGAAGTGGCTAGTTTTGCCATAATATTTTTTTTTTTTACACACTACTCTTAGGGTTGCCAGGTATTTCTCAGATATTTCTTAGGGTTGCCAGGTATTTCCCATAAGTATTTCTCAGGTATTTGAGGCTGCCTAGCCGGTGCCGGTATTGCATTAATATCAACAATACAAATATCAGTATAAACAGAGATTATTCTGCAATACCAGCGCTGGCCAGTAGAGGTCACTGTGTGTGTTGAGAGAGGCAGGGATTAGAAGTTACAGCATCCCCCTCCCTGCCTCTCTCTACTCACTGATCCGCGGGGGAGCAGTTCTGCACAGAGAATCCAGACAGCAGCTCTGAGCCTGCAGAGACAGCCAAAAGCTCGGGTAAGTGAAGGATGGGGGGGAAAGGCTGCAGGGAGACATGGGGACACTGAGACACTAGGGGACACTGAGAGACATGGGGACACAGAGACAATAGGGGGCACTGAGACAATAGGGGTCACTGGGAGACATAGGGACACTTGTGAACACTGAGACACTAGGGGGCACTGGGAGACCTGGGGACACAGACACTAGGGGAAACTGTGAGAGATGGGGACGGTGAGAGACTTGGGGACATTGAGAGACATAGGGACACTTGGTGACACAAGGGGGCATGTGGATACCTGGGGACACTGAGACACTAGGGGAAATTGTGAGACATGGGGACAGTGAGAGACTTGGGGACACTGAGAGATTGGGACACCGGGAGACAAGTGTCTGTGTCCTTAGTCTCACAGAGTCCCCTAGTCTCCCAGAGTCCCCTGAGTCCCTTAGTCTCTCAGGGTCCCCATGTCTCTCCCAATGTCCCCTAGTGTCTCAGTGCCCCCATGTCTCACAGTGTCCCAATATCTCTAAGTGTCCTCTAGTGTCCTTGTAACATGGGGACACTGGGAGACACGGGGACACAGACTCTAAGGGACATGGGGATATAAACACTAGGGGACACTGGGTGACATGGGGATACTTAGACACTAGGGGAAACTGAGACACATGGGGACACAGGGAGATATGGGGACACTGGGCGACTTTGAGACCTGGGAGACATGGGGCACTCCCATTTATGGGTATGTACGCCCCTTTCGGCAGTTCTGGTTATGTGATTTGTGTCAATGGCCCACCATTTTACCACATCCATAGACTTCCTGCTTTGCTGGACACTGCTGTTAGTGGGTACGGATTTACTTGAAAGATGGAAGCATGAGATTAAAATAGGGTATGTGTTTTCTCTTAGCTGCATCCAATGAGTTTCCCTCCAGCACCATTTCCATCAGGTACATGACGCTTGGGAGGTAGGACTGTTTTTGTAATTAGGCCCATCATAATTTTATTACATGACAGGAGGCTTCGTATTTTGCATATCTCTCTTTACTAAAACTCCATAGCAGTAAAGAAAGTGATAACAAGAACCAATCAAAAAACAGTAGGAGGTATAGTATTCCCAGTGAACAGGCTCCTCCCCCTCTTTCTTTACTGCTCCATCAGCAGACAGGTCAGAATATTGAGCTCCTCATATTTATTCATTATTGATTTTATTTGACTTTGTTAACCTTGTTATTTTCTGTTTTCACTCTTATTTCTTATTGCCTCACTTTGCTTATATCTTATTGCCTCATTTTCTAATTTTTCCAAATTTGCTTGGGGCTCCTTTATTTACCTTTGCCCTTCTTACTCTGGGCACCCGGATATCCCTCCCGGTTTTCCGTTTTATTCCGGACATTTTCGCCGTTTTTCAGTCCCCTTTCTCTAAGGAAACCTTGGCTACACAGCCCTCGCCACTCCCGGCCGCCTAACCGCGCGTTTTAACGCTCCGGCCGGCGGCCGGATCTACTTTCCCACACTTTCAGTGTGACGGCGGCCATCTTGGATCTCGCGAATCGCGAGACCCGCGGCCGCCATTTTGGAGCCTCACACACACTCGGTTGCTGAGATCTGCAGCTACTCGGATCCTCCAAGGTAAGCATATATATTTATATCCTTTTCTGCTCAGGTTTATGTTAATCCGCCTGTTGTCACATCCAGTTGCTCATACATATCCCATTACTATTTCAGATTGCTATCAACTCACATTGCTCTCATCCAGGCAGGGGTCCCCACAGACAGTCTCTGTTACTCCTGTGGTATATGTGCACTATAGGGCTCAATACCCTGTGCTCCTTGGGGTGAAACCTCATAAAGGTGAATGCCTATCAGAGCTCTACTGTTGTAACCTCTGTATACTGGGTGCTGCCCAGGCTGCCTATCAGAGCTCTACTGTTGTAATCTCTGTATACTGGGTGCTGCCCAGACTGCCTATCAGAGCTCTGCTCTTGCAACCTCTGTATACTGGGTGCTGCCCAGACTAAAAACCCAATACTACCCTGCTGGGGTTATATCTGGTACTGCTGGTACCATAACTACCGTAGGATACTCTCCTAACGTTGACCCCTGCCTTACTGCCCTTTTAACAGTGCCAAGTCCTTTCCTAACATTATGGAAGACTCACAAACTACCCCAGTGGATTTTCAATCCATGGTTAATGCAGCAGTGGCCGCTTCTATGGAAAAGGCCCTATCACACGTGATGGCCGCTCAATCAGAACGCTCCAAACCACGCCACACACGCCAAGACACTGAGTCTGAAGACTCTGAAACCCAGTCTAAAGACGACACCCGGGGTAGTAAACGCCATTGGAAAGGGGAAAAAGACCCCAAATTGAACAAAGGCAAAAGACCCACCAAGCGGAGCAAAACGACAACATCTGTCGCCCCTGCTCCTACCCAAGTTCTATCCTCAGAGGAGGAAGAAGATATCGATGGCACTATGGCCATCTTGGATGAATGGCAGGCTAACGCGTCCCATTCTGACGACGACGCCTGGGACTCAAGATCTAAACCCTTTCATGCAGGGGATTCAGACTCTCTCGCTGCAGAATGGCAATGGACAGGGGACAACACCCTGCCTCAGGATGAAGCTATCCTGGACCCCATGGGCCAGACACTCTTCGATCCACGTAACATCAGACACCCCCGCTCGACAGACTGGACACCACCAGAACACCTGGCTAAGTTTATGCACTTATGGATGCGTAAACCCATGGACAAGGTAGTTCGTAACCGACTGAGATCGGAATGCCCCCGCCCTTCCCTACCAGATCAAGTAGCCATGACACCTGAATTTGACCAAGTAATCACTACTTTCATGAGTAGAGGCGGTCACAACCCCCGCCGCGGGGTGGAGAGGGGATTCAAAGGAGTCCAAGACAAACTCTTAGATACCTCCGGACCCCTATCACGCATCATGTACCTAGCAGACGATGCTTTCCAACGGGCAGACCAATTCGATGCCGACATGGTCAGGGAATGGGCTCATGATATCCGCGAATGGGCTCAACGCGGTTTTTGTTTCCTCGGAAACGCAAATGTGGCCCTCTCATCTGAGAGGCGTAAGGCAGCACTTCTCCGAATAGACGGGAAGTTGGTGGATTTGGGCACCAAGGAACTCGGACCTCTGGCACAGGGCAAGTTATTTGGAGACCCTTTCCTAAAGGAATTGAATCGCCACGTCAACGTCTTCACCTCGTTGAGTAAAGCCCAGACCTCAATGAGGAGGGTTTTCAGACAATACCCCACTAGGGGTGTTTTTGGACGGGCTGGCCGCCACAGGGGCCGTGCTGCCAGCCGTTTCTGGCCATCAGGCCCCCGATCCTCAAGACCGCAACCCTTCTACCCAGAAACGGGATACCGCCAGCCTTTCACCTTCTCAAGAGGCTCAGACAGAGGACGCAGTACCCGAGGACGTGGCAGATCCCGATTCACTCCAGGTAAGCTATCATCTACCTATGACCACTTTGCATGCAGGTCGTCTCTCTCTTTTCTTTCAGAACTGGACGACCATTTCGTCAGACGCTTGGATACTCCAGACGGTACAGGGATACATCATAGATTTCGTCAGTACACCTTACCAAGAGTCCCCACCACGACCGATCAACTGTTCGACAGAGGATTCAAAGCTCATCCAAGCCGAACTTCAGGAACTCTACAACAAAGGGGCGATAGAACCCGCCACAGACACCGGAGGATTCTTCAGCAACATTTTCTTAGTGAAAAAGAAGACAGGAGACCTCAGACCGGTCATAAACCTACGTACACTCAACGCTCACGTGGTCTACCGCCACTTCAAAATGGAGGGAATCCACCTTTTACGGGACCTCCTACAAGACGGCGACTGGTTCACAAGATTGGACCTCAAGGATGCCTACCTGTCAGTACCGGTACATATCGACAGCAGATACTTCCTCCGCTTCCTGTGGAACGACCAACCATGGCAATTCACTTGCCTCCCTTTCGGCCTCAGTTCGGCCCCATGGTGTTTCACCAAACTGTTGAAGCCGGTAGTTACTCATCTGCGCGCAAGAGGAATTCGCTGCATTATATACCTGGACGACCTCCTAATCTTCTGCTCCGTCAAGTCAAGACTCAGACTACACACACGTTTTGCCATGGAACTCCTAGAATCCCTAGGGTTTACGATAAACCATCAGAAATCCGCTACAACTCCGTCCCAAACCATACAGTTCCTGGGTTTCGAAATCGACTCGGTCTCCAGCACGCTCCGACTACCGACAACCAAGATCGCAGCGATTCGGAAGGAAATCCGCAAGACGATCCGATGCCAATCAGTTCCCCTACGCAACCTAGCTCGAATCGTAGGCCTTCTCTCGGCATCCATCCAGGCCATCTTCCCGGGCCCGCTCCACTACAGGGCGATGCAACGCCTCAAAGCATCCTTCCTCCGCCGGAACCCCACTTACGATCAACCCGTACCAGTGACGGCAGAAGTCCGGGAGGAACTTCAATGGTGGCTGGACAGCATGCAGGCCTGGAACGGCCGAGCTATCTTCGGCGAAACCCCAGATTTCGTACTGGAGTCGGACGCCAGCCTTTGGGGTTGGGGCGCCACGAGCGAGGATGTATCGACAGGGGGAACCTGGACTCCACAGGAACTCAACCTACACATCAACTGCCTCGAACTACTGGCAGGCTCCTTCGCCATACGCAGTCTGGCAAAGGACAAATCGAATTGTTGCATTCTCCTCAGGATGGACAACATCTCAGCCGTCCGCTACATCAACCGCTTAGGCGGAGCCCGCTCACGACTCCTATCCGAACTCACGAAAGAGGTGTTCGACTTCTGTCTCCCACGCAACATTTCCCTCAAGGCGGAATACCTCCCAGGGGAGACGAATTTAACAGCCGACTGGTTCTCTCGACATTGGAGAGACGGCAGCGATTGGATGCTGGATCCAGAGATATTCAATGCCCTCTCGAGAAGGAGAGGACCCTTCCATCTAGACCTCTTTGCATCCCGCAACAACAGACAAACGCCAGACTTCTTCAGCTGGCTCCCGGACCCAGAATGCAGAGCAGTGGACGCTTTCCTCCAGACCTGGCCCCCCTTCGGCGCCTACGCATTTCCCCCATTCGCCATGATAGCGAGGACTCTCCACTATCTGAAGACACACCAGATCTCTCTGCTCCTGATTACCCCCCTATGGCAGAGTCAACCGTGGTTCCCGGACCTGCTAGCGCTATCCTACGCAGATCCGCTCTTACTACCATCCCATCCGACTCTCCTCAGGGATCCGAAGGGGAACCCCCACCCGCTGATAATGGAAGAGAGACTCTCCCTGGTGGCTTGGACTCTTTCCGGGGCACCTGGCGAGTCAGCGAACTATCGCAGACTGCTAGGGACCTCTTATGGGAGTCGTGGGCACCGGGGACGAGACTATGCTACATCTCTGCTTGGACCTCCTGGTCCTCTTGGTGCTTGGAACGGGATCTCAATCCACTTACGGCACCTATTCCCACCGTCCTGAACTTCCTGACGTCACTTTTTACAACAGGAAAATCTTATAGGACCATTAACGTAGTCCGATCAGCGATCTCAGCGGCCCATATCCCCATCCAAGGAATTCCAGTGGGCAAGGATCCTATGGTATGTAGACTACTGAGGGCCATGCGACTCAAACGCCCTCCGGCCCCCAAATACAATCAACTATGGGATGTGGACCTCGTCCTCAACTTCTTAAGAGAATGGCCGCCTAACGACAGACTCTCACTCCGCCAACTTTCAGCCAAAATGACGGTGTTGCTCTGCCTAGTTTCCTTTCGTCGGGTATCCGACGTTAGAGCCTTCGAAGCCAATGCCTTCTCAATGGATCCTGAAGGGGTGACATTCCATGTCTCCCGACGCACCAAATCTAACTCTACCACTATTTTTTACCCCTTTTTCCTCACGGAACCCCAATTGTGCGTGGTCGCAACCTTACGCAGCTACATGACGGCTACCGCCTCTCTCCGCCCGACTCCCTCCGGTCAACTTCTGATCTCCTATGTCAAACCTCACAATCCAGTTTCCTCTACCACTCTCGCTAGATGGGTACGCTGGATCTTGTCACTAGCAGGCGTAGACGCCTCTTTCGGGGCACACTCGGTGAGAGGCGCGGCTGCTTCTTCGGCCTTTTCAGCCGGAGCTTCACTATCAGATGTCCTACGCTCAGCTGACTGGTCCCGCGAATCCACTTTCCGGACCTTCTACTTTAGACCGAACTCCTGCGCGGCTTTTTCCTTATTACATCAGCGTTAAAAATGCAAAATACGAAGCCTCCTGTCATGTAATAAAATTGAAGATTATGCTAGCTTTAGTGTACTAATAATCTTAATTTTAATAAAGACAGGAGGCGAGTATTTTCCCACCCATACCCACCCTTTCGGTCTTCAAAATTTTCTATACTGTCCTTCTCCTATTCTCCTATCTTCTACTAGGATCTAGTCTCTGCTCTCCCTGCATATTCGACTGTTCTACGCATTCTGTAAATATCTTAAGTCATGATTGTTGTGCCCTATGTTTCTTTAGAAGGAAATGTATGTATTACCGATATATTACTATTTAATTATATAATCTTACATAAAAATACTGTACGAAAGTCTCCCATGCTTTCAAAGTCTCTCGACTAGTACCTAACCTATTCCACACTCTCGTTTCAGCGTAACTCAACGTGGACCTCCAACTATCGCTACGTGGATTATCCCAAGTTTATCCTAACTGGTTTGGATTGATTCCCCAAGTTTCCCTTACACTCCACATGGATGGTCCTAAGACTCTCGGATTTATTCTTCTGTTACAGACCCAAGACTGGCTTTCGAATCAACATTATTTGAACTTTGCCGTCTGCGATGTCGCTAGTTGAAAGAGGGGGAGGAGCCTGTTCACTGGGAATACTATACCTCCTACTGTTTTTTGATTGGTTCTTGTTATCACTTTCTTTACTGCTATGGAGTTTTAGTAAAGAGAGATATGCAAAATACTCGCCTCCTGTCTTTATTAAAATTAAGATTATTAGTACACTAAAGCTAGCATAATCTTCAATTGTCAGCACCAGGCCCACTGGGCTTTTAATCTGGCCCTGCTTACTGCTCATTGCAGCAAACTGCAATTCACTGTGTGTTCTAACACCTTTCTATCATGCCCAGCCTGTTCTTCAGAAATTTGAGCTACAGTAGCTCTTCTGTGTGATTGGACCAGACAGACTAGTCTTTGTTTTCCACATGCATCAATGAGCCTTGGGCCCCTATGACCCTGAAGCTGGTTCATCAATTTTGGTAAGTACTAAGCACTGCATATTGGGAACACCCACAAGACTTGCCATTTTGGAGATGCTCTGATCCAATCCTCTTGCCATCAGATATTTTCACTTGTCTATTTCTGCTTCCAACACATGAAATTCAAGAACTGACTAATCACTTGTTGCTTAATATATCCCGCCTCTTCACAGATGCATTTGTAACAATATAATCAATGTTATTTAGTACCACTGTCAGTGGTTTTAAAGGAACACATTAGTGTTAGAAATACCTAACACTAAAGTGTACCTCGGCACAATGCCCACCATGGGCTGCAAGATGGTTTAAAACCCCTTTCTTTTACTTAACTGATTGCAGCACCCATGTACCTTGGTGCTGAAACGCGCTCCTCTTCCACCAACATCTGCCGAGCCCGCATTAGGCCTTCTCTATAAGAAAACATTGCCTCAATGTTTTCCTACTGGGTTTTAGAAATCCAGTGTCGTTTCATTGAGTCAAACTCTGTGAAACTGTGGGTAGACAGCCACTAGAGACATTCTTTTTTTTTTTTTTTTTTTTAATTTTAAAACTTTTATTGTTTAATTTCGCACTTTACAACGTGTGAACAGAATGAGTCAAAACATCTCATACCAGGTGAAGCATTACAATATGCTGGAGTGTAGTGACATTTTCATACAGCTGAGTGGTTATAGAATGACCAACATCTAAAATACAACATTGACAGCATTGATAACAATAAGCATGAATTCAGTGAGGTGTAAATAGCGTTGCACAAGGAGTTGGCTTCTGCCAGGGAGGTTAATCATCGAACTATCACAATGAAACCAATGTGGGCTATGCATCGTGGAGTGGAGATAGTACAGAATCTTTGATGTATTTATCCCAAGGTGCCCAGGTGTAAGTAAACACATCGTACGTGCCCACTAGGGAGTGTGAGAGTTCAACCATCTGCCTGATGGAGTCTACCTTGGTAATCCATTCCCTGATGGGTGGGGGTTTGGTTTGCTTCCATTTGAGAAGAATTAGACCATTCGCTGCTGTAAGCAGGTGATTGAGCAGATGGCGTGTTGATTTTGGTAGAGGGTTGGGATATAACATGAATAGGAGGACCTCGGGAGATTGTGGAACTGCATAACTTGTTATAAGTGTTATTATGGTGGTTATTTTGTTCCAGTATGTTTGAATTATGGTGCAAAACCACCAGATATGGCCCGGAGTCCCTATGTCAGTTTTGCATCTCCAACAGAGGTTGGATGAATTCGGAAAGAAATTGCGTATTCTGGTTGGGGTAAAATGCCACCTAGAAATGCGCTTATAGTTGCTCTCTTGGGCGATAGTATTACTAGAGGACTTAAAGGTGTTTCTAAATATTGTTTCCCATTCGTCTGATGTTAATGTGATCTTTAAGTCTTTTTCCCAGGACTTTGTGAATTCTGGGAGGTGGGCATGGAGGTCCATCTGTAGGATTTTATAGAACACGGTGGTGTTTCTTTTTCATTGTCCCCAAGAGGGATCTGTGTTCAAATGTAAATGGTCTATTACCTTGTGAGAGGGTTGGGTGCACTTGTATGAAATGCGAGAGTTGTGCGTAATTGTAGCATTGCATTGGTGTGTGCATGGGTGTGTGGATTAAATTCGAGATTGGGACTATTCCCTGACTATTGATTACCTCTTTCAGGCGTAGTTGCTCTTGTTGGTTCCCAGAGTCTCGGTATGCATTTTGTGAAAGGCCCGGTCTGAAGTATGGGTTTCTTGTTATTGGGTATAATGGGGATGGGTGGGGGGCAATATGTTCGATTTTCTTGATAGTGTTCCAATATCTTAGTGTAGGAATTACTGTTGGGTGGTCGGTATGGTTCTGTCGGATCAATTCCAGGCCTGATTCATGCCAAGGTATTGTGCTGATGTGAACTTGTAGGCTTGTCGCTTCTATTTGTACCCACTGTTTCTGGTTATATGCATTAGTCCAATCATAAATTCTGGAAAGGACTACTGCCCTGTGGTATGTCTCTATGTCTGGTGCCCCCAGGCCGCCATGGGATTTGTGTCTCGTCAATTGTGTGTATTGGGTTCTTGGGTGTTTTCCAGCCCATAAGAAATTGGAGAGGTTGTGTTTTACCATCTTAAAGAAAGAGGATGGTATTTTTATGGGCAGTGTTTGTAGTACGTAAAGGAATTTCGGCAGGATGGCCATTTTTAGTATGTGTACTCTGCAGAGCCAGCCGAAATGGGGTTTGTTCCAATTTTTTAAGTCCCTGTCTATGTTGGCCATTAGTGGGGGGAAGTTGAGTTCATATGTTTTGTTCAGCGAGTTCGTTAGTTGTATTCCCAGGTACCTTACTGAGGTCTGTGGCCAGTGGAAGGGGTATGTCTGTTTAAGTCTGGACCCTAGCTCTTCTGGAATGTTTAAGGGCAGGATCTCACTTTTGCTACTATTCATTTTGTAGTTGGACACCAAGCTATATTGGTCAATCTCATGTAGTAGGTGAGGTAGTGAGGTCAGAGAGAATCGGCGTATTCCCTGGCAGGAAAGGCCTCAGGAGCGCCGGAGGAAGGAGCTCTGCAGCTGTTGTGCTGCTTTAAATAAACGTCTAAAATTATTTAATCGAGGGTATCATTCAAAATATGATCCCAAATGAAAATAAATAAATAAATACACAAATAAAACTTAGAATACCATCACCATACTATACATATTGGGGTGGGTCTGGAAATAGAGAGTGGCCCGTAGTGTAGTTGGCGCTGGCAGGGGACGCAGCGACTGCTTACACAGTGTTGTGCATGAAGGACTGATAATCCTGAAAGTCACAACCAACCAGTAGCTGTCTAAAGTCCCTTTACATCAGCGTGTAGAAAACTCCCCGCTAGAGAGACAGATACAAATCAGGCTACCACCTATACGAAAATAGGGTATCTCTATGTGAACAGGGAGACACCTGGTTACAACTTATTTCACGTAAGACCCAGAGCGTCAGCCCAATGTGGATTAAGGACTAGCCGGGTCAAATAACTGCAAAAGTTGTCTTAATAATCATAAAGGTTGTAGTCGACCTGATTCATATTAGCCCAATTTCGAGCTCTGTGGATTCTGTACTCTCTAGTTGATTCAAATCAGGTTGCAGCCTATAGGGAACACAGTATCTTTCTGTGAACCGGGAGACACAAAGTTGCAACTTGCTGTATAAAATACCTAACGTATCAGCCCAATGTAAATTCAGGGCTAGCAGGATCAAATAGCTGCAAACGTTGCCTGTTTTCCCATAAAGGACTGTAGTGGACCTGCTAGGGAAGAAAAACGATTTCTATATTCATATCTGCCTAGGCTCTGTGCAAATAACCTCAGCTTGGTGCATGTTAGTTGTCCAGAAAGTGAACCAGGATGCTGCTGCTGAGGAAGAAAAAAGATTTCTACACTGTACACTACAACAACATAGCTCTAACGTGGGTTAGGCATAGCTAACACCCTCAGCCCTCCCTCAGTGGTCACATCAACCGTGCTGGTGAAACATTTAAAAGAAGGAAAACAAAAAACGACCTAACGTCCGTTTCGGCGCTGTTAGAGCGCCTTTTTCAAAGGTGAACCGGCTTTGTGCCTTACAGGGTTTAAATACCCGGACCGATAGCGCTTGTAGCCAATCACGGCGCTGGGCGTGTCTTGCCCTTTCGCGCCCGATTTCTGAACGCTGTGGAGCCTGTCAGTTATGCTTACGTCCGCCCACGTGGGTGTAAGACGGGCGGAGCCTCGGGAGGGTGTCAGTAATTGACTGACAGTAAAAAACTCCTCCCCCATGTGCAAGCATAACGACGGCTAATACTTCGCGTTGTTGCCTACCTCTGTTACATTGAAGGCTGTCCTATATATATCCCAAACAACGGCATATGGACATATCGAAACCCCCTCATGTCATTATTGTTATTATTTCAATAGATGAAAGTCAATATGGCTGAAAACACATATTACCAATATTACACAGAGCCTATGGACCTCAAAAGGAGAAGAAATATTATTTTTTGGCTCCCATTGAACATCATAGATATGTAAAGAAGGGAGCATAATAATAATTATTATTATTACAGTGACACTGGTTGTGATTGTTGGGGGGGGTGGGCACAGTATAGATGGAGAGCCCTTACTTTATATATTAATAGGGAGAGATCCTATTTAGGGATGGGGGCTACAGCACATATATTAGAATCCCACCATTTGGTCAAAACGCTAAAGTGAAGGGAGAACATAGAGGACAGCAATATAAGTGGACGGGCACTATCTGGTTACTAGCTATGTGGTCAAAAAGTAGGCACCCGGTAAATCACGCTTCATGTATACATAGAGTAATATCTGTTAGCATGGAGACATTAGTTAAAGACTGGACAACACAAATCTATATACATATATACACAGTGAGGCTCATCATGATTCGATAAATGGTGTGAAGGTAAAACCTTTGTTTAGACCCTTAGGGGCTAGTGTATCGAATTTGTATATCCAATAACACTCCCTTCTTTTAAGGGTTTGGTCTAGGTCTCCACCTCTTTTACCCAGTTGGATTTTCTCTATACCCGCAAATCTGATACATCTGGGGGTGTCCATATGGTTGGATCTGACGTGTCTGGCAACTGACGTGTCTCTGTTAGAAGTTATGGAGTGGACGTGTTCCATAATACGTCGCTTAAATGGGCGTATGGTTTTGCCCACATATTTCATACCACATTTGCAGGTGAGTAGGTAAATCATTCCTTGAGTATTACAGTTAAAAAACTGTTTTATAGGAATTTCCACAGAGTTATTATGGTTAGTGAGAGTTTTCGACCCTTTAGCTATAAATGTACACGCAACACATTTCCCACATTGGTACGTGCCGTGTACAGTCATCCAGGTCTTGCTTGTTTTGTTGGATGTGGAAAGGTAGCTGGGTACGAGCATTTCTTTCATATTTTTACCCCTCCTCGCTGTGATGAACACTTTATTGGAGATTGTGTCCTTTAAATGTGGATCTTGTGTTAATAACGGCCAAAAACGGCCCAACACCTTCTTTACCTCGTCCCACCCGGCATCATAGTTTGCTATACATCTAATCAGTTTCTTTGCGTCCTGTTTGGGCTCATCCTTGAGCAGATCATCACGGGTACTTTTAAGCGCTCTCTGATAGGCAAGTTTTAAACAGCGATTTGGATAGCCCCTCTGTTTAAATCTGAGTTTCAGTTCCATTGCTTTTAACTTGAAATCCTCAATAGTGGAGCAGTTCCTCCTAAGCCGGAGATATTGACCCACCGGGATCCCTCTTTTGAGTGGGGTGGGGTGGTAACTCTCCCACCGTAGCATATTGTTGGTGGAAGTTGGCTTGCGGTATAGGGTAGTTGCGATCTCCAAGTCTTTAGTTATCCTGAGTGTGCAGTCTAGAAAATTTAATGACTGGTCTCCAAACTCCATAGTGAATCTGAGGTTCAGATTATTTCTATTGAGTGTTTCTACAAAGGTCTCAAAATGTGATTGAGTGCCTGTCCAAATAATGAGAATGTCGTCTATGTATCTTTTCCACAAAAAGATACAGTCAGTGAAAGCCGTATTGTGCTCCGTGAAGACCTTTTCGCATTCCCACCAACCCAGGTGCAGGTTGGCGTATGATGGGGCACAAGATGTCCCCATCGCCGTCCCCTGCACCTGGTGGTAATATTTATTCTGGAAAATGAAAAAATTATGCGTGAGAATGAATCTCAGTAGGTCTAGTACAAAAGTGGTATGTGTATTATGTTCAACGCCTCTCTTTTTGAGAAAATAACCAATGTGGTCTAGACCGCTCGCATGTGGGATGGAGGAGTATAGACTTTCCACATCTAGGCTACATAAAGCTGCACCCTTGGGTACTGTAACAAGTGTAAGGCATTTTAATGTGTCCTTAGTGTCTTTTAGATATGAAGGCAAAGTTTCTACGAAAGACCGAAGAATTTCGGAGCCTCGGGAGGGTGTCTGCTAGTGAAACTATTTGTCCCTGAGACAATAGGTCTTGCTGTCAGGGTGGTTGTTGCTTGTGAATTTTTGGAAGGCAGTAAAATGTGGAAATCGTCGGATTTTTGATGTAGATGCCTCCGTATTCATTCTTTGACAGTATACCATTGTCAAAGGCTTGATCCAACAGGGTTTTATAGTCCATCTGATATCTTACAGATGGATCAGAGGGTAGTAGCTTGTATGTCTTCTCGTCAAACAGGATAGTTTCGACCAGTTGTATATAGTGCTTCCTAGTCAGGAGGAAAATGTTGCCTCCCTTATCTGCAGGTTTGATTATTATTTGGTCATTATCCTTGAGTTCACACAGAGCTTTCCATTCATTACCAGAGAGATTGCTTCTTGGTTGTACTTTCAACATATCTGTATTGATCTTTTTGATCATAGTTGTAGTGGATTCAATGAAGGTATCGATGTTCTTAAACTCTCTAAGGTTGGGAGTGAACTTACTCCGCTGACATAAATCAGTATATGGTGCAGTAGGGGTATTATCGTTGTCTTCTAGCAGGGACACCAATTCCTGTAGGCATTGGTATTCCCTGGGATTAAACCCCAGTTCTTTTGCTTTCTTATCGTCCTTGAGTTTGAAAAACTTATGTAGGGCTAACCTCCTCCCAAACAAGTTAATATCTTTGATCCATTCAAAGTGATTGAATGGGGGGTTGGAACAAAGGACAGTCCCCTCATCAATACCTTAACCTGTATGGGAGTCAAGATAATCTCGGTTAAGTTGACTACCCTCATGTCATTCTCTAGTACCGTTTGCGTGCCCTTCCTCTGTACCGGGTCTGTCTCTGGGTTTGCATTTCCCCCTCTCGGGGGGTTTGCCCTAAAAAAGCCACCCCTTTCTTAAGGATGCCTTTTTGGGACTGCGGATTTGTGTTACCTGTCGGATTAGTCACCTGTTCATTGTCGGTGTCGGACGTCTCATAGTCTGATGTCATATATTGATCAGAGTCTGCCCTTGTTGTCTTCCTAAAGCGTCTATACACCCTTCCTTTTTTATAGTCATCATTGTCCCTAATAAACTTGCCATGTTTTCGGCTTTTCACATTATTTTGGTATTTTTTCAGATTTTGTTGTAATCTCTGTTCCTGCACAGTGAAGGAAGGGTCATCTTTACACCCTTGTGTCCCCTCCACTGCCAGGTTTACTTTCTCATTAACTGTTTTTAATCTGTCAGTTTCAAATCTTAACAGTATATCCATAAATTTATTAGAGCAGTTGTTTGCTGCCTCTTCCCATTCCTTCAAGAGGGTTGGGTCATCTAACTCTATGTTGGGGGTGGTCTGGACCCTTAAACCTCTTGGGATCATTGACTTGCTTAGATATTTTTGTAATTAGGTCACCTCCCATCCCAGTCTAATTTGCTGTTTGCAAAGGTTTGATAAGGTTCTAAACTTAGCATTGATGTTGTCTTGTTCAGGTAAATAGGTTACGTCTTGGTCCGAGAACACAGAGTCAATATCCGTGCACCACTGATTGGATTCTTTCAACTGGGAAAGAAAATTGGTCATGATGAGTCTTTGCTGTGATAATAAAGTAAATGTGATCGCACACTCTAAAGGTACTAAAACCTCTAAAAGAAGATAAACAAAAAACGGAAGGCACCGAAGTGCTTGGTTCCCAACAAGGGGAATTAGAGTGTGGCTGTAGAACTCCGTAGGGGGTAACCCTTGTATGAGTACAAAAAACAGAGAGAATCGGCGTATTCCCTGGCAGGAAAGGCCTCAGGAGCGCCGGAGGAAGGAGCTCTGCAGCTGTTGTGCTGCTTTAAATAAACGTCTAAAATTATTTAATCGCGGGTATCATTCAAAATATGATCCCAAATGAAAATAAATAAATAAATACACAAATAAAACTTAGAATACCATCACCATACTATACATATTGGGGTGGGTCTGGAAATAGAGAGTGGCCCGTAGGCAACCCGTAGTGTAGTTGGCGCTGGCAGGGGACGCAGTGACTGCTTACACAGTGTTGTGCATGAAGGACTGATAATCCTGAAAGTCACAACCAACCAGTAGCTGTCTAAAGTCCCTTTACATCAGCGTGTAGAAAACTCCCCGCTAGAGAGACAGATACAAATCAGGCTACCACCTATACGAAAATAGGGTATCTCTATGTGAACAGGGAGACACCTGGTTACAACTTATTTCACGTGAGACCCAGAGCGTCAGCCCAATGTGGATTAAGGACTAGCCGGGTCAAATAACTGCAAAAGTTGTCTTAATAATCATAAAGGTTGTAGTCGACCTGATTCATATTAGCCCAATTTCGAGCTCTGTGGATTCTGTACTCTCTAGTTGATTCAAATCAGGTTGCAGCCTATAGGGAACACAGTATCTTTCTGTGAACCGGGAGACACAAAGTTGCAACTTGCTGTATAAAATACCTAACGTATCAGCCCAATGTAAATTCAGGGCTAGCAGGATCAAATAGCTGCAAACGTTGCCTGTTTTCCCATAAAGGACTGTAGTGGACCTGTTAGGGAAGAAAAAAGATTTCTATATTCATATCTGCCTAGGCTCTGTGCAAATAACCTCAGCTTGGTGCATGTTAGTTGTCCAGAAAGTGAACCAGGATGCTGCTGCTGAGGAAGAAAAAAGATTTCTACACTGTACACTACAACAACATAGCTCTAACGTGGGTTAGGCATAGCTAACACCCTCAGCCCTTCCTCAGTGGTCACATCAACCGTGCTGGTGAAACATTTAAAAGAAGGAAAACGAAAAACGACCTAACGTCCGTTTCGGCGCTGTTAGAGCGCCTTTTCCAAAGGTGAACCGGCTTTGTGCCTTACAGGGTTTAACTACCCGGACCGATAGCGCTTGTAGCCAATCACGGCGCTGGGCGTGTCTTGACCTTTCGCGCCCGATTTCCGAACGCTGTGGAGCCTGTCAGTTATGCTTACGTCCGCCCACGTGGGTGTAAGACGGGCGGAGCCTCGGGAGGGTGTCAGTAATTGACTGACAGTAAAAAACTCCTCCCCATGTGCAAGCATAACGACGGCTAATACTTCGCGTTGTTGCCTACCTCTGTTACATTGAAGGCTGTCCTATATATATCCCAAACAACGGCATATGGGCATATCGAAACCCCCTCATGTCATTATTGTTATTATTTCAATAGATGAAAGTCAATATGGCTGAAAACACATATTACCAATATTACACAGAGCCTGTGGACCTCAAAAGGAGAAGAAATATTATTTTTTGGCTCCCATTGAACATCATAGATATGTAAAGAAGGGAGCATAATAATTATTATTATTATTACAGTGACACTGGTTGTGATTGTTGGGGGGGGGTGGGCACTTAGTATAGATGGAGAGCCCTTACTTTATATATTAATAGAGAGAGATCCTATTTAGGGATGGGGGCTACAGCACATATATTAGAATCCCACCATTTGGTCAAAACGCTAAAGTGAAGGGAGAACATAGAGGACAGCAATATAAGTGGACGGGCACTATCTGGTTACTAGCTATGTGGTCAAAAAGTAGGCACCCGGTAAATCACGCTTCATGTATACATAGAGTAATATCTGTTAGCATGGAGACATTAGTTAAAGACTGGACAACACAAATCTATATACATATATACACAGCGAGGCTCATCATGATTCGATAAATGGTGTGAAGGTAAAACCTTCGTTTAGACCCTTAGGGGCTAGTGTATCGAATTTGTATATCCAATAACACTCCCTTCTTTTAAGGGTTTGGTCTAGGTCTCCACCTCTTTTACCCAGTTGGATTTTCTCTATACCCGCAAATCTGATACATCTGGGGGTGTCCATATGGTTGGATCTGACGTGTCTGGCAATTGACGTGTCTCTGTTAGAAGTTATGGAGTGGACGTGTTCCATAATACGTCGCTTAAATGGGCGTATGGTTTTGCCCACATATTTCATACCACATTTGCAGGTGAGTAGGTAAATCATTCCTTGAGTATTACAGTTAAAAAACTGTTTTATAGGAATTTCCACAGAGTTATTATGGTTAGTGAGAGTTTTCGACCCTTTAGCTATAAATGTACACGCAACACATTTCCCACATTGGTACGTGCCGTGTACAGTCATCCAGGTCTTGCTTGTTTTGTTGGATGTGGAAAGGTAGCTGGGTACGAGCATTTCTTTCATATTTTTACCCCTCCTCGCTGTGATGGACACTTTATTGGAGATTGTGTCCTTTAAATGTGGATCTTGTGTTAATAACGGCCAAAAACGGCCCAACACCTTCTTTACCTCGTCCCGGGAGACCGGGAAGGTATTCTGCCTGGATGATCAGATTCCTGACCAAACAATAGGCCCAGAAGTCCTTCGCCAAGCAGGCCAGAATAGCCAAATGCGTGCCGCCCATGTGATTGACATAGCGAACTGCTGAGATGTTGTCCATGCGCAGTCGGATGCATGCACTGGCGGTCCCATTCGCGAAGCTCCTGATCGCAAAGGAGCCGGCCAGGAGCTCCAGGGCATTGATGTGGAGGCGGGATTCGGTCTCCGACCAGCGTCCCCGGTAGTCACACCGTTGCAGTGGGCACCCCAACCATGGAGACTTGCATCTGAATCCACTGTGAATTCCGGTTGGGAACCGAAGATGGCCTTACCATTCCAGGTTGTGGATGCACCAGGTCAGCTCGTCTCGGGTTTCCGAATCCAGGCAAACCATGTCTGCATATGATGCCCCGTTGCGAAGATGTGTGATCTTCAGATGCTGGAGGGCACAATAATGGAGAGGGGCAGGAAACACCGCCTGGATTGAGGAGGCCAGTAGGATGATGAACCATGCCAGATGACGCAGCGACAGCTGCAAAGTTCTTTGTGGATGGAGCGTATTTTGGCCAGAGGGAGGCTGAGAGATTCCACTTTTGAGTTTACTGGGAATTCGAGGAACTCCATGCGTCGGGAAGGGGTCAGGCAGGATTTTTCCCAATTGAGGATAGGAGATCCATCGACCCCTATAGGTGTTTCAGGAAGACCGAGCGGTCCTGTGCCATGAGGAGGATGTCGTCCAAATAGACTATCAGTCTTACTCCTCGACTGCGCAACCAAGCCATGGCAGGGCGCATCAATTTGGTGAAGCACCACGGAGCTGACGAGAGCCCAAAAGGGTGGCATGTGAAGCACCAAGTGTCGCCTTTCCAGAGGAAGCGTAGTAAGTCCCTGGATGCCTTGGCCACTGGGACCGTCAATATGCATCCTTGAGGTCTAATTTTGCCATCCAGTCTCCCCAAAGGAGTAAGTCCCGCAGGAGATGAATGCCCTCCATCTTAAAGTGGCGGTAGCGCACTAGCGTGTTCAGGGCCCGTAGGTTGATAACTGGGCGCACCTTTCTTTTCTACAAGGAAGATGTTGCTGAGAACCCCTGTGGGGGACATTGGGGCCCGTTCTATCGCCCCGTTCGTGTGGAGAGCCGATAGCTCCTCTTCTATTAGGGCAGGGTCTGTCCCTGAAAGTACCATAGGGTGAGGGGGAGGAATATGACACGGGGTGTCGAACAACTCTATGTGATACCCCCTCACTGTGGTCAGAACCCAGGCATCTGAGGTGATGTCTAACCAGGCTTGGAGAAAATGACGGAATCTGCCCACTACACAGATATTGGAAAAAACAAAAAACATGAGGTAAATGTAAGCTTACTGTAAGGGCGTCTGGAATGGGGTTCCCTCTGAAGCCTCTGGAGCACCATGGCCTCCCACGTGAGGGGAAGAAAAGGGACTGTTGTCTAATCTCCTGGTAGCATGGTCTCTGGTTGTAGAAGCCTCATTCTGATCCACGGGCGTGGTAACTAGTCCGGCTGGACAGACGGCCCCTGAATCTGCCAGCACTGGTAAAGACCCGTCCCTGAAATACCCTCTTTATAAAGGATTGAGCGTTGTCCAGGGCTGTAAAAGCACCCACAAAGCACCCCAGATCCTTTATAAAGGATTCTCCAAACAACAGGCCCTGGGCATCTTTGCCCGCCTCAGTGAGAGCGAGGTTAGCCAATTTGGGTTAAATTTTAAAGAGAATGGCTGGCTTTACGCTGCTCAACAGACAGGGAGGTGTTCACACTGCCTGCTATGCAGATCGCCCTCTGCACCCAGCCACAGAGGTCTTCTGGGTCAACCTGCCTGTTTTCGGCTCTGGCTAGTTCAGCCAGGTCAAACAATTTGGCCAAAGGACCAAAAATGTCCAGGTGTTTGTCCTGGCATGATTTTAAAGCGTAATCCAATCCCTTGCGGGGATTCCATCCCATTTTTGAAAGAAATTGGGACATTAGGGGTCAATAGGGGTCTCACAGACTTTACTGGGAATCAGGGGTCTAGGACATTCTGCCCTGAGTTTGTTGCGCGCCGCCTTGCTAAGGGGGTGCCGTACCCAGTTCTCTAGGTACTTAGCCACATGGTCCGCTGGGAGCCATTCTGCTGACCTCGGGTGATGGAGAGCATCCGGGTCAAACATAGGTTCCCCAGACGGATCCATGAGGGCGGAACCCACGGTAGCGGGGGAGTCGCTGCGCAAGCCACTCATTACCAGCACCGATAGAGCAGGGGCAAAGTGGTCAGTGTCCTGCCCTCCAATGTCGTCATTGGAGTCACATACGGACTCAGCATCAGCCTCCTCACAAGACCCGATTTCTGAGTCGGAGTCACTCTCTTTTTGTGCTCTAGCACATTTCCACTGCCGCGCCCGTTCTGCCTGGCGCAGAAAGGCTCTCTTGCGTGACATAGGCACGCTGTCATGGGTGGATATAGTCACACCAGTCGTATTGTTTCTGGAGACAGGGGGACTTAAGTGCCTGGATTTGGCCGTAGCCTTTCTTGGAACATCCCCTATAGGGCCTAAAGCAGAACGCGGTAAGCGCATCGGCGTGGCCGAGCCTTCTGCGGCCAAAGGGCATGCCAGTAAGGCCTGTGAAATAGTCTGGGAAAGAGCCGAGGACATGGAGCCCATGGCGGCCATAATGGCATCCGTAACGGAGCGCTGTAGAGCTAGAGATTGGGCATCGTCAGGTACTGACATAGGGTAACCTGGGGAGGAAGGGGGGCCAGAGCTGGCAGAGGGGTTACCCAAAGCATGGGGTATATCAATTTCCCAGGGAGAAGGGGGGTGGCAGGCACTTTGGACTTGGGCATAATAAAATTGCTGTGAGATATCCCAATGACACCAAATATAAAATAGTAATATATGCTGCAGGGAGTTGAAAGCTAAAACGGAAATGACAGGGAGAGAACAAGCTAGCAGGAGTTAATCACCCCAGACTAGCTATACCTTATTAGAGGGTAGAGATAGGGAGCTCACCAGGGCCCAGACCATCAGACAGGAAGAAGGAGCAATGGAGTCACAGACAGCCCGAGAAAGATAAGGCAAACAGAGAAAAAATATAAGAGCAACAGGAGAAGCTCAAGTGATAGGGATACTGATAATAATACCCTAAAGAGGTCTGGAACCCTGGGCTCAAAGGATCACACAATATAAAAATCCATAAGAGGATAAAACATGGAAACATAAAATATATGGAAAATAAATAAGTAAATAATGAAACTACAAGCAAAAAAGCAAATAAATGGTGCAGGTAACAACAGAGCAATAATGAGAGTAACATCAATAATGCAAATAAATAGTTTACATAATAAGGCAATGATAATATGGAAGAAATTAGTCATGTACTTATCTGTTTGGTAGCAGCAAAGAAAGAGGAATTGTGTGGGGAGGTGCTGACTATTATACTGGCACTTGGTATGGGAGTGGTCTATCACTATGGTTACCATTTTTTCTTACTGTTTGTATTCTTTGCTGCTATTGGTGGACAGTAAAGAAAGGGTTAAGCAATATGAGCCTCTGTGTCTTGACATAAAATTGCTGTTACAGTCATCTGTTGCTGGACACTGTTATTTTACATCAGGAATACAGCAATGTCTCTATAGAGAAAATGTTTTTAAAAGTGCTTAGGGCATTGCTGGTGGATTACATGTGTTTCAGAGTGACTACAAATTGTGTAAAAGGGCTTTCTGATTACGCTGTTGGTAAAGTCAGATCAATGAGCCTTGTATTTCTACAGAAAGGCTTTTGAACAGGAACAATTGCTCAGGAACCCAGGAGGGTTACGTTATCTAGCATTAGTATTGGTTTAAAATCCAGTAGCTGTAGCTCCTTTGAGGAATTGAACTTGCAAGATTAAAAAGGTTTAGTAAGGTCAGGTCCCTGCTTTCAGTGGCATCTTATCTGTTCAGCCTTAAAACTTCGGTGGATCGTGTTAAACTCTTGTAATGAAACCATTTATTTCAACTAATAGTTGTGCAAGTAAAAGTGTGGATTTTTTTTTAGAAATATGCCGTTGATGCAAACACGGTTAATACATTTCATGTGTTCCATCTATCCTAATTTGATGTCATTTACAGCACTTCGGTAATCATGAAGCAGTATGAGTCCCCAGGATAAGTGACTTATACAGAAATGTTACTGAAAATACAAGTTTATAATTGTACAGGCTAGCTATACCCTACTCCACAAGACAGCTTTTATGTAAAGAATAGCCTTGGTAATTTATAAATTAGGGAAGAGTCTTTTTTTTAGCAGTTGAAACGTTATGCAATTCTAATTATTGTCAATTTCTAATAATGTTAAAATTAGATTCTAACCCACTGATATTAATATACATTAGTTTTGTAATGTTGTGGTGGGTTTAACACGGTATGGCCGTATGGGGTGACTAAATCTCCATATTTTTACATTAGAACGTAGATTTAAAGTTTGAAGAAAGTGAAATTACAATTTGTATGTGTAATTTTGTATTTCATTATGTGTATTTTAAATATAATTTTAAAATTATAATTTTACCCAAAGCTTTTATTCCATCAATATGCTAATATTTCTACGTTCAAATGTTTTGGATCATTTTCGGACTTTCCAATGTCAAAACTCTAGTGGCAGTTAAGCATCAATGACAAATGAAATCTGAATTAATCTCTGCATCTGAGCAAATTAAATCGGAATTGCAAAAGACAGACAAAAATAACTGATCTGGAAAAATTCTCCAAATTACCACCAGTCACAACTTTTTTTTAGGTTCAAAATTTTTTGCTTTAACTTCAGAGTTTGGTGAAGAACCCAGAATGACCAGTGCTATTGCTGTTAACCTGAACCACCAGACACCAGAATCTACTCCTATGAGTAATAATAAAATAGACTGAGATTAAAAACAGTGATTTTTCACAATTAATTCCCTGTCCATATATCTTTCTAGAAGAGCTCTTATTTATTTTATTATTAGTGCTTGCCTGATTCTAAACAATTTGTTTGTACTATCGTACCCTGCTGCACCTCAGGTGAATATAGACATATGCAGTTTATCCAGTCTTGCCTACATGTTTATTTTTGTCTAATTCTGTGTATTATTTACTAAGTAATCCACTAAAGGTCCATTTTGCCTAAATTATTATTTATTGCAATCTGTTAGCGGCCATATCTGCACAGCCCAGGAACCTTTCCTTATCTTACAGAAAGAATAAAGTCACCTTATTTCATGCTTTGATCATTAGGATTTACACTCATAAAGAACATGCAAGGGACCTTATGAATTATGCATTGTTTTAGATCTACAAATACTCTTTGAGATACATTTTAACAGAGAAATACTACTTAAAGGAATACTTTAGTGCAGGGAATACAAAGCGGTATTCCTGGCACCATAGCTCCCTCTGCTTCCCTCTCCCTTGTGCGCCTTCCCCCATGCATCAGTGAATAAAGGGTTCAAAACCCTTTTTTTTACTTGGTACAAAAGATAGAGCAGGGTTAGCGCTAATCAACCATATAAGGCAGGGCAGCAAACCAAAAAGGGGATCCCTCCAACCCTTTTCAGAATCAACAGAAATAAACAAAAACAAAAATGTTGAGCCACAAGAATACAATAAAATACTGTTGTCAATATCCAAATGAAATAGTCCAGAATAAAAACAACCACTTTAAATGCAAAGTAAGTTACAGGGTAGAGGGTAGGGGTGGATGGCAGATTCTTCTACTGAAAAGTAGGTTCCTTGGTAAAAATCCGTATAGATACGTAAAACAGAAAGAACAGGAAATCCAATAGTGCAATAAATCAATATAAGTGTGGCATATATAGTAAAACAGCGGTATCTTACTCACATTTAATTGAGCTATGACAAGCTCCAGTTATAGTAGCGAACAGTTTTGTTGAATCCAAAATGACAAAAATATAAAAGGCAGATAATAGTGCTCTCTGTTGCAATAAAATAATGCTAAAATAATAATTGTAGTGAATACTCACAAATAAAGAGCAGGCAAACCTAGGATTTGTTTAGAGTAGACAGGAAGCCAGGAGTAAAAATGATAAAATAAATCAATCTAAAACAAAAGGTAATTCGGTACAGTACACAAGCATAGTGACCAAAATCATTTATCAGATAACAAAGTAATAATTTCCATAACACCTTTTACCGCATAGGACTTTATCAAATGGAATCAAAGATTGATTATCCCCTTCCATCTCTATCAGACAGCCACTAGAGGCTGCTATAGTGCTGCAATGTAAACATTGCAGCACTAAGTGCAATAAGGACACTGCCCTCAGACCACTTCAATGAGCTGAAGTGGTCTGGGTACCTACAGTGTCCTTTTAAGTACAAAAATATATTAACATTTCATAGATGGTGGTTTAAGTTAAAAGTATACATTTCATGGATCCATACATTTTTCCACCCACTGTTTTAAATTGTCTTGATGGGAAATGACATCCAGTCCAAGAAACTTTGCTTGCAATATCCTAATTGACTGAGGATGCCATTGGCCAACAATATCACAGACCAATGAATGTTGCAAAAAAGATATGTTGCTTCTCCCTGTAAGATCAATGGAGCATAGCTAACAGAGTTGTTAAGACCCTTGATACAGGTGTCCCAAATTATGTAAAGTTAGTAGTTACATTATGGCTGTTCATCTTTCTCAGTCATCCATTCCTGGCTCTGATACAATGGGGGATATTAATTAAATTGTTCTGAAATGTGTCCACTAAATGCCAATATTATTGTTTGGTTCGTTGTTTCCATTTTGCCCATCCTGATCCACCTGGTGGTTCCTGACCTTCGGGCAGAGTTAGAGGGGGAATATTACCCCTAGGAGGCATGGAACCAGGTAACAAGTTAAAATCACAGTCCTAAGTCCGATGGGGTGGCATTTTTTCTGCCTCTTTTTTTATCAAACACTTCCCTAAGCTCAGAATACTGCTCAGGTACACAGCTAGACAAAGGCTCAGCTGTGGGTACATTAAGGGTATTGAGAGGAACTATTTTTTGTAGACAAGATTTTCTGCAATTAGAACCCCATAACGTTATCTCCCTTTTTTGCCAATCGATATTAGGGTTATGTTTCTCTAACCAAGGAAACCCTAGTACAATCGGAGCAGACAGAGAGGAAATGACTTGTAACACTATGAGTTCCCTATGCAATAAGCTCACTTGCAGCTGTAAAGCATCTGTCTCATGTGTAATTCTTGGATTGAGAAGTGGTCTACCATCTATAATCTCACAGGCCAAGGGTGTATCTCTTTCCTTAAGGGGTATGTTTAGCTGAGTAGTAAAAGCTAGATCTATAAAACTCTCGGCTGCACTTGAGTCAAGCAATGCCTGAGTCTGAGTGACAAAACAACCCCAAGACAAGGTTATAGGTAGGAAGAAGCATGCGTGAGGCCTTTTGGAGACATCATCATAACACCCAAGGCCGGTCCCCTAATCAGACTTAGGTGTGAAAGTTTTCTGGCCTATTTGGGCAGTCTTTCCTGAGGTGTCCCTTCTTCCCAAAGTAAAGACACAGCCCCTCTCTTCTTCTATGAATTTTCTACTCTTCAGATAATCTCATAGAACCCAATTGCATTGGTTCTGGTGCAGGCAAGGCGAGTAGCATAGGGTTACTAAACCTGGGAGCCAACCTGGAAACACTTCTACTTAGTCTTCTCTCCATTATCCTCTTATCTACAAGTGTAAGATATAAGCTCCTCCAACTGGCCAGGTAGATCCCTTGCTGCTAATTCATCAAGCACGTGCACTGTTATTCCAGACCTCAGACAACAATTTGCAAAATTCAATGGCATAGTCAGCCACTGATCTATTCCCCTGTTTGATTTTCATAAGTGTCTTGCCAGCACTACTTTCTCTTTGATCCTGGAGGATCAAAACACTCGTTCGAAGGAAGCTAAGAACTCAGGAAAATTAAATACCAGAGGATCATTATTTTCCCATAAAGGGTTAATCCAGGCCAGTGCATTGTCTGTCAATAGATTCATGATAAATGCTATCTTAGCCCTATATGTAGCAAATATCGTGGGTGAGCACTCGAAATGAATACCGACCTGGTTTAAAAAAAAATTACCAGGTCTCCTCTGTATCTAGGGGGAGGAGTGAGGCGAATGGAAGGAATTGTCATGTTTTCTTCCTCTCCATATGCTATGCTCAACATAAATCACCTTTCCAGGATTAAGAGAAGTGCTGTTCGGTGGTCCTATGCCATAAGACCGGGCTTTTGCGATATACCGGTGTACGCCAGCTGCAGCATCAACACTAATATGCATCAACACGAATAACATCAACACTAATATGCAGCCCCACGTCTGTCAACGGTGACGTCACGCGGAGGACCGGCGCGCACGTTTTGGGGTCAAAGGCCAGGTACACCCAATCAGATTCACAAGAGGGATATTTAAACTCACTAATTTCTCCTACTCATTACCCTGTCGTGCTTTCCCTTTGCTGGTTATCTGAGAGTGTGTTCCTGATTGTGTTTCTTTGGTTATTGACCTTGGCTTTGTTCTGACTTCCCTGAATTCTGGTATCCCTGACTTTTGGCTATTGCTTGCAACTGTGTTTCGTTCTGTGTTCCTTACCTCGGCTAGTATTTTGACTATTCTCTGGTACGTTAAGTTCGGACATTCTAAGGTCCGGTTAGATGTTATCCTTATTCCCAAGTGTGATACTAATACTGCGTGTTGGATCAGTTGTATTCCTGACAGCACTAGGCCAAGCTGCCTGGGCAGAATCAGGAGGAGTCTGGCTACTAACAGACCCTGGCTGTGATTCCTGTTGGAGACAGGCAGCCCTAGTCAGTATGGTCTGTAAAGCTTGGGCAAACTGGTCCATACTTTGATCCATTTGTTCCAAACGGCTTAATTATTGGCCAACTGTTGCCCTAAACCTGTAGGATCCAAGGCCCTCTTTTGTCAAGAGTATACGGAAACAGTAACCAGAATCAATGAATAAAAAGAGAGAAGGTACATATACCAGACCTTATAATGGGAGGGTTAACGTGTGCCCCGGATAGGCAAAAACTACAGAGTCAAAATAGCAAGCCAAAATCATGGAACCAGAAAATAAGAATAGTCAAATACAAAGCCGGGTCAGTAACGAGAAAACCAAAACAACTTAAAACTCTCGGGCAGAATAAACCACGACAGGGCAATGATCTCCAGAAAGAGGGAAGTTTAAATATGGAGAACAAAAATCTTACTGGACAGCATAATTACCCTGCACCAAATCACACTAAGGGGTGTTACATGTGAAGGGCAGATGATGTGTCCCAATACTATGACCTGTCACTTTAATGCTATAAAAAGCCTGCTCTCATAGGGTCCTGTAATTTCCAAGGACTCCTGTAGGTGGTGCAAGGCTGCCAAAAAGATCAGAAAGTCTTACTAGACGACAGATCATGCAGGGGCTCCTCTGCATGTGGTGCAACCAAACACTGCTTGGTGTTTACTGTGGCCGGGACGGCGTGGGACTGGAGACTTTGTGGCTGCTCCCTGGAAGCCGCATGTGCTGCGTGGCATACCGAGATATGACACCCACTCAGCAGAGGACACAGACCTGAGGGTAGCCAACACTCTACTCTCCTCCTCCAACAAGTACCCACCGAATCCTGAAACTAGGAGTCCGAAACTAAGAAATATGCCTTCCAGGAACCAGGACCAAGAACAAAGACATCAGAAGCACAAATCGAGAGTGCCTCAAAGTGTTGAGCACAGCAATCCTTACTCCATCATGACTGGTGTGGCCTCCCTGAAAAGCTCCCACTGAAAGCAAGGTAAGGTACCTGTTTTATTGGTTTTCTAGGTTTAACTTACTTTGTTTTATCCATTTCTTATACATGTGATTGACTTATTTGTATATGATCTGTTGGTGCACCTTTCTACCTTGCTTTTTTACCATTAATTAAGGGTTTTTGGAGAGAATTTAACTTTTTAGGTGTGTTGCTCTTTACCCTGTTTTTTAGCGCTGCCCCACCCCCTCTCTCTTTCTTACTGCCAGCAGGTATGCTTGCTATAAGCAGCAAAAAGGAACCCCAGTTCTCCAAATCCACCTTGATTGCCTTGTGGTCTAGACAAAATGGAATAGTTGCAAAATTTTCGATCATTACTAAGGACTGAAAGTATGTCCCAAGAGAATAACCTGACATGCAAATTGGAGGTGCCCCAGGAGGGATTGCAGCTGATGTAGCGGCACTTTCCGAGCTCCTTTGACCAGATCCACCAAAACCCACAATGTCTCCACCTTCTCTACCGTAAGACCATATTCCGGTGTCTATTTTGATTCCCGGTAATGATAGCATGGAAGCGGGGCCCTCCATCTTGTCGTCCACTACTGGAATTCCCAGATCAGACTGATCAGAAGGTCTGCAACAATTTGCAACATACCAATGGACCCTGCAGGTCCAACGAAAAGGAAATCATCCAAATAGCGTAACATTGAAGAAGCCAACGAAACCTGAGACACAACTCATTTCAGGAACGTACTGAAGAGCTCAAAAGAAAAACACTACATGGGCAACCTGATCGGGAGGCTGTTACAGACTTGAAAAATAACTAATATTTTAACTTGCTAAGTTACAAACCCCACCATTTAGCAAATATTCCCTGCATATGTGACAGTTTTAAGCACTAGAAGGGTTAATTTCAAACAAAGGAATTACTCATGTAGTCATGGAAATTGTTGACATGCAATGCTAACAAAGCAATTACTCCTGAATTCCTGGAAACTGGTAATATACAAGTAAACCAGTTTAACTGTTCCTAAGATGCATGGCTCAGGCAATAAAAGGAAGAAGCAAGTCAAACAAAATACAGGTAACACCAAAAAGCAGGGTAAGAGGTCTAAAAGAACTCTAAACCTACAATAAAAAATAGTCCTTGATATAGTTCAACAATAAAATGATAAAAAAATACCAGGTAGCGAGACACAATCTAAAAGTAGTAACATTCCATCTTCATAAAGTGCGTGTGGGACACCTTCAGGTCAATAGCATCATATGAAAAAGAACACAAACAGTGAGAGGCCAATAGTGCAATATGGTAATGTACTGGGTAACACAGAGGTCTAAAATGCCAACTCCCATCAGGTGGAGCTATGACCAGCTCTGGATAAAACAGCATGCAGTGGTATATTGCAGGATATTCTTCAGGCAAGAGTTTACAGTAGAACAATGACAAAGTGGAACATATGAAATGACAAAATAAGGCCAATAGTGCTCTCTATTTGTGGTAAGTATAAAACGCAAATAATAGGAATATACTTGCAGTGGATGGAGCAGACTAACCGCTCTCTGTATCAGGTGGGTGGTAGAATGAAAGATAGACACTAAAAAGTGAACACTAAAAAGTGAATGTCTCCAGGAGCTAAAAAGTAATCTCTAAATAAAAAAAGATAATATAAAAGAGTATAATAATAGAAATAGAAATAAAAATAAAATGCCTTAAAGGACAAAAAAACTCAAATATGACCTAATAGGACCAACTCAGATTATAATCAATATAGAACATAGAAAATATATTATAGAGCATGAAATGAAAGCTCTGACATAGCATATGGGATGCTTCACTTATAAAATAATAACCAATAGGTTTATGACTGTTGATTCGTATGAAAACAAATGTCCAAAATTAATGTCCAGATTAAATATACAATGAATGTTGCATAGATCACCTAGTCCCACCATGTAATGGCAATATGGGGTTAATAGTATCTATGTCATTAATCTACTTACTTATATAAAGATTACCTGCAGTCCCAAAAGTAATTATGGCAATTTAGTACGAGTGAAACTAAATGCTCTGAATTGATGCAATAAGGTAATGATAGGTAATAGTTGTTGTGAAAATATTTGATTGAAGTTGAATTGATGAAAAAATAGGCAGTTTTATTAGTAGATAGAAAAGTATTAAAAGACCACAAAAAATATGGAAATTGTTAAAAAAATAACTGTGCAATACTGAGGTAGGTAGGTATTCTATTAAGTCTTGATTGTAAAAAGATGAAAAACCTGTAAGCCAAACCCGGATGGTTGTGGATTGTTTGGAGCTTTCTTCTCCCTTGCAGCCGGTGAGGATGGCTTGTGTGTTCCTTGCTGCTCCGCCTCCGACCTCACATCGAGCGGTGGGCTGGGAAGTCGTGGGGAAAAGTGCAGATAGTGTAGATACCAGGTCCGGAACGGTGACAGGCTGCAGTAGTGAAGACTTGAATCCCTCCTCCCAGTTGCAAACAGATAGATCGCCTTACGCGTTTCGTAGGGTTGCCCTAGTTCATCAGAGGCATATACTGTCTCTTGTTACTAGACACTTAAATATAGACTCCTTAATTGACATCAATCAGCTTAAAAGGAGTAGAAAACGAGCATATATTAGAAAACAATCATAAAATAGCGAACTGGTTATAATATTGTTACACTCCTAACTTTAAGATCGTATTACACTGATATGTAGCATTTTATGACATTCATAATTTAGTTACAGTTTGGTTGTAAACTTCAGATGTAGCAAATATGAAACTGCGCACAGATGATATGCATAAAATAAGATGGAGTAAAATAAATTAAATTAAATAAATTACAGAACTCGGGTAATTGCACAACACAGCATCAGTATCAAATGTTCAAATGTTCCAGCCTCAATATTAATGAGTACATTTCTTGGCATCATCAATAGATAAATAGACTGATTTGTACAAGTAAGAGATGTAAAACTTAAGTGATTACAATCACAGCATCATTAAAGTAACAGTATCAGTTAATACAATGCTTGGCATCAATTTATAAAAAACGAGTTTCTAACTGAAAATAAAAATAAAACATCAAATAAAAAATCAAATAAAAGAAATCAAATACAAAACATCAAATAAAAAACAGAGAAAAGAAAAAAGAAGAAAAACAGACAAAAATAGAGAAAATTATGATAATAATAATGAGAAAAATATTCTTCTTTGGATTATTTATGTGTGTTCTCCTTTATAATTCGAGACCTATAGCGACAAGTAAATATAGATTGCAAGGAAAAAGAACTAGAATTAAAAAATAAGGTTAAAAATAAGATTCAAAATAAGATAAGACCAATAGCGGCTTTTATATAGGAGAAAAAATTGGAGATAGAAGAATAGAAAAATATGGTCATATAGTTTTAACCGGCTGATATTGATAGTTAGTATTTATTAATCACTTATATTAGAGATAATTAATTAGCGATAATTCATTGTATCTGAAAAGCATTAATTAGCCAAATGGTATCAGATTGTTACATATAGATGTGTGTGGACCGTAATGAGGGGTGTTAAAAATACGAACTCCTCATAAAACTGGGGTATATTGTATTCCAAAGATATTGTTTAATAAAAATAATGTGTACTCCAAGTGAGAATGAATGTGAGATAGGTATACAAATAAAAAACAGTGTATATACATGGATCTCAATGGATGATGTGCAAATAAAACTTAAGAAATAAGTAAAAAATAAGAAATAGAAAACAAGAAAGACATATTAAGTTAAAAATGTCTGATTATCATTCTAAATCCGGGGTGGTGTGGAGAGAACATAAAGTGTCCTCAAACCTTAATTGGGTGAGGTTAGTGGACAGAAATATTGACTTAAAAGGTATGTGTAAATATATTTAAATAATAGTATGATGTATACAATAATCAAAATCAGTTGTCCATAATCATTAACTTATGGAATGCCTTAAAATAAAGTAAGTGGAACTATCGAGCGTGAGGTGGAAATAAATTGTGTTGATCCAAGATACAGATAAGAACCCTAAAAATGATAAGAATAAGAATAATGGGACAAAAATAAAATAAAATAAAATGGTAGAATATAAAGTAAAAGGGAATAAGGTGAAAATATATGGAAAAAAATATATGGAATATAATATAAAAGAGTGTGGTATATAGAGATTGATAAATACAACTAGGAGAAAATTAGCTAAGAGTGAAGAATAAAAGAATATACAAAATATAGAATAAAAAATGTACTACATAGTGGATAATAGTATAAATTGAGAATATTAAAAAATAAGAACAGTGGAAATTAGAGAAAAGCTATCAGATGAACCATAATAAGGTTAAAATAACTTTGAAATAGCTATATGAGGGAGGATGGACAACATAACTACATTAAGGTAGAACTACTAAAAGATAATAAAGATAAATTAAGTCCTCAAATATAACTATAGAATGAAGGTAAGGACAAGGAGACCAGGGATCCTATCATAAAAAGGCATTGAGCTCAAAGTCCACATTTAAACCTTTTGGTACTAGAGTATCGAGGGAGAAGATCCATTTTGCTTCTGCTTGGTCCAAGTTTCTTTCTAGGTCTCCCCCTCTCCAGTGTATATCGACTCTTTCTATGGCGATAAATTCTAAGTCTGTAGGATCTCCATTATGCATCTTTTTAACATGCCTAGACAAGTTGTGTGTAGGCGATCCTCTTCTAATGTTACGAATGTGTTCTGCAATCCGTACTTTGATTGGTCTCTTTGTTCTTCCTATGTAATGTTTCGGACAGGGACAGGTGATAAGATAAATAACACCAGCAGTGTTACAGTCCATCTGGGATCTAAGTTTATATTCTTTGGAATTCTTTAAGGATCTGAATGAAGAGCTTAAAAGTTTTTGAGAGGGATTATTTTTACAGCCTAGGCATTTTTTACATCTCCGAAATCCTTTTGTGTAATCACTTTCTTTCTCGGAGTCTATAGATTTCAAGGTTGGGGCCAGTAGTAGTTTGAGATTTGGAGCTTTTATGAAGATAACTTGTGGTTGATCATCTAAGATCATCTAAGATCACTCTTCAGGATGCCCCAGTGTTTCTTGAGTATATTATTTAAGGTACTTGCTTGATTGCTGTATTTAGTGATGAATACCGGGGCCTTATTGACCAAAACGCAAGCCCTAAGCATTAACATACGTGCCGACCAACTAGACAATCTTAAAAAAACATTCCCATTAGACTGGAGGAACGACTATCTCACATTTCTGGGAGTCAAGATAGCTAAGAACCCTACTGCCATGTTCCAGCTAAATTACCAGCCTCTACTGACAACCTTTAAAGCCACTCTAAATTCCTGGGAAGGGAAATTTTTATCATGGGTGGGACGAATAGCGGCAATAAAAATGTCCCTACTGCCAAAACTGCAATACCTATATAGAACGCTACAAATATCATTGCCAGGGAACTTCCTCAAAAGTCTCACGAAATTACTCACAGGCTTCATTTGGCTACACAAAAAACCCAGAGTAGCAATTAAAACTCTACAAAAAACAGTAATCCAAGGGGTCCTGGGCATCCCGGACTTAGTAGCATATTACAAAGCAGCAACATTATCAGTAATACCACACTTACGCCAACAGCCCTCATGTCCCCAATGGCTAGAGATAGAAAATTACTGGGCTCAACGCCCAACTCTATATTCCATATTCTGGACCCCTAAACATCATAGGAAAGACACCTCCCATCTTCTACCAACAACCCAACATATCCTACAACAATGGGACCTGTCTAAACAGAAGATGGTGCTCTACCACCCAACGCCACTAGCCACCCCACTGATAGTCTTAGAATCAGTGATACCGACATTTAATACACACCCATGGATCAAAGGAGGTATTGAAATAATTGATCAGCTGTACAATGATAAGGGTCTTCGACCCTTCCCGGAACTACAGCAAGAATTTAACCTACCACATAACCTAACCTTTGCTTACCTACAAATCAAATCATTTCTAGCCGACAATACATCAGACAAGGCGGCCACAACGCCGGCACCACGCATGACGGACTTTGAGAAACTTTGCACAACCTCAAAACCCCTTAAAAAGCTAATTTCCTTGAACTATAGAACCCTTATCCAAGAACCAAATGGGCTAAATGACGCATACACACAAACATGGCACAAGGAACTGGGGAAAACCATTCCTCAGGAACGATGGGCTGCTGCTTACTCTTCACACCAGGGTGTCTCCTCCTGCGCCAACCATCTTGAGCTACAACCCAAGCTCATATACAGATGGTACCTCGTACCTACCAGACTCAACCAAATATGGCCTGACTCCCCCAGCACATGCTGGAGATGTGGTAAATCTAAGGGCACTATGTCACACATATGGTGGTCATGCCAAGCATTACAACCATTCTGGAAAGAAATCCAAACCATTCTGACAGATGTATTTCGAACACAAATATCTCTCACACTGGAACTCTGCATCCTCTTTATACCACCTGAATCGACCTCTAAAGACAGGTGGGCAATCATGTACCACGTCCTAATCTCAGCAGCAATGTGTATAGCGAGATTATGGAAGAGTATGACTCCTCCCAACCAAAACTCTCTGTTGAACCAGGTGAAACTCAATTGGGCTTACGAAATGTCCTATGCACACCAATTTGGATTAAAAAAACACTTACACCTAGCCCACAACAGATGGACTGAATACCTAGCCAGCTCCAAGATAGATGACACCTAAAATAGCAATGCAGAATCATAACCAATAGCCATCTCTGCACCACCAAGTTACCCCATCCCTCCCCCTCCCTACTCCCCCTTCACTCCCACCCTACCACAATGATCCCCCTTATGTAACACAGTATAGTACTTGACCTGACGACAGCGTGTAATACCCAAGAGACAGAGGACACTATAAGAGCAAAGTAGGATAACGGGTTTACTCAAGAGTAATGTATTATGAATGTATAACATGTTCTGAAAATCAACTGAGTTGTCAAATAGCGGGAAGCGAGCCAACACACAGGGGAAAGCCCTGTATCACCCGCAAACGCAGGATGTGTAAGAACTTGCACTGCCAGTCCTAGAAGTCAACGACAACTTAATTGTACACCAATGGTACAGCACCTTAATTTTCTGTAACTGCTTACGCACTGTCTAATGTCTAATGCTAAAATATTAACATGTACTGTACAATAAAAATTGTCAAATTCAAAAAAAAAAATCGCCTTGGGGGTATCATCCCCCTTTTCTCTAAAATATAATTCTCATAATCTTGGGTGTTTAATAATCCTGCCCCCCGGCCCCTACCCCTGCGCGGTGGGTGGGGGCCATAAATCACAATGGGGAGGACCTACTGTCCTCCCGCCACCCCTGCGCGGTGGGTGGGGGGCCATAAAAATAATGAGGGGGGACCTACTGTCCTCCCCCCGGCCCCCACCCCTGCGTGGTGGGTGGGGGCCATAAATACCAATGGGGGAGGACCTACTGTCCTCCCCCCGCCCCCACCCCTGCGTGGTGCGTGGGGGCCATACAAATAATGAGGGGGGGACCTGCTGTCCTCCCCCCGGCCCCCACCCCTGTGCGGTGGGTGGGGGCCATAAAAATAATGAGGGGGAGACCTACTGTCCTCCCCGCGGCCCCCACCCCTGCGCAGTGGGTGGGGGCCATAAATAACAATGGGGGGAGGACCTACTGTCCTCCCCCCGCCCCCACCCCTGCGTGGTGGGTGGGGGCCATAAAAAAATGAGGGGGGACCTACTGTCCTCCCCCCTGGCCCCCACCCCTGAGCGGTGGGTGGGGGCCCTAAAAAAACAATAAGGGGGGGAACCTACTGTCCCACCCAGCCCCCACCCCTTAGTGGTGGGTGGGGGCCCTAAATAAAAATTCCCCCCCAATCAAAGGTGACTAGGGGTCCCCAAGCCCCTAGTCACCCACCCCCCCACCCCAAAAAAAGTTTCCCCCTACCTTCCCCCCTCACCCTAAAAAATAGTGAAGGGGGAATAAAATAACTAACCTGTAAAGAAAAATCCAACTTACCATTTGACGTCTTCTTTTTTCTAAAATCTTCTTTTTTTAGCCCCAAAAAATGCCAAATAAAAAGCCATAAGAACCGACGCAATTTAAAAAAAAAAAAAAAAAAACGAGTGCAAAAAAAAAAAATTCATCTTCACCCATGGAGGGCTCCGCGCAGACTGAGCTCTGCAGGGCGGGGGAAGGCTTATAAAGCCCTGCCATGCCCTGCAATTAGGCTAAGAACACTCTGATTGGCTGGTTTAAGCCAATCACAGTGCTTTGTGTCATTTTACACAGCGTGGGAAAGTTCTTTGGAATTTTCCCACGCTGTGTAAAATGACAAAGAGCACTCTGATTGGTGGGCTTGGAATCTAACCAATCAGAGTGCTATGTGTCATTTTACACAGCATGGGAAAATTCCAAAGAACTTTCCCATGCTGTGTAAAATGACAAAGAGCACTCTGATTGGTGGGCTTGGAATCTAACCAATCAGAGTGTTCTGTGTCATTTTACACAGCGTGGGAAAGTTCTTTGGAATTTCCCCACGCTGTGTAAAATGACAAAGAGCACTCTGATTGGTGGGCTTGGAATCTAACCAATCAGAGTGCTCTGTGTCATTTTACACAGCATGGGAAAATTCCAAAGAACTTTCCCATGCTGTGTAAAATGACAAAGAGAACTCTGATTGGTGGGCTTGGAATCTAACCAATCAGAGTGCTCTGTGTCATTTTACACAGCGTGGGAAAGTTCTTTGGAATTTTCCCACGCTGTGTAAAATTACAAAGAGCACTCTGATTGGCTTAAACCAGCCAATCAGAGTGTTCTTAGCCTAATTGCAGGGCGTGGCAAAGCTTTATATGCCTTCCCCCGCCCTGCAGAGCTCAGTCTGTGCGGAGCCCTCCATGGGTGAAGATGGATTATTTTTTTTGCTCTCTTTTTTTTTTTTTTTTTAAATTGTGTCGGTTCTTATGGCTTTTTATTTGGCCTTTTTTGGGGCTGAAAAAAGAAGATTTTAGAAAAATAAGAGTCAAATGGTAAGCTGAATTTTTCTTTACAGGTTAGTTATTTTATTCCCCCTTCACTATTTTTTAGGGTGAGGGGAGTAGGTAGGGGGTAACTTTTTTGGGGGTGGGGGGTGGGGGTGGGGGACTAGGGGCTTGGGGACCCCTAGTCACCTTTGATAGGGGGGGATTTTTATTTAGGGCCCCCACCCACCACTCAGGGGTGGGGGCTGGGGGGGACAGTAGGTCCCCCCCTTATTGTTTTTTTTAGGGCCCCCACCAACCGCTCAGGGGTGGGGGCCAGTGGGGGAGGACAGTAGGACCCCCTCATTATTTTTATTGCCCCCACCCACCGCGCAGGGGTGGGGGGAGGACAGTATATCCTCCCCCTTTGTGATTTGTTGCCCCCACCCACTGCGCAGGGGTGGGGGCTGGGGGGAGGACAGTAGGTCCCCCTCATTATTTTTATGACCCCCACCCACCGCGCAGTGGTGGGGGCAGGGGGGAGGACAGTAGGTCCACCCTCATTATTTTTATGGCCCCCACCCACCGCGCAGGGGTAGGGCGGGGGGAGGACAGTAGGTCATCCCCCCATTGGGATTTATGGCCACCACCCAATGCGCAGGGGTGGGGGCCGGGGGTAGGACAGCAGGCCACCCCTCATTATTTTTACGGCCCCCACCCACCGCGCAGGTGTGGGGGCGGGGGGAGGACAGTAGGTCCTCCCCCATTGTGATTTATGGCCCCCACCCACCGCGCAAGGGTGGGGGGCAGGGGGGAGGACAGTAGGTCCCCCCCTCATTATTTTTACGGCCCCCACCCACCGCGCTGGGGTGGGGGCGGGGGGAGGACAGTAGGTCCCCCCCAGTGTGTATCAGGGTCCCTGAGGACAGGTGTCAATCCATATCTGCCAAGTGACCCTATGTAGGGGGAACAGTCCCTATTCTGCTCTGTGTCAGTGTGTATCAGGGATCCTTAGTATAGGTGTCAATCCATATCTGCCAAGTGATCCTATGTAGGGGGAACAGTTCCTATTCTGCTCTGTGTCAGTGTGTATCAGGGATCCTTAGGATAGGTGTCAATCCATATCTGCCAAGTGACCCTATGTAGGGGGAACAGTCCCTATTCTGCTCTGTGTCAGTGTGTATCAGGGATCCTTAGGATAGGTGTCAATCCATATCTGCCAAGTGACCCTATGTAGGAGGAACAGTCCCTATTTTGCTCTGTGTCAGTGTGTATCAGGGATCCTTAGGATAGGTGTCAATCCATATCTGCCAAGTGACCCTATGTAGGGGGAACAGTCCCTATTCTGCTCTGTGTCAGTGTGTATCAGGGATCCTTAGGATAGGTGTCAATCCATATCTGCCAAGTGACCCTATGTAGGGGGAACAGTCCCTATTCTGCTCTGTGTCAGTGTGTATCAGGGTCTCTGAGGACAGGTGTCAATCCATATGTCAAGGTGTCAATATATCATATGTCAGGTGTCAATCCATATCCATTGTGATTTAGGAATGTTAGGTGATTTCTGCCCTTTATGGATTAAAACCAGACTCTGCATCAACTGTGTAATTTTCCATGGGAGTATTGCCATTGATCCCCCTCCGGCATGCCACAGTCCAGGTGTTAGTCCCCTTGAAACAACTTTTCCATCACTTTTGTGGCCAGAAAGAGTCCCTGTGGGTTTTAAAATTCACCTGCCCATTGAAGTCAATGCCGGTTCGCGAACGTTTGCGGAAGTTCCCGTTCGCCGTTCGCGAACTGAAAATTTAGTGTTCGCGACATCACTAATTATTAAGTGTTCTTGCATAGCAAGACCACTTAATGTTATCTCACATATATATTATTAAGTGTTCTTGCATAGCAAGACCACTTAATGTGATCTCACATATATATTACTATTCTTATTATAGCCAAATTTACCACCCTAACTCCTCCCACAGTTTTTACACTACATAGACAAAAATATACGAAAACGTGCGGATTGTTCCCGATTGGTGTGCTATTACTTTGTGGAACGTTTCGCCAAATGGTTCACGGAATATCGTGGTTCTCGAGGCAAAATTGGTCCCATAGGAATGAATGGCAAAATGTTCAAAGCTAGAGTGGCAGCTGGCAAAAGCTGAAAAATCAGGACATGATTTCTAAACTGCCACCACTCCCTCATTTTCAAGCCCACCTACACAAATCTTATATCAAAATGTTCAGCTATCCCTGCTGCCACTAGAATTGTCCACGGCTAAGCCATAGTCCTGATTGTTTTCACAATATGACCCTTTTTTGCAACTCACGCCGTCCATTAACATTCATTGAAACTCCATTCTAGCCAGCTCAAATTTGAAGGGCAATTTCTAAACTGCGACTGTGCCTTCATTGTTAATATTTCAGAGACATACTATGCATCATAATGTAGGTCTGGGTCTTGTGATTCTCACAATATAAAGCTCTTCACTGTAGGATTTATAGTTTTTAAAATACGACCGTTTGAAGATGGCAACCGCCAAAATACTCTGACCTGTGCCAGGCTGGAGCAGCAAGTGATGTCATAGACAGGGCCTTTTGTATACCTGCTAATGTTTTTATAAATGTATGTTTTAATGTAACTGTGAAGCACTTTGGGCAACAACGTTGCAATTAAATGTGCTATATAAATAAATAATAACAGTTAGCCCGCCCACTCCAGTTGTAAACTACTGGTGGAGGCAAGAACACTTCACACAATATCCCCAGAAATTGTAGCTTTTATAGTTATTATTATTATTATAGCCAAATTTGCCACCCTAACTCCTCCCACAGTTTTTACACTAAATAGATAAAAATATACCAAAACGTGCAGATTGTTCCCGATCGGATTGCTAGTACTTTGTGGAACGTTTCGCCGAATGGTTCACGGAATATCGTCGTTCTTGGGGCGAAATTTGTCTGCCACCACTCCCTCATTTTCAGGCCCACCTACACAAATCTAATATCAAAACGTTCAGCTATCCCTGCTGCCACTAAAAATATCCACAGCTAAGCCATAGTCCTGATAGTTTTCACAATATGACCATTTGTTTGCAACTCACGCCGTCCATTGACATTCATTGAAACTCCACTCTGCAAAGCTCACATTTGAAAGGCAATTTCTAAACTGCGACTGTGCCTTCATTGTTAATATCTCAGAGACATACTATGCATCAAAATGTAGGTCTGGGTCTTGTGATTCTCACAATATAAAGCTCTTTGCTGTAGGATTTATATTTTTAAAATACGAACGTTTGAAGATGGCAACCGCCAAAATACTCTGACCTGTGCCAGGCTGGAGCAGCAAGTGATGTCATAGACAGGGCCTTTTGTACACCTGCTAATGTTTTTATAAAGGTATGTTTTAATGTAACTGTGAAGCACTTTGGGCAACAACGTTGCAATTAAATGTGCTATATAAATAAATAATAACAGTTAGCCCGCCCACTCCAGTTGTAAACTACTGGTGGAGGCAAGAACACTTCACACAACATCCCCAGAAATTGTAGCTTTTCTAGTTAAGTGTTCTTGCATAGCAAGACCACTTAATGTTATCTCACATATATATTATTATTATTATTATAGCCAAATTTACCACCCTAACTCCTCCCACAGTTTTTACACTACATAGACAAAAATATACGAAAACGTGCGGATTGTTCCCGATTGGTGTGCTATTACTTTGTGGAACGTTTCGCCGAATGGTTCACGGAATATCGTTGTTCTTGGGGCGAAATTTGTCCCATAGGAATGAATGGCAAAGCTAGAGTGGGAGCTGGCAAAAGCTGAAAAATCAGGACATGATTTCTAAACTGCCACCACCCCCTCATATGAATACCAAAGTGGCTGCAATCATGTTCTCCCTCCACCCCCTCTTTTTCTGGCTCAGGGGAAGCCTTTTAATTACAGATCTAATATCTTCATTATTTTTTACTAGAATGAAAATAAAAACACAAATTGCATAATTTTGCATTCTTGTCAAAATTCTGTACAGATATAATAGAAAAAAACATTATGTTAAACTGTAATATTTTGCTTTGTTTAGATGACACTGGTCCAATGGAGTGAAACTGTTCACACTGCCCTTTTTGAATGGGAGCAAGTAATGATAAAGGACATGCTCCGTGTGGTTTCTCTGGCTACAGGAAATATGAATTGTGCCAAAAGACAGAACATAGTGTGGCATTGTATATCACCGATATATTCATTCAACTAATGTAATGTGTTAGACTCTCAGATTGATGTTTAACATGCTGTTTCCACCTTCATATCTTGCCGGAGTTGAAATACATAGAAAAAGTAAATAACAATATAGAATATTCATATATTTAAAACATAAAACTGTGCATTCTAAGAAGATCTGAGCTTCTCCTTAAAAGCTGTCTACCCGACCAGTTTTGTCTAGAAAACATCTTTATAGAAATCGATAAAACACTGAACACTTTAAAACCAGATTTAAAAACAAGCAACATGTCCTCTCTTCATATATCCCTTCTTCCACATTAATGCCATTAATTATCCCTGTATTTGGAAGGCATTGATATGTATAATGCAGATGGGAAACTCCTACTCCAGTTATTTGTAAGGGTGAGCCAGACCATAATAATCCAGAGGGCACATGTGTCAGTGTGCCCACTAGGCACGCTCTGGGTCTGTGTGTTCCAGCATGGCCGGAGGTGCCACACTTACTTCCATCTCCTCTGGCCGCTCTTTCCTCTGGCATTCTGACAGATGCTGGTCAATGCCTAATTGAGTCCTCAGATGGCTCTGAAGTCTCCACCCTGTTAATTGACGCGGACGTGCATGTGTTGTCATAGAGACATCACGTAAGCATGCTCCAACATCACATGACAGCAGATAACCAATTCCTGTCCCATCTAATTCTTTGTATTTTGACCCTGGATTGTACCTTCAATATTCTTCATTCTGTACCCCTTGACCTTTGGCTTGCCTTATCGATTATGTAGTTTTTATTTCCATGAACTTGGTCTGTCACATACTATTCTATTTATGTTGTGTTAAGGCCTGTAAATATGTTAATGTATGCCATTTTTGTATAGTTGTATTTGTTCACTTAAGCACTCCGTTTTGGCTATTGTATCTCCTGACAATATCTAGCTGTCATACCTTTTCAAAACGGTTTGACTACTTGCTCTTTTGATGGCACCGGGGGACCTACTTTCAGTTTTGCTACTATGGTCTTAAGTTTGAAATTCCTTGGAATTCACTTTAAAATCTGACTTAAGTAAATAACCCTGATAGAGTCCTCCCTATTTATGCTCTAGCAAGGCTTAGCAGCTTTTAGTCTTTCCTAACTGACAATGGTACTATATCAAAGACTGATCTGGCTTACGCTTTCTAATACTGTTTTTCACAAAAATAGATAGCATTCTCTGGCCTCAATACAAAAAGCTTTCCAAATTAGTCAATACTGTAAGAATTTTTTTTTCAAATTATTTATGTTTAAAAATTCCCTTAGATTTTAATGGGGACTTCTATAGATAAATCATTTGGATACATTTACCAGCAGTATTGAATAATTTGGAAAGCTTATTATCTTTAAACCTAAGTAAGAGCAAAAAGGACTCAATTTTTATAAAAACCATTGTGAGGTTTGTTCTTTTAAATATTGGGGTGCTATAATATGTGACATAAAGAGAGTTGACATAAGAGATTATTGTCAGTTTTAAAAGCAATGTCAGGTCTAGCATTATTATTATTTACAATTACCGTATATACTCGAGTATAAGCCGAGTTTTTCAGCACATTTTTTGTGCTGAAAAAAACCAACTCGGCTTATACTCGAGTCAGAGTCTGTATTATGGCAATTTGCATTGCCATAATACAGACCGGGGGAGAGGGGGGCTGGCAGAGCTGTACTTACCTGTCCTGCAGCTCCTGTCAGCTCTCTCCTCCTCCGCGCCGTCCGGTCAGCACCTCGGTCAGCTCCCAGTGTAAGTCTCGCGAGAGCCGCGGCTCTCGCGAGACTTACACTGGGAGCTGACAGAGGGAGCTGCACAGACCGCCCGGAGGAGGAGAGAGCTGACAGGAGCTGCAGGACAGGTAAGTACAGCTCTGCCAGCCCCCCTCTCCCCCCCACTGAACTACCAATGACACTGGACCACCAGGGAAGGAGCCCCCCTCCCTGCTATGTATCAAGCAGGGAGGGGGGATGAAAAAAAATATAATAAAAAAAATAAAAATTAATAATTCAGTTAAATAATAAATAATAATAATAAAAAAATATAATAATATTAAAAAATAAAATAATAATTAATAAGATAATTAATAATATATCAAAATGCCCACCCCCACCAACACATACACAAACACACACTGCATCACACACACTCACACTTCATTCATATACACACACTGCACTCACACACTGCACTCATACACACACACTGCACTCATACACACACTGCACTCATACACACACACACTGCACTCATACACACACACTGCACTCATACATACACGCACTGCACTCATACACACTGCACTCATACACACACACTGCATTCATTATATACACACACTGGAAATAAATATTCAATTAATATATACGCACACACACTGCACTCATACGCGCACACACTGCACTCATATACACACACACTGCACTCATACACACACACTGCACTCATACACACACACTGCATTCATACACGCACTCACTGCATTCATTATATACACACACTGTAAATAAATATTCAATTCATATAATTTTTTTAGGATCTAATTTTATTTAGAAATTTACCAGTAGCTGCTGCATTTCCCACCCTAGTCTTATACTCGAGTCAATAAGTTTTCCCAGTTTTTTGGGGTAAAATTAGGGGCCTCGGCTTATATTCGGGTCGGCTTATACTCGAGTATATACGGTATATAGAGCCATCATATTCCACAGCACTTTACAATTAAAAAAGGTGTCTTGCCCACCTTACTGTTGAGGAGTTGTGACTGGGATTCAAACCTTGTTTTGCCCGGTTCTTTTTAAAGGAAACTTATAGCCCCCCAAAATAGGTTGCCTTCTGTCCACCCCCACTTTGGCATTAGAAAATTACATTAAAGTAATGCTTACTCCTTTCCACCCACGATATCCTAATGACATCACATTTTTACTTTTAAAAGCAGTAATCTGATTTTGAAATTTTTTTGGAGAAGTAATAACTTGCAGGGCTCCATAAGTAAATAAATCTGAAGTCTTAGATTAGAAACATTGTGCAGTGTCTTATCATATAATCATCCCTCGATGCTACTGAATAGCTCCTAATTCTGTTCATATAGATCAAAGTAATTTTTAGTAAAAGTACTTTGAACTTTGAACATTCGTGAGAGGAAAGAAGAAAAATACAGTTTTAAATGAGCATCTTTTCAGATAACATGATTTATATATTTAAATATATATGAAACAGTGAATTTCTATCTATTCTGCATACAGTACCAATCAGTTTCAAATAAATGATGACAATTTTTTTCCACTACCATGAGGCTATTATACTGATTAAAACATTGATATAATCTGTTATCAATAATTGTGTAACACAAATATATATATATATATATATATATATATATTTATATATACACACACACACACACACACACAAAATACAGAATCCAGCGCACTCGCTTATTCACTAAACAATGATTTCAAATCTTAGATATTGTAATAGTTTCATTGAAAAACACCTAATCTAGGCAAAAAATAATGGGGGTTTAGCTACATTATATGATCATATATTGCATAAGCCTGCCACAACGTCAATGTACCCCATTCTTGGCAGGTCCTACTCTAGCAGCCTAATGCTTGCTCTTATGAGATTAATCCACTTACTTATTAATAAATAAATAATAAAAAGCAAAATAATGTACTCAAACACTGTAAAATATATAGCAACAAAATATGACAAAACACAAGAAATGAAAAAAAGGAACCAGATTACATACCAGGAATTATTAAGCAAAAGCAATACAAGTGAGTGTGAGAGGATGCCAAAATAATATCCCTAACATTTTAACTGGAAGCCTTTATCCTTCCTCTTAAATCTCCCACTATCTTCACTACACCAGAACAGATACTAATTACTATCTATTGACTCTAATTTTGAGCGTTAAGACTATTTTTTAGAGATAAGAACCAACCAGTGTTAATTTTGGCAGCAAATTTAAATTTAGTTTTAGTCATAGTCTTTGACTAAGAAGCCGTTTTAGTTGTATTTTACTCATCTGAATTGTTTTAGTTGTATGGCATCCCTAAAAGCCAATTCATACGACTATGAACAAACTACTCGCAAATAGACAATTTTGAGAAACAAGTTTCCCTTTTTAAATGACAAATATCCTAAAGAAAATTTAAATAAATCTATAGAATCAGTAAAAATACAGGACAGGAAAGAACGGCTAATATTCATAGAAACATAGAATGTGACGGCAGATAAGAACCATTTGGCCCATCTAGTCTGCCCAATTTTATTTTTTTAAATACTTTCATTAGTCCCTGGCCTTATCTTATAGTTAGGATAGCCTTATGCCTATCCCACGCATGCTTAAACTACTTTACTGTGTTAACCTCTACCACTTCAGCTGGAAGTCTATTCCATGCATCCGCTACCCTCTCGGTAAAGTAATACTTCGGGATATTATTTTTAAACCTTTGCCCCTCTAATTTAAGACTATGTCCTCTTGTTGTGGTAGTTTTTCTTCTTTTAAATATAGTTTCCTCCTTTACTGTGTTGATTCCCTTTATGTATTTAAATGTTCCTATCATATCCCCCCTGTCTCGTCTTTCCTCCAAGCTATACATGTTAAGTTTCTTTAACCTTTCCTTCAAAAATTCCATTCAAAAATTAAAAAATAATTTCTCACGCACCCTCCTGATCATTGTTGATTATAATAACAGGAATAATAATATAAAAATCTAGATTATTATATTCTGTGTTAAAGAATATTTTAAAGAATATTTTTCTGAAAAAACAAACAATAATATATTCAAAAAATGCCTTACTAAAAGCTACACCAGAAAATGTGAGAAAAAAACAATGCGGTATCTAATAATATAGGTTTCTTTATATGCAAACAGTGCATCCCATGTAAATCCACTGATTCTGCAATAAAACATTTGTTTACTCACTTTACATTAAACAGATTTCATGGCTTTATTGCAGGCCCATCTGGCCCTAATATATCTCTCTCCCTCAGATTCACTAGAAGATGGGTATTCCTATTACAAACCAAAAATCATTTTGCTTTCGGAATCATGGTTAAAGCCAAAAAATACCTGACTCTGCCATTACAATAATTGGGTATTCATAGTTTAGAAATGACAGAGCAAAAGGAGGAGAAGGCATTGTTATTTATGATTTCAAAACTCCATAAAGTTCACCCATTTAAAAAAACTATAGCACCCCTGCCATCTTTGGTTTCCTTTCTGGTACAATCAACATCCCATTCAGTAAAAAGATCATTGTTGCTGGAATCTACCTCCCACCTAGCTCTGCAGTGGATTCCTTTTCCAACATAACCCAATTCCTTAATGACACCGTAGCTCAAAAATGTTTACTTTTTGTTTTTCGAGATTTTAATGTAGATTGGCTGAGTCCTAAAAATAAGAAATCATGGGGACAGAGCATAGCTACTGAACTGGACGGATGCTCGCAAACTGGGCTCCGTGCATGATCCTAATATACTGCTGATTTTCAGCTATTACAGTGGCTGGAAAATGCCAATTCTTACCCAATACTCTCCATGGGCCACAAAATGAAGAAACAAAAGCCTGACAAGCCCAGATCGGGAATGAATATAGGAGATCTTCTCTGAGCTTGGGCATCTCTCTGATTCCTTGGAGGACCTGTCCCTGCATGACAGCAATATAGGGCTTCCTCCACCACTACAGCCACAATCGGTCCCACAGAAAATGGACTCAGCACCTGTAATTGCTGCAACCCTTGAGGCAATGTTGGGAGACCTCCAAAAAACAATTCAAGCAGTTGTGGCAATTCTCCGAAACCGACATCACAGGTATTGAGAACTGCTTAGGCAAGGTGGAGGCCTCATTGGAGACTACTGTTCAGTCCATTGTGGAGCTCTGGCTCACAGTGAATGTGCTTAAGAAGGAGCAAGAATTAACAATGCTGGACGACATGAGATGCCACAAAAATCTCTGTGGCATTCCGGAAGAGGTTCCAATGTAGGAGATTCCTCACTTATTGCAGAGACTGATAGGGGAGTTATTAGCACCAGGCCAAAAGCATAATTATAGATGGGACCTTTCAAGTACCTAAACCCTAAAGAGCACCAGAAACAGTGCCTAGAGAGCTGGGGGTATGATTTTGAAGTAGTGCGTCAGTGCTGGCTGCACTCAAGGGAATGTCTCCCTACTCCTTTGAAAACATGGTTCTAACATTTTATGCTGACTTCTCTGGGGATACCCTTCAATGGAGAAGATCAATGAGGCCCTTTACCACTCTGCTCAGGGACAGTGGCCTCCGCTACAGATGGCGCTCACCGCGGAGCTTACAAATTCTGAAAGAGGACACGACTCACTCTGTACAGAATATGCAGGGAGCAGCTACGCTACTGAAGAATTTGGGCATTACGGAGGACTCATCACAAACTGGGTGCCGAGAAAACACCATTCCGACTTGCAGATGGGTTCCGGCTAATATCACCCTGTTCATACTGCAGGGCGCCCAGTTGGACACTTATGCTGCGGCAACTACCTATTACTCTAGACATCATTTTTGAGTCCCATACCTCGCTGTATCCCAGCCGGACGGTGGGCAGGCTGCACTACAGCATGACATACTGCTATTTTAGTTTTGTTTTTATGTCTTATGTTTCACACACTGGCCTTGGTTGGTAGGCATCACATAGATGTCCTCTCTGGTGTCCTTTACGTGTATATTTATGCACATCTCCTATCCTTTCTACCCAATGACCCCCAATAGAATGTCTAAATCGATATAGCTCAACTCACTGGCAACACTGTTTATTGGACACTGTATGATTATGTCAGCCATTGCTTTCTTTGTCTTTTTTATGTGTCACCTTCTGTACTGCTTGTAATCTCCCTCTCACACCAGTGGGTTGGGTTAAAAAAATAAATAAAAAAAATTATGTTTGTTGTTTAAGACTTTGCAGATAACACAATTAATTTCCTCCCCAACTTGCATTAATATGAAAAGCCCTAATCATACCTTGCTAGATTGGATTCTCTCCAGTTGACCTGAAAGAATCCAGGAGGCGGGCATTCTCCCTAGCAGGTTCAGTGACCACTGTCTAGTGTACTGCATATGCAAAATAAAGTCCACTAAATCCCCTTCCAAGGTAATAATCACCAGGTCTTTCAAGAAATGTAATCTTGAATCATTTCTAAATGATCTCATCTCTACCATTGCACAGATTATGTCTAATCCCAGATCTAGACTGTGCAATTTAATTTTTTCAGTCCAAGCTCTTGTAAGTTTGGAATTTGCATACCCCGCTGCTTAAAGTGCAAATAAAAGGGACACATCTGCCTTGGATTACAGCTGACCTAATTCAAATGTACCAATTTAGAGTTTCATTGTGGTCAAAGTTCAAGCATGCTGGCTCCATAAACGACCCCTGTGCCTACAGACAATGGTGAAATGCATGCACAAAACAATGTCAAAGGTGCAGTATTTTAGTTAAAATTTGAACAATAACATATCAAGCAAAATAAACTTTTGGAAAATCACAAGTAACATACAAACCACCACAATCCACTCTCAACCCTCCACTGTCACAATGGACAACCAAACACCCCTTACATGTTTTTTTCTTCAGGCGCACCTGCTGGCTGCCACACTTTTCTCAGGCTTCTGACCTCTCCAAGAATTATCTTAATTTTAACTCTCTTACACTCATAATTCATCACAAATATTTCAAGGACCAATATTGACTGCAAATATCACTCAACTGGATTTACCAAAATTGAGCGGATGGCATTACTAAACTGAGATACACAACGGATTGAAATATACTTCCACTGGACCATCTTACTACCAGGAAGGAGATACCTTGAACTGAACACCACAAACAGAGTACATTTAAACCTAAAAACCGACTCACCTCCATTTGTAAATTGTTTTTTTTTTTATTTGATCATTCAGCAATGCTCAGATTTAATTTATAAACATCAAGAAAACTAATTGATGAAAATTATTTTACTAAAACACATTGGCTTTCAACTCATGTAATCTGACCTGCATGCATGCTCTCTTATCTGTTATCTCCAATGCAGCCTGAAGTGCAAAATTTCACACCTCACTCACCGGTTGAATCCTATAAAGCAGGGCAATGTAACCAGCCCCCACTGCTAACATCCCTACAAAAACTAGAAGCAATTTTGACTCCTTCACTGCCGAGGGAATGATCACCTATACTCACTCATATCTGTATTCCGGTCGCTGCACTTAATTCCTCACTAGTGGTTACCCTTAAATCACTTGGCATCTTCAAAGGGACTGACAGAGGCTGTCGTGGAGGAAAATCAACTCTTAAAGGACCACTATAGTGCCAGGAAAACATACTTGTTTTCCTGGCTCTATAGGGTCTCTAGGTCCCCCCATCCTCAGGGCCCCCCTCCCACCGGGCTCTAGGGGGTGGAAGGGGTTAATTTTACCCCTTTTTCCAGCGCCGGACAGGGGACTCTCCTCTCCTCCTCCTCCTTCTCGTCATCATCGGCTGAATGCGCATGTGCGGCACGGGCCACGCACGCATTCAGCCAGTCCATAGGAAAGCATTCTCAATGCTTTCCTATGGACGCTGGCGTCTTCTCACTGTGAAAATCAAAGTGAGAAGCACGGAAGCGCCTCTAGCGGCTGTCAATGAGACAGCCACTAGAGGCTGGATTAACCCTATTATAAACATAGCAGTTTCTCTGAAACTGCTATGTTTATAGAAGAAATGGTTAATACTAGCTGGACCTGGCACCCAGACCACTTCATTAAGCTGAAGTGGTCTGGGTGCCTATAGTGGTCCTTTAAAGTTCAATCTCCTGACACTATTACAGCTGCTCCACCACCCTGTCTACATGCAAGCCCAATTAAAGTGATTCAACCTAGAAGCCACAAAAAAAAACACTATGAAATCAAGGAAACCTGTTTGTGTGGTCCCCATTAGAAGATACACTGTTTCCAAAGTAGAGAGCAAGAACTCAGAATCCCCAAGACTGTCCTATCAGATCACATCCCTTACACACAAACATACACTGCTTTCTATCTTTTACACAAAAACACACTGCATCGCACTACACACACACACTGCATTGCACTACACACACACTCTTCATTCCATAAGCACACACATTAGATCCTCTATGGGTGGACCTTATGGGCATACTCACCATTAGGCCATGGGGGCCCAGACCTTGAGCTGTGTAAAGGGCCCCAGAAAATGGAGCTGCTTCCTGTTCCTCCAGAACATTGATTTTTGTGACCACTGTTACAAACAGCCTCCAGAAAACCTGTTCTACACCAGACCAGTGGAGCCAGACTGCAGCCAGAGCCTATCATCATCCTCATCTGGTTGTAAGTAGGCAATCTAGTATATTATTAGTGACACTAATCTCTAATTTACCTCACATTAAAGGGACGCTATTGTCCCCAAAACCACTGCAGCTTAATGTAGTGGTTCTGGTGTCTATAGCATGTCCCTGCATGCTTTTTAATGTAAACACACACTGTGTGCAGCACTGACGTTGGTTCATATGACAGATCATATGGGTGCGTCAGAGCTGTAGTGGTTATTGTGCCTGGATTGTTGCTTTAAATAATCTTCCAGTGCCCCTCCCAAGATTAGGTTCTGGATCCGCCCCTGTGACCAAGACTATAATTTCTTCTAATGAGCAAAGCAAACTGCATATTGACATGAGAAGCATTCAGTTTTAAATGTTGTAATGCTGCTTAAAACCACCTATCTCAGCAAACAAAATGTTTTTTTTAATCATAATAATTTTGCATGAAATATATTCACAATGCTCTTACAACTGATTAAATAAATACAGTTTTGTTTATTAAGCACAAACACTATTTAATTTGACTTACATGTTAAAATAAGTGTAAGACCCACCGATATTGGGGTACCGTGAAGTAATGCTGGGCTTAACACGATATGGCTATAGGTGGAACTGAATCCCCATATTTGTTTTCCAAAATTATTGATTTAAAGTAGCCTTGTAAATTGTAAAACCTATTTGTGTCCCTTAATCTGTATTTTGTATACATTTTGGTGTCTATGGTGTCAGTGCACCCACACAGTAGTACAACCTTTTAAATCTTACCTGTCTACAGACCCCAGGTTGGGATCCAGGAGGCCGTCACTGCAACTCCTTATGTGCAAATAGTTTAACTGCTATAGTTCTGTTAAGGATTTTTAAAAGCTGTTATATGCTACAGATTGCTAGGCCCAATGGCTGACTTGAACATACTATCCCTCAATGTTCGTATGCTTACAATCTCAGAGAAACATAGCGTAGCTTTACAATAGTTCCATCACCAATAAGTGTATTTGCTATTTATTCAGGAAACACACTTCAAAGCGGGGAAGGTGCAGACTCTCCAGAGCAAATACTACCCTGAGTGTTATTTTAGTAACTATACCCAGAGCAAGTCCTGAGTAGTGGTAATATTGGTGTCAGCTTCCCTATTATTTACTAACATTGACCATGTGCTAGATGATGTGGGGCACTATGTATTTCTGAAGAGGAAGATTATGGATACTATTTTTACCTTTGCCAATGTGTATATACTAAATTCAGCTGAATGTCCTGCTCTAAAACGCATAATCAATGCTTGTCATACCTTTGCTGAGGGGGCACTAGATTTGGGAACATTTATAAAGACTCTCCATTCCCCCTCCCATCCTCAGAGACAATTTTCCTCCATACAAAGGAGACCAATTAAGATACTTAATAAAGTCCATCTGACTGACTGTTGGAGAATATGACACTCTTAGGCCAAATAATTGACTTTTTATTCAATACCCAATAGTACATACTTCAGGATTGATATGTTATTTATTTCTCATTGTGATGAAGTGCCCTTCGCCACTTGGTCCTGGAGAGGCCTGTTTGCCAGCCTCCTGCCCTGCGACTATGGCCCGGGGGTTTGTGGCCCTTTAAGAACATTATTGGGGCTTATGGTCTTTTATTCGACTGTTGCTGACCCTTTAAGCACATTTTTAGGATATAGTGAAAATTGTAACAATGCCCCTTTAAATATGTGTCCCCAGAGTCCCCAGACTGTGGAAATAACTTTTACATGGCTTTTTCCCTTATGGTTCGGTAATTAGAGCTTACCGAACCATTTACTGCACAGGCGGACCACACACAAAGGGAAGTGTGCAGTCAATTTACCTCCCAGGCTGGTGGTTAACCGCAATGTTAATTGCCGACCGCTGGGTGGCCACCGTTCGTATAGTCGAACACGTGGCGGCGGCCATCTTTATTCATTCGAACACGTTCAGAGATGTGTGCAGCCAAATTCATGGAACTGAAATCGGCTGCACATTTCAACGAACACTGCTGGCCCTTACCTTCTCCCCCACTGAGTTTTCAGCCACAGAGACTAAGTCCCGTTCGGCTATTTGAACACACAGCTATACTAAGCTATTTGCACGAACGGCCCTGTTCATGCATTCGAATGGGCCATTTTTCAGTGTGAAATTGACCGACCGCACAGCCCAAATCTATGGCACTGTTTTGGGCAGGAAAATGTGCTTGCGGTAGGTCACAAAGGACTTCCGACTAACTTTTTAACCCCTGGACGGAATTGCCTGAATTTTGGATATGTTTGTATTTGAGGTGTGCTGAGTTCGAATGTGTTTTTATGGAGATTGGATGTATATTTTAAAGTTATAATATATGTGTAAAAACTGTATTTTTCCTGCCTGTGATAATTACTTGAACCCATTGTGCTCAGTAATTATATCACAGGCAGAGGGGAGGATTTTGTGGGAATGAATGGGAGTGTTTAACTGTGTTGTAATGTTTTGATTGGTTGTTAAATGTACAGTTCCAGTGCCCCACAAGGTCCACGTTGGTGGTAACCTTGCTGGGAAACTTGTATATAAGCAGGAATAAATGCTCATTGGAGTCAGTTCTTCTTGACCCTCAACAAGTAGTCTTGTCTTGTAATTGGAGGGGACAGCTATACTCACACTGGGGATTGCTATGCTCTGCATACTCCCCTGAGCTTTAATCACTTAGCACTTTTAAGAGCTTGTTCCTGATACGCTCTCCTGGAGGAGAGGTCTTCCCCACACAGTCCTGGAGGACAGAAGCTGATCCAGCGTGGACAGAAGACGGTGAGACTCCAGTTAAGCTACGGCGTTTGTGGAGTATGCAGTGGTTGTGGTGTCCGGTGAGGTGCTTGTGGTCCTCGGTGCAAGCTAGGAAGCGTCCATCAACAGAAGGTACTCTGGACTTCTGGAAGTCACTTGGACTTCCTGTGCAATCAAGTACCTGGAAATCATGGCACCTTTCCAAATCACTCCCATAATCCCTTTAGGAGATTACCCTGCAACTATAGTTCAGAGGCAATCTTTAAAATGGCTCTGTAAATTGTGGGTGTTCCATTTTACTCAACACTGTACTTATTGTGTTTACAAATTACACTATGGTACTCTTTATATTTATATATTAACAGGATTCTTTTTTATTAAACAGGATTCTTTTAAGACTATATTTACGACATATTAAAAAAGTAATACATTTTAATTATTATAAGTATCTACTTTGCATATTCTGCAGTGTGCCTTAACTTAATTTGTTATCCCATTCACAGGCTGCAGTTTTTTATTCGTACTGTTAATTTTTTTTTTTTTAAATTCTTTTATTATATTTTCATTATGTTTATCCTCTGTTCCCACTTCTGGCAACTGTTTTATCTTCTCATGCATGTATACTATATATGATATGATATACAATATATGATATATGATATACTAATTTCTTCTATGATGTAATATCATAGCTACCTTAATCACTGTATAAAACTAGACAAAGAATATTGTTTTGCATCTCTTTATAAAACCCGGTAATACTAGTTTGAAAACAACAGGATTCTTAAACCAAGCGCCAAGGCTATTTATTATAAAACAATGTCCAGAGTTTTACATTACAGGATTTGTTATCCTATCAATATCATGGAAAAATGTCACTCATTTCAAAGCCCTCTAACAGACAAAGAGTAATCTACGTCACTGCGTCACTGCGGGATAATCCTGCTGAGCTGTTCACTCCCTTATCTTTTTCTCTTTCATTTCGGCACAACATTATCAGTGATAGATTGTCAACTCTGCGTTTTTCCATAATTGGCTGCTAGCATTTTTTTGTCTGTGTAATGTGATTGTCATTTTTTTAAGTTCATTTAAGCAGTCCTACCCTACTTAAAATATGCAGACATATTAGATATTATGTAATACTCCAACGAAGTCCATAATTGTTGTTGAAATATTTGTCAGTCAGTAGGAAACTAAATTAAAAAATGCCATTTATCTGCATGGTATATCATAATTAAATTGCCTTGGAAATTACTGTAATGGTTAAGTTTGAGCTGTTAAAAATACTGAACAAGTGCCAGAAATGATCGTACATTAGCTAATTCTTGACATCATCACGGTTTGGTCTGTACAGACGCAATGTATTGACAATCTTTTCTATTAAAGCATTCTACAAAACCTTTCTAATACTAAACGAGTGTGTCAGTTCATGTTGAAATTCTATTTTTAACACAATACTGTTATGTCTGATGTTTTCATGAATATGAGAGATGTCCGACCGAGTGTTGTAGAACATCGGACACATTAAACTATCTAAAGGTACCAAAAGACAAGTAAAAATGGCGCTAAAATTAATGTGTACAGTACAATATAAGATTAAAGCAGCACTATATATCGTGAAAAAGCTCCTCTCACATAACATACAAAAAACCAAAAACAAAGTGCGCTGTGCCTTTAAGACCAATATTAGTGAATAATTCACACAAATATTAATTAACAGTAATAATAACTCTTCAAAGGTATTATAATGTGCACTGTGCTTAAATACTATAGATCAATTTAAGTGATATGAATATCACATACATATGTGATATCTTAAAAGTGCATTAGTGTCAGACCACATAAGTGCTAATTGAAAAATAAACTCACTTTTAAAAGTTGCTTCTGTTGACAATTCAGTGATATACTCAAAGAAAACAGAAAAAAAACTCATAGGGCAATATGCATAAGATTTAAAATATTGAAATTATAAATCAAAACACTCACAAGAGTAGAGCAATTTAGTCTGCTCTGAACTGTATAGGCATCTCGGTATATAGAGGCTTGAGGCTGTGATGGCAGTTAAAATCCTTTATTTAGACACTTCAATCATTAAAAGCAGTTGTCTGGCTGTATGTCCTTCTCCTCACCGGTGTGATATAGTCCAAAACAATTTCGTGGGTCCTTTCCAGGCTCTCAGGGCTACTGTCTCTCACACTTGTTCCGGGAGGCGGGGCTTACGGCCGTTGGACGTAATGACGTCAGGGCGTGATGACGCGTTTCGCCGACGTGCTCGGCTTCATCAGATCTGCCCACTAATCCATCACAGTCTCTTTTAAAGCTTTTACACAGGGCGTGTTTACCCAAAACAGTCCGAAAATGCTGTCCTTTGGTTGGTTACTCTGACCAACTCATTAGCATTTCTAATAGTCAAACGTTATCGTACATACTCAGTATAGCAAGGGGATTATTCACTAAATGTCTAAAAAAATTTTTTTCACATATATACCTTATGGATTACAAAAACAATATATATATATACACTCTATATTATACTATCTATTTCCACAGTACCTACTTTTTAATAGAGGAAGAAAGGAATAAAATTAATTTATTATATAATACCATATTCTGAATCACATTTAAAGTGCTAAATTACATGTCTTAAAGTGAGATATGCAGCATGCAACATGCAAAAAGTGCAATAATCTTAATGCTTGAACTAATATGTATATAAATATAAGTAGTTATTATTAAAAAAGTTATTTAGAAATTTGCCAGAATTTGGATATGGAATTATAAAAATTATAAAAAATTATAAAAAATTATAAAAATTATAAAAAATTAAAAAGGTCAAATTCTATATTGAGGCCCCTTGGTTCTAACGTTTTTAATTTGTGTACCCACATAATTTCTTCTCTTCCAACTTTTGAAATAAAATCTCCACCTCTGTATGGTTTCTTTACTACTTGAATTCCTAAAAAGATCAGACCCTTCGGATCCATATTATGCTTTGCCTTAAAATGGGCCGAGACACTATGATGACTAACTCCCCTCAGGATATTATTTACATGCTCTCCTATTCTTTTGTGGAGTGGTCGTATAGTACGGCCCACGTATTGTAGTCCACATGGGCAGATTAGCAAATAAATTACATTCTTTGTAAAACAGGTAATAAAATCTTTAATATCAAATTCATTATGGTTATGTCTACTTTTGAACTTGTTTACACCTTTGATGGTCCTATTTTTACTGTATTTACATCCTGTGCATTGACCACAGGAATAAAAACCTTTTCTATCATTCATAAAATGTTTTTGTATATTTCTTTCTGGATTTTTATGTGTTAGAATAAGGTTAAAATTAGGTGCACCCCTGAAAGTTATAAAGGGTTTTGAAGGTAACATTTTAACTAAATCTGGATCCTCTTTCAATAGATACCAATGTTTGTTAACTATTTTTCTTATATTTTTATGTGCTACGTTAAAATCAAACACTAGTGGTACCTTGTTAAAATTTTTATTTTCAATATTCAGGAATTCTTTTCTTTCAATGAGTTCATTCTGTGTAAGTTGAACCGTATCTTCATAAGCATCAGATACCAATTGCTCAGGGTATTAAACTATCTACCTTCTTGATTTCAACTTTATACCCTTCCTTTTTTAATCATTTATTTATTTATGAATCACCATTTGAGAAGGTCTGGTTAGTAAAAGTAGTTGACTGAAATAAGAAAAAGGTGAATTCGTTAACAATGTATGATATTAGTATAGCTTCTTTATTTCAATAGAAGATTTAGCACTCAAAATGGAATTGAAAGCATTTACCGTCACTGATATATACTTTGAAGCTTATGTCCCCTAATAAAAATATGCAATTAATGCATTAATATGCATGGCGTATATTTCTATAAATCTATATATACATGAGCTTCTTGGTGCAGAATGTGTTTGGGTGTGCATGCTGTGGTAGTTTCTAGGTGAGGGAAGGTATATTAAATGGCAGTGTAAAAAATAATGTGAAAGTGGGCATTCATATATTCCTTCACCCCTCATATCCAATCAATCACTAAAGCCTGCCGCTTCCATCTATAAAACATTGCGCGCATCCAACCCTATTTAACACCTGATACGGCAAAGGTGCTTGTCCATGCAGCTGTCCGATCTCACCTTGACTACTGTAATCCTCTTCTCGTGTTCCCAACTTGCCACATTACAGTCTATAATGAATGCGGCAGCGAGGCTCATCTTCCTGTCTCCCAGTTGGAGCGCAGTGCTTTACCAGTGTATATGAAGTGTATCTACAAAAGGATAAATACATAAAACACTTACCCCTTTTAAAACCATATTTTCAGGGGGTATACATGAAAATAAAAAGAAAGAATCAAATGATAGTACAATACTGTATAGTATAAGTGGGCTATATTTTGTGCTCAGTGAGTGGAAATAATCTCTAAATTTTTTGAGCCCTTTTAGATTAAGGCTCTAAACTTCAGCGTTTCTGTGTCTTTAAGGTAGACAGCTACACCCCTCTTATAACTTGGGTTTCTCTCTGTTCCTCTCCACAGTGTATATAGAGGAAACAAAAATAGCAAAAGAACTCTAGGTGTGGCATATGAAATGGGTGCTCACCTTATTAAGAGCCTTTTGGGAACTGTCTCTAAGTGTACTGGCTTTGTGTCAAATTGAAGGGTGACACTACCCTTACCGGAACCAGGTACAGGATGCAGATAGAGGTGAATGATGATTTTATTAAAGATATATTAAAAAAGTAACATTTTTAAAATAACATATAAAACCAATAAAGGCTGTAAATAGTAAATAAGTATTCCTCTTATCGCCAAGACGTGTTTCGCCTCGTTATTCGGCTTCCTCAGTTGGCATAATCTCCATTGTTTTTGTTCTGTTTTTTTTATCTATGTGGTTCCCACCTTTTTTTCTAATTATCCAATCTGGATCTTCCTGTAATGCTTTGTGATGCTCGCTGACACACACAAACACTGACACATGCACACACCATGACACACATATACACACACTGACACACAGATACACATACATATACACAGATGTACATCCTGACACACAGATGTGTGCACGCACACACTGACACATAAATACATACATACACACTGACACACAGATGCACACACACACACATACACATACATGCACATCCTGACACACAGACACACTGACATATGTATACACAAACACAGATGCACACCCTGACACACACCCTGACACACACACACACACACACACACATTGACGCAGATACACACACAATCTGATATACACAGAAGCACATATATATGATAATTTTTTTATATCTACAGCCACGCTCCTGTTAGTTTTTCTTATGTGTCCAGAAGGGTGGCTTGCTTGTAGTTTTGTTCCTGCTGCTGGCTGGTGGGAGTTAGAGGTCTGGAGCAGCTCTACATGCTCCTTATATTCTCCCCTCCCCTCATGCTGCCCCTGTAGCTGCTTCCTCTCCCTCCATCACGATCTCTCTGCACTAAGCTGGGAGGAAGTGTCAGGCTGTCACTTCCTCCCCATCTGCCAACACAACAGGAGCCTGGTCAGGTGCCGCACCCCCCTGTTCAGCAGAAATGTTTCCCACTGCTATCATAGTACCAGGGAAACATTTCACAGCACCATTGTGTGCTCAGGGGTGCCACAGCACAGAGTTTGAGAACTGCTGTTGTAGACAACTTTATTAATGTAAAAAACAAATCAAAACCAGGTTGACTTATTTCAGAAGACTTTAGGGCACTTCTACTAAGGCACTTAATGCACTAATACCTCAAAATGAGGCTATATTGCCCAGAGGAATGTCGATATTTCACGAGCATTGCAATCTGAATATGGATTATAGTTGTATGCAATACACATGAAAGTATTTATATGGCAGCAATCACTATGGAATATTGTTAGCAATTTAAAAAAAATATATATTATTATGGTATAGTTGGGACTTTTATGTGCCTTGATGTGTCCAGCTTTTTCATTAAGCTTAAAGCGACATAGTCATAGCTGAATCCCATTTTTTTTTAACCCTCCCCACTACATCTAATTGACCCTCTAGTCACCCCCAAATGCCCCTAAGCCCCCATCTTACCTAGTTTTTAAACTTTATTTTGTGCCCAGACCTAGATCCTGGGCGCTGCCATCTTTATGTGGGTAGATGAAGTCCCTGTGGCATACGTCACCTGCCCACACTAAATAGCGCTGTGAGATTCCCGCACATGCCCAGTTAAACACTTGGGCATGCGAATGGGAATTTCATCCATTCATTCGTTAGAAAGACGAATGAATGAAGAGAAATGTCAGACGAACAAACGAATACTGAATATCGGTGTTTGTTTGTTCGTACGTTCAGTTTATTACAAGGAGAGAGCTACCGGCTTGCAGCTTCCTCCTTGTAAAATGTAAAAATAGAAGCGGCAGGGAGAAGTGCGCCCCGCCATTTCGTAAGACCCCTATGTCCTCCCTCACTCTATCGGGGTAAATATGACCCCCATAATAGCATAAGGGAGATGCTAGAGCCTGTGGCTGCTCACCTTTAAACCCCCCCAAAAAACCCAAGTAACCTCCTCCAGAGCCCCCACCCGTGCAGCGCGTGGGGGCCCTAAATGAGAATGTGGGGGGGACCTATTGTCCTCACCCCGAGTCCCCACTCATGAGCAGCGGGTGGGGGCCATAAATAACAACAAGGGGGGACCTATTGTCCTCCCCCCTGGCCTCCACCCCTGAGTGGCGGGTGGGGGACATAAAAACAATGAGGGGGGACCTATTGTCCACCCCCTATCCCCCACCCCTGAGCAGCGTGTGGGGGCCATAAATAACAATAAGGGGGTGACCTATTGTTCCCCCCCACCACTGCTCAGGGTGGGGGCTGGAGGAGGAAGACAATAGGTCCCCCCCACATTCTCCTTTAGGGCCCCCACCCGCCGCTCAGGGGTGGGGACCGGGGGGGGCAGGTGAGGTCATTGTTTTTATGGACCTCATCTGCCGCTCATGGGTCGGGGTGGGGGGGACAATAGGTCCCCCTTATTGTTATTTATGGCCGCCACCCCCACTCAGGGGTGGGAGCCGGGGGGAGGACAATAGGTGCCCCCTCATTCTCCTTTAGGGCCCCCACCCACTGCTCAGAGGTGGGGGCCGGGGGGGAGGACAATAGGCCTCCCCTCATTCTTTTTATGGCCCCCACCCGCTGCTCAGGGGTGGGGGTCAGTGGTGTGGACTATAGGTCCCCCTCATTGTTTTTATGGCACCCACCCGCCGCTCAGGGGTGGGGGCCGGGGGGAAGGCAATAAGTACCCACCCCTAATTGTTATTTATGGCCCCCACCCGCTGCTCAGGGGTGGGGGCTGGGGGGGAGGACCATAGGTCTCCCCCCACATTCACCTTAGGGGCACCCACCCGCCACTCAGGGGTGGGGGCCGGGGGGGAGCACAATAGGCCCCTCCTCATTGTTTTTATAGCCCCCACCTGCCGCTCAGGGGTGGGGGTCGGGGGGTGGACAATAGGTCCCCTCCCCCTCATTGTTTTTATGGCCCCCACCCACCGCTCTGGGGCGGTGGCCGGGGGGCACACAATAGGTTCCCCCCCATTGTTTTTATGGCCCCCACCCACTGCTCAGGGGTGGTGGCCGGGACACACACAATAGGTCCCCCCCATTGTTTTTATGGCCCCCATCCACCGCTCAGTGGAGGGGGGCCTGGGGGAGGACAATCGGTCTACCCCCTCTCATTCTCTTTTAGGGCCTTCACCCGCTGCTCAGGGGTGGGGACTGGGGGGAGGACAATAGGTCCCCCCCCCACATTCTCATTTAGGGCCCCCACCCGCCGCTCAGGGGTGGGGGCCGGGGGGGTGGCTCTAGTTCCCCCCTTCAGTTTAATAGCCCCCACTAACACGGCACGGGTGGGGGCTCGGGAGTGGGGTACTAGGGTTTTTTCTTTTTTAACATTGAGCAGCCAAAGGCTGCTCACTGTTTAATAGACATGCCCCTACACGTGGCAGAATTTACTAATACTAAGTAATCTTTACTTAATATTAGTAAATTTGACTGAAATACCAATTTAGGTCTTTCAGCCTTTTGGTAGATAGATCCCTAATACCGTGGGAATTAGGAAGTTATCTACTAAGCGGCTGCAATATGCGGCACGAATAGGATCGGAGTTTCATTCATTCTCCAGAAATTCTGATACAAACAAAATCCCAAATTGCGTCCTAACATGAATGAGCAAACTATTCTCATTCTGTTAGGACGCAATTTGGTAGTTTTGCCGGCGTCTTGTCTAAGTGACAGGACGTTCGGGAAAAGTAATAGGAAGCATCGCGGGAACAAGGAGGAAAGCTAAGAATTGTGGGAAAAATTCTCTGACCACCGGAAATGAAGCACACTTTGCTCCTCCGCTGGTCAGAGATGGTCAGGCGTAGGGAACCTCCCTAGGACAAATAGTCCCTACTTTGTCTTATGTTTTAAAGACAACTAGAGCAGACAGGAAGAAATGAAGAACAGATCCTGACAGAGGGAGAGAAGAAGAATCGATTGGGGAAAGGTAAGTTTGGCATGACAGTGCCGCTTTAAGGGGATCCACAATTTTGTAGACATTGGAGTGTTACACGTCAAATCTGCAGATTTAACAACTATAAAAAATGTATCAATTTAAATTGTTTCATGTGCATTAAGCATTACTTGCTATTATTGCAGAACTGCAGTGGATTGGAGAGTATCTGCCCAGTTTACGTGAATTAGAATATATCGCAGAGTCACAACAATTAACTTATGATTTGATTATTGTCAATATATCTATTTGTCTACCTTTTTAACCCCGCATTCAAAATGAAGACTGGAACAAGCTAGTTGAGGAACAATCGAGGTACATAAAATGAGGAGAATGGAAAGACCACAAGCACCTTTCATATTTTTTTTAGATGTTAATATATTATGTTTCAAAGAAATTATAGAAATTGAATTTACTTTACAAGTAACCAGAGAATAGTGGAAATTACCAGGTTAAAAATAGTGAGATGTTCAAAGTATTCCCATAGGCTTAAAAATGATCAAACCACTGACAGCTATACACATTCTAAGTAGTATACAGCTCTGGAGCAAAGTTCCATGACCCTCATAAGTCTCTTGACTGAAGAGAATAAAATTCTTAAGAAAGAAATTGACCTTATCCAACAGGAATATTATCATGTCAGAGTTCACAATTTTTAATGATGGAGAAAAACTGCACATTGAAAAAAAATATTTTTTTCATTAGATAACCCTATTGTCTCCTTATTCCATAAATGTCGGTGTTTTTATGGAATGTCAGAATATCAGAATGTGGGTGCTTCCATTGTTATTGCCCTTGGCTAATGTACTGCTGACCTAAGGTTGTTTCTTTCTTTTGTTAGTTTTTATCTTAACTTCATCTAGGTTTTGGCTTTTGACCTATACTCTGTAAGAAGGATCAGTTCAGTTCCTGCCAGAGACAAAAATTGTAGCATGGAAGGCCTAATTATTTGCCTTCCTCATTTCACACACCATGAATGAACAGGTATCAGGTTTATATACCGCACAGGAGTCTCTAACTGTTCCCTCTTATATATTACTCCCGAAGACCAAATTATTAAGGGTCCAAATTTGTTTAAAAAAATAAACCTTGATCGTTAGGGATACTATGTGTTCTCATCCTACACACCACTTCTCCCCAGTTTTATATGCTAGGTCCAATGGGTCTCAAAACCTCATACAATAATACAATATCCAGCTTCATTAACCAATCTTAAATTCTTATTTATTATCTCAGTGTAAATAACTACACCAGAAAAACTACTAAAACATTAGACAATCTGAGAGGCTGAAGTGGAGATTCTATGGACATTGTTTGACAATGCTGGATATATTAGGTATAAAATACATTTTTAAACATGTAACATGTTTTTAAACAGTCTTTTTTTTCTCACTCTCACTCAGTCTAGGTGGAAAACATACAAATATGCTTTTTTAAAAATACATTTTAAACTCTTGTTAGACCTTTGTGCAGCTTATTGAATGGATGTGTTTGACTGACTAGATTACACACATACATCACACTGCCTGAGACTTCATAATGTGAATAAGCTCATTCATGGTCGATTTTTAATGGTGGCTTTCATCTTGCAGTTTACTAGTAAAATAAAGATGTACAAAGAGATCATTTCATTGACATACAACCACAATTATGAGGCAATTAAAATGCTTTTTTATTTGCAATTTAATTTGCATTATGTTCCACAATTATCATTAGGAATTAGTTGCCCTTAGATCAAACTCTGCTTGGTTTTATTTAATATTCCAGCTCTAAACTAGTATCTTCAGTTTGCAGTGTTCAACCAGGACAAACGCACAATTCCCCTAACCCCAAATGATCACAGTTTTACATGAAATCTAAATGGATGATGCAATTACTTTTTTTTTTCCTTTTTAGAGGACATTTCATAATCCTGATATAAATTAGTGTAATAGAGCGTCAGTATTTTGATTTAACATTGTCTCAGACATATAAAAATACCCCCATGCACCAGTTTCCCAGGTTTTGGTTTGGGAAACCACAGGGCCAAATATATTAGATGCCCATTTGGAAATTTGACAAAGGGATTTCCAGGGCCTATGTTGCCTTTGAGAGAGTATGGCAGCCGGGTTAATAACTTTTCCACCATTATGGCACACCATTTTCAAAAGAAATCCATAGTATTCCAAATTTGACAATGTGATTTTCTGAGCCTATGTCACCTTTGAGACAGTATGGCAGCTCAGAAATGAAAATAATGATGGCAAATCATTTTTCCAAGTAGGCAACCCAGGGTATTGCAAATAGTGTATTTTGAATTGTTTGGTCTTGTACTTTTCTGGCTCACAATTCTCAACTCTGGTTGTGATACCAAGCGCTGCCAATAATTGGTGGTACCCAATTATGCTCAGACAGAGTTCTGAACATCTCCTGGATGCTGTTATGGTGGAAGCATATCCATCACAGGACGTTTCTCACCATCAGACAGGTCAAAGGAGTCGCTCTCCTCTGAATCACATGTCAACATGGAGTATACCTCCGCTGCTATGTAGTAACGGGCCATGGCAACGTTTTAAAATAAAATAATTTTTTACCTTCGTGCCTAACACACATTCCCTCAACCCACCCCCAATAATACTAATAACCTATTTGCAGCTAAATCCAAAGTTCACTACTCCATATTAATTCTCTTTGACCTCTCTGCTGCCTTTGACACTGTTGATCATGCTCTCCTCCTTCGAACTCTTCAATCGCTTGGTCTCTGTGACTCTGTCCTTTCATGTTTTTACTCTTATCTCTCCCAACGCTCATTCAGTGTGACCCAATGAGGATCCTGGAAGCAGTAAAAAAAACCTTGTCCTGTCTCGGTTGGAGTTCCCCAAGGCTCTCTCCTTGGTCCCCGCTATATAAATGGCAACAATAATAATATTAATAAGGGAGTGCTCAGGCTTTGTGTACTAGTGATATTCACAATTAATCTTCATAGGGAAATACTATTCTTTTGTATTTCTGAGTTCTATCCTTACTTTTTATGGCATCTTTTGCAATCAGCTTTTGACTTTTTAATAACTATTTTATTTTCATGTAAGTTGTTAAGATCTTATGCACCAAAAGTTGTTCTTACGTTTTACATTTCTATGGCAACTATATTCTCTAGGATCTAGGCAGTAGTTACTTTGTTTCAGGTGACACTTATTTATCATAGCTTCAAGAAACTCTCTCTGTGCTGTGTTGAGCTTGTAAATAGTACTTGAATTTTTAGTGCACAATTCTAGCTGTTTATTTTTACATATTTTTAATATGTAGGATAATAAAAGTTAAGTTTACATGGGATTTACTGAGAAACCACTCTTTTTTTTATCTTGTGGTATGGTTTGACAAGTTACCTGGGCCCCCACCGGGAGCCCATGTCCATATCCCATGCATCTGCTTTTTTCCTGGACAATCCCAAGTCCAACACAGAGCAAAGCAGAGATATGCAGGACTGTGCTTATTGGCTGACATTCAGCAAACATTGTGAGTTAATGACGGTTTGAGAAAAAAGTTATTACAATGTTGAAATCCTAGTGATTATGTTATCATATAACCCCTGATTGTTTACTTATTAGGGTTATGTTTTTGTTAATGTGTACATTTTTAATGTGTGCAGATTTTGTGTGTATCCTTTAGGTACATTCTCTCATATATATATATATATTTTTTTTAAATTGAGAATTTATTTTTGTGTTTTTCTTGCATAGGTTGTCTTTTGTGCCTGGGCACCATGACTATGCTGGGGTTAATATGACGTGATTAGTCCATTGCGGGTTTTCGTACAGTAACTAGCCCAGTTCATCAGATGGTTAATATGGCAATTAAGTCTTAGCTATAAAATCCTGCCACATTTTAACTTATGTGATCTTGAAGTACAGTTAATATGAAACGAGTTGATTTACATATTACAGAGGCTGCCTCCAATGTTTATGAGTCAATAAGCCACATTACCGTTTGCATGATGTGAAGAATTGTTTTTAATCTACTGAAATAAAGGAAATGTTTTTGAATACCAGCAACAGAACTCTTTTGATTACGAGACACTACCTACTTATTTTTATCTAGAGCAGAGTAGAGCAATGCAGAACTGTGCTCATTTGATGAAAGTGTCAGGACATAGATTACTTCCAAAATACAATTAAACAGTTTGACTACTTACTGTGGAATGATGAAAAGGCACTCTTAGGACCATAATCACTATATTAGGGTAGAGTCATTATGGTGCTTGGAGTGTTCCTTTAAACTAGCGATGGTTTACAAACTAACCCAGTATTTATTATGGTAAGAGCATTCCATCTAAGCTTCTATACCATTTCCTTCATTTAACATAAGTAACATGATTCATGATTATTTTGATTGACATACACACAACTCCAACTTAAAAAAAATCAGTCTTTTCTTTACAGTTTTATTTACAAAAATGTATTAAAACTTTGTACATGCCTCATTTAAATGAGGCCTGGTAATCTGTCCACACATGCAGTTATTTTTTTCTTTTTCTTTACAGCCGTAGGTTTGCTTGGCAATTTTACTGCTTATCAGTCTGCAGTTAGAAATAAATCCAAAAAAAAAAAAAGAAATTACAAAAAAAAAATATAAAAAAAATATTCTACTGCTGACTATTTGCAGTTATAGCAGGAAATTGTAAGCAATCAATATTTTACATGCATTTTGTTTTGTTAAAAAATACCGAACATCCTTGCTTCTGTATGAAGCTCACACTCTTAAAAATTAACGTCATTCAATAAACTTATATTTTTACCCCATTCTTTGACAGATGTTGCCATGATGCAATGGTCTTTTGGCCCCATTATCTCAGAATGGTTTAAATCTAGGAAAAATCTCTCTTTTTTTTAGTAATTTTATGCACAGCTCATATTTCCCATATTGGGATATTAATAGCATTAAGACCTTGAAAATAAAAAAATCACAGTTCCATTATTAGAAGGTCTCATTTCTCAGCCAGTCTCCACTAATAATTCTCAAAAGTCTCTGCTCTATAATGTGCTGCCAGCTGAGAAAGTATGAGATCAGAAGGCCTTTCTTCATAGTCTTTTGGAAATATAGTACATTACATATCTGTGTTTTTGTAACAAGACAACTACTATGTATCCTGTGTTTAATGGAGCTGATTGGACTTTATGATTTTGGTGCTTGTGGGTCTATATTTCTCATGATAAATGTGCTTGGAGGACTTGCGCTACACAGGTTACTTAAATATCAACTTGTGAAGATGCTTGATTATGGTCAATTTTACAACGTATGCCTATGTACATGTAAGGTCCATGACTTTGGGACACTTGACTATAAATCTGAGGCCATGAGAGAATATGGTAAACAATATCAAGAGGTCTATTAAGTAGAGGTATCAAGGCTACAGAGTCTAAGCCCTGGAGATGAGAGCAAAGTATATAAAGGAAAAAATGAAGGTGTGAGTAATATATAACACAGGGGTAAGGCAAATATAGCATAGTGTGTAAGAAATTCCTGCGGGCTAACAAATAATTTTTAGAATAAAAATAAATTAAGTTCTAGACACACTAGTTACTAGAGACCGACTTAATGTAAATACATTTATAGCACAACACCAAGCAAATATTTATCTTAGAATCTTAATCAGTTTGACATATCCCAGGTGTGCTACAATTTTTTTCTGTGCGTTACATTGTCATCATGCTATAACAATGTAACCATCTGGTAATAAAAGATGAAATATAGCTAGTTGTTAACAATGAGTGTTCAAGAACTATCTCCTACTGTGCATCATCTGTTTTGAGAGTGTATCATTTGTATTTGGCAGATTGGAATGCGGAATGCTTATGACATTTTATTTTAAAATCTAACATTGTAGAAAGTGGAACCGTGTGTGTAATGTAAGATATGTTAACCTTTATATGATTCTAAATGTAGAGTTCTGGAAATGAGCGGAGTTATATTAACTTGTAAGTACCTGACTACTAGTTTATCCAAAGTAGCTTGGTGTTACCTAAAAACGAGTGATTATGGATACAACTGAAGTACTGGCTTTAAATATTCTACATGAACCTACAGTCTTCTTAATCAGTTATACCTATCTCACTGTATGCTAAACGAAAAGATGAATTTTGTGTATTCACTGTTACTGGGACATACATGTCTTGGACTTCCTGAGAGATGCCAGAGTTACAATTTAATTGAATCAGCTCAGAAGAAGACTGAATTAAAGTGGAATCAGCAGCATATAGAACCTGTCATTCGGTAATTGAACTCCTCTAATTTCAGGTAGTCAGGGAAAACCAAGTTCCAGCAGTGCTCGGAGATTCAGAACCCTGCACTGTATGGTTGTAGTCCAACCGTTTATTATCGGGAATATTGCATGGATGACCTCACTCACCATGCAGTATGGGTTTTTAAAACATGGTCTCACTAAAATAATCGAAACCATTTACCCATCAATCTGAACCATTTACCCATCAATCTAATCTAGTTTGTCCAAAATGTAGAATATCAAAATATTAATTTAAAAATACTTGCTGACCTATACATTTATTAGTGGCTTGGCTTGCACAATGTATAGAGAAATAGATTGGAATTTATGTTCTGCAATATATTTCAAAACAAGTGTTCCTTTAGCACTCTGTTGTATAGAGTATAGTATTTATCAATTAAATTAAGATGTTTATAAGATATTGATTTTTAAAGAAGAGCTTGATCTGCCAAGTTTAAAACTATCAGGGAAGTCAGCGTTATTTTCTAGAAAAAACTACTTGCTTTAGCTTTCATGCAGATAGGAGCTACACAATATTCCTACTTATAAAAATGATTGTGGAAATAAATATATATCATCCACCTCTTTCTTATACGGAATAATGTTATACAGATAATCCTGCTTCAAATAAATGTGAGTTTAGAATTAGGATCTTGATCTAAAACATCACTTGATAAATTAACTCTGAAGCATGTGCTAGCAGGTTATATTGAACTAAACAGTAATATTAATTTACTAAGCAAGAAAATAGCTAGCCATTGAGTCACTGTTCACTACAGAACCCATTCTGCTCTGTGGATTCATGATACATTGGTTACCCCAAGAGATCTGTTATCCCATCTTTTGGGAACTTGCAGGCACACTGACTAAAGATGGCTGCTTGGTGAAGTTTTACAAGAAAAGTAATAGTACAGTGATGTTTAACCCCTTAAGGACCAAACTTCTGGAATAAAAGGGAATCATGACATGCCACACATGTCATGTGTCCTTAAGGGGTTAAGGTTAGGATGTGCACTTCTACAGAAAGAGTTAGGATATTCTGGCTCAAAGTTACGGTTAAAATTAGGTTTAGTGATTGAGTTTACATTTGTGAATTCATGAAATTTGGGCTTAGAGTTATAATTACAACACTGTCTATTACTAACTTTAGTAATACATTTAAAGTTAGAATATGAGTTGAGAATAGGCCAAATAGCCCCCAACCCTGATTTGAGCCTTCACGTCAATAGTACATTTCCCACCTATTTCCCCTTGTTCTACGCAATGTCTTCCTTACCCCTAAACCTAACGATAACTATATTTTTGCATAATTCTATGTGTACCGTTCATTAGGAATACATAACATTATGCTATTTATCTGTAGTGAGTAACTGTAGTTATGCATTATACAAAATACAGGAGAGGAAAATTTATTTAGAAGCAGAAAAAAAACACTTTTTAACTAGGTGACATGATACAAGGATCAGAAAACTAGCGCAGAATTCAGAAATTCATGATATTCAGCCTTTGCAGTTTTTTTGTATTTTTTCTTTGCTTTTTTAAGATAAACAAATATATTTGTGAGGTGGCGAGTATTTTTGAACATTTGGGTTTTCTCACTAAATTGCAGGTCACAGTGAGTTGTCAACCGGCTTGCAAAATGTATAAAATCTGTATGTGATATATTTCTCTTTTAATACATGTTGGGGCACATACATTAACAATTGCAAAATTGGAAAGCTTTTTATTTTATTTTTTATTATTTTTTATTTACTAGATAAAATACTCTTAAATGAGTATGGAATCTCACATTTTAGTTTAAATAGCTAAATCGTATTTTATTTTTTGTGAATTTTGGCCTAAAAAAAATCTAATTCCTTTCACAATTCTGTTTAGTGAATTACCCCTGTGTGGTTTGCCACACTCTTATAAAGGAAAAGTACAAAAAATATTTTTCCCCCTTTAACTGAGAACATACAGTTATTCTAAACAATAAAAAATAGTTATTTTAACAAAGGTGTAGTAGAAAATATGTTATGAACTGGCGTGTTATACCTTTTTGTGTTTTGTTAAACAAAATAATTATTCTCTCAAACAAAATTAAAAACTAATCACCACGGCAGAATTGGAGACACACAAGGAAGATCATGACAAAGTGATGTCAACACATTAATAGACAAAAGACAATTATTTTTTAAGAGACAGATAATTATTTCTGACATTATTTTAGACACATAATTGAATTTATCCTCTGGATATCTAGGTTCCAATTAGTGTTCAGCACAAAAGTGTATCGGGTTTTAAAGTAACTGATTCATTATTTAGTATTTCACTCGAGGATTAAATTTGTAACCAATAGGATATCATTAATCTTACTCCTATGTTGTACATTCATGTATCTGATAATTGTTCAGGATAAGTAACCAAACATACTGGTAAAAATACATATACAATTGGACATATTAGGAAGAACCTAGAGAATGCTGCTGGTTGTCTTTTTAATGGGACGTTCTTACCCGATAGACAGCATTGTGACTTCTGACAGACAGGATCACTGAGACCAACAATAAAGACAAATTAGTGTAACAACTGTTAACATAAAAGTGCATTCACTGCAGCAATATGCTAAAAATATTCTATGTATACCTCTTTGACTTCTTCAAATAAAAATTAGAGATATTTATAATTTAACATTTTAATACTCAAGGGTATTTCGTAATTGCATGACTTCTTCACATTAACCCAACAGTCTCAACCACATTTCTTTCCATGCTTTGTGCCTTCAGATTGTGAGTATTCAGACTGGTAACAACGTTAATGGATTTAATTTTCTTATAATTTTTCCCCTGGCAGTCTGAGTGCTTCTAGTGAAACATACAGCAAAATAACTACAATGAACATAATACATGTATGTCTTTACCTGGTGTGGAGATGTATTTCTAAACCACAAGAGAGTGTTAATGCACCGTTAAAGTGCATGCAGGGCCTCGAAGGCCCCGTAGAGTGCTATTAAACAATGGCTTTTTATAGAAATTGTACTTTACAAGAGTACATTTTCTTACATGAGTTCCTTGTCTTGTGGCCAGTTTATATTTTGTTTTTCAAGCAAAGCATTAGCATTTCAGTGATGGTTTGCATTGATTTTGAGTCTCAGAATGTTCCATAAGGCACTGAAGGAAAAAATAAATCAGTTCTGTCTACTAAAAGTTCTGCACCATCAGCAGTTTGTGTCATTCCTGACACCAAGGAAAGATTTTAACTGGCTCAGGTGGTCAGGATTTAAGAGGAAGCCTTGCTCACAAGTTTTCGTCAGATCTCTTGGTTCTCTTGGTTCTTCATAGTAATGATCTGTAAAATATATTAATAGAGAGTTTTAAGAGATAATGGACAAGTCTGTTTATTCTTATAGTTGGATTATGTGATACACCCTTTAATAAAGTAATACAAATACACAGGGGATATTCATGGATTTACTAACTAAAGATCAAGTTGTTCCAATTCTCACTAATATGCAATATCAGGTAATGATGGGGAAAAACGGCTATCAGTAAAGGGAAGTCAGTTGAGGAGTCACATTTTGCAGTTGACTCGCACTTTTCAAGTTGTGTAAGGCTAGAAAAAAAAGTCAGCCTTCTAATCGTCAACTTTCAGACTGCTAAAACTTGAACTCGGCCAACGGCTTAAATTATGGATTTTAGATTGAGAACTACAGATCTATATGGCCACAAATAAGATTTTGAGTAGTTTAAGCTAACCAAATCAGTGTCTACTAGGCATTACACTCACCTCGCATGCTACGGTAAATTATAGAGTGTTGTTTGTGGAATTACATACTATACAGCAGGGTAAGGCAACCTTCATCACTCCAGATGCTTTGGACGTCATCTTCCATAATGCTCTTAAAGCCATAATGCTGGCAAAGCATCAGGAGATATGTAGTCCTCAATAACTGGAGTGCTGAAGATTGCCAACTCCTGCTACATGGTACACATTTTATAAGACACAATTTAAACTGACACTGCTATATTGATACTTAAATATATAGAATGGCATTTCAGAATTTTGTTTGCTCACTTATCCTGTCTTTGGTCCACTAACTGTACATGAGTAAAAACTACATATATGATTGAATGTTTGCTTATTGACACCTCTGTTTTCAATTATTGATCTCTAACTCATGCTATACATAATGTTCTACTACAGTTGACAAAAATGTGGCATCTTTTAAACATTTTTTCTAATTTTTCTACTAATTTTGACCATTAATCTAAGTCTACATCTGTTGCCTGCAATGTTCTACCTGGTGAAGAAGACATGCATGACATGAAGAAAGACATGTGAAAACAACAACATTCTTTTCACCAATATAAAGCAGCCGTTGCGTTTGAAGATGTTGCTAAAATTGGGAAGTAAAAATAGAACAGGTTAAAGCAAAACAATGAAATATAATACAATATCTAGCTTGACCATCGTACCCTTAAATTTTAACGCTTTCTGTTCCATAGACATTGTAACCTTCTCTGTATGTAGCATAATTCTGTGTGCTGGTTGCTGGGGGAGGTTTAAAGGTTTGTGCATTCTTTGTGATTTTCATTCTTTTGGATTCTGCTCGTGACTTGTAACAGAATTCTATTAAAGCCACCATCATGGCTAGTCCAAGACCTCCAACAAGTATATAAAACACCCCTGCGACATTACTTAGACTGAGTGCACTTGTCTTGTCCTAAGAAAAATGAACAACTTTGTTAGTTTTACTGGACATTTGGAAAAAGTTTATCATTTGTGCTTCCAAATCCCCAATATTATTATTCTCTCTCTTGCAGAGGACAAATCATTCAATGTAATCATTGCAAGCTATATTTAAACAAAATATAAGTGTAGTAAAAAATTTTTATTGGTTGGTTAGCTCTTATCTTCCTACTGCATCCTTTCTAGCTTTTATTGAAACGTTTCAAAATCTAATTTATGGTTGACTGACAACCTATATGCAATCAATTAACTACATGCATGTACATGAAAACATTAAAATCACCAAGTGGAGCTATGTCTATCTGAACACTTGAACAGTAATAGTCTGATTTTTATTTTTGGTGAATGTAGAGAATATGTATGTATATATACATATATTGATTTCCTACAGTTTTAGGCAATTTGTAGACAGAAGTAAGTATATTGTTATTATGTTTAGCACAAGATACTGTATTTAAAATGTGCATTGGCTTAAAAGTATGACAGTGTGAAGTATTATTGCTAAACCAAAGTTGAAGCAATAGTATAACTTCACACGTTCCCATACTTTTAAGCCACTAGTTTTAAAGTACTATTTTTTTTTTTTTATTAAATGTTCAAATATATAAAATCTTAATTTAGCTTTTTCTAAAAGAAAAATGCTGGCTGCAATAATTCTTTGTACTTTAAAGGAAAATACATATATAAGTGAAAGATAATAGCTGTGTGTTGCTACATCTATTTCAATATCTAGAATTATAAAATATAGAAAAAAAATTGAGAAATCAACTTTGAGTGTACAGCTAATGATGTGTTTCAGAGAAAAAAAAATATCACTTCTATGTCAATTTTTTTTATCAAGCCAGTTCCCATTAACAACTAATGGTTTAGGATAGAGTTCTTTAAATCTACTTTCAACAACCACCAATAGGCATTGATTTGAGGACATCCCTACTGCAGTTACTCCTGGCATTTCAGTTAATAGGGGTCTTTGATTTGATGGAGTATGCTACAGCAGGTATATCATGAACATCTGGCTTGTTGGGTGGTTCTGAGGATAGATTTAAAGATGAAGTGGTATAAGGTTTGTTTGAACATAAATGGATATTTCTGGAGTCCTAAACTCATAGTTGTCCTTAAGAAGTGGCGATAGAACCACTGCATTCAATTATCATTTTGGATTTCTGTCATGTTTTATTTACAATAAATACTCCCAAAATGTAGTGAACAACTATACAGCAGTGAAATAAGTGAATGCACAAGAAATATGAATGTTTAATGGCGTGATCTAATCAACACTCTATAATATAAAAAAGAAAAGAAAAAAAGAAAGAGTAATATCTTCTATTTAAAAAAAATGATTTCGATGCTATGTGTACATTATGTGCGTTTTAAAAACGGGCCTGATTAATATTTTAAAGCATCTATGCTGGTTAAATAAAAATTTAATTTATTGTCAAGCAGCTGACTGAAACAGTGCTGTGAAAACTAGAAAAGAAAAAAAGGGGCATATTTTTTATTTATTTATTATTTATTTTTATTTAAATGTGCATAGGGATTTGAGTGCGCAGGTAACTTTTTTTTTTTTTTTGCTTTTGTTCTAAATATATATTTCGCTGATGAATACTGCAGCCATTGCTGCTGCCATTGTGTAGTGGGAGTTTAAGAGTATGGCTTTATATTGTGTGTTTGTATCTGCTTCTGTATTACACAGCCATGTTACCGTGCTGCCGCCCACTCCTTGTGTAAGTAGAACATGATTGAATTAACAGTAGTCTAATACAAAATCAGTAATTAAAAAAATTATCTGAAATGTATGGTTTTGTATTATGCCTAGAGTATTGTCACTTGGTGCTATTATTTCTTGTAGAAAAAATGCACTTTAATAAAAATAAAATCAAATAGAAAAAAACAACAACAAAAACTTCTGTGTATGAAAGTGAGTAAAAATGGGACTTCTAATCAATTCAAAAGACCTTCTGCGACTGACCTTACTTCCGGAGTCCTTGGCTCCACATTCACCCTTATCGTACCACCATTTGTTTTTCAGCTTGTCTAAGATGCCTTGTTCACTGAGTTTCAATACTGCAAGGTTTACAGGAGTTCTTCACGTGGGAAATAACATAAATAACATTATATTATGTTATTTTATGTTATTCAATCTTAATACTACTTTCAAACTATACAAAGCGATAAAGCAGGGATCCTGGACACAAAGATCTTGAACTGCAGGCAACCTGTATATCACCTTAGTTTTAACACTATAAGTGACGCTAAATTACCAGGTCCTGCCCATATCGCTTTGAGTAATCAGCACACACTGTTAAAGGAATAACAATAAGGTATGCCAGGTTTGGAATGCCTGACTCATCTGAAATGCTACAGTAGCTGTGCTAGACTCATGGTAAAGGTCACAATTTCTTGAATACCAGTTCCACTAAGAATAAGAGATCAGTTGTGAAGATACAATTATATGTGTTTGGGTGTTTGCTTCAATAAATTGTAGAGTTACTCATCCTGTCTATTTCTAGTTTTAATTGATTTGCAAATGTAAATTTCTTTTAATCTTTTCAGGAGTTTTAAAAAAATAAGAAACTGGGTACTAGACTTTGAAATTCATTTTGTTACAAACGATTTATTCATCCAAATGTGTGCCAATCAGGTGATAGCATATATTCCTGTATTCCGAGCCAAGTTAAGAACCAAACAAACTATGCACTGGCTGTGCATGTTCGTTTGATTCGTGATTCAGATATCCACCAATATTGCACCACAAAAGAGAGATGATTGATGGCTAAGTGATAGCCAATTAATATTTATTTTATTCACAGATCAAGTGATAAGTGCCCGATTGAAGGAAAACAACAGTAGGAAAAATATCTATATTTAATAAAAATATAATATAGAAATATAGATTTGTATTTACTGCTACTACTTTTTCCTTCTATGGTCACTTGATCTGTATACCAAATGGCAGGAATATGTGCCATTCAGTGTCCTGAAAAACATATACATAATATTTATATTATGTATATATTTTGCAGTACACTTAATATTTATATGTATATGTATTTACTTTTCAGTACACTGATTGGCCTATTTTTGTGTACTTTAGCTTTGTCTGATTTGTTTTTAGAATCAATGAAGAGGGTAGGATCAAGTATAGCAGCAATTCTGTAACACAAACTCTGATTTAAAATTAAATCTTAAAATAATGGATTGGGGACCAATCCATTATTACCTTGGTTATGATGAATGCTCCCCTTTCTCAAGTCCTAATATCTTTTGTGATACTGCACACTCCAAAAAGCCAGAGATAAAAAAACAAAGTGTATAAAAAAATATATGCTTATTTATTTTTGTTTAGAATCATCACAGTACAAAAAAAACTTATCCTGGAGGGTAAATGAGCCTGAACGTTTAATACACGATCCAATGTGTAACAATTGTGCATAACCCAAAATTAAATCAAAATTACGACAAAAATATTTTAACTCAAAACGGTATCCATCAATTACAGGATTGCCTTTCCAAATGACTATTTTTAGATAGACACACAAACACAAAGGGTTATCTTGTCCAAAGTTATGAGATATTCCTCTCTATTCTATGAATTACTGCAGATTATCTCCAGTGATACTTTGTACAAGTTCCCAACAGTTGGGTAGCGTGTCCACAATCTATAACGCATTTAATAATCAGTAATTAGAGTTTTTAGAACTGTTTGAATGTCCTCTGCCAGAACTGTTTTTTGTATACTGTACTGTGATGACTGTGAACAAATATGAATAAACATATCTTTTTTTTATACTTATTTGCTTGTTTTGCTTCTTGGAGTTTACCAGCATCATATATATTGTGTATATTTCTTATGTGTCAATATATGAAAAGGAGAGTGAAACTTACTTAAGGTCTCTTTACTTTATAAATCCTTCCAGTGGAAGGCAGACTATTTGTTGCAACATTCAAAGTTGTTCCTACATGGTAAATGAACTGGGTTAAGGCTTGTGTTGAATGGGCAGCTTTTAATGCTATATTTTAAACTGTCTGCATGCATTACTATTGTTTAATGCCATTTTGGATGGTTGCAGACATTAGCTGTACATCCACTGTTTATAATCTTCTGCTTACAAACATCAATGAGGATTCTTACAGGCAGTGGGAAAGTGGGATTTTCACACTTGCCATTACTCAATTTCTACTTGCCAGGACTGAATTTCCAGCCATTTAACACTATTAGGCAGGTGGAAAATGTGAGCGTTTTTAGGATATTTCTGTGGTGAATCATAAATATATAATTATTAGGATATTATTTTTCCATTGTGCTGTACAATGGGTATACACAAGTTTGCCTATCATAAAAGTAAAATAAATGTCATCCATACACTGTGCTGGCAGAATTCATAGCAAATATATAGAACTAGAAGAAAACCTGTTAAAATATGTCCCTCAAATGCCTGTCAATCAATCTACTGCATAGAGTCATTATAGACCCATGTGCTAATAACTGACAGTAACCGGAGAGCAGAAGAGCCCTCCTACAGAGAGCCTCCTGCTTTCCAGCAAAGCAACTACAAGGAATGAGCTTTAAAGCTGCCCTTAGCAGACATTAAATTCATTTTAAATCCCATAATTTATTTTTTCTTAAACTTTATCCTGATAATTTCTGAGTCAAACTTTAACAAAATGGTTTCATAAGTATTTAATTGTTACATTGAGAATTTGCCACACTGGTCGATGACCTTCTAGTGTACTATAGTGCAATATATTAGAATGTTAATTCTACCTTCGAAGCCCCCTGCATCTAAATTACTACCTTTTTGTAGGTTCCTGAGCAGAGATACATCATGTCACTACCATGCTAAAGTAGCCTTTTCCATCCATCTCTTCTATGTAGTGTTTCTCTGAAAACATCACACACGTTATCTGGAGTCAAAGATTACTGGGGCTTGTAGTACAGCTAACAGTTTTAATATGTAGAAAGCTTATAATTGTACTAAAAGTCCCAGAAGTTTCTGCTTGTAGCAAAACTAAGGTTCTATAGAGAAAGCTTTGGAATCTGCTAGTCAGCCGCTCACTACTGACAGTGTACAGATACATAGGCAGTTTGGCAAACTTACCTTTAACTTAACTTTTAACTTTGTGATTATCATGTTTCTTATCTCAGTGAATAGAATAAAATAGCTAGTGCCTGGTCTGTACTTTAATCTGTTTAGCAGTGCTGAGTTAAATAAACATGCCCAAACTTTCAGAATGAGAGGCTTATTAATTGGCCATGCTACTTCTTGGCGAGATCAAAATACCTGGCTACTGATCGGAAGAGTGGGGATTCCTTGTAAAAGCAGCAACATTTATTAGTCACTTTTAATCTGCTGCAAAAAAATTTCCTGATTGGATTTTTGCAAATAATAAAAGCACTGTACTAATCGTCAACATATTTTTGTTAATATATGATATAAATTAGTCTAAAATCTAAAACATCTGCAGAAACATATTATTAAATGAGTATTTTATTTTTTACCAGACAGGGAAGGTCACTGACTATATATTTAAATATCAAGGAAGAATAAAAGACTAATATAATTTAAATAAAGCAAACATTTTTTTTTTCTTTTTGCAAAAATGAATTCTGCTCACACAAAATAAAATTGCCCTTGGTTGTGTCCCTTTAACACTGTCAGTAGTGTTGTGAATGTGGTGCTTAGAATGTTAAATCACAGAAATGAATAAACTTGTTCCCTATCTGTTGCTAGCTTAATGTCAAAGTATGTTATTTCCTTCACCTGAGCCTACAACTGAAAGATTTAAATAAGATGAGCTTCTTCAATAAACCTTACAGTAATAGCATTTTACCAGATGTCACAACACATTATCTTCATCCTATATGTTATATTTTTAGAGCAAAATTAAGCCTCAAATATGTGGTCTCTATTTACTCACATTTTACTTTAAGTAAGCATTAGCCCTTGAAAGCTTTGTTTCTGAGTGGACCAGGTATTCAGAGATAGAGACCAACCATTCAGTGATTTACATTTGAAAAGCTACTGTGATAAAAATGGAGACATTGCTCCAATATATGTGCGCTAACATTTGGTTCTCTTAGTTACTGAAATAACAGTCTTGCTGATTACTCTTGACTAAGGTACCCGATTGTGGTGACATTGAGGCTGACCTTGGAGTCACCTCCCCCGCTGCCGCATTCTCCTTTGTCGTACCACCATTTGTTTTTCAATTTGTCCAAGAGTCCTTGCTCATTCAGTTTTAATACTGCCAGGTTAACAGCATTTCTTGAAACGATAAAACATAACTTGTAAGAAAATGTACAGAACGCTTAAGAATAGAGTTGTGCGAATATTTTTTTAAATCTGCTTTTGCAAAACCATCTTGTTCTCAAATGTGCCTTATTGAGAATGTTTTTACATAAAAGTCATCACTTTAGATAAGCACAAAATTCTACTTCAGTGCAATATTTTCACCAAATAATGGATTTATTTGTGTTCCCACAATGCAATTCATTCTCATTATTAAATGGGCAGGACTATTAACTAAATATATTTTGAGAACAATTTATTTTTCCTTTAAAAAATTTTTTGTTTCTTGCATTTCTTTATAATAGTCTGCATATTATTAAACGGTGCTTGAATTTCATGAAATTCAGCGAAAATCGCACATCTCTATTTACTATATTATATTTTATAAGAAAGGAGCACAAGAGGACAAATTGTCTAGAATTTCACCAACATGAAGGTCTAAATTATCGAAAGCAAGTATTTGCTTAAGTACAGGTGGCTTGCATCTGAGGGGGGGTATTGGTCATAACTGATGTGTGTAGGAGTGAGACATTAAGCGATCTTTAAGGAGAGAATTAAACAGAGACACCACATCATGCAATTAACATTCAACTCATATGGCAATTAAACTTGGCTTTTACCATTTAGATTGAAAAAGCCACCGGACTGTAAAATTAAAATGGCAACAAACAGTCAGAGAGGACAACACACAGAGAAAAAGGTAAAAGGAAAAAAAAATAGATGCATTAAGGAAATGGATAATTTACCCTCCTGTCATGTTAAAAGTGTAAACAATGTTACCTCAAACATCCACAAGAAAGTAAAGAATAAAAAAAAACACAACACATCAGGGAAGGTGGAATACTATAACAACACAGATATTGTTATATTATTCCACCCACCTTAATGCTGAGCCTTTTGGAGTAGCCACGCCATAGCCTTTGGAGTCCAGGTTTCCTCCCACTTTCATGGTGTCACACGGTTTTCTCTGCTCAATGTATTCATTCATGGTTGATTCCAGCAGGAAGGCAAATTTTCCTTTCGATTTCCGAACACGGGCAACGCCATCATCAGTTGTTTTGGTAAATACAGAAGGCTCTGCTGATTTCATGTATGACCACATTTTTTCGTAAACAGCTATTTTTGATCGCTGCAAGTATGAAGAATAAAAAAGGTTAGTTTTTCACAGGGACTCAACATTATGTTCAAAGACAAGACACAAACAAGTGAATTATTTGTAATTATGGAAAGTGCTTTTATTTTGCTTTTTCTATCAGAAAAACATCGTACCAGTAAAAATTCAATATGCACATAAACATATTTTTATGTACAAAAATATTGTGTTTAAAGAGTACGTGACATGGTGCATAAAATGACAGTAAACTCATGTACATATTTTGCTAGAAGAATTGCTAGGAAACGTATAGGTTGTTTTATAAACGTACTTAACAATTTGCCCCCTCTCATCACCTGTTACTCGATGTTTGGCATGGATTTTTTTGCTAATGGTATTGCAGTCTAGGCCGACAATAGGTGAAAGCAGGAGAACCCTCCTACAGTTTGCTCTCCTGCTCCCTAAAGATATTCCCTAAGCAAGCACATGGATATACGTATGGAATGAAAGATGTCACTCCAATTTGATGCTGTTATGCTGGCAACATAGGCGTGCGCACTGGGTGTGCCGGGTGTGCCTGGGCACACCCTAATCCCCGCGGCATGCATGTGAGTCCTGCAGGAATGCGTGGGAATGCCATTCCCGCTGTTCCTGCAGGCACTCTGCCGCCCCCAAATGCCCTCCTCCTCCCCCTGTGTTTCCCCTGCCATGGGGGGAGTAAGAGGTGATGGACACCCCCCCTCCCGGTCGGGCGGCTCTCTCCATATCACAAGCGGCGAGGGAGCTGTGTGCTCTCTGCTCCCTCTCGCCGCGCGCCGTTTGCTGATGACATCATATTCCTGCTCCCAGCTACAGCAGACAGCCCGCGCGGCGAGAAGGAGCAGAGAGCACACAGCTCCCTCGCCGCTTGTGAAATGGAGAGAGCCGCCGCCCCACTGGACCCCAGGGACAAGTCCACGCCAGCTCTCCAGGCTGGGGAGGCTGGTTGGACAATTATTTATTTTAAAAAAATATTTGTGTGTCTGTGAGTGTATGTGTGAGAGTGCCTGTGAGTGTGTGTGAGTGTCTGTAAGTGTGTGTGAGTGCCTGTGCGTGTGTGTGTGTGTGTGTGAATGTGTGTGTGTGTGTGAGTGTGTGTAAGTGTGTCTGTGTGAGTGTCTGTGAGTGTGTGAGTGTCTGTAAGTGTGTGTGTGAGTGTGTGTGTCTGTAAGTGTGTAGTTATGTGTGTCTGTGAATATATGTGTGTGTGTCTGTAAGTTTGTGTCTGTGATTATATGTGTGTGTGTCTGTAAGTGTGTGTCTGAGTATGTGTGTGTGTGTCTGTAAGTGTGTGTGTACGCGTATATATATATATATATATATATATATGTATATATATACATATATATATACACACAAGTGTATATTATTTTTTGGGGGGAGGTGGGAATCTTGGGAGAGTTCCCACACTTTATTCCCTAGGACTTGACCCTGTCGGCTCTCCCCTGTCGGCTCATACAGAGCTGGCACTATCTGAGTGCCGGCTCTGCTCTAAGCCTCCATGGGCCGGCGGGGAGATCAAAGATCTACCTCACCAGCCCACAGCAGCATGGAGGGAGGCAGGAGAGGACCCGGGGAGCTCTAGACAGAAGCTCCGCCAGGTTCCTCTCATGAGATCTGAGCGTTGCCACGGCAATGCTCAGATCTCGCGAGAGTGAACTCTAGCCCCGCAGGCTAGAGTTCACTCTCCCTTGGACCACCAGGGATGGCACATGGCAGCAAGGATCCCCCCTCCCTACATAAGGTAAGAAGGGAGGGGGGTTATTTACTAATCTGCCCCCACCTTCACAATCACTCCAAACATACAGCACACAAACACATACAGCACCGACACACACAAAGCACCGACACACATACAGCACCCTAACACAAACAGCGCACACACACAGCACCCTCACACACACAGCACACAAACAGCATCCTCACACACACAGCACACAAACAGCACCCACACACATACAGCACCCACACACACAGCACACATACAGCCCCCTCACACACAGAGCATCCTCATACACACACACAGCACGCTCACACACACAGTACACTAACAGCACCCTCACAAACCCACACACAGCACCCTCACAAACACCCAACACCCTCACACAGCACACTAACAGCACCCTCACAAACACACACAGCACCCTCACACAAACAGCACACTCACACACAGCACACTAGCAGCACCCTCACGAATACACGACACAAAAAACACCCTCACACACACACATCACACAAACAGCACCCTCACACAGACAGCACACTAACAAGACCCTAACACACATACACAAACACCCTCACACACAGCACACTACCAGCACCCTCACACACAGCACACAAACAGCACCCTCACACACAAGCCGCACCCTCACCCACATAGCACACTACCAGCACCCTCACACACACATCACACTAACAGCACCCTCACACACACACACACACACAGACACAGCACCCTTAAACACACTGCACCCTAACACAGCGCACTAACAGCACGCACACACACACACAAACAGCAGTATGTGTATGTATATATATGTATGTATATATATATAAATATATATATATATATGCAGCGTGTGTTTGTGCTTTAGGGTGCACACCCTAATGCAATAGGCTGCGCATGCCTATGGCTGGCAATGAAGCTAACATGGTAGTTTCATGGCAGAGGAATGCCCTTTGTGGTTAAGAGTTCCTAAGCAGGGCCAATTACACCAGATAGTTGTGGGAGCAAGGTTCTACTGCAAGTAGAGCATTACAGTAGTATGACACCCTGTCAAGGTACCTGCAAATACCCTTCCTACCTGGCAACTACTGTCTGTGCTCCTATATAGGTCTTCATGCCCACATAGTTAAGGCATAATTCTTGTGATACTGTATGATATTGATGATATCACAATTTTAACACTAGTCAATTATGGTTTTGTGCTGCTTTTAAGTACTGAACATCATCAGACGTTGCCCTATTATGGTTTGCTAACAGGGATAAAAGAGTGTTATCTTTTAATTGGTCTAATTGTATTTTGACCAAGCCAGTCCTCGGTTATCCTGTTCTCTGTATTCCTTGACCATTGTTTGTTTCTCTTTTCATGCTACTCTCTAGCCCATTGACCTTGGCTCATTTGTGATTACTCTCTGCCTGCTCACAGGCTGTTTTTCCTATCTAGGCAATCTAAGCAACTGTCCTGTCTATTCTCTTCACTTGTTAGGGCTGACCTAAGTTCTGTGTCTCAGTCATGCATATTTCTGTCAAACCCATAGACCTCTGATGGTGGCAGAGCTAGCATGCTGGAGAGAGGTACACACAGAGCCAGTCCTATAGAAATGAATCCATTGGATTCTGGACTTGGAGGGAAACAGCATCTTGAAAAACCTAAAATATTCCTTGGAAAAGGTAAACTTTTTGTACGGTGGTTTCACAGCATGATGGTTGAATCAGGGTTTCTTTTATATTTAACTATCAGAACTCTCAGAACACATACAGTTGCAAGAAAAAGTATGTGAACCCTTTGGAATGATATGGATTTCTGCACAAATTGGTCATAAAATGTGATCTGATCATCATCTAAGTCACAACAATAGACAATCACAGTCTGCTTAAACTAATAACACACAAAGAATGAAATGTTGCCATGTTTTTATTAAACACACCATGTAAACATTCACAGTGCAGGTGGAAAAAGTATGTGAATCCTTGGATTTAATAACGGGTTGAACCTCCTTTGGCAGCAATAACTTCAACCAAACGTTTCCTGTAGTTGCAGATCAGATGTGCACAACGGTCAGGAGTAATTCTTGACCATGCTTCTTTACAGAACTGTTTCAGTTCAGCAATATTCTTGGGATGTCTGGTGTGAATCGCTTTCTTGAGGTCATGCCACAGCATCTCAATCGGGTTGAGGTCAGGACTCTGACTGGGCCACTTCAGAAGGTGTATTTTCTTCTGTTTTCTTATGCTTTGGGTCATTGTCCTGTTGCAACACCCATCTTCTGTTGAGCTTCAGCTGGTAGACAGATTAAGTTCTCCTGCAAAATGTCTTGGTAAACTTCGGAATTAATTTTTCCTTTGATGATAGCAATCTGTCCAGGCCCTGACGCAGCAAGGCAGCCCCAAATCATGATGCCCCCACCACCATACTTCACAGTTGGGATGAGGTTTTGATGTTGGTGTGCTGTGCCTCTTTTTCGCCACACATAGTGTTGTGTGTTTCTTCCAAACAACTCAACTTTGGTTTCATCTGTCCACAGAATATTTTGCCAGTACTGCTGTGGAACATCCAGGTGCTCTTGTGCAAACTGTAAACGTGCAGCAATGTTTTGTTTGGACTGCAGTGGCTTCCTCTGTGGTATCCTCCCATGAAATCCATTCTTGTTTAGTGTTTTACGTATTGTAAATTCGCTAACAGGGATGTTAGCATTTGCCAGTGACTTTTGTAAGTTTTTAGCTGACACTCTAGGATTCTTCTTCACCTCATTGAGCAGTCTGCGCTGTGCTCTTGCAGTCATCTTTACAGGACGGTCACTCCTAGGGAGAGTAGCAGCAGTGCTGAACTTTCTCCATTTATAGACAATTTGTCTTACCGTGGACTGATGAACAGCAAGGCTTTTGGAGATACTTTTATAACCCTTTCCAGCTTTATGCAAGTCAACAATTCTTAATCGTAGGTCTTCTGAGAGCTCTTTTGTGCGAGGCATCATTAACATCAGGCAATGCTTCTTGTGAAAAGCAAACCCAGAACTGGTGTATGTTTTTTTATAGGGAATGGCAGCTGTAACCAACACCTCCAATCTCATCTCATTGATTGGACTCCAGTTGGCTGACATCTCACTCCAATTAGCTCTTGGAGATGTCATTAGTCTAGGGGTTCACATACTTTTTCCACCTGCACTGTGAATGTTTACATGGTGTGTTCAATAAAAACATGGCAACATTTCATTCTTTGTGTGTTATCAGTTTAAGCAGACTGTGATTGTCTATTGTTGTGATTTAGATGATGATCAGATCACATTGTATGACCAATTTGTGCAGAAATCCATATCATTCCAAAGGGTTCACATACTTTTTCTTGTAACTGTACTTAACACAATTTTATGTCATTCCTGTAAAACTATGGTTTCACATAATATTTATAAACAAGCAGCAATTGTAAGGTTCTTCCTAAGCTTTGCATACCCAATATCAATCATTTGTAGAAGTCCAACATTGCCTATCAAATGCCATTAATTACTGACATAACACTAGTTGTAACCCTAAAACATGAAACATGGAAAGTCATGTTCACTACACTAATAAAAAAATGTGAATGTTATTTTGAATAGCTTAAAGGAACACCATAGCGTATATCTAAATGGTGACTAGGGTCTGTTTCCCGGTAAATAAATGGTTAATTAACCATTTTGTTTTCTTACCTTAATCCAGCGCCTGGCTCCCTTGGCACTGGTGACCTCTCCTTCTCCATCGACATCAGTTCCTGAGTGGATTCAACTACGCATGCGCATTCAAACCCGCCCATAGGAAAGCATTACTCACTGCTTTTCTACAGGGATCTTTTTGACACTGGAGGTCCGTGGGCACGTCCATTGTCAAATAAGTGTGATTTACTCAGTATAAGTAAACTGCTATGTTTTCAGCTGCAGGGTTAAAACTAGGGGCACTTGGCACCTAGACCACTTCATTGAGCTGATGTTGTCTGGGTGCCTATAGTGGTCCTTCAATGTGGCAGAATTTTCCTCCAAGATGGTCTTGAAAACTAGGATAATAAACCCAAGGTGATTTAATAAAAGCATAATTTGCGTATTGTAGTAATTTGCCATAATGGATCAGTATTCCTTAGTATTCCCTAAATAATGGTAAACTATGTTGTCTGTAGGATTCTATGGACTTTAACAAGCTTTGGCAGCGAGGCTTCATTTAATTGATTTGTTTCTTGATATACTTTGTGAGATAATTCAAGTCAACCACTTTGCTTTGCAAACATCCAGTTACAACACAGCGTCCATGGCAGTGAGCCAATCACACATCACTTCAAATACTTTTGGTTTAGTATCTCCCAGAAACAGCACACAAAGCTGATTATGCATATGTTGGTTTTACAAAGTACAGTCAAAATCTCTAAATAGAAATGTACTGTCTGTTAAAAATAAAGTAATCCTTCCAAACACATGAGTAGGTTATCCTCTTGCTAAACAAAAGAGAGACAAATGTATTCCTGTTATTTTAAGGTCTGAAAAACTATATATAAACTATACATTTCCTAAAAAAAAATTCTGATGGGAAATTAAAATGTATATACTCTTTGAGATATCTACTTGAGGCAGGATAATGTCATTATTTTCTGATTGTTATATTTTTGTCTGGTCTTATAGTGTTTGGTGGGTGATTATAAACTTTTGAATGTAGTTTTTATTTTCCCCTAATGGGCATTTTGTTATTTAAACAGGAAGGGGAAAGGTCACAAACTCATCTTATTTGGTATTAGATTCTGAGTTTCCTCTATCATATGAGGTCACATGCTCATCTTATTGGACATTTCTTACTGAGGTTCCTGTAGCAAAGAGGTCACACGCTCATTCTAATTGATTATTGTTAATGAGCTTCCCCTGTGATAGAACTCAAGTGCTCATTAATTAAATATTTGTTACTGAGCTTCTTCTAACACCAGAGGTTACATGCTCATAAAAGTTTAGGATAAGTTCCTGAGTTTCCTCTATCAGAGGTTTGATGGTCAGCGAATTGGTAGTTTTTACTCACCTATCTCATAGGTCATCCGCTCATTAAGTTTAGTTCAAGCATTCCTCAACCTGGTATTTGCCACTAAGATTCCACTATCACAGTAGGGCACGCACTCTTTTTCAGTCAATATTTGTTGTAGAACTTATATGAAGGTGCCTTCACACTATTCAGAATTTTTTTTTTACTGGTACGCCTCTCTCTCAGGTCACACACTCATTATAGTTGTGCTTGTCACACAGCAACTTCTCACAGAGACAATCACTCTCGTCAAGCTGGGATTTTCTTACTGAATGTCCTCCATCACAATGATTAATCGCTCACCAATACTCACTGGTACATGGTCATGATACTTCCGCTAATCACCAAATTCACATACTCATCAATTGAAAATAGTTAATAGAAGAAGACAGAAATCCAATTTACTATTGTGGTCTAGTATTACCTCTATAGGTCTTACCATTCTTAAATTAAAAAAAATGAATTCCATCACTTATCTCAATAGGGGTTGAAGATATCTCTATCTCAAAATTTTGAAACACCTTCTGCAGTTATTGTAAAATGCTATGACCAAGCTAGTAAACAAACATGTTCTTGTCATGTGAGATCAGAATGTATTGACTGTAAATTGCAGATTAGGCTACAAAATTGGCCTGCTGACTATTACACCTACCACACATCTCCAGGCTACCAGGTACTTAAAGGAGATCATGGTTTCCTACATTCCTACTCTCTACATACTAAGTAAGATTATTTAAAAGTTATTAAAATGTAATGCTTGAACTATTAGCTGTGAAGTTTAAACCGTTCTCTCCATAGCAACCTCAATAAGATGCATCAGTGGGAATAATTGACTTAGTAGACTGTTTACTGACTGCCAAACCTGCTTTAGTGAATTTCACCTCAATCATTTTCAAATTGGCTAATAAAATTCTTCTTAGGTTCACTATCTGCAAGTAAAGTGAGACCACACAGAGCACATCAGGCCTTGTTTTCAAATTTGTTTGAAAAGACACCCAACACAACAGCATCTGGATGCTAATCAAATGGCAGCTGAATGTCCCTCCTACAATAAATAAAGATGCTGCTCAGGGAAACATAGGCATGTTGGGATTTTGGCCAGTAGTATCATTACTAGGTGTGGGAGTGATGGCATTGCTTAATGTGTAGGAAAATTGGTGGTTAAGTGCTATGGGGGTGAGAGCTAAAAGTCCACTAGATTTCTATTTTTCAATTTTCTGAGCCTGTTTGGTCATTTGTGTGCCATCTTTAGAGATTATGGTGATCTAAAATAACCATATTTGCCTTTTTGTGAATAGCAGCAAACCTTCTATTGAAATAACAGAATTTGGACAAGTGAATGTTGCCCATTTGTTGTTTAGTGGATGTACTTTGACTTAAAAAAAACCTAAGATATACATATGGTCCCCCCTTTATGGCTGTGTTTAGGCGGTACCTCTGGCTTCTAGTTACCATTTTCTGATATTAGTAGAAAATAAAGTATGAGTGGATATGTTTGAGTAGAACAGCAGAAGTAGCAAAATGAAAAATAAATCCTGCTATTTACTAAATATTCCAATACTGTAGCAGAAAGGCTGGCTCCACAACCTCCCTATTGTATTTTAAAGAAAAAAGATGGTTGCACTTAATTTTAGCTAGAATATAAAGCTAGGGCCTTCAGGTTTTAGTTTGCAAATTCTTATACTCTGTCTACTACTGGTTAACAGTCAGTTTGTACCCTATTAACATTACACGTTATTATTATTAAATGTGTGCATTTATGTTTTAATCTAATTCTTTTAACCTAATACCTGAATAAATGGATCCATTTGGGATTTACCTATAAAGTAATCATTGAATAAGATGACACAGACAAACCCCAAATGATCAATTTGTTTTGGCATAGATAACAAGGAATTTGATTAGTTTATACCAACTGAAAAGTATTAATGTCCAAGTCAAATCTTTATGGTGTCTGAAATATCTATTACAAGAACTAACTTGCATAAAAACATATACTTTTGAAAAATTTTGTCCGGGGTATTAATGTGATATTATGCCTCTATAAAATTATAACTACATTACATGAGATAATTGTATGACTCATTAGATCTCTACATTTATTTTTGACTAATACAAATTAAAAAGAAAATGTGATTCAGTTTTATAATAATAAAAAAATTGATTCAAGGATAAAATTCACCCATGGATTTATCTTTATTTATTTATAATAAGGAGGGAGTTTGGAGATCCCTAATTGTAATTTTACTGTTAAAAGGAAAGGGCAGATAGCAGCATTGCTGATAGTCACTTTCAACCTTCATTCCTTGTGCTGTCAGGTGGGGTTTCATTATTTACCATGGAAGGGACTTAGTGCCATGCCCCTCACTCATTGTTATCAGGTGACAAATTAAAAATGGAAGCAGTGTTGCAGTCAGTCAGGGTTACTGTATCTCTTGTGCAGAGGGAACTTGAGGCATTTGGGATCAAGACTTCCCTTATGGCTGGGATCACTCTGATATGCAATTGGTATAGGTTCCCTTTGGTGTAAGTGTAATGGCACATTTTTTTTCAGATTTAAGCAGGAACTAACCAAAGGGCAAGCTACTGAGTTTCTCTAAGCTTTTGCCTATCCTCAGACTTTTTATATTTGTTATCTCTAAAATATTTTGTACCGCTAATAATTCTATAAAAGATAAACTGTTAACTTAATAAATAAATAATTTTTTTTTTGTTAAAAGCTATGTATCCTGTTTTTCAAGTACCGGTAATTTCTTTGCGGTTTTTAAAGTTCGTGCTTGGCACATTGGCAAGTGTAATGGTAACCTCAATTTTTTGGGCTTTATCAAGAGCACCATATACGTGTAACAAAACTTCATAAAGTACATTATTTTAATACCCTCAACAGTAAATGATCAATTATTCATTTCCAGACATATTGACTAAAGTGTAAATTGTTTCAAATTCAAAGTGAATTTGTGATGAATTTATATTTTGGACTAACATAAACAAAGTTCGAAAAGCTGATGAAGCCAGACACATTTTCAGTTTGGCTTGTTTCCCCAAAGTATAGGATTCATTTTAAATTCACTTTGAATTTCCAACATTTTATACTGAAGTGAAATACCCAATTAATGAGCAAAACAGCAAAGAAAATATACACACAAAATATCAGGTAAAATCAGCCAGTTACCACATTTACTAATTAGTTCCTTGTTGTTAGCATAATTTGTTGCATAATTTGTTCCAGAGTGAATTTAAGTCATTTAGGGCAGATATCGAAATTTAGAACAGTTGCCATGAAGATTAATGCAATGTTAGGGCTGATTGTTCCAGTTTTAGATCTTCACCCTAGAATTACTCACCCTAACTCTACACAAAATGTACTGATATCACCATAAAGCTACATTGCTCCCAGGAGAAATACTTACTGACAATCCATCACGAAGAGGCTGCCTAATGATCATCCGGATCTGCAAACAGCCAGTCGAGCTTCCACCATTATTACGGAGACTGTGTTTTTGTATATGCTGATTTTACAACTTATTTGTCACTGTGCTGCTGTCTTGCTCATTAAAACGATTTTGATCTTCCCTGTTGTGAACCTTTGGATTCCATTTCTTGTCTCTCTTTTTTTTTTAAAGCTACATTTAAAAAAGATGTCTTTGTGCTCAAATGGACCCAGTGTGTCAATTAAGTGGGTACATTTTCTCTTTCAATCTCTTATATCTCATTACTCTAATTGTACTACCAGCACAACTGCTTCCAATATATCTGTGCTGTCATGTTAAAGGTTTTCATTGACTTATTTTTACCAGTAAAAAAATATGTCTGCTATGTAGACATTTAAAAAAAAAAAAAAAATGTCTAGCTTTTGCTAATATTTTTATGTATGATGTTAATGTTAGGCTACCATGCATTACGGTAATATAAAAGTCAGGTGGCTAACTTAAATGAAGTTATTATGGTGCCAGGAGTCCCCTGGATGTACTTTTACCTCAAGGGGTCAAACTGTTCTCGAACGGTTTAACCCCAAAGTTGCCTCCAGCGATGATGCCCACTCCTTCTGTGGCAGGATTTTGCTTTTGAATTTTCAGATTCAGGAAACAGAGAGTGTCGCCGGGCAGGAGTGTCGCTGATTGGCTGAGAGCAGTCAGCTGAGTTTGAGTATGTCCTCTAGAGTGTTTTTTTTTAGTGTCTTAGTGATCTGTGATTGCTTATCTATCTTATCTTCTATGTGCCTTCACTTATCAGTCATTATGAACATTCTTTTAATATCAAAAATACATTTAGCAAATATTTATCCAAAAAAAAAAACCAACCAACTCATGATACAAGCCATCATACACATATGTGAGTTTTTGCCATAACTGGCTTTTCCAATACACACTCATTCATGGGAGAAGTTGGTAAGGCACAAAGTTAATTTGAATAAATTATTGTTGTATAAGAAAAATCAGCAAGTTTTCTCTTCCAAGTTTTCTGAATTGTAAATATATATTTATTTATTTTGTTTTCATTTAGCAAATTCCATTAAATGTTATTATTATTTATAAAACGTCAACAAATTCTGCAGTGCCGTATAATAGGTGGATTAACAGACAATTATTCGCAACAAGTAAGTTGGAAAAGAGGGTGTTGGTGGCCCTGCTTAAACAAACTTACATTCTAGAAGACATGGGGTAAAATGACACAAGAAGTAAAGGTAGGATATATTTCATGTATGGGAAAAAGTAGTTTCAGGAGAAGAAGCAGGATGGTTAATCGAGGTGCAGGGAGGGACAGTTCATTTATGCTTTCCTAAAGAGGTGAGTTTTCAATGATTTTTTTGAAGGAGCTGAGACTGGGTCTAGTGGAGCAGGGAAGGGGGTTCAACAGGAATGGTGCAGCCCTAGAGAAGCCTTGAAGGTGGTGTCAGAGGTGCGAGTACAATCAGAGGATAAACACAGATCTTCGGCAGAGCGAAGGGGCCTGTACAGGACATGCTTGTGTATTAGTTAGGATAGTAGGCAGGTTGGATAGTATTTCAGTAGTTTAGGTAAGAGAGGGCAGTGGCATGGACAAAAACCTTAGATGCATGTGGCATTAAATAGGGGTAGATGCGAGCTCTGTTTTTGAGATGGATGCAGCAGGATTAGACAAGTGACTGGAAATGAGGGGTGGAGGAGAGGATGGTGGTAAAGAGAACAAGTAGACAGTGAGCCTGCAAGGGAGAGCTGGTGGTAGTACCATTTAATTAGAGGGAGACAGACACGGGAGTAGCAACACTTAAGAGAGGAAAGCCAAGAAGCTAAAAGTTGTCAAATTCTGCCCTTCTACAATTTTTGGGGGGTTCATTTCTCCATATTTGAATAATGTGTTGCAGAATCTTTTACACTCAAACCCCTCAATTCATTATTCTATTAGCATTCTGCAATGCAAGTGCTTTTGGCTCTAGTGCTTGTCAACATTTGCCTAGTAGTTGATTACAACTGCCAATAGCTTGATGCATGCCTCTTGGATAGGCAAGTTACTGCAATAAGCAATTATCACCTAATACCATACGTAATTCAGAGACATTCAAATATTTGTTATTATCTATTTATCCTCCAATCTGTGCAAATAAACAGTGTCTCAGTTGTCTTAAAACATATTAAATATTAATTAATCTGCAACATCTCCTTAATCTACAGTATATCAATAGGTTACATCCATAGTGAATCATGGACTTTGCATATATATATTCATTGCCATCATTCTTCATTAGATTGGATTAGCTGTATTAGACCAGTAGACAAGATACCCAAATAACAATATTAAATATTAATTACATAAAATAACATAATATTAAAAAGACAAGCTTTTGAGATTGTTTTCCTTTCTACCTCAGGTCTAATGCAATAATAATCAATATGACAGAGATTATCACTTAAGTAGTAGTATAAAAGTTTAAGTAGTGAATAAAATAATACATTAGTCATAAAGATGTATGCATATATAAAATGTTGGAAGTTTGTTAGAAAAACAAAATCTATATTAAACAAAGAGGAAAGAAGGAATCCCTTGAAACACGGGCGTCCTGAGATGAAGCTCTGGAAAAACAGAGATAAATCCCTATCTAGATGAAATCTAGAAATAGGGTTATAAACAGTAACCACGTACTGGGAATAGAGGGGGAAGAGTAGGTATAGGCTATATATACAAATGAAGGGTGAGGTAACAATAGTGGAAAAAACACATAGAGCGTAACTCCACACCAAACCCCTAAAAAGACACAAAAATTACTCCGCTCTAACAACAGTTCCCCCAAGGAGAAGGTAGGCAAAATAGTCAAAAATAACAGGGAGGGAGCGTACTGGACGGAATCTAAAAGTCAAAAAGACTTGCCCTAATGATACTTCGGTACCATGGATAAATCCACTAGTACCTACCTAAACCAAAACTTCCCTTGTCTGGCAAAAAATGTACAAAACAAAAGAAATTAAAATAATAATGCATAGTAAAAAAAGGTACTACCAAGTGAAAAAATGAAAATGTGCTCGACGTGCGTTTCGGCGTATCTACACGTCATCATCAGGAGCGAGTGAAGCTGAGCATTCAGAATCCTGGTATTAAATACCCCATAAACACAGAAGATTGCTTCCAGCTTAAGTTTACAAAGGATTTCACCTTGAGATACCTTTTTTCTTATCATAGCAGGCTTTTTGTCTAATAAATTATATGCAAATCAATGGTGTATGGATGCTGACAATATTTTCAAGCAATTCCTCTCTCCCACCATCACTATCTCTGAATATACAGATGAGCTTTAATAAACTAACTATACTTTTTAAACAACAAATTAGGACGAGTTGGGAACTCTCTACTTTGAATACTTATATTGCCAAAAATTTTATTCTCAGGGGTTTAAAGGTATTGGTCCTGCCTTCTAGGAATATAGATATTGAGGGATTTAATAGGGAATGGGAAGAGGCAGCATCAAAATGTTCCTCGACCTTCATGTCCATAATCTGCAAATATAAGACACAACATCTCACCTCTATTCAGCAGGAGTTGGACACAGATATTGAGGCAACTCAAAAATTCAATATAGACCACCTGTTTCAAAGTCTAGAAATCAAACTTGAGAATAATCTGAATAGGTACTCACACCAAATTAAAACAGAAAAACACCAGAAGTTTGTAAGAGTTTGAAACCCTGACTTTGAAACAGGAGGGGTCTATCGTCATTTCAAAAAGAGTTTGATAGTAGATAGTGTTAGTACCTCTGAATACGAGTCCACTGATAATGGTGAGGGTGAAACTGCTAGTACATCTAAGACCAGCTTTGGCCCCCCAAAAAGGTATACTCCAGAAAGGGGTGGATTTTTTAGGGTTAAGACAGGCAGAAGAGTTCCAGGGCCCCAGGACCAGACAGTCACAAAAAAAATAAACAATCTTAAAGTTATAAACTATTCTTCCAGACCCTCTTTAAGGTAGAGACTCTAACCCTTCAAAAAGGTCTCACATTTGTACTGGTACCGTCTTTTAATGCATTTCATCTGGACAAAATATTTGCATCTGTTTGCCTACAAACTAGCCCTGTTCAAACATCATACCCTCAAAAAAGAACAAAAAGCTCAGAATTTAGGACTGACTATTAAAGATCTAGACTGCCTAGACACATTAGTGAAACTATTGGAATGCAACAATGACACAAGACCTGACACTATACCCAACACTGGTCTCTAACCTAGGAGTAAATTCACACCACATTTCAAAGACTACAAAAGCTCAGATATGTTTCTGGAGATAGTATGTAGGGATATTGAGTTTATAAACTCTAATGACTTAGACTTTATACCTGATAATAATCCCTCAAAAGCGGAAAGGAAGGCACTACAATAATTACGCACTAATACTGACATAATCATTAAACCTTCTGATAAGTCAGGGAACATTGTTATAATGGACTGCTCCCAATCTGTACTGATTGTGAACTGCCTCTTTGGGTTGTGGCAGGATTGTACGATGTATGATCATATACTGTAATTAAATCCCTATTATTTTTGCCGAAGTTTGATGATTTCAATAAATATATATATATATATATATATATATATTACATTTTGTGAGCTTTGAAAATGAGTGAGTGGATCTTGTATGCTGTATGAATTGGCCCCAGCAGCACCCTTATAAGTATGCATGTACTCTAGACTATAAGGGTCCTCAACTACCTATTGTTCCTGTTACATTTTTTATATTGTCTTATTTGGTAAATTTCCCTTTTATTGTAAAGCACTGCGGAATAAGCTGGCTCTATATAATTACTACTACTACTACTACTAATAATAATAATAATGTATATATAAATAAAATCACGGTGCAGCAACAGACACGCACTGCAAGCAGACCTACAGGCTGACACAGACACCCGGCATACCAGGAACCGGCATGGGCTGAAGGGGGACTGCCTTATAGACTAACCATACCTTCTGCCTCTACCCTTCACCGCAAGGACTCTATTCGGCCCACGCACTGGTTAGCCAGATAGTGCACTGGTAATGTAAGGGATGCTACACAGAAGCTTAATTCCACTCATGTCTTCCTACATACTGCATGATACGATATAACCTAGGTAGACAGGTCGCAGTTGCTAGCTAGAATAATGTGATCACATATACTTACAGGTCCTTAACTTACATGTAACCTCATCGTCTTAATTCTACCCTGTCCCCGGCTGCCTGGTGTATACAGCCCCTACTTGGTGGCAGCACAGAGAGCATTAGACCAGATACTCGTATAAAGTCACCCCTATTAACCGAACAAGCATGTTTAGATAAGCATTTGATAATCAGCTACTGCCTTCTCATATTTGCAACGCATAAGCCTTGATTTTTCTGACTTATAACTGCCTTGCCCTATATGATGATTAGCCTATGGGTCTTCATACTACTATTTTAACTCACAGGACCTCATTTACTACCCAATAGCTATAAGCTTTGATCTTGCATAACCCAATGTTAACTTCTCATACTCTCTTGGGATAGGCATTGCTATTAATTGTAACAGGCTTTTGGTATCACGATATATTAAAAATAAAAGAAAAATGAAGCATTTTATATCAAGAAATGTAATACCTTCAACTACTGCTGTAATCACCCTTTAATGTAATCTATTATTGCATTTCCCCTTCTTTATTTCTGTATCCCATATAATATGCTTCAATAAAAGAAAGATTGACAAAAAATAAAAAATAAAATCACGGTGGTCTGCTGATACTTTTCAGTAACTGAAAAGCTTCTGATTATATGTATTAAAAAGAAAAAACAACAATATATATATATATATATATATATATATATATATTTTTTTTTTTTGCTGGGCTGTATCATTATACAAATTGATGGGCTTTTTTGCTATTGTTTGTATTACTGTGCATAATAAAAAAAGAAGTAATAATGACATTTATTGACATTGTTATGTTATTTTAAACACACCCAAACAGATGCTTCTTAACTGTTCTACACAATATTTGGTTTTATGTCAGCAATATACAGTATTTTATCTGTGCTGTGATTGCACATCTTAATTACCCGATAACTCATAAATATGTTCCAGATACTGTTTCTATATGTTCTTTTAAACTTCTTCAACGTATTATTTCTTATTGCCTTCTCATCTCCTTCTTACTGAAGACTGCATCAAATCTTATACTGTTAAGCATTTCTGTTTTACCTTAACTTATCTCACACATTTCCATGTTTTAATTAGAATGCTTATCATAGATGCATATTTTGGTTGACATAGATAAAATATAAGATATTATAACACATATACATCACAGGCCACTATTGTTAAATGTGCTGCCACCAAAAAATAATATGAATAAATCTGTTTATAATCTTTATTTAGCTTTAATGTTCTGGTAAACGCTACCATTTGCCTCACTGATGGGCGCCCATTAATACATTTACAGATTGCATGCCAGTGTTCTAATACTATCATTTATAATCTCCACCAAGCGGAACATTTTATAGTTTTTATATAAATGCATAATAAGATCTATTAAACTAAAGTTGCATTAAGTTTAATGTTTCATCTGAAATATATTTCATAATAACATTTAAATTCATAATTTATTTTTAAATTTATTTTAGAAAGTTAAGAAATTTACCCGAAAAAATTCTTTGGTAGATCCTGAGTCCAGTGTGCCATAAGCTATTTCTGTTTGTTTGGCAAGATCTTCGGCACTCTCTATAGGGGAAACCATCCTTTCCACTGTAAGGAAAGCAGCCAGATTTGCAGTGTAGGAAGAGATTATGATTAAAGTAAAAAACCACCATACTCCTCCAACTATTCTTCCCGAGAGTGATCTGAAAAAAAAGAATTAGATATTTTTCCTGGTAATCCTGTGACCTGTCTAATACAAAATGTATCATATGTAATACCTCTGCAAATAATGGCAGCAAATATTTCAAAAACCCAACACATTTTAAAAATTGCCCAATTAAATAACGAGTGGAAATATTCTGTAAATTGGAAATGGTTGTGAAATAGTAGCAAAATTGCAAATCAAAATTCTATTTGAGCTTGGATATTAGAATCTGAAACATAATTTGGATTAGAAAAAAAATTATCTGCATGATAAATATTTATTTTTGCTTCTTTATATCTCATTAGTAAGACCCACCTTTTACATGCTGTATAATTTAAAAATTGCTTTAAAAACAATATTAAGAAGTTTGAACAAGTAGAGAGAAGGACTATTAAATGATAAGAGGAATGGAAGATTTTAGTTGTAAAGAAAGGCTAAAAACCTGAACTTGTGTACGTTAGAAAAAATATCTCAGATGATATATGATAGTGTTCATTTAGACTTGAAGAAAGATTATTTAGATTATTTAGAATGATGATGTTTTTTTAAAGTGAGAAAAATAGAAATGTGGATTGATGAACGTAAGGAGGTCGTAGATATTTAGATATCTAGATATTTTTCCCAAGTAGATATAAGAGTATGAACAAGCAAAAAATAAATAAAATAAAATACGAGTTCAATAAAATGTGAATTACCAATTCCATAAAGAAAATAATGGAAATGACAGGTAATTACACATTTTAATTATGTGATTCATGAAATAACATGTACATAGCTGCAGGAAAAAAATGTCTGGATGTTGTTTTTGGAAAAAAATCCTGATTATTCAAGTGAGTAATAGGTAATATGCAGAGTTACAGCTGTTGACCCAAACTAACTGCCATTTAGAGTAAGAATGGAATTTCTGTGGCATAATTCTGGTTAATTTGGTTTTTTTTTGCTTTCTTTTCAATCAATGGCAAATACAGGGGTGTATGAAACCTGAATTTGACTGACATGAGTCTTTTTTTCAATACACAAGGTTCAGCGCACTCACTTATCCACTAAACAGCAACTTCAATGTTGACAGATGTTATTAGCTTTTTTTTTTTTTTTTTTAAAAACACCTAATCTAGGCAAAAATAATGGGGGTTTAGTTACATTATATGATATTACAGTGCATAAGCCTGTCACAACATCAATGTACCCCATTTTTGGCAGGTCCTACTCTAACAGCCTAAATGAGAGTAACCCACTTACTTTTTTCATCAGTTATTATATAACCTATTTGCAATGCTTCAGAATTTCCAATTTTAGAGAATTAGACCCACATTACAAATCTACAAATTTAACAAAAAATATAATCAAAATTGTAATTTTCATGTTTTCGATAAAGTTTGTTTTTTGTCTTTATTTTTGAAGTTCCCAACAAAATGGAAATGTTATAGCAGTACAAACTTAACTGTGTATAGAAACACAACAATACAAATATTAAGTGACATTCTAGATACTTGTGTATTATACCATCTGTTCATGTTGCTATTGTGTGTGGATAATGTACAAAACTAACTTTATTCTGATAAACTTGTATGTCGTTAATCCTAAATTTTCCCCTATAAGCTGGAATGCACATAGGTATGTGTGCACAGTTCTAACTCATTATTTTAGAAATATATGTGCATTTGTGTCTTCTAAGAAAATGAGTTAGAAAATTGCTTTTCAACCCAGTTATCAAGAACCATCAGTGATCCAGGATTTAGGATTCACCCGAGTCCCTTACAGTGTGTGTACAAATAAACAACATCCATTTGAACATAGTTGAGAACCATGGAAATAGAGTAAGAAAAAATAAATTGTATATTTTTGCTAGAATGAAAGATGGAGTGAAGACAGACAGAAATATCAAAATTAAAATTAAAATTTCCGTACCTTGTGAGAGGATGTAAAAAGGAAGCACAGAAGTAAATGATAACATTAAGATGAAAAATATGTAAAATGGAAAACCTTGGATGCCTTTGCTCTTTTCAAGGCCAATGATGCTTGTCTTGGATGCATGGATACGCTGCACACAGTCTGGGAGAGACTATAACCGCTACATTACTGTATGATGTATGTCCTTTTTCCTAGCTTGTATTCTAGACTGCAATTGATGGATTAAAATACCAATGATGAATAAAGGCTGCAATAGGTATTGTGCCACCCTCATTGTTTTGCAAAGCACATGAGTATTCATCTGTTTGACTATCTAAAGTAGGATTTATATATAGCAAAGCTTTCCTTGGCCTTACACGTTATGAATTGTATAATACATACTCTGACATCATTGGCATTTTTTTATTGAAATAAAAATGATTTCATATTCTATATTAAGTGAGTCTAAGCTAAGACATTATTTATGTCTTGAAAATAAGGGATGTAAATTGGTGCTCAATCTATACACAGAAAAACTATAAAAGAAGTAGTGGCTCCCTAGACAGAATTCCCAGGTACAAAACAGATTGTCCTGTTCCAGTAAAAACAGACAACAGCAGAATAACATCCAATTAAATATATAGATATCAATCCATCTATGGATTTATAGAGATCATTAACAAAGTAAAACCTGTCACTCTATCAATTGAAGAGAAAAGAATCAGATCTGTCAGCAGTCTGAACACCATCTACAGTAGTGAAATGGACTTAATCAGAAAAATGAAATAAGCAGGCCGGTAATTAGAGAGGTACTACCCTAAAGGCAGCTTCCAAACATGCGGAATGCAGCAGGTGATTTGTTAAACCTTTTATGCATTATATTTTGACACGAGCAAAATAAACAGTAAAAATTAAAAAAAAAAAAAAAACAGAACAAATAATGGCTTAAAATTAATTTCACAATCGAGGATGGCCAAGAAAATGTTTTTTTTAATGCAAAACTCATTGTGTTTAAATCATGTGTTTACTGCACCTAATATATATATATATATATATCATATGTTTACTGCACCTAATATATATATATATATATATATATATATATATATATATATATATATATATGTATAAAGTGTGTATATATATATATATATATATATATATATATATATATAGAATCCAATCTTTTTGGGGGGAAGAGTGCCAGAGTTTGTAAATATTTGTATATATATATATATATTTAACATTGATCACTGTTTGCTGTATTGTATTTTAAAGAGGTATATGAAACGATAATTACTATGTGGGATACGATATAAATTCCTTATTAAACACAATACCTGTTTTATTTATTTGACTTAAACTAAATTAATGGTGGGACATATATATAGATAGATAGATAGATAGATAGATATCAGCACAGGTCATATTTTACTATACTATTACTAACTATTAATTAATATTTATCAAATATATTTTAGATTGTAAGCTTTTTTGGACAGGGCCCACTTACACTACTGTTCCTGTAGGTTTGGTTAGAATTGTTTGTCTTGTTTACCTATTGTATAGCACTGTGGAATATGTTGGTGCTATAAGTAATTGTCATCGCATATACTGTATACATTCTTCACCTCATTAGCCATTACTAGCCATCTCTATACATGTGTCAGTAAGGTGTCAAACTAGAACGACCTGCCCACCCAACAACAACAAAAAAACAACAATGTACATTTTATTTTCTACTTTAATATTTATCCTGGGTTTATGTTATTATTATTATTACTATAATTTATTTTTTAATTTACACCTTTTCCTTACAAGCGATGGTCAATAGAAAAGATGTTACCTATAATTGACTGTGTATAGTCACATCTTATCTATGATTAAATCAGTGGACTAAATGCATTAGATTGTGGTGTTCAGAATGCTGACTGGTCTGATGTGTTTAGTGTAATGTTTTCAAGGGACCTAGAACTGACTTTTCTTCTTAACCTACTGTTTTCTTTCTTCTTTAGCATCTGCCATGAGTTAGATTAATTTTGAATAATTTAAACTACTTCTAGTAGACAAGACAAAGTACTAAATATATATTTGTTTGAAGGGAGATATGATTAAACCTAACTTTAAAAAAATATGCTGAAAGTCATATTGTCAATTATTTGGATCTAAAATAAAAATATGTACATAAACTCTGCTGACATGTCAAGATACCCAAACAGATGTGCAACAGATTCCCTTTTTAAACGTATTTGCCTGTTTTTCCAACTTGGTAAATACATCGCAAACAGAAGGTTTAATGACATTACATATTTTTAAAAATACAGACACAAGGACAGACTTACAGATGTGTCAAACAAGACAAGACATAAAAAAAATCGACTGAAAAAAAAAATATTCAGGGGATTAACTTGTATTAGTGCCACTGATCTATATCTGAAGCATTTTTACACTAAGGAGTCGCTTGAGGCTGAGCTTTTTCAATGTATATGTAAATGTACAGAGAGAAGGCAAGAATAACAAAAAGGAGTTCTCAAAGTCTGTATTTCAGTACAATGACTTGCAAAATGCAATATTCACAATTTCAGTTTGATGGCAATTCCCCACTGTTTAGATGAAGCAAACTATTAGAAAGCTTCTTACAAATAGGTTTATCTACCGAAAAAAAACACAACTGGATTATAACGCGCATGCAAATACATTGCACACACAATGGAACTTAAATATGACATTTAACTGGAATGAATCTGATTCAAAATACAGTCTGTGTAACTAGGTATCAGTATGAATATTGTCATAAACTGTCTTAAAAATCTGCCACAAGCACAACACACTCTCCCTATTTACCAACAAAATGAAAGTCAATAATGTGTCTTTAATCTTCGATAGTATACAGTGAAGTATATACAAACTTGGTGTCATAACTGGATCCCCTTACAAACCAGGCTCTTCCATTCGCTCACCCCTGTGTGCTCATTGTGGGTAAAAAATAATTAGTGGGAATTGAGTAACATCTAACACCTTCATTTATCTCTGAATGACTGCCTATAAGAGTGAGAGTAACCTTCTAGCTAACCCTTAGTTCTATTTATTCTCCAATTCATAATCATTGGTTTCCCTCCACCTCTGGGGTGGGAAAATATACTGTGAGTCCCTTCTATTTAGCAATGGTTCTAAGGGATGCACATTAATTCCCTTACAGCTCTGACTTCTATTCCGGATGTAGGTGTTGCTACAAGGCTGCCTCTTGGTTTAGTTGGGGTCTGTATAATTAATTAATGAATTATTTAATGTATGCCTTTAATGATTAGAAGTCTTTATGCTATATTCATATATAGTCATAGTGCACCCATTCTGATATCTCTGAAGTAAACAACTGGTGGGGGAGGCAGAGTAATATTCTTTTTAGCAGAATCTGACTGAAGCTTATTCGGCAGAGTAAATTGATTGGGTTACAGAAAATAGCATTACAAGTGACTTGTCTTTAGTAAATAACAGACTTGGAGATTTTTCTCCAAGTCTAGTATTAGCATTAAATTTCAGTAGATCAGGTATACGTTGGTCTCAAAATAAACCCATCTGAATTTTTGTTATATTCTTTCTGTATTGTTGTCCTATGTATTATTCTGTATTATTGCCATATTCTGTATTATTGTCATACTTGCTTTCTGTATTATTGTCCTAAGTCACTAAGTGGTGCTTAGGCACACAGGATCACTTATCAAGCAGTTTTATTGGAAAATCAGGAAAAACACGCAATGTTTCGATCTCAACCGAGAGCTTTTTCAAGCTGCTGCATAAGTGGTCCTGAGTGCCTGGACTACATTTATTGTTTTACCATTGGAGTGGGGTTAGCCAGTCCCAGATCTGGATGCGCCAGGTCCAGATCAGAGAGCAGATTCCTCCTTTTGCTTGTTCACTAATTGGTGCTTAGTGAGGCTTAGCTCTAGCTGCCTATAGTCTTACTATTAGGCTTGTCTTATCACATTGCTATACGTCCTATCATGAAGCCTCTATGACTGTGTGACCTTGGTACCACAATCTAGTATATATTATTAAGACTGCATTCTGTGTATTTAGGAAGATTTCATACCTATTCTATAGAACTGAATATTCAATTGGATCTATTACATAGCTACAGTTTATAATTTACTCTCTAATACAAATTCATAAACATCGAGCACGTTGGATGCCAAATTCCTTTAGCTACAAGGTGATCTTACATGTTTTTTCTAGGAAGCTCATTGATTAAAGTGTCTGATATTCCCCAGTTTCTGATTAATAAGTTCCACAGGAAGCTGTCTTATTTTTCTAGCATGACAGAAATAGTAATGTGATAAATGAGCAGTTTAGAATTCTATCGTGTGTTCTTGAATTACTGTAATAGTTTGGTGTCAATTGAGTGAATAATCTTAATATTGCTGCTATAGATATGTAAAATAAATATATATCATTTTATAGTATAGTTCTGATACACACTGCACCAAATAGAGAAAAACATAATATATTTACATTAGTTTTTTCCTAGATATTTCCCCATTTGTTTTTTTTTGCATACTCCACATGTGCTTCCTGTGTATTTCCACTTTATGGAAAGATATCAATATCTTTTTTTTTTTTTAAAGTAATATTGTCACTTCTCTGGAATTTACACCATTAAATAAAATCTTTAACATGTGTTTACCATTTTTTATGAGATGCTCTTTTAACCCCTTAACACCGCAGCCAAATGTACAAGTTGTGAACGAAACAAAACGTAAACAAAACCTGGCATTTGCGCTATATGTCTGTCCAACCGTAATTCACCTCTTTCATATTAAATGCACCCCCCCTTATTATATATCATTTTATTCAGGGGAAACAGGGCTTTCATTTAATATCAAATATTTAGCTATGAAACATAATTTAATATGAAAAAAATGGGACAAAATAAGATTTTTTTTGATTTTTTTCGTTCTACATGACATTTTAACTGTCAATGTCATAATACTGTTTGCTTTTACTGCAATAAAATACACATATTTGTATTCAGCAAAGTCTCACGTGTAAAACAGTACCCCCTATGTACAGGTTTTATGGTGTTTTGGGAAGTTACAGGGTCAAATATAGCGTGTTACATTTGAAATTGAAATTCGCCAGATTGGTTACGTTGCCTTTGAGACTGTATAGTAGCCCAGGAAATAAATTTACACCCATAATGGCATACCATTTGCAATAGTAGACGACCCAAGGTATTGCAAATAAGCGATGTCCAGTCTTTTTTAGTAGCCATTTGGTCACAAACACTGGCCAAAGTTAGCGTTCGTATTTGTTTGTGTGTGAAAAATGCAAAAAACGCCAATTTTGGCCAGTGTTTGTGACTAAGTGGCTACTAAAAAAGACTGGACATACCCCATTTGCAATACCTTTGGTTGTCTACTATTGCAAATGGTATGCCATCATAGGGGTAATTTTCATTCTTGGGCTACCATAGGGTCATAAAGGCAACGTAAGCAATCTGGCGAATTTTAATGTGAAAAAAATTAAACACAAGCCTTATATTTGACGCTGTAATTTTTGAAAACACCATAAAACCTGTACATGAGGGGTACTGTTGTACTCAGGAGACTTCGCTGAACACAAATATTTGTGTTTCAAAACAGTAAAAAGTATTGCAGCAATAATATCGTCCCTGTAAGTGCTGTTTGTGCGTGAAAAATGCAAAAAACGTCACTTTTACTGGCGATATCATGGTTGTAATACATTTTACTGTTTTGAAACACTAATATTTGTGTTCAGCGAAGTCTCCCGAGTAAAACAGTACCCCCCATGTACAGGTTTTATGGTGTCTTGGAAAGTTATAGGGTTAAATATAGTGCTAGCAAATTAAATTCCCTATACTTTCGGCATGGGTGGTCAGGCAGGTCCCGCTAATTGTAATTAATTAGGATACCTAATTATGTAAAATTATTACATAAATATATGTGTAGAATTAATATATGTATATATATACATATGTGTATATATACGTATATATATATATATATTTTTTTTTAATATTTTTATTTATATATAGGTATATATATAGTGATATATACGTATATATTTATGTATATAGATATATATATTATTTCGTTCTACATGTATTTTGATATAAATATATATATATTAATATCACAATACAGTTAGAACGAAATAAAACACATCTATATATTTTTTAATATTTTATTTTTAATTATTTATTTTATTTTATTTTTTTACGTATTTACATATTTTTTTTTTTTATATTATTTCTAAATATATATATAACAATAATTATATATATATTTAATCAGTATCAGTCTACGTGTAATTTGATATTAATATATATATATAATTATATATATATTAATATTAAAATACACCTAGCCGGTGTATGTGTGTGTATGTATATGTGTATATATATACTTAGATCATATATATATATAATATATATATATATGATCTAAGTATAATTTTTTTTTTTTACACTTTTAACATTATTTTTATTTTATTTTCAGCCAGCAGGGGGACCAACTGTCATTACAATTGGTCCCCCTGCTGGCAATGCCTGAGCCAGCTATCCCGGCCATGTGATTGTGAGGTCCTCGCAAGGACCTCACTCTCACATGACCGGGAGGCACCGGAGGAGGAAGATGTGCCGCGGGGGGGCTCCCTGGGAGTCCCCCCAACCGCGATCGCCAGCGTGGGACCGCCGGCGACCGGGTAAGTTACTAAAAACCGGAGGGCGTACTATTACGTCCGGCGGCGTTTAGAGCCGCTTTTAAAAGGACGTAATAGTACGCCCTCCGGACTTAAGGGGTTAAATGTAAGATTTATCACATGCCATCATAATCCAGTTCAGACAAGGCAAAGACAGGACAAGAAATGCTAATGAAGAAGAGAAATATATACATGGCTGCCTCTCTCCTCTTCTCTCTATGCTTTCTCTATGCTGGCTGTCAGATTCATAGGCAGAACTTATGACATTGATTGGCATAGATTTAAAGGAGCACTATAGGGTCAGGAACACAAACATGTATTCCTGATCCTATAGTGTTAAAACCAGCACCTAGCTCCCCTGGCCCCTTCTTGCTTCCCTAAATATAGTAACATCTTACTTGTATTAAAGCTAGGTTTGGGCATTCAACATAATGTGATGTGCAAGTACGATTAATCAGAAGCAAAGCTGGATACTAAGAAGTGAATGCCAATCTATTGTTTTATAATTATTAACACGTTAATGACTTCCAATAAGGTGCTAATGATTTTAACTTGATCACAATCCCACCATTCTGATACTTTTCAAAAATATGTTTACCATTATCTGTTCAGTGAAAAGAACCCTATATCTTATGTTGAACTGTCAAGTTAAGAAGGAAATTCCAGATCACTAAAGCACTTTAGCTTGCTGAATTGCTTTATGCGTGAAGAGTGTGTCCTATTTTTTTTTAATTTTGCAAAAAGTGCAGATTTCATTAGAAATTCAACATAAATTAACCTTATGACTGGCTTTCAAGCAGACAACAGGTCCTGTTAATTCCTGGTTTGCTAGCTAAGTGGAGCTAAACTCAAGAGGCATCATTTGCTCAGATCACCTCTCTTGAAAGGACTTTTCATTGAGCTGCATTGGGAAGTCTGTGATTGGACAGCCACAGAAAGTCTGGGCGGGGTTAGAAGATGAGGGTTTGCAAAGGCAGGAGACAAGAGACCTGCAGGTTTTGTAAGCGTTTTTTAGATGTAACCCCAATTAAAAATGATTAAATCATTTGAAAAGCTTATCCAAATATATTAAATCTAAGTAACAATGCAAAACTGATAGGAAAACAAATACACTATACCCAAAATGCCTAGTTTCAGCAAGCTTAAATGAACACGGAAGGAGGTGAGAGGCGCAAGAGGTGGCTCAAAGGAGCTGTACTGCTAGGAATACAACGTTGTATTGCTAGCACTATAGTATCCCTTTAATCACACACATTACTGCTTATCATTGTACTGCATAAGGGGTCATACAGGCAGATCAGGTTATTTGAAGATTGAACCATGTTGTATCATACCTCCCAACATTTCAAATGGACAAAGACAAAGAGGGACACTTTAATTTAGGGGTGTGAGTCGGGGTGTTCCTTTTCTGAGAAATGTTAGGTGATTTACTAATAACAATTTATACAACTAAAATGTAATTTAGAGCAAGAACAATGTATCTTATTTACAGACTGTTTTTTAAACACATTTATTGTAGTTTGAAGAAACAGTGAGTATGTGGAGCTCTTATATACACTCAGACACACCAACAATATGAAAATCCTAGGAAAGGCAGAAATTAGGGTAGAAAATAGGGACAGATGCAATTGCTGCCAAACTATGGACTGTTCCTCCTAAACAGGGACACTTGGGTGGTATGCTGAATAGAGTATGATCTTAAAATTGTGCTGATAATGAGGACAACTCAAGTTTAGACAAGATTTAAATGGATAATGATTTCTAACTCTGATAGCATTAAATGCAGAACAATGGAAAATATTATACTGCCCAAAACAAAGAAAACTTTATTAATTGAATATGGATGCTGGGCTGCAATTTACGTCTTAAAGGGATTTGATAGTGTTAGGAATACCAATCTGTATTCCGAACACTGTAGAGTTTTCTGGTCCCCTTATCTCTTATGGCTCTCTCCGGGCAGCTAAACTTACTTGATTTCAGTGCCAATGTTCCACTGCTCCGCTACTTTTGACGTCATCCGATGGGGGGCTAATGCACATGCGTGGCGAGCGCCACTAACGCATTAGGCCCTCCCCATATGAAAGCATTGCTTTAATGCTTTTCTATGGGCATTTCACTGACAGTGGATGTCCTCATGTAGTGCATAAGGTCATCTAGCATCAGTTAGGCGACTAAAAGTCCATTAGCAACCAGGAAATGCCTCCAGTGGCTGTCTGATTCACAGCAACTAGAGGCAGTCTTAGTCCTGCCATGTAATTATTGCAGTATCTCAAAAACTGCAATGATTTACATTGCAGTACTAAGTTGTACAGGGACACTGCACCCAGACCACTTCAATGAGATGGAGTGGTCTGGGTGACTATAGTGTCCCTTTAATCATTATGCATTAATACAGGCTTTGGATTCAATAAAATGTATGTATTTTTTATTTATTTTGTATAATGTTAGGTACAAGCACTAATAATTGTGTATAACAGTGTAGCATAGAAGGTTAGTATATAATGCTAGAATAATGCAGGCATACAATGCTTGAGATAATTCAACTCTGTGATAATTTTAAAAATGTCATACATTTTCTAAAATATGACACAAGGTTTAAACATGACAGTATTTGAGGAATATTAATAGCAGTGAAACAGTTACCACTGTCCATATTGCAAAAAGTTGATTATAACAGCCACATTTTTAAAATAGCTATTATTGATCATTCCCAGCTTAGTATTTTAATTCTGAAATGTGTTAGTAATTCGTAGTAATTCATCACAGCTTACAGATTAATTACACATCCCTAATATGTGTTGTTTGAGTCAGAATAGCCCTATATTAATAACATATATAAACTAAATGAATAATTATACTAAGTAGTGTACACAATGACTGGTCTATTTACACTCACACATGATTTATAGTGAGTGGTGAGAACCTATTTGCAAAATGTAACTTAAATATGATTTAGTTAGTGTATATTATATGTTTTTTTAATTAGTGTGCCTTTATAACCTTTTACATTTTTTGATCCCCTCCTGTTATACAGATCCCACTGACAAAATAATGTCATCGCAAAAGCATTCGATTATGTCACATTTACATGAAGTGTTAATAAAAGCAAGGGCTTCTTAAATATTTGACAATTGATACAGAGTATAGGGCACTACAGAAAGAGATTCTACCATCTTTCGAGGATTGATTTTCACCTGTCCCTCTTGTAACAGAGTATTAAGCAGAATGCAGACGCAAAATAAACCCCAGAGGATCAAAGTAGTGGAACAGATCAGGGGTTCATTGATCATATAGGACTCAAATTAACCACAAACAAGGAATCTGCAATCAACACATGAAAATAAACAGAGTAGAGAAATTGGTTTAACAAGAAGGACATGAAATGGATCACAAGCGTCGGGACACTTTGGGATTTGGAGGTTCACCTGCTTCCCCATTTTCTACACCAATGAAATGTGTCATGCTGTTGCTCACATTGTTACTGAGAGCTATAGGCTGATATAGAAGCAGGCATAGGCCTAGTTAAGAATAATGGAGCTAATTATAGAATTTTATGGCATTTACAAATTCCAATTTATTCAGTATTCTACACGGCAAGGTGTTTTTCATATAAAGTAAAACTGAGCGCCCCATCAGAATCTTATATTGAGAGAGAAAAGGAGATGGTCGATTTAACAGCTATGGACAATGATACCCACCATGACTAATACAAGATTAGGTTCATGACATTAGCAGGAGGTTAAAAAAAAACATTAAAATCACAAACAGATAGCACAGAAAAACACAATGCAATGACAGAAATGGAAAGGGTGGCACATGAAATTATGACAAGCATGCTCGCTTAATTAAATTGCTGTTGCATGCATCAGTGCAATCAGCTGTTATTTTGACACAGCAGCATATGTTATATGCACCAAGCAGATGACCGTAAAATGAGATATGCAGCAAAAACACGGTAGACCTCCAAGCATTGCTAAAACAAAGACCCTATGCATTTTACAGTCTCAACATGGTGAATATAAGTTTTAGCACACATGTATAAATGGTACTTTGCATCATACCAATTATACATAGGAAATTGTAGCAAACAATATGTTTTGATGATGAAGCTTAATGTTGAGTGGAAAGTAAAGCAAAAATAAAAATTGAATCAAAGAAAGATTGTGAAAGTAACATATATACACCATGGCATCAGTGTATGACTATAAAATGCAAAAAGGTGATAGAGTGATATGGAACAAACCTTGGAGAAATATCGCATCCTTGCTGCATAAAGGCACCCAGGGAAAACCAAAGGCTGTTAAATATCCCAAACTCATTTGGAGGATCAGGAGGGTTCTGAGGGTCTCGTGCTTCATCGTTGTCCTCCAAATGCCATTCATAGGGACTGAATCTGCTGACTAGGAAAAGAACTACACTGACTCCAATGTATGCAAAGACTATACACATCCAGATTTCATAGGCCAATGGATCCAGGAAAGAGAAAACTCCTGGTTTTGATTTTTGAGGCTTCTTAATCATGATGGAGATGCCCAGGCTCATAAATGGTTTTGAAAAATCAATCACTTCTTCTCGTACCAGAGTAATGGTGAGTGGGGCGACAGCTATATCTGCTCTCTGAAAAAAAACAAGAAAATATGTGAATGAATACAAATGTTTAAATGTTTACAATACATTGATTAAAGTCAGTGTTGTAAATAGCTAACTTAAGAAAGGAAAAACTGTCATTATGCACCCTCTCAGTTCGGACCAACTGCTTAGACCTAGACAACCAGAAATGACAAATGTTTCTAACTGCTAAGGCTGGGCAATAACAGATTCACTTGTAGAAACCTCATGACATGACATGCTCATTTATTACAGGTAATGTAAAAATGCGTGTGTTGTTAATACTGAGCACTTGCCAAGTTCCGTTTTATTCTATGAACATTTGCTTTTTGCGCTACTAGTATGGGTTACAAAGATGTATTTTCTTCTAGTCCTATAGGATGGTATACTGTGTCCCCTCCCCGTTGGAGAGAGCTCCCAGGAAAGGAACTTAGTCATCTCCCGAACGAGGACCTCCTCCATTTCTCATTTAGAACACGAGTTAGAATGTTCAAATAGAATGTTCTCACCTTGATCATCGGTGCGAAACCGCAAGGGAAACAATTAATGAGGGCTCCCCTGAGTAGCCGCTACAGTTCAGTCGAACGCCAGCCAGGGGGAGCGTTCATAGATTGCTTCCTGACTAGTTTGTCTTACAAACGAGGACCTCCCCGGTGCCCCATTAGAATGTGCCCCCCCCCCCAATTAATCAGAACATTCGCACTTGCAACATAAGTGTGAAACCGCAACGTTCGCACTGGCAACATAGTGTGAGTCCACAAGGGAAGTAATTAATGAGTGCTCCCCTGGGTGGCCACCCTTTTGTACAGATGAATGCCAACCAGGGGGAGCATTCATACCCCAAAAGGAGACGCTTCCCTTGCAGGTTTCAGCACCGGATCCTTGTGAACAGAGAGTGGTCAGTGAAGCTGCCCTGTTGGGGACGCCTTTGGCGGGTTTTTCTGTGCCTGGGTGAGAAAGGGACAGTTTATTTTCCCGCGCCTTGGCTTCCAGACACAGAGGATCATGGGATGAAGACCCCTGTTAGTTGGGGTAAGAGACCCCTTGCATGTGTGGTGGGCTTACTGTAACTGGTAGACAAAGGTACAATGACCCCCTTTCTTGTGCTTTGGCTCCCAGGTACAGAGGCTCCTGGGTTATGACCCCTGGTGACTTGAGACGAAAACCCCTTGCACAAGGACATGGATAAAAGTGCGAGTGTGGCTCAATAAAATGGTGTTGTACCTCCAGAAAAGTGTGTGTCGTCCAGTTACTGGGGGGAGGGAAAAGGGTCTCTTAATGGTTCCTGAACGGCTGAAGGAAGGGAATTAGTGGAGGTAAACAGTCGGGTTACCCGGGATCTGCTGCAAATACATTTGCATTATTACCTTGTTTCTACAAGAAGTTTCTGTAAATAACAGAATATAGAACCTATCTTCCCCAACATGAGAACCCAAGCATCTTTGTCAGAATTATATACTGTTAGCATATAGGATGCTGCTGAGTTCGATACTGAACAAGAGCATTGTCCGCAAATAGGATGATCTTGTGCTCCACTTGACTCCCAAGATTGCCTGCACCACTTATTTCTGTCTGATTAGAGCCGCTAAAGGTTCCATAGCCAGAATATAAAGCAAAGGAGCGAATGGACATCCCTGCCTTGTACCATTTTTAATATAAAATGATTTTGACACCATGGCTGGACCAATAACCTTTGCTGTTGGGTTTATGTAAAGAATCATAATACTGTCTCTGAAGTTACCTATCATTCCAAAGTATTGTAAAACCAAAAACTGTTTAACCTATCAAATGCCCTTTCAGTGTCTAATGCCAAAAATGCAGCTTTGTTTTTTTTTTATTAATTCTATTAATCAGGTTCAGAACTCTACAGATGTTATCAGTAGCTCCTCTGGCGAACCCTGCCTGATCTCCATTGCTTAAGGAGGGTATTATTTCCCCTAAGGCGATGTGATAAAACCTTCGAATAGATCTTAACATCTAAGTTTATCAATGAGATGGGCCTATAATTACAGGTTTTTATAGGATCTTTACCTTCTTTTGGTATAGGAAGAATGGAAGCCTGGAGATATACTTCAGGTAATTTATCCTGTTTTGGGAAAATGGAAAATACTCTCAATAGTAATGGTGTCACTACTGACTGAAATTTACGATAAAAGATAGACATGAACCTATCTGGCCCAGGGGCTTTATTAGGCTTCAAAGTATCGTTTACCTCAACTATCTCACTAGAGGATATTGGCCTATTCAGATTGTCTAACTCCTCTTTAGTTAATCTCTGGAAGTTTGATTTTTGACAGGAAAGATTTAATTTGTTGGTTGGATTTTTTATTTGAGTCTAGATTAGAAAGGCATTGGAAATACTTTGTGGTGACAAATGTATGTGGTTGTCCATGACAATTTTTTTTAATTATTTCTGTCTTGTATCTATGTTTTAATTTATTAGTTAAAGATTTACTAATTATATTGTTGCTATAGTATAACTTCTGTTTTACTCATTAAATATTTTTTATTGATTTTGTCTATTGTCTGATTGTTAATTTGTTGTCTATTTAGCTTGAATTCAGATAGTTAGTTATCATTTAAATTATTTTTATGCTTTCTTTCGATGACTATCAGTCTTATACACAGTTCCCTAATCTCTTTCTAATCAATTTGGTTTATTCACATATATGTAAAGCTGTGTATTGATATAAACATTTTATTTCACGTTTATCCGAGAAATAAAACTTTAGGTTAAATCCTATCAAATTCTAAAAGAAAACAGGGGCAGAAGTACCCCTGGTGACTTCAGAGACAGGCTTTGAGCAACACGATAAGAAATTGTGCAATAAAATACTTTCTTGAATAAACCCTGTGAAAGTCTTACAAAGAATAAAATGGCAAAATACCATACCCTTTACACACAACAAACAATCATCGCTGGTTTATTGGTTTTATAACTACTGCTAAAATCATCCATTGGTATATATAATATTTTAATACAAAACTGTAAATTATACACATACTTTGACCACCATCTTGTACTTATGCATCAAATACAAATTACAAATATTTTCTATTTTTTTTTTTTACCAGGTAGGGATTTAATGATGTTTGCAAACTCCCTAGTTATAAATGTGGGTACAACTACAACCAACTTTTGCTCTGATAAATACATTGAATACTGTATAAACCAGTGAATAATTGACAGAAATGGCTACAGTATTTCTTTTTTTTAGAAATACATTTGGATCCAGTTTAACATATACTAAATCCTAAATCCTCAGCAAATACATTGACCCTAACATTCTCTCCAAATGAACTAACAAAAAAAATGACTTTGTCATATTTCCTCAAGAGTGGCAAAATAGTTTCTATATTGGACACATTTGCTTGTCTTTCAGATTCGGATCATAAATCAAGCAAGAGCTCTTTAAAATTGCACATTCAGTAAGCATTTTAAGAAAAGTGCTGGTTTGTTTCTTTAAAGTACGGGATTCATTATTATTTGATGACAGTGATACAATCTAACAATCCATAACTCAGAAAACATCTAGTGTTAAGCTTTTAAGGTAAATCACTTTAGGTGATATATGAAGTATGAAAAAAAAAAGGTAAGCAATTTTTAAACAAGACACATAGTCAGTATTAAAAATATGTTTTTCACAAAATTCCAACCAGAACAGGGTCAGTTAAAATATTGTATAAATGTTGAAAAAGAAGATTTGGGGCTAGATTACAATCTTGTCAGTAAATAGCTACCATAAGCTGTCACTGTTAACAACAGTTGGTAGCTAGTAGTGGCTACTACTTACCGACAAGTTTCTAATTTTGTTGCTATTTTTACCAGTTGACCACCAATAACATCAACTCACAAAGATACTGATGAATCAGTAAAGTACGGGACCACACCAGGGTGCATCACGGGGGGTGGCAGAGTGACACCACTGATACCATGCAGGGCTGGCGTGTCCATAAGGCGGCACATGTCAGAGTGCATCATGGGGCGCGAGGGGGTGACACCATCGATACCACGCAGGGCTGGCGTGTCCATAAGGCGGCACATATGGGCGCAAGATTGGAGTGACCGGCAGGAGGTGGGTGCACAGTGCTCCCTCCTGCCAGTCACTCAGTGTAGCGTGGCCGGGTGGCTACTCTGACTCCCTCCTCCTTCCTCCCGCACAGCTCTCTGATAGCTGGGAGGAGTGACCGGGGCAGTCACTTCCTCCCAGCTCTGTCTGATGCCATCACAGGGGGCCCAGTCGCACTGTTAAGGTGGCCAGCGCTGACTGGGCCCCCTGGAAATCCATACCCATCGGGTGCCTAACAGCATGGGACCCCCGATGGGCCCCTTCATGTGCAGCCCCGGCAGTTTGCCGCGTGGGCCGGGGCCGCAAAACATGGCAGCGGGAACCCGGTCGCAGGGGTCCGCAGGGTGGCTGGGCCCCCTGGAGTGACGGGCCTGGTCGCAGCTGCGACCCCTGTGACTGAGGTATGTACGCCAGTGGATACACACTATTTAGGAAGGATAGAAAAAACAGAAAATGTGGGGTATGTTTGTATGTCAACAGTGAGTTGAAGCCAAATCTCAAGCGAGTAAAATGTGATGAGAAAAAGTGGAAGCTTTATGGGTAAATATATGCTTTGGGCAAAAGAAGCAAAATTAATTATTGGTTGGGATATGTTATAAACCACCTAACGTTAATATTGATGAGGAACAACAGCTGTTTGAGCAAATTGAGAAAGCTGTAAATCTGGGTAACATGTTAATTATTGGAGATTTTAATTACCCAGGCATAAATTGGGACAGAGGGACTAGTAGATCAGCATAAGGAATTATGGTTTTGAACTTGTTAAATGACAACTTCATGTCACAACTTGTACAAGCACCAACTAGAAAGGATGCTTGTCTGGACCTGGTTTTAACAAACAATGTTGATCTTTTGACCAAACATTGCTGCCTTTTTGTTGCATTAAATCTCCCTGCGGCTTGGCATGGAAATTTCTTTGTTGCCTCAAAAGGGCATTATTAACCAAACAAAAAAAATATATAAGAGATTGTGTAAGTTTTCATTACAGCTAAAATCCATGGCTACTGGGGATTCAGTGACTTAGCTGATTCCTATGCAAGGTCTTTTGAAGAATAAATTTATACTAAAAATAATTCATTATTCTCTCACAAGTTTCTTAGTCAGTTGTATTAAATAAGAACCACTGTCACTGTGTTTTTGTTGTTGATAAGATTCTGTAAATAGGCCCATTATAATTGTCAGCAGCAGGCCCAATGGGCTCTTAATCTGGCTCTGAGTACTACTATTTCACAAACAACACAAACATTCCTTGTTGGGGAGAATAAAGCAGAAGCAAATGTCACTAAATCTAACAATTACTTTAGTGGATTGTTTATGCAATATATAATTAATTTATATTAATAATTTTAAATAATATACTGAAATTAGGTTATATACATAAAAGCTGCAATTAAAGTACATTTAAATAATGTATTGACGTGAGTTTATACATATAACTTCTTTTCAGTACATTATGTACAATTATTAATAAGTGACCAAGTTTTAAAATATAAAGAAAAGAGGGTGGTGGTAATATGGCGCTATAATGTGCTGCTAAAACCACAGTGAAATCAACCACACAGTTTCACAGAAAAGCATAAAGCAAAAAATATAGAGCACAGAAAAGCATAAAGCAAAAAAAAAGTTTTCAAATAATATGTTCTGAGAATAACTGGAAGACAGTTGAAATAGGAGCTATGAGATAATATTACAATCATTTGATCAATCATATGGATTTTGCTTTAGAAAAAAAAGAAATCAATGCTTTTCTTTTGATTTGTCAGAATATTATGCCTGTTACTTAAACACACAAGCACAATCAATACATATTGACTTTTAGAATTGAAATGTTCAAATCCTTTGACAATATATGACCTCTAAAGGACTAAAAAGCAATTTCAAGTAAAAATTTACTGTTTAACTAAAAAATTGCATTCTGTTAGTTAGTCTGTTTTTGGTCTGGCTGCGACAGAACTATAAAGTCATAATTTGGTGAAAAACAAGTAAAATGGAAAAAACGAGTACAGATAAACAACCAGCGTGAACGTATGAGAACATATTAAAGAGAAACTTGCATGCAAGCAAATTAATACTCTATGTTAGAAAAAAGCTATTATTGATTAGTTTTTTTTTTAAACGAAGATGAATAAGCATTTTAAATCATAAAACACTTTGTAAAATAAGGTACTGTATTTGTTGGCCATTAAGTTTCTCTTTGATTTTCATCTTGAAAGTCTTTTAACCTATCTCTAATTACTGCAGCTTTACAAATTTAAAGCTATGGTGTAAACGTATGTATTTTTAGGTTAACATTTACATCTTTACATCGTAACCCCTTAAGTGTTTTGCCATCTCATAGCCATGTTCAAAACCCATTATTAGGCTTTTGCACTCAATACTTTTTCTGTCTGTTAAATAAGGGGCGAAATGCTTACATATGTTTTTTTTGTGGGGCAAAAAGGTGTTACCCTATCCCTATGGTTTTAGTATCTATGGAAATAGTGTTATCAAGTAAAACTTGGCTTTGGTTGGATTTAAATTCGGCTGAATTTGCATCAATCGGCTGCTTGGCCAAATTCTGTACTTCTGAATCATCATGTGGATGTAATACTGAGCAAAAGATTACTGTGATACCTGAACATGCACATATCAAGCAAGAGGTGACCAATAGAAGGAAAACATTTAGAAAAAAAATCTATACTTCCAACCAGAATTCTTCTAGAAGACAGACAGTTTGACTTCAGCTATTGAGGGAGGCAGACCAGCAGATAGGGATTTAGTGGTTTTAACCTTTCTGTGCCTGTCATTGATCCTTGTTGGGGACTGGTTAGGTTTAGGTTACTGCTTTGAGTGGGAGATAGCCTGGGTCATTGATCCTAGTATGAGACTGATTAAGTTACTGTAGTGCCTAGCCACTGCTAGTGGCAAAGTGCCATTTACACATACTTTGATTTGAAGATAGATATATCCTGCTTAATACTAGTTTAATTTAGACAAGTTTTATTCACTGCTTTAGAGTGTGGCAATTATTTTAACTGTTTAAAAAAATGTTTTCAACACAAAATTCGATTTTTGCTAAATAAAGTTGTGTTAGTTTACACAATACACATTCATATCCCAATTTATTGTAATAATAAAAATTAAGCCACCATCATCACTATTACGTCCTAATCACAAGGAGAAATTGAGAGAGGGTAAGGGTTGTGTTTCCTAAATCACCATCAGGAGTAGTACCATGGCCTCTCTAAGTCTTAAGATCCCTTCTTCAAGCTTGAGTACTGCTGACAATTCCTCGGCCATGAATACTGCTGACACTCCCAGGCCATGAATACTGCTGACATCTCTGCCTGTGCCACCACCACAAGTAACACCACTATATACACTATTCAGCCTCATGATAGTGGAACTAGCATGTCCGTTACATCTTATTCACCACCTAGGAGGCAAATGTGTTTTTTTCTTGACCTTATGCTGTTCTAATTGATTACTAAGTACTCAACCGTGTGTATTAAAGCATACAGGGCTTTCTCAAAACACAGACTGAGAGTACATATAGCAGAAACACCTGGACTGTTACAAATAGCACTAGTCTTTCTAGAACCTCCAATAGAACCTAGAACCTCCAATAGATGACTAAGAGAGAGATGAGCAGAGTCTAGTTTTTTGGTGAAATCAGAGACATGCTTTACTGAACAGCAGAGTACCAAAATAATGTACCCAATGTCTAGTCTCGGTGGTGATGAATCTGGTGATGATAATATTTATTTTCCACCACCACTGCATGCATACTTTCTATATTTTTGGTCATGTATATAATTGGTGAGCCATAGAAACTACAGAGAGGACAAGTAGCGCTCCACAAGTCTTTTCTCCAGGTAGTGTACACTCTTCTCCATCTTCTCAACTATGGCCATCTCTGTTTGCTTTTTAATTGACTCATCCAATGGGTACAGTTGTAACATCAGCTGCTACCAGGGCTACACATAATATTCCTACTGTCATTATTATTTCTAATATTTACCACCATCAGCACCACCTCCACCACAACCAAACCAACCATCACATTGAGTACCGACATCTTTTCCATGATCAATGTTTAGCAATTAATCAACCAAGTGCTAGTGTATAGGCTCAGGCTTCTAAAAACATTATAAGAAAATGTTCCCCTTGCCTAGCTACTGACAGTGACACTAACACCAACTATGATTGATCGATATAGGATGTTTTTTTTTTTTTACTGAGGGGTGTTTTTTTTCAATTTATTTCTATGGAAACACAGATTATTTTAACTGTAGTGTTCTTCAGTGCAAATGCTAGTGCTGTGCAAATTGCAAGGTTCTTTACTTAATATTGTAGCCAGTTTTGCACACTAACTTTTTTTCTGCTTTTTGGCTTGGCATTCCCGAATGTTTCCCCAAATTTTATTTTCATGGGTGCTGTTTATCCAAGCTGTATGTCACGTGGACAACCATCTAACATTGCAATAAAAATATCAATCTTGGGAAAAATTGCTCAGCTGAACTGAAATATCCTGCTGTGCACAAGTCTAGTATCAAGTGATCACAGCTTCCATTGTGATTACCTGATAGTTACATCAGCATGTAACCCATTTTATAGAGAGAACTTAATTTTCATCATGTTAACATTTTAAAGGTTTCTTTGTTACTTCTGGTATAATGAACACCCTAAAACTCATTAAGTAAAAAGGTGAAAGGCATGAGAACCCTCGTCTGAAAGAGAAACATCTCCTCTTTAATTTGAGAAGTGTTGTGTGTGTGTGTGTGTGTGCAAAATGCTGTCCTTTGGAGTCCATATCCTCTTATACTAAAGGTAGTTACCTATTTGTGTCCCTCTATGTTCTATTGGTGGATTATAGGGGCTCCAAAATAATATTTTATCAATCAAAAACATTTAAAAGTTAAAAAAACATAGAATTCAGACAAGCTTGTGCAGTCTCTTTTCTCAGTGTACAGCACAGCAGCAAACAGTACATGTGTTTTCAATAAAATACATATACCAAGTAAAGGTGGCCAGAATAAAATTCCAATCTTTAAAATCTCAAATGATGCATGGTATCAATAAAAAAAGGGCTATCGTGTGCTAAAACAACATGCTATATAAAACTTTTTTGCATGTCCTGCTATACTTATACCTGTAGAAACTACCATGTGTAGGAGAACTCAATTTGGGACTGTGCAATACAAGCGGCGATCCTGGTTGAGCTATAAGACTCTTTCTTGGAGACAAAATTTACTTGTAGCTTTAAAACGTGTAAGATTCCACTTGCTGCTATATAAGCCTTTTTAACCTTGTGTGTGTAGATTCCTTAAAATAAACAGAGTTATACTACATACGTAATTTATTTTTTACATGTGAGGCAGTGAGGTATATCTATTAAATGGATAAGATCATTTTTATATGTCCATTATTTTGCATGTTGTTTAGCTCTATAGCCCTCTTGTGTATTTGTTAAAGACACATTATTTATATTTTTACTGTTTTAATGATACTATGCATCATTTGAGATTTCAAAAATTGGGGTTTTATTCTGACCATCTCTACCTGGTATTTAGAGATACAGAGACCTAATGATAGACTTAATTACAACATTCCTCGGCACCCTTCGAGCAGACCCAATCACCATAAATATTCCAAAAGTAACAACTCAAGTAACATACGTACTCACCACAACAATTACCAATCACCCCAACAACTATCCAAATCATCACATCACAACACCAGTAACCCCAATACATCACCACAATATCAAGACTATCCCATCTGTAGGAATACTACCTCAACTACCAACCCACCTACACACAGAATAACCCAACATACCATCCCCCTAGAGCCCAAAGACTTAGATGCTCACATAAAAATGATGACCACCAAAAACTCCCATCAATTGCAATCATCACAACAGATACCAATTACTCTCTATAGACTCCGAAATCGAGAACGAGGATCATTTTTTAGAAATCAATTTTAGGCCTTTGCTAACACTCAAATATCCCCCCTTAACACCTAACCCATCAAAATCACGAAAAAGGAGCCACAGTTTAGAGGAGGGAGAGGAGGGAGAAGAATTCAAAAGAGAAAGACTGGAAAGAATATAAGCCATCAGGATGAAAAATCATTGGGTATTTTTAATCTACCGTATATACTCGAGTATAAGCTGACCCGAATATAAGCCGAGGCCCCTAATTTTACCCCAAAAAACTGGGGAACCTTATTAACTCGAGTATAAGACTAGGGTGGGAAATGCAGCAGCTACTGGTAAATGTCTAAATAAAATTAGATCCTAAAAAAATTATATTCATTGAATATTTATTTACAGTGTGTGTATATAATGAATGCAGTGTGTGTATGAATGCAGTGTGTGTGTATGAGTGCAGTGTGTGTATATGAGTGCAGTGTGTGTATATGAGTGCAGTGTGTGTGTATGAATGCAGTGTGTGTGTGTATGAGTGCAGTGTGTATGAGTGCAGTGTGTGTATGAGTGCAGTGTGTGTATATGAGGGCAGTGTGTGTATATGAGTGCAGTGTGTGTATGAGTGCAGTGTGTGTATGAGTGCAGTGTGTGCATGAGTGCAGTGTGTGTGTATGAATGCAGTGTGTGTGTATGAGTGCAGTGTGTGTGTATGAGTGCAGTGTGTGTATGAGTTCAGTGTGTGTATATGAGTGCAGTGTGTGTATATGAGTGCAGTGTGTGTATATGAGTGCAGTGTGTGCATGAGTGCAGTGTGTGTATGAGTGCGGTGTGTGTATGAGTGCAGTGTGTGTGTATGGATGCAGTGTGTGTATATGAGTGCAGTGTGTGTGTATGAATGCAGTGTGTGTGTGTATGAGTGCAGTGTGTGTATATGAGGGCAGTGTGTGTATATGAGTGCAGTGTGTGTATGAGTGCAGTGTGTGTATGAGTGCGGTGTGTGTATGAGTGCAGTGTGTGTGTATGAGTGCAGTGTGTGTGTATGAGTGCAGTGTGTGTATGAGTTCAGTGTGTGTATATGAGTGCAGTGTGTGTATGAGTGCAGTGTGTGTATGAGTGCAGTGTGTGTATGAGTGCGGTGTGTGTGAGTGCAGTGTGTGTGTATGGATGCAGGGTGTGTGTGTGTGGATGCAGGGTGTGTGTGTGTGATGCAGGGTGTGTGATGCAGTGTGTGTGTGTGTGTATGTTGCAGAGCCTTGGTGGGGGGGTGGGCATTTTTATAATTTTTTTTAATTATTATTTTAATAATTTTTTTGTTATATTATTATTTTTTATTTTATTATTATTTTTTAAATATTATTTTATTTTATTATTTATATATTTTTTCGTCCCCCCTCCTTGCTTGTTAGCTGGCCAAGGAGGGGGGCTCTCATTCCCTAGTGGTCCAGTGGCATTGGCAGTTCAGTGGAGGGGGCTGGCAGAGAGCGTTTACTTACCTCTCCTGTAGCTCCTGTCAGCACCCTTCTCCTCCGCGCCGGTCCGGTCAGCTCCCCTGTCAGCTCACAGTGTAAGTCTTGGCAACGCTCTGACCCCGTGACTCTCGCAAGACTTACACTTTGAGCTGACAGGGGAGCTGACAGGAGCTGCAGGAGAGGTAAGTAAACGCTTCCTGACAGCCCCCTCCTACACAGCCCCTTGTCTGTATTATGGACTCGAGTATAAGTGGAGTTGGGGGTTTTCAGAACAAAAAATGTGCTGAAAAACTCGACTTATACTCGAGTATATACGGTATCCCAAAAATACTATTCTCCACACAGATTTCTATATTAAGCAAAGGCCTAAAATTCTCTCCCACTAATCCTTTTCAACCTTTCCAAGCCTTCCTAGATGTAAACAAATTCATCAGAAAAAACACACTCAAAGGGTTCTTTTTAAATAATACCCAACAACAGACACTTTATCTTCCCTGATTCACACTCCCACTGGAAATACCACAGAACCATCCATAATTACAACTAATTTAAAAACAAATTCCATTTTGTACCCAGCAAATTTTTAATCCGGTTCCATAGAGGTCTTTGAAAAATTAGTCCGAAAAGACTTTGAGAACATTAACAGCCACAAACACCAATACCATAATCTATCCCGACAAGAACAATCAGCCCTCAAAGAACTCCAAAAAGATGACAATATCATTATAAAGCCAGCAGACAAAAGAGGGGGCTTAATTATACTTTCCAAATCCATGTATATAGAAGAAACCTTCAAGCAATTAAACACCCCCATGGTCTATGAGAAACCAGCATCAGATACCACCTCAACCATTAAGAAAACTCTAGATTGTTTTTTACGAAAAGGCCTTAAATCTAACATTTTAACCAAAAAAGAATGTTACTATATTAATGTACCTCACCCCAAAGTTCCTGTCATCTATTTTCTGCCAAAAAACTGAACAAAATCCCCCAGGTAGACCATAGTCTCCGGTATAAATTCGGCACTGTCCAATTTGTCTGAGTATATTGATATCATTTTACAACCCTCTGTAAAAACCATGAAGTCATACCTAAAAGACTCCATGACCCTCCTTAGGTTTTTAAATAATTTTATTTGGCATCAAGAATTCATCTTAGTTATGTTTGATGTTCAGTCCCTATATACTATCCTCCCCCACAACATAGGCTGCAAAGAAATTTTTAAAACATTAAAAGCAGAAAATAAGATTTCAGACACACAAATACATTTTATTATAGAAGGCATTCAATTTTTTTTAAACAACAATTATTTTTGGTTTTTAGATTCTTTTTACATTCAAAAAAGAGGCACGGCCATGGGGACCAGGTTTGCCCCAAGCTATGCAAACTCTTTTCATGGCTGAATGGGAATCAGAAGCCATCTGGGGTGACCACGCTTGGAAGGCAAACCTAGGCACCTATTTCCGATACATAGGTGACCTTTTTTTTTATTTGGAAAGGACCTGAAGAGTCCCTAAAATCCTTTTAAAATCATCTTAACACTAACAACTAAGGTATCGTCAGAATTCAGTAGCAGTAGTATTAACTTTTTAGACCTACATATTTTTATCCATGATAATAAAGTCAGCACTAAAACTTATTTTAAAAAAGTTTGCACCAACACCATTATCGATCAGTCTAGTTGTCATCATAAACCATGGTTAAACGGTATACCTAAAAGCCAATTCTTACGCCTCTGCTCTCATAATGAAGATTTTAAACAACAAGCCCTAGATCTTAAAGGAACACTCCAGGCACCCAGACCACTTCTGCCCATTGGAGTGGTCTGGGTGCCAACTCCCACTACCCTTAACCCTGCAAGTGTAATTATTGCAATTTTTTATAAACTGCAAAAATTACCTTGCAGGGTTAACTCCACCTCTAGTGGCTGTCTACTAGGCACCAACTAGAGGGCACTTCCTTGTCTCTAGCACAGATGTTCTGTGCTAGAGCGTCGCTGGACGTCCTCACGCTGTGTGAGGACCTCCAGCGTCGCTCAATTCCCCATAGGAAAGCATTGAAAAGCATTTTCAATGCTTTTCCTATAGGTCTCCCCGGCCGGCAGGCGGGATCAGTCTCGCCCACCGAACGACGTAATGCAGAGGAGGAGCGGCGGCGGAGGAAGAAGCAGTGACATGGGACAACCAGGGATTGGGAGGTGGGAGGAGAGGGGACCTGCAGTGCCAGGAAAAGGGATTGTTTTCCTTGCAATGGAGTTTCCCTTTAAAGAGAAATTTACTGAAAAAAATTAACCTCTAATTGACCTAGACAAATCCCTGATGGCAGAATCACAAAAAGAAAGGTCAGAACTCTTGGATTACAAACCCAAAACTAATAACAACTCATTTTTAATTTCAATAATAACAGTCACAAAGTAAAGAATATCATAAAAAAAAACTGGCATATTTTAAAACAAAATAATATCCTTAAAGATTTTATTCCAGAAAAACCTAGCATAATTTTAAGAGGTGCTCCCAATTTTAGAACCATTTTAACTAAAAATTACACAAAAACCACCACAAACCAATTCTTATCTTTCTCATCCCAATCAAAAGGTATTTTAGATGTAATAAATGTATTGTTTGTAAAACAACTGATCATAACATAAAATCAAAAACTACTCACTTTACATCAAATATCACGCACAAAACATATCCTATTAAAGATCGCATTTGTTGTACTACCAAAAATGTAATATATCTACTGGCATGCCCCTGTGGACTCCAGGATGTCGGGATCACAACTCAATGTCTTAAAATAAGAGGATATCTTAACCACTCCATGTCCAAACATTTCCTTATTCATGAAAAAAATCCCAAATACTTAAAATGTATAGGAATCCAAAAATGCAAGATCCCTTGAAGAGGTGGAGATATAAAAAAGATTATATGTCAAAAATAAAGGTTTTGGGTCTTTCTTTTAAAAACCTTGGTCCCACAGGGCTTAAATGTGGATTTTGACCTTTTTAATTTCCTTTAAAGTTTTAAGTTACCTTATTATTTGCAACCTTAAGACTTTCTATATTTATCTACAAGTATTATTTTTATGAATTTACTCATGTGCATTTATATTATTTCTTGTATCTACCTGCACTATTATTGATATATTTTACTATGTAAACTTAATTTAAGTACGTATATATTTGATTTTCATTTATTTATCGTCCTCTATTATACATTAGAGGTCTTATTTTATATCCTTCCCTATCCCCCTTACCTATACCTTATATATGTCTCCCTAACCTTAGAACACCCTTATATTCCCCATTACACTCCCACATCAGTTTAGATCTCGTTCTGTAATCTTCAATTTTTTCTGTTTACTATCCCTATTGCAATACAACTTTCATTCCTTTCCATCCCATTCCCCACCCTCTCTGCCCACGCCCACTACACATATTATGACCTTTATTCTTACCCTTGTCTCCCCCAGGTAGCTCTATCCCTCCTCCCCTCCCTGCACATTCCACCCGCCCTTCCCTAACACTTAGATTACACCAACACCTTATCCCTCTTCCATTAGCCATCCTTGCTCCTCCCCTGCCCCTTCCCACTTCCCCCTCCCCATCCATCTCTACATCCTATTTGCTATATCCCATTTCCTGCCCTCTCCGCCTGCATTTCTACCTTGCCCATGCCACTTTACATATCCCGTCCATTCCACTTATCCTTGCTTCCCTCAGTCAGTTCCATCCCTTCTCCTCTCCCTGCTCTTTCTGCCCACCCATCTCTTTCACTCTTTACCTATTCTGGTTATACTCAGTCCACGCTTACCTCTCATCTCACCTACAAAACCATCCTCACTCCTCCTTATCCCTTCCCACCTCATCCTTCACTCATATCCTATTCGCTATTTCTCCCACATCCCATTCCCCGGCCTCTCCACCTTGCCCACGCCCACTGTAAATATCACACCCATTCCACTCATTCTTGCTCCCCCCAGTCAGCTCCATCCTTCTCCCCTTCCTGTTCATTCCACCCGCCCATCTCTTTCAGACCACACCCACCTCTCATTCCACGTGCACAAGCCGTCCTCGCCCCTCCCTTGTCCCTTCCTACTTTTCCTCCTCGTCTATCTTGCCCATCCACCCATTCCTGTCATTTTTATCACTACCCATTTACACCCTCTGATTGTTCACGCCCCCCCCCCCTCCCCTTCCTTTACCCCTCCCTGGCTGCCATTTTTAAAAAAAAACAAACTATTCTAAGTTGTTTTTTATTGTAGCCTAGTGGACACTTACTAGTGACGCTACCTCTTCTATTGTTTTTACTTTGTTTACCTAGTATTTGTATTTGAAAATTTAAAAAGCCTTATAGTGTTTATTCACAAAACATGAGTACTTTTTATGCTTTTATGGAACAAGTCCTTATGTTGTGTTAACTTTTTAATGTAAAAACAAAAAATAAGTGCTCTCTTTCTGTTAGTGAGCTGCAATTCACCAACAAGGTGTTCCCCCAACCTTGTAAAAAAAAAAGACAGATATTACAGAATAAAATAGGTGAACAGCGCTAGCAATAAGGAATGTACATACGTAATATGGGATACTGGCCAGTGATGTAGCTTAAAAGAAAAAACAAAATACAATAATAGTGCAATATGTCATGGCAATAAAGTGGACAATAAAAGAATGTTGAATCCACACTCACACTTTAAAGAGCTATATAAGCTTGATTTCAAGGGCCTGGACAGAATAATCACCGTCTAAGGATTTCTTGGTACAACGTGTTCCTGATAGGCTTAAAGATGTAGACGTCCGTGATATGAAAAACAGATAAAATACACCATATGGTATAGTATGTAGGTATGAATTTGACACAAAACAGATTATCCTACTTACATATACTAGAGCAAGGACCTGCTCTAGTGTGGGAAGCTTCAGGTGGAACAATCCCCACCTAGGGATATGGTGGACCCAGATGTAGCAGCAAAAAGGTAGTAGATAGGAAGTAGGACAAAGGAGTGACTGGATATATATATATATATATATATATATATATATATATATACTTTAATCCAACAGATATTGAAAAGTGAAAATACAACCTTTTAAAAACCTCGGACACTGACTTTTTATCCTGACTGGTTTTTAAAAGTTTGTATTTTCACTTTTTAATATCTGTTGGATTAAACTATATATATATATATATATATATTATATATATCCAGTCACTCCTTTGTCCTACTTCCTATCTACTACCTTTTTGCTGCTACATCTGGGTCCACCATATCCCTAGGTGGGGATTGTTCCACCTGAAGCTTTCCACACTAGAGCAGGTCCTTGCTCTAGTATATGTAAGTAGGATAATCTTTTTTGTGTGAAATTCATACCTACATACTATACCATATGGTGTATTCTATCTGTTTTTCATATCACGAACGTCTACATCTTTAAGCCTACCAGGAACACGTTGTACCAAGAAATCCTTAGACGGGGATTATTCCGTCCAGGCCCTTGAAATCGAGCTTATATAGCTCTTTAAAGTGTGAGTGTGGATTCAACATTCTTTTATTGTCCACTTTATTGCCATGACATATTGCACTATTATTGTATTTTGTTTTTTCTTTTAAGCTACATCACTGGCTAGTATCCCATATTACGTATGTACCTTCCTTATTGCTAGCGCTGTTAACCTATTTCATTCTGTAATATCTGTTAACTTTTTAATGTTAGAATATTTAATAGATATTTCATAAAAGGTTTCCACCTACCTACTGTGAAACTCATAAACCTGTGGGCATTTTGAGCAAACATCTAAAACCCCTGTTATTTCATGTTTCCTGCACCAGTTATAATAATTTACAAAGATGTAAAAGAATCCTTCCATGAAAGAAAATGATTGGTGCATTTTAGTGTCATGCGACAAGTTCAGTGTTCCAAAGACAATTTGCTTTGTATGTTTAATACTCTTTTGTGTATTTTTGTGTGATATAGTTATCTCATCATACCACCTGTGTATACTTTTTTTCTGTTAAACAAAGATTGTTCAGCAAGTGAAATGTCTTAGAAAAAGTAACAGCATTTGTAAATATGTATTTAGAAAACCCTAAACCTTGTGTATCATTTAAAAATAATGAAATGAATGTTAACCTAAAAGCCATAACTGTTGGGTTATGTATTTTCAAGTGGAAAATGATATGCCCCAACAATTTTAGCTTGAGTGGATAAAGACCACATCAGGAATACATCATTCTTAAATATTTCTGGGTCAGATTTTATAACTATAGTTAAATATGTACTCTCAACTAAATCCTCCTTATTAGGGACACTTTGTGTACCAAAACAACTTTACCTTAATAAGGAAGATTTGATGTACAGAACATACCCCTGCAGTCTCACTGTCCAATTCTATGCCATTTAGGCATTAAATACAGCCCTAATCACATCTCCTTGCATGTTGTATTGTCTTCTTAAACACTTCCTGTTAAGAGACATCAAATGTTTAAACTTTCTTATTGCACATTCTGTTTAATTTTAAATCTTTTATCTCCTGCTCTGTTATTAGCCATGCAGACCCTGCATGAGTGATTACATTTTATTTTACAGACCATTTGATACAAACTTCTAAAACAAGTTCCCATCTGATTGAAAATGAAACCATTTTTTATACTGCTGTGTCTTTCACAGCCAAGGGAGGTGTGGCTAGGACTGCTGCAAAAACAGAAGCAGCAGTGATTTACCTCCTAAATGGCAGAGAACTGACCACTAAAACTGCAGGGGTATGATCTACACACCTGAATTGCTTTATTAATCTAAATTTGTTTCAATGCCCATAGGGTCCCTTTAATTACTAGGTCCACTTCATAATGTCATTGTGTTTACATGGAGATCCCCTGAAGTCATTGACTCATCTAAAGACCTGACTTTGGAGTGAAGAAAGGTACAGATATTGCTCGAAATACAGAAGATTAGATGCTGGCAGCCAAGAGTTTTTATTCCAGCAGGATTTTCGATTACACAGCAGGATTCTCAATTACACATGATTCCAACTTGATTACGTACATGGATTGAGAATAGAAGATAAGACGATGATGATGTTTAGGATTATGATGTCCATCTTCTGGATAAATCTGAACTTATGGTACTGGTCCTTGGTCTATGGAAGTGTGGAAACCTATGCATGTTTGAATGGTTACCTATTTAAGATTCTATGACATAAAGTCCAGTGCCCATTATGGCAGGGATGGTCAGGGGGGAAACAGAGCGATTTATCTATTCAACTTCCAGTTTGCTAACATCTACGTTACAGACAAAAACTACAGTTAGTCCTTGATAAGCATATGTACAGCATACTATTAGATGTCCCTGCCAATTAAAATCCCAGAGGGTACACCTAAAGTTTGTCTTTTTTACCCTGCTCATGTGCGGGAATACACCACTGACAGATGAAGCAGCCAAGAGCTGAAAAGGATCTCCCGAATGAAGATAACAGTTGCAAGGGACAGCTTAAGTAAGTAAAGCCAACCTTCCCCAGCAACCCATTGCAACTGTGCAAAGACCTCAGAAGGTGACAGAGCCACCTTAACCTTCTAGTTATCTCAAAACTGCTTTGGAATTAGTTGCACAACCCTTAGGTGCCGAAAGGTTAAGATGATTTTTAAATTGTTTTTTAAAAAATATAGCCCTTGAATTTAATTATATGTATATGTTTAGAGAAAACCAAACTTAAAAAATAAAGGAATTAAAAGTAGGAATGTGTTTACCTTTACTTTACTTTTCATTATTCAAGGACATGTGCATCGCTTTCATTATTTTATTATCAACAAGGCATTTTTTTGAATTCTAGTTGTATTCTAAATGGTTAGAAACCTCAACAAAATAGAATGCATATTTGATTGTAACTGTTTTTTTTATTTGTTTCCCTGTACTTCGCTTGTTACATACTGTTTCTGAAATGATTGGCTGTTTGCTGCACTAAAAAAATAGAAAAGGCAAGGCTCACACCTTTTATATGAATATTTGAACTTTAAATTTAATTTGTATTTCTGATGCATTAATAATTTTATAGATATAGATATACATACATATTCTGATACATGCACATACAACCACAGAGATACACACAAACACACACATACTGACAGATACAGACACACAGTTACAGTGCGTGTCTGACGGTGTGTATCTGGCTGTGAGTCTTTCTGACTGAGTGTTTGGTAGTGTGTGCAGCACGTATCACATAAGGTTTATTACCTTTTAAGGGGGTTAACAGGCGACAAGCCACTTAACATTATAGGATCAGGAATACATGTTTGTGTTTCTGACCCTATAGTGTTCCTTTAAGGATAGAATAATATAACTCTGAACACATCAGTTATAGAAGAAATGCCAGGTACTGCAAATTCCAAAGAGCTTCAACAACACTAAATACCTAAATTTCAACCTGATATTTAAATACTGAGGGGACTTTGATTGAAAGGGTACAACAATGCATGCCATGATTTCAAAACCTATATTAATTGTATTAATCTATTTCAGTTTGTCATAGTGTTTTTGTTATTTTACCTATAATTACTATATCCTTGCTTCAGAATTTGTCAGCACTTACTTTACAAGTGAATAATAAACAGCATACAGATATTAAAATCATCTTATCACTAGAACTTCATGTAGCCATTCTAATTAAGGAGACACTTTACTCTCTTTTTAAAGTTATTCACTTACAAATTGGTAGATTTTGAGCCTAGACCAGCGGAAGGCAGACTTTGGACATTCAGATGTTGTGGACTATATGTCCCTTGATGCCTCTGACAGCATTATGGCTGTAAGAGAATTATGGGAGATGTAGTCCACAACATCTGGAGTGCTGAAGATTGCCTACCCCTGACCTATAACCTTTTAAACAATAGTTGATAGTGGCTAGAATTAAGCAATCACCTTCTTGTCAATTGCTTTCACATTGAAGAATAACTAAAGTATACTGTACTTGACATTAAAATTATATATATAAAACCAAAAAAAGGGCGCTCCTTCTATCTAAATTGAAGATTGTGACATAGATCAATAATAGCCAAATGCCTCTGTGCTTAGCCACAATGAAACAAATATATACCACAAATGCATAGGAAGTGGGCACTTAGAGGACTTCTTTAGTTATAAAAAAAAAAATATTTTCTTAATGCAAAGTCAACATTTCGGACCTAATCCTGGTCCTCTCTCAAGACCTTGAGACATCGAGAAAGAGTGGGTTCGAAATGTTGACTATGCATACATAAATGTTTTTAACTTTTTAACTAAAGAAGTCCTCTGAGTGTCCACTTCCTAGGCATTGTTTGGTTATATATATATATATATATATATATATATATATATATATATATATATATATATGTGTGTGTGTGTGTGTGTGTGTAATAAACATAAACATGTCATATTTTTGTTGACTTTAATAACACACATATTAGAGAGTAATTAAATATACTCACCCCATATACAAGTTCCCCCACCATTCCATTCCATATCTTAGTTTCTGGGTCTCGAGCCCCATATTTTCCATCTTCTACAATTGACAACTTATATTTTATCCCAACATGTTTTGCAATTTCACTTGCTAGGTCCACACAATAGCCTTCATACTTTTCATTTCCATCCAGTTGGTCATAGTTTTTCTTTTTCATTACATATGGATTTTCCTTTAATAAAAATAAAAAGTATGGATGAAAGATATTTACCAGAGCTTTGTTGACTGTTGGTGGCTAGTCTTTTAAATCTTGTTAAAATGTAGATGAAAGGCATATGGATCAGCAAAATCTGTGTATTTATGAAGGAATTTGCTGCTCGATCATTTAGTATAAAAGCAAAAATCCAAAATAGCAGAATAAGCTTAATTTGATTAACATACCACATTATGCCATTAGCAAAACACCCAAAAATAATGTCTATTATGCAAGCAAATATGATTTTCTCTATATATGTCTTTAAAAACACTCAATGTTGACAAATAAGATAAATATGGGAAAGTTAAAATGAACAGTTTTATATTTACCTGTTAAGCCAACTGAATAAATGTGCTCATAAAACAATAACACCCCATGTTTTGATTCTTGTTTTGCACTTCTACTAGTAATAAATCCATGTTGTATAGTGCTTTCTCATTAAGGAGACTTAAAGGAACACTCCACTCCAGAATCACTTATCTTTTAGTCATTTTTCAAAATATGCAGATTTCAATACAAATTGGCACTTTTATAAACTAAAATTGTTACACCCCCTGACTGTCAATCAGACAACCGGTCCTGTAACTTTCTGAAGCTCAGGAAGCAGGCAATTGCCTAGAGCACCTGCCTTGCAAATACTTCCCATTGAGCTGCACTGGGAAGTCTATGATTAGGCAGGGTTAGAAGATAAGCTCTATTGACTAAATCTTCCACAAGATATTTTTAGATATACCCCCTTCACTACCAAATAGTTTACAAAACATCTTATTTAGTAAAAAAACAAAAACAAAACGGGCCCTGCAATTCAAAAGACATCTTTAACAACTTGGGGCCAAAAATATTATGGAGCACTGTACAATTTTCCTTTAATGAACAGATTGTCAGGCAAATGTTTGTATTAACCTTGTATATATTTGTATAATGCTGTCATGTCCCCTCCCCCCCCCCCGAGTTGCTTTCCTTCTAAAGTAAACAATTGCAGTTTTTCTTTCTTCGTAATTTACATTTTCCATTCCCCTTATTAATTTTGTGGTGCACCCATGCATATTCTCTAATTTTTTTTATATCCTTTTCAATTACCTGTTGGTTGGGAGTGATGCCACCTCTGTCTTTGTGGCACCATCGGGAACATAGATTTAATATAAGTGCGTGTAATCTATAATTTGTGTTTCTCAAATACAGCAGTATAACATATTTTCCAAACCCATATCCTTCTCCTTGTCTACTTTATCCAAATGACCAAAGGGTAAAGTAGAAGAAGCATGTTACATTCTTTAACTAACATTTATTAATGTGTGCTATTTTAATAATAAAACAAAATAAATAAAAATATTTCTATCAAGGCAATATTGTCCTTTAAACGTCATATAAAACACTATATTATGCTATATTATGTTTTCAATAAATCATAGAATACAGTGTTTACCATCATTATTCTGACCTTCTCTTTAGAGTCTGCTAACAAAAACCCTGTTGTCCAGATTTAAATGCAGCCTTCCAGTAAATATTTACAATACTCATTTCACCTTAATAAAGAAATCCGGTCACTCTGTGCTGACTCTTCCTTTATATTTCGCAATCTTGCATGTCAAGATTTATGGAATGTTTATACAGCGAGGCTGCATTATAATTATTTCTGCTCCGCTTGATGCATTTGTTTGTAATTGTCCTTGGTTAAAGAGCAAGCCCGTTTGCTCTCTTGTACCTTGTTTCATTACTGTTGCAGAAATTAGTAGGAGATAAAATGTGCGTTCTAAATGCCTGTTGCATAATAAGGTTATATTTATTTTAAAATAATGCTAAATATTGAATAACGATTTAAAATGTTAGTGCTTAATTAACAAAACTTTTTAAAATGCACTGTAAAGAGACTCTTGAAGCACCAAAACAACGCAGCTTATTGTAAGAAAGCTAAATATATGATCCTTTGTTTTATTTATTTTTTATCAAACTGCTTTCAACTTTGGGATTCCCCAGAAGTCTAAACCCACCCTTCTTTTTATGCCTAAATTAGAAGATCTACTTATTTATTATAAATACCTGCACAATACGAAACGAACATTCGATGCTGGGCTATGAGCTCTGCGCTATAGCAGGATCCTGCCTCATCATTGTCTCACCAGGTTTTTTTGTGTAGTGAACTCTCATTGACACTTCCTCGTGTTTAAATTTAGAGTGTTCTGTTAAAGGACCACTATAGTCACCCAGACCACTTCAGCTTAATGAAGTTGTCTGGGTGCCAGGTCCCCCAGGTTTTAACCCTTCAGCTGTAAACATAGCAGTTTCAGAGAAACTGCTATGTTTACAATGCAGGGTAAATCCAGCCTCTAGTGGCTGTATTCCTGACAGGCGCTAGAGGTGCTTCTGCGACATTCAATGCGAAAATCGCATTGAGCACTCAGAACGTACATAGAAAAGCATTGAGAAATGCTTTCCTATGGGCGTTTTTAATTTTTAACGTGCGCGTGGCTCTGGCCCCTCATGCGCATTCGGCTCCACTTGGGAGCTGAAGTCGGAGGGGGAGGAGAGGCCACCAGCGCCGAGGGAGCCCGGCGCTGGATAAAGCTAAGTGGCTGAAGGGGTTTTAACCCCTTCAGCCCAGCGGGCGGGGGGCCCTGAGGGTGGGGGGACACTAAGGATCATATAGTGTCAGGAAAACGAGTTTGTTTTCCTGACACTATAGGGATCCTTTAAGCTTCTTTGCTCAATTTACACAAATGGTTTACTAAATTCAAACCCACACATTTTAATACTCTGGCAGTTCCTAATTCGATTGTATCTCCTTTCTGTAGCATTCTAAACTGGCGATGAAAGTGTTAGTGTAATTATTATTATTAACGAGTCAAATTAAAAGTACAAGAGGCACTTTTACTGTTGAACAATTTTGCAGGCAATTGAACTTCTTATAGAAGCAGCAAGTAAGTCTGATTTATGTTTAAAAATGTCTGAATTGTATTTAAAATATGTTGAATTTTTAAACATATATAATTACACCACAGTGGGGAATATGAGCTGAAAATAATTATAATCAGTTGATATTAGAAGTTTTTAATAGAAAAGGAAAACTATGCACTATTCACACTATAGATAGTCTTTGGGTGAAATTTTCATAATTTTGATTGAGTGAAAACTAAAAAATAGCCAAACCTCTAGAAAGTTTACTCCGGATTCTCACCTGAAGCTCAGCTAATGCAATAATGAACTCACACATCAGCTTACCCAACATTGAATTACAATGACAAGCTGAGAGCACTAGGGTGACAATAGGGTACCCACACATATTTTGCACCATAAATGGCCTCAGCTTGAATCCACAATGGCATCTAATGTCATTAAATGCAAAAACTGAAAATTGTTAAAGTACATCTAACTTTATTTATTAGATTCTACCAGCTTTCCAATCTTTTGTTCGCATGCCCCGTGTTGAAAAGACAATAGAATGTTTTCTTAAAGTTAGGAGCATTTCCAGATAATGAAATTATCTTGCAAAATTTCTTTGTTGTGTTCTATTACTGTATGGTCTTATTAAGCACTGCATTATTTCAAACACTTGGAGGATGGAATAGTCACAGAGAAAGTGATATTATCTTCTATAAAAAAAATTGCGTTCATTAATGGGATAGAACACTCAGTCTAGATCAGTGATGGATAAACTTTAACTCCAATGTGGATATCTTTTCTGTGCTGATGAGCCAGTCATTTGACTGTCATCACATCATGAGAAATGTAGTCCACAGCAACTGCAGAGCCAAAGGTTAGCCACCATCACTGGTCCATATTTATTTTAGATAAGTATAATGCTCTCTGAAATAATTTTGCAAAGAACAAGCAAGGTAAATAAAATGATGAACAAAAAAAAAACCAATAAAAAATAAATAAAAACAATAAAAAACTGTCTTACCAAAATTGTTGTGACTACAATGGTTTTGTTTTCAACTGAAGAAGAGTCATTCGCAGGCTGCTGATCAGGAGCCGCCACAAACCTTTCGTATTCATTCCAATGCCCAACCTGTGAACAAATGATTATAAAATAATGTATTACCTGCTAAATATTTAGTATTTTTTCACATTACTACTTACTGCACTAGCAATGAAGGGTTAATAGACACACTTTACTCAAACAATATACTTTTTTACCAATAGGAATTTAAACAGTTTGCAGAGATAGGAGTAAGACAAACTACTTCTCAAAAAGATATACATAGTTGCATTCTTCCCAACATTGGGAGGTATGAAATTGGGATGGGTGGATGGGCCTTCAAAGGGTTTTCACCAGTGATGCAACATCAACAATGGGAGAGACCATCAAGTGGTCATTCTCATCGACAGAAAGGTTGTTTCAGTCTAGCATCAAGCATGCCAGGCTGACAGACAGGACCATGCATAATCCTATTGTCTGCTGCACAGACACTAGGATTGTCAACCAAAAGCGGGACAGGTGAGAGCTCTGTGGTTCTTTGGTAAAGTTCTGTAAGTGAATCAGTCACAGTTGAAACAAATACAATATTTTCTTGACTTTTAAAACTCTGCCACATAAATGTACATTTTTTTGGATCAATAAAAATGAAAATCCAGCACACTCCCTTACCTACTAAACAGCAACTTTGGTGCTGACATGTTTTGCTCCCCTCTCTGTCACAGGTGCCTCATCATAGGGCCCTATTTAGCCTTGTACTGAACTTGAGATGGAATTTTTCCCCCAAGTAAGTAGCTCATTTAGCAGACATTTGACTGTTAGAGTAGGACCTGCCAAATATGGGGTACATTGACATTGTGGCAGGCTTAGGCAATCTATGATTATATAATGTAACTAAACCCCCATTATTATTTGCCTAGATTAGGTGTTTTTAATAAAACTAGCAAAATCTGTCAGCACCAAAGTAGCTGTTTAGTAGATAAGGGAGTGCGCTGGATTTTCATTTTTATTGTACTTATTGGCTCCCAGCAGCACCCCATTTATGCATGTTTATGTGAGTGCAGTCAGCCCCCTGTTTTATCATATATATTTTTTTTTTGGATCAAACATGGCTCCTTCCGACACAGCAGAAAGAATAGGGAATAGAACTCTAAAAATTGATCAATAGAAATCCAGCCTTCCCCATCAGGCAGTCCTTTTTCCGGTTCTTCCCAGCATTATGGAAAGAGTCTGTTTTAGAGGCCTAGATTTTTTTTATGCACACCAGGCCAATTTCTTTGTAGGCCCAGCCAGGGTTTAGCCTCTAATCACTGAATACTCATTAAACAGCACATACGTAAGAGTTGCCTCCCTGGGTAGCCCCTTTCTTGACTGGGGTCTAAACTACCTCTCTCCCTGATGGGATGACAGCGGTCCACTGTCCAGGGCCTATTTCCCTGAAGATCCAGAAAACAGCACTTACATCATATTACTACCTCTGCATGCCTCTTTTATTTATACCACCATGTATGTTTCAAACCTTCATCACTATCTGACGATAAGGTCAGAGTAAGTATGTAGTAAGTGTGTAGTTGTTTTGTTCTAATAAAGGCAATTGTCTGCAATTCTTCTTATTTATATGTCTGTTGCCACAATGTATCCTGTGCCACTGGTTATCACCTTCTCAATGGCATCCTGCCTATTACATATTACCTACTTATGTTGATCAACAGTCTCTAATCATTTTTATTGTAATGTTTGCCATCATTTGTACTATTTACAGTATATTTTATCTCTGAACATGTGTCCTGATGTTGGCTTAAATTTCCTACTTATAATTAGTAGTTGCCGCAATTTCTCTGGTCCATCCTGATATGCTTTCACTAGTATCTGAATGATGTGCTCCTTCTTGCCTTTGCCCTATAATATCTACCTCTCCTGAAATGTATCATTAATGTATTAAACAGCCTTTCACAGTGTGAGATGCAGTCGAGAGTCTGATATTTGCTCTACGTAGTCATTGTTACAGTGTTTTCATAACAAATTCATGTTTCTCTACTAAACTCATGCTTTTTTTGCCGAGAGATATTGTTTGTGTTTCCTTTAACGGCAGGTAAGTAGCACACAAGGCAAGATGAATCAGCGAGAATTCTGTTTTTAATAAATACATATTTCCGAAGAATGTTGTGATTTTCAGTTTAATTTTTCCTCCCTGTGTGATAGCAGGGTATGAATGTTTCCATTCAGCAGTATGTGGAAATCCAGGGCCAGTTTGGTGTCTAGAATTTATGCCTTTGACAGGGTTCTGATTTGGAAATGCTAAATCTCGACATGTATTCGTCTAGACTTGTTTTTTTTTATAGATTTGGTTATTAAGACCTTAATTCCTACCTGGTACTATAATTCTCCAGGATATTCCCTATGTTTGAATACCAGGGGGTGCAGACCCCCCTGTCTATGGGGTACAATAACTTGTGTAAGGTTTTGATAAGTCTTGTAAGGTTTGTCAATAATGTTTTTTATAACTATTTATAGTGATTATGAAACAATTTTTCTTATTTTTACATATGCCCTTAAGTTTTCAGTGCCTTTTCTTCCACTGAATATTCCAGACATTTAAATAGAGGACAATTATTTTGAGATGAAGTGGAAGACACATTTCTATTTCTATTTCTTACATTTAAACTAATAATTTTTGCAGTCTGCTTTCTTTTAGCACACAGTGTCCTTATTCATCATAAAATATTATTGTTGAAACACATACATCATTTTAGTTTTACCACAAGCTATAATACATGTAAATTAGAAAAGCAATATGGCACCCAGTAACATGGGATGCATTGTCCCTAAAATTATGTGTATCTAAATATATACCTTGCTAATTAATCCTGAAAGGGTAATAGAAGGGAAGGGTGTGGAAGTGGACATATTGAGGATCAAGAGAGGACACTCTCGGGTAAATTAGAAGTTCTGTTCATTTTTACCAACTATCCCATTTTACTCTATGTGTTACTAGTTAACAGTTTTTTCAGAGCATATTTTTTTTATAAGACTGGGCAGATACAAAAGATTACTCAATGGTTGGAAATAGAAACAAATTATTCATATTTGGGGAAAAATTAGGAAAACTATTTCCAATGGTTATAGTGCAAATTCTCTTTGAAACCACTTTCAACTATACACAAATTAGTGAATAATTCCTGAATGCTCTGACTATTACTATTATAATTGTTTAAAGTTATCTTTGGTTAGGGAAAACAGGTTTATCTGACTGCGGGCACAAGCTTACAAACCCTTTGCTGTGATAGTGTGCTTGTAGTCCGCATTCTCTGCTCTATATCCCTGTTATAACATTTAGCTCTCTAAATTGTGGGAATCAAGAAGTGTAGTGCCATTGGATATATATATATATATATATATATATATATATATATATATATATATATATATATATATATATATATATATATATTTATTTTAAATAAGAACCAAAAAATAAAAAATCCAAGTGTGTTTTTAGAAATAAAACTGAAACAAAACTGCTTTACACTTCTGACTATAAGATACAGTTATATTAAGCAAAAATGACTAATACCTGATTGGCTGTACACTTACCTTCCGTGGTTTAGTGGCCGTCATCTCATAGACATCAATAGTGTAGTTTGTTCTTCTGCCATAAGTGTCAAATTGAATATTCCCAGTCATACCTTGCACTTGTACCTAAGTAGTGTATACAACATACTCATTAAGAAAGAATACAGTTCTTCTAAACTCTTCTTGTTATTCTCTTTAGAGTATACAAATATATAACAAATCAGTTTGTTCATGCACGCACTCGTATGCACGTACAACATTTTTTTTGTAGGTATAGCAGGGCATTCTGGAAGAACGAAGGAAACAGTATTAGGATATCTAGATTTTGCACAGTGAGGCACATGTATGAATATAACATTCAGCTGGCCACTTTAGCTCTTTGTGGGTTAAATCATAAACTGCATGTTTTTGTCAAACCATTGTCACCAAGTTTGCAAGGTCCATTAACCACGGTGATATTTCATAATAACATGCTATATTTGCACTGTGATACAGTTAATTGTTTGTGTGATTATATACTACAAGGTGATGCATGCACAATCGTTCTTGCATGAAATTAAATTGACGCTCTGGGCTGCATGTTTTGTTTTATTTCTAATGAGTATGCAGATGATCATGCTGTTGCTGTGATGACTTCAACATGTATTTCCAGGTGCAAAAAAAAAAAGAAGCTATATATAATTGAATTATTATAATTATTATGTAGCTATAATAACAATAACAATAATAATCCGTAATGGTATAGCACACTAAATTACAGTGAAAGGTAGCAATTTGTTCCATATTTAGTACTACAATATGACTATTTCATTAAATTAATTTTCATTAACTATTATTGCTAATTTAATAAACCATGGGAATTCATGTTTTTCATATTATCTCCACAACCAGTAATTGAGGCTGACATGATATTTTAAAATGCAATACTTGGTACCTGCAGAGCTCCACGTCAGCTAAAAGTTATCTTTGTCAGCTCATAAGCAGTGTGGTGCTTTATCAACATGGACCAGAAGAACAAAACTGTCTCTGCCCATCACCTCGCTCAGTGGATGCAGGTTTGTCTCAATCAACAGCTATAAGTATCTCTAAAGATAGCTAAAATGAGGCAATGCAAGCAGAACACCCACCCAATGATCTCTTCATTTAGAATACTTGGTAGATGTAGAAACTCACATATCAGCGGAATGCTACATTGACCAACTCGGAAGCAGTATTGTGCTTTATCAATGTAGACCAGAGGACACAAATTGTCTCTGGCTTTAACCTCTCTCAGTAGTAAGCTTTGTCTTAATTTTTTTCAATAACAGTCTCTAAAGATAGCTAGACGTAGGAAATGTGAGCTGAGAACCCGCATTATATCTCCATTTTGTACACTTGGTACTTGCAGAAACCCACATATCAAAGGATGCTACTAAGCAGCCTTGTTCTTTATCAGCGTGGACCAGAGGACAGAGGACTAGAGAAAGTCTCCCTGTGGTTCCATGTTTGTTTCTGTCTACCTTTATACGCACTATTAAAGGTACTGGTTGTGTCACAAAGGGATTTTACCGATTTACTTGTGATTCCAATATTGCTGTCTGTTGATGTTTTTTTTTTTTTTTTTTTTTATTCTACATTTACACACATTGCCAATGGCAATATCCCATTAAATGTTTTTTTTTTCAAGTGTTAATAAGAAGGGTAGGAATTTTAACAATTCTACAGTAAATCTCAATCTGGTTTACTACTATCAAATCAGAGGTTGACCTTTCCCTTAGAGAAGTTATGGAGATGGACAAATGTCTCCTAATTTATACATTTGCAAGATAGCTCAGGAGAAAAGATCCTTTTCTGAATATTAACTGTTTTGCAGATTCTGTTAAGTACACAATATATATTTACTAACAGCCAGGTCGTAGGTGCTTTTCCAGGAATACTCATACAGTGACATCTGCCATGTTTTGCAAATTTAACTTTGCGGTGAGAAATTTCACGCCTCCGTTTTAAAATGTATATGTTTCAAAAGCTGTATATCAGCTTCTCTGCCAATCCTCATAATAATAATAATAATAATAGATATACTAAAAATTGTAAATAATAATAATAATAATAATAGATATACTAAAAATTGTAAATAATAATAATAATTATTATTATTATTCAGTATTTATTTATAATGGACATTTAAGGTAAATTCAGTTTTTTTTATTATTTTCCTACTAAATCCTGAGTGCTACATGTTACTGTTAAACTTAAAAGGATTCTATAGTGCCAGGAAAACAAAGCCATTTTCCTGGCACTATAGTATCCTACAGTCTCCCTTCCTTCGTGCCCCCCCCTCCCATGGCACTGAAGGGGTTAGAGCACCTTTAGTGTAGCTCGGCGCTGGGTCAGGCTCTACCCACGCTCCTACCTCGCGGACGTTGGCCAGCAGGGGAGGCCAAATGTGCATGCGCACTCGCATTAGGATTATGAATGTTTCCATTATACCAGGGGTAGGCAACCTTCGGCTCTACAGATGTTTTGGACTACATCTCCCATAATGCTTTTACAGCCATATTGCTGGCAAAGCATCAAGGGAGATGTAGTCCACAACATCTGTAGAGCCGAAGGTTGCCTACCCCTGCATTATACAATGCTTTCCTATGGGGAAAAAAATCTGACGCTGGAAGTCCTCATGCAGAGCGTGAGGATGTCAGATACCGGACCAAAGGTCCGTTTCAATTCAGGAAGTCACTCTAGAGGTGGAGTTAACCCTCAGAGGTAATTATTGCAGTTTCTCAGAATTAGGGTTAAGGGACATGGGACATTGCACCCAGACCACTTAAATGAAATGAAGTGTTCTGGGTGCCTACAGTGTCCCTTTAAATGTAGTCATTTTAACATGTTTGTGAACGGCTTATCTTGACCTTGCAGATGCCACTGAACTATCTCACTAGTATTATTATTATTATTATTATTATTATTGTGATTTATATAGCGCCAACATATTCCGTAGCGGTATTTACAAGATATGTAGTTCCTTTTATATAGCAATATGCTAAAATCCTGTATGTTTTTTTGATAATTTTTTAATATTTTCTAAATTGTATACATCTCTTTTCAAGCATGTATTCCATAGGGTTGAAATTTTACCAAATTTTGTGTTTCTTTTAAAGTTTTTGCAAATATTTTTAACAGATATGGTGACAATGGGGACTAATTTTAGGAACAGTGCGAAATTCGGAACAATTCTATCAGTACATATGCACTAATACTTTTGAACTGCAATATGAGGATTAAACATGATTGACATTAAGGCCTTTTATATTAGCCAGATGTTGTGTACAAAATTGATTGTTCCATCGTGAACCAATGGATAATGCAGCATATCATGCTTTATTCAGTGAGCACAGACCTCTTTGATGCTCAGCACTGAAAACATGTCTCTTTTTATAAGAATCAGTTTGTGCTGTGAAACTGAAATACAAGATTCAGACTGAAGATGTTCATGCTTCACAAACCTTTTACAATCTGTTATCTCCATGTTTACTTTCCATTTTTAATGCAATGAAAAAAAATGTAAGAGCTAAATCTGTAAAATGTACATCTGCACAAAGTAGCTTACATCATGCTATTCTTTGTATGTTGTGATTAGAGTTATGTATTCATTAATTCACAGGAAATGTCATCTTAGATTATTCTTCAGATTTGAATCAGAGCTGTCCCAGGATGAAAACATATTTCTCTGCCTAGAACCCGGTGATCTGTGCTCCCTTTAAATGGCGAGTGGACCAAAACTAATTAAAAAGCAGCAACTGCACTCCGAGCTTTGTGCCCATATAACAAAATATAATGAGTAGTCTATAGAAAGACTATACAGCTGTTAATTCCTACTGTTAAGATGTAAAAAATTTTTTTTACTGTTAAGATGTTAAAATAAGTGCTCACTTGGAAGTCTATTTTTAACTAGGTATTTTTTTTCCAGGAACTTCCCTTGAAGCTCAGCTAAACTGTGAACAGCAGGTTGTATTTTCAGTTCCATCGGCTATAATTTTTAACACCTTAAGGACCAATCTCTTTTGTCATTTCTAAACACATTCATGACACATTCCAGTGAGTATTGTAGATGTGGAACTCTGTTATACACTCAGACACACTAACAATATAGAGTTCCTAGAAAATAGGGACATTAGGATAGAAAAAAGAGACAGAGGAATTTGGGCCAAAAATAGGGACTGCCTCTCCTAGGGATACACATGCTATACCGTTTTTTACTGAAAATAAGACCGGTCTTATATTAATTTTTGCTCAAAAAAACGCACTATGGCTTATTTTCAGGGCATGTCTTATTCTTAATTTCCCCGAACACAGATTACCTTACTAGCCCATGGAATTCCACAAATCTATGTATGGGGAAACATCCCCAACAATAGATTAGTGAACTGGTGACGATCTCATCTAGGGCTTATTTTTTGGGTAGGTCTTATATTACGAGCATCCCCTGAAACTAAGCTAGGGCTTATTTTCGGGGGGATGTCTTATTTAAGGGGAAAAAATGGAAATACTATTTTAGTCATTGTTAAAAGTTATATAGAAAATATATACTTAAAGGAACACTTCTAGCACCATAACCACTACAGTAGTTATTAAGCACTAAAGTGATATTAACCCCTTCCCGCCGTTACGGCGTTCTATGCCGTCCCGCTTTAAGTGGTCTTTAAAGCCGCTGCGGCGGCATAGAACGCCGTAATGGCTTTGAGCCCTGGAGCGCCCGGGATACTTACCTTCCCGGCGCTCCGCTTCGGGAGGACTGCCTCACAGCCCAGGCAGCCCCCCCACGGCAAAAGAAGCCCCCGGGGGCCATGTGATTGCTCTCAAAGAGCGATCACATGGCCCCCTATAGCTGGCTGTGGATCTGCCAGCAGGGGGACTGTCTAAAATCACAGGCTGGTGGGAAAGTAAAAAAAAAATATTAAACATATTTTAAAATAAAATAAATAAATATATATATATATATATATATATAATATATGTGTATATATTATATATATAATATATATACATATTATATATATGTAACGTCATACAAAGTGTATTTTAATATTAATATAAGTACATATATTAGTATTAAAATACACTTAGAATGACGTTACATATATATAATATACATATATTATATATAATAGATATATACACATATATTATATATATATACGTATAATTACAATAATAAATAAAAAAAAAAAACATTCGAAACAAAATTTTATATAAATTATATATTCATATGTAATTTCATTCTAACTGTATTTTATTATTAATATATATATATCGGTAACAAAATACACTTAGAATGACATTCTATATATATCTATCTATATATAAAATACAAATAACCGCAAATATATATATATAGATAAATACATATAATTACATAAAAGATTACATTACTATACACGTAGAATTTAAATACCTATAAATGCATATATATTAAACGTGTGTATTTAAGTAATCGTTTAACATAATTAACATAATTATGTGATTTGATTAATTAAAATTTGATTGACATGCCTGACAACATAGAGAGAAAGTGCAGAGAATTTAATTTGCACGCACTATATTTGACCCTGTAACTCTCCAAGACACAAAAAAACCTGTACATAGGGGGTACTGTTTTACTCGGGAGACTTCGCTGAACTCAAATATTAGTGTTTCAAACTGGTAAATTGTATTACAACAATGATATTTTAAGTAAAAGTGAAGTTTTTTGCATTTTTTTACAAACGAACTGCACTTTTATGGACTATATTATTGTTGTGATATGTTTTACTGTTTTGAAACACTAATATTTGTGTTTAGTAAAGTCGCCCGATAATAACGGTACCCCCCATGTACAGGTTTTATGGTGTTTTGGAAAGTTAGAGAGTCACATATAAGGCTTGCATTTCATTTTTTTTACATTGAAATTTGCCAGATTGGTTATGTTGCCTTTGAGAGCGTATGGTAGCCCAGGAATGAGAATTACCCCCATGATGGCATACCATTTGCTAAAGTAGACAACCCAAGGTATTGCAAATGGGGTATGTCCAGTCTTTCTTATTAGCCACTTAGTCATAAACACTGGCCAAATATTAGTTTTTTGCATTTTTCACACAAAAACAAATATGAACGCTAACTTTGGCCAGTGTTTGTGACTGAGTGGCTACTAAAAAAGACTAAACATACCCCACGTTCAATACCTTGGGTTGTCTACTTTTTCAAATGGTATGCCATTATGGGGGTAATTCTCATTCCTGGGCTACCACACTGTCTCAAAGGTAACATTACTAATCTATATTTGACCTTGTAACTTTCCAAAACACCTTAAAACCTGTTAATGGGGGGAACTGTTGAACTCGTGAGACATCGCTGATTACAAATATGTGCATTTTTGTTGCAGTAAAATCTAACAGTATTATGACATTCACAGTTAAAATGTCAGACGGAAATACAAATTAAAAAAAATAATCTTATTTTCTCACATTTTTTTTTATTTTATTCATAATAAATTATGTTCCATATATGAATAGTTAATGTTAAATTAAAGCCCTGTTTCCCCTGAACAAAATTATATATAATAAGTGTGGGTGCACTTAATGTGACAGCGGTGAATTACGATTGAACAGACATTTAGCGCAAATTCCAGTTTTTGTTTACGTTTTGTTTTAATCAGAACGTGTACTATTGACTCCGTCCTGAAGGGGTTAAACACTAAATATCTGCGCTATTATATATAAGATAATAGATCATACTAAATCATAAATAAATATCCCTAAAATGATGTTGAGTTAAATACATTCTAAAACTCTTCAAGGCACCAGAGAGCTATAGGTAACTAGCACAGAAGCTATGTTTCAGGCGCCAAGTTAGCACAGGCCAAACCCATCATATCACGCTGTTCTTACCTCCAGCCCAAATTCACACTGGTAGCAGTAAGTAAACTAATTTACAAGGATGAAAACCTATTAAGCCAGCTGTTAAGCCAGCTGCAGTTGGACATCCTTTGTGTATAACCTGTGTGAGTGAAAGGACTGAACCGATTGACTCTACTTCCTTTGTCATCACAGCACAAAGGTAGATGAAATGGACAGATAAGCAGAAGAGAAAAGTGAATCACAATTAAAAATATTAAATACAAATATCATCCTCTATCATTACCATCTTTAATGCTCTTTCTATGTCGATTCCTTGACTCCAAGGTACTGCAGGATTTGCCAGACAGTCTCCAGCGCTACCTCTTCTTGAAACATCCACTCTCTGTCTTCTTAGGTATCGAAATGCCTCGGCTATCACTAGGACTGCATCGTGTGTCAGAGCAGATGTGTACTATAAAATATATTTTGAAAAAAGCAATTAGCTGTACGCAGTTTTGGTAGTGAGTAGTATTTGGTAGTATTAATTTATTATCATACAGAAGTTATTTCAGAAACAGTAATATAGCTAATAAGTTAATATATCATGATCTGAATGTTCATTGCAGCTAAATTCTGGAGGAAATAGCAAGTCGTGTCATTGGCTGGTGAGTCAGTGGTTTATGATACTTGTTCTGATTGCATTAGCATTGTCTTGGTGTCCCCTGGCCCCTTCAGCTCTGAAAAAGTTTGCCTTCAAAGTCCACGATTATTAAAATTAGGTTACTAAAAATCACAGACCAGGAGACTAGGCATTTCCTGGTCCTTTCACTGTTGGAGGAGTTAATGCTGAGAAGGGGAATGTCTTCTCCAGTGGCTATATATAAAATATAAAGCATTTTATCTTCATAGATATGATGTAAATCAAGCAGAAAAACAAGGCCAGTGTTATAAAATGTAAAGGGCGCATACCAAAAAATGTTTGTAATTATTGTGTATAATCTGATAAAGACTTATAACACTTACACTGTTCAGTCACAGCATTAAAACCACTTTCACAAGTGTAAACATTGAAAGTTGAGCATTTTTGCAAATTCCATATTTTTTGGTTTTCTTCTTAATATTTTTCAACATAAATCCAATGTCACTTTAAATTAACTTAAATATATTCAGCTAAAATATTACACAGGACAAATGTTCAATATATAGATGTTTTTCACTAAAATTTAATAATTGGTGAAGGATCTGAATAATTTTGCAATTCATTGTATATTAATTAACCAGGAGTTGTACAGCACACAGCAGCTCAAGCTTTCCATTTAAATGGTGAGCTGACCAGGTGAGGTTCCTAGGAGTCTGGGATATATAACAAATATTTTATCCTCATACAAAGAAAACTTACTCCCGGTTCTGGCCTGTTTCATGTCCAGTCTTAAAGTCTGGTCTTCTGATTAGGCAGGATCAACATGAAAAATAAAATTTCAAAGTATTTCTATACATCTTTAAATGCTTCCATTCTAAATTTCTTCTTAAAGAACCATGTCCTTAGAGTCAAATTAGCTGAGCTTCATCCCCTCATAAAATAAACACAGGCCTAGCAATCCTATAACTTGTAAAATATCCAATCTGGAAGAGTTTGGAGACATTACATTTCTCACTCAATCATTGGAGTCACACTATGAACAAGCATTAGAATTTGCAGTGGATTGTCCACTACACTGAATACACTTACTCAAACAATAGAGATGTCCCGAACAGTTCGCCGAAAACTGTTCGCCGGCAAACATAGCTTGTTCGCGGTCGCCGCGGCGGGCGAACATATGCGATGTTCGGTCCTCCCCCTATTCGTCATGGAGGTTGGAGGGTCTGGGAGGGAGGGTCTGCTGCTGATTGGCTGGAATGTGTCTGCTGACTGTGAGGTACAGCGTCAAAGTTTACTCAATGATGACGAATAGGGGGCGGACCAAACATCGCATATGTTCGCCGGCCGCGGCGCCCGCGAACAAGCTATGTTGGCCGGCGAACAGTTCCTGGCGAACTGTTCGGGACATCTCTATCAAACAATGAACAACTTAGAATTACCAATAGGTACAGGAGATGGGATTATTATCCATTAATCAAATGTCAGACAAAAAAGTTACCACATGGTTTCACTGGATCCAGGGCCGGTACAAGGATTTTGCCGCCCTAGGTAAAATAAAAATTTCTCCTCCCCCCCATGTGACATCACAATGCCCCACCCATATGATCTGCCATATGAACTATGGCTCTCCCTTGGATCCCATAGAGCTCTCCCCTGCCCCTTAGTGGTCTCCCCTCCCCTAGTGTTCATTCCTCTACACCACCCCATCAGTGGTCTCTCCTCCATCCCCCCCTCAGTGGTCTCTACTCTCCTCCCCCACCTCCCTTAGTGTACTCTCCTCTTCTCCTCCCCTTTCCATTAGTGATCTCTCATCTCCCCCCTCCCCCTTAGTGGTCTCTGCTCTCCTCTGCCCCCCCAGTGGTCTCTCCCCCCCTTTTCATTAGTCATCTCTCCTCTCCCCCCCTTTCCATTAGTGGTTCTCCCCTCCTCCCCTCCTTTTCATTAGTGGGCTCTACTCTCCCCACCCTTACTGGTCTTTTCTCTCCCCCTTCCCCTTAGTGGTCTCTCCTCCCCCCCACCCTTAGTGGTCTTTCCTCTTCCCTCACCCTTAGTGGTCTCTTCTCACCCTCTCCCCTAGTGATTTCTCCTCCACCCCCTCCCTCCCTTATAGGTCTCTCCTCAACCCCCACCCTTAGTGGTCAATCCTTACCCCCTCGCTCCCTCAGTGGTCTGTCCTCACCCCCCACCCTTAGGGGCCTATCCTCTCCTCTCCCCCCACCCCTACACTAGTGATCTATCCTCCACCCCTCTCCCCTAGTGGTCTCTCCTCCACCCCCCACCCTCCCTTATAGGTCTCTCCTCAATCCCCACCCTTAGTGGTCAATCCTTACCCCCTCGCTCCCTCAGTGGTCTGTCCTCACCCCCCACCCTTAGGGGCCTATCCTCACCCGCCCCATAGCGGTCTCTCCTCCATCCCCCCCTCCCTTAGTGGTCTCTCCTCACCACTAGTGGTCTCTCCTCCACACCCCACCTCTGGTGGTCACTTCTAACCCCCTCCCTTAGTGGTCTCTCCTCACCCCCCCACCCCCCACCTCTAGTTTAGTGTGGCCAAGCTCCGGTACGGTCCGCTGTACAGGAGCTTCTGTTTCCTGTTACCTTGCCCAATGCACTTTAAAAGGCTCTGTTCATGTGAAGTATGTACTTTTGTACTCCAGACATAGAGACTGGCCGTTAGCCCTAATTCTCTGGAACTGTTTAGGGTATGGGACCATGTGCACGGTGGGTCAAAAATAAGACTTCCAAGAATTTCCTGAACCCCTGCTCTGATCTGGGTGATTTTTGAATATGTTGTTCACCCAGATCAGGGCTATCAGGGGATGTAAGATGGGGATATATTGTTTTTAGGGGTACTTTTGGATTTTTACAAAATATGTGTTTTTTTTATGCTTGGGGATAATTACGTTAATACATTATCAACCTTAATTGTATCACAGGCAGCAGGCAGAGGGGAGGGATTGTGTGCTGTATGTGGGAGTGTCAAGCATTGTTACATTGTTTCTATTGGTCTGTACAATTTGTGTCCTGTGCCCCATCAGCAAAAATTGGTCATAGGAACCGCACTCACTCCCACCGGCCACAGGTGCTCTGGAATAGGACCAGCAATCCCAACACAACAAGGATGTTCCCCATCAGGTCCAGTGGGTGTTCCTCTGGCCTGAAAAGTTGTATAAAAATCCAACCTGTACCATTAAACTCTCAGAATATCTTGCACCTTCATGAAGGTTCGGCTCATGTTTGGGGGATTGGAGAACTACACTCTGGGGATTGCTATAATCACTATACTTCTCTGATTATAATCACTAAGCTCTTGTAAGAGCTGTTCCTGCTATGCTCTCTAGACTAGGAGAGGCCTACCCACTGGATGTGGATCCTGGTCTTGGGTCCAGGGTGGGTGGAGGACGGCGAGACCCCAACCAAGCCGCAGCGATTTGTGGGGTTTCTCTGGCCTGAAAAGTTGTATAAAAATCCAACCTGCACCATTAAACTCTCAGATTATCTTTTACCTTCATGAAGTTTCAGCTCATGTTTGGGGGATTGGAGAACTACGCTCTGGAGATTACTACAATCACTATACTCCTCTGAGTATAATCACTAAGCTCTTGTAAGAGCTGTTCCTGCTATGCTCTATAGACTAGGAAAGGCCTACCTACTGGAAGTGGATCCTGTTCTTGGGTCCAGGGTGGGTGGAGGACGGTGAGACCCCAACCAAGCCGCGGCGATTTGTGGGGTTTATGGTGGTTATGGTGTTCCAGTGCAGTGCTTATGGTACTCGAAAGCACTAGGAAGCAGCGATTGATGGAGGTACCCGGTTGGGGTGCAGGCGGTCCGTCACAAGCATTTCCTGTCAGTCCGGCCGGGTATAGGAAACGGATGTTTCTGTACCGCGAACCTGAGCTCGGCCACGCTACACTGAGGGACTGGCAGGAGGGAGCGCTTTGCACTTCCCTCCTGCCGATCCCTCTTTTTTTGCGTCCCCCGGGCCGATGAGTCCTTATGGACGCGCCGACCCGGGCAGTGCTGCAGCCGCCTGAGACTCTCTATAGAGCGCTCAGGCGGCTGTAGCCTTTAAGGGGCTGGGGATCCTGCCAGCGCCCCTTCCTATAGGAAGTGCCGGCCCTGACTGGATCACATACATTACTGAATATCCTTGGGAATGGGACAAGGCAAAATAAATAAGACCATCTGAGTCATTGAGTGTTGGACACATCAGGACATTGGTTCATACATTTGCATAAATTATTATTATTGTGTAACCCACTTTCCTCCTTTTTTTTCACCACTCCTGTTTTTCACATCCTATCCTCTTAACGCTAAAGACAAGGTTGAACTTTGCACTGTGATGTACTCTTGGGGTATTCTCTTTGAGAAATTCCTATGAGCTCACTGTTACTTTGGAGCTTCATGAATATTGGTCACTAATTTGTTTGTCATTGCCATGTCTCCATTTGTCTACAATTGTTTACTGATTGTATATATTCTAATTACCTAAAATATAGATTTACAATATCAAAAGATACATTGAATGACATTGAAATCGAAGAGACTATATATTTAGGCATTGATTGGTTTCTTAATATATAAACCCATTACTAAAGCATTTCAGTCAGCAAAGTCAAACATAACTAATACATTTACCAAGTAATTTCACCATGTCATTCACCAAAGAGATATCTGTTGAAGGAGGAAATAAATACTATGCTTGGAAATTAATTTTGTCATGAACTGCAATTAGTCAGAATTTGACCCATTGGGTGATCATCCAAATTCACGCTTTCTAAACCATGATATAGATAAATCACAAAACAAACGTCTTAACGCATGTTGGTTTCTTGTGATTCAGAGTTCTGCCTGTGGCGCCAAAAGAGGAGATGATTGATGAGGAAGAAAATGTGATGTTGGTAAATGTTTACTTTATTTATAGATCAAGTGATAAATGACCAATAAAGGGGAAAAAAGGAGGAGAACAAAAAAAAAATAGTATTTGTATGTTAAATATATATTTATTACTCTCTATTGATTACTTTTTCTCACTTGATCAGTGAACCAAATGGTAGGAAAACGCTCCTATCTGTGTAACAATGTATATATATTGCAGTACATTAACTTGCCCATTTTTGTGCCATTTTGGCTTGTTTGATTCCTTTTCCCAAATCTTTTCTGGCGAATGAAATTCAAAAACATGTATGGAATCTGACCACCCTAATTTTGTATTTTTATTTTCAGACAAAGTTACTTTTTTCACTGTGTGCAAGTCTAATAAATACCTTGCCAAAGGCTGCTGCTGATAATGTGTTTTCATTAAACCAGACAATCTGAAATGTTTGTGTGCCTGTCCCTTTTTCTCCATTATTGGATCTACTATTGGAGTTTATTACTACTGCAACATGACCGCAGTCCTACTTTCTATTTATTTAAATATTTATTTTTATAGCTCTAGTGGAAAAATATTGTTCCCCAGAAAATTTTGATATGGTTGTTTTTTATGTCTCAGCTTTTTATTGCTTTTATACGTCCTGCTTCTTGCTTTATCTCTACCTTGGTAGTACTGGTTAGTTCTCAACATGAGCTCAATTGTTGAGTTCACAACACTGTTGCTTACATAAAGGGCTCATACTGCACTCCTTAATATGGATTAAATATCCAGTGCTAAAGATTTGAATTTCAATATTAAAAATTTAAATATTAATATATATTGTTTTCACACAAAATAATGAAATTAGCAATACTATATGGAAAATATAATATAAAATATAAATAGGCTAACTGTTTGGGTCCCCTTTTATTCTCTGGATAGGGAATGGGGCTAAGCAAATTTATAATTCCGGGGTTCTGTTTGACCACCAGGCCATGGGCAGTCGTTGAATCTTGTTCTGAATAATATAGTAATAAATATAAATTAGGAAATATGCTATCTACCAATCATTGTGATAAACATATCTTTGAGACCAGGACAGAGAACAGCTGTAGTCATCACATAGCTACATGTATTCTGCTTCTGATTGATTGGTTGATAATGAATGTTCCATCAACATATTACTTTACCTTTCATGTATCATCATATTTTTACTTAGTTGCTATGGGAATAAGTCAAGGAATTTAAAGTATAATATCCATTCCTTGTCTGTAATAAAAACTTGCTTTTCACTACGGGGAAATCTATGGATTTTAAATTAAACAGGAACTATCAATATTAGGGAAATGTAACCCTTACTAACTATAAACTTAGCTGTAAGCCTAACTCTAAAATATTAAGTAATATGATATATAAGCAAAAGTGAGGCACATTTAAAAAAAATCATCTGGTCTACATTCTATCTGTCTGTTTATCTTATATATGTATGTGTATATGTATATGTATGTGTATGTGTGTGTGTGTATTTATTGTCAGTCAGTCAAAATTAAGTCAAACACTTATTAGTGAATAAGGCCTTAAGTGGAAAACCTGAATAACTATTTAATTAGTTTTAGGATTTATATATAATTGACAACGCAACATCCTCAATATTTTATGATTAATATTTTATAACCCTTATTATCTCTTCCAAACACAGTGGTAATGGTACATATAAAAAGGGATGATAATAGGTTAAATGTTTTTTAAATTGTATTAAAAAAAAAGAAAGCACATATTAAAATTTATGATTAGGTTACACATTCTGTGTCCGTTAATGTAATTAAATCAAACAACTTAAGCTCAGTAAAATGTAATTGGAAAAAATTAAATGTGCCCTTATTAAACTAAATGCATTATATTTATTCTAAGGAAAATCAATTAAATTGCATAATTATAATTGCTTTTAGTTAGAACCTAAATATGTAATTTTTAATATAATCATGTATAATGAATTAATTGTATTTATTTTCAAAGCCTTTATTACTTAGTTAACCCCTTTGGTATATTGTATTAATATCTAATGACACTGACTACCTGATTCAGATACAGGCCCCTCTTTAAAGATATGTAATGTATCCTGTTGGCATTCTTATTTACATATACACATAAATATTCTATAGTTAGAAACATAGAAACATAGAATGTGACGCAGATAAGAACCATTTGGCCCATCTAGTCTGCCCAATTTTCTAAATACTTTCATTAGTCCCTGGCCTTATCTTATAGTGAGGATAGCCTTATGCCTATCCCACGCATGCTTAAACTCCTTTACTGTGTTAACCTCTACCACTTCAGCTGGAAGGCTATTTCATGCATCCACTACCCTCTCAGTAAAGTAATACTTCCTGATATTATTTTTAAACCTTTGTCCCTCTAATTTAAGACTATGTCCTCTTGTTGTGGTAGATTTTCTTCTTTTAAATATAGTCTCCTCCTTTACTGTGTTGATTCCCTTTATGTATTTAAATGTTTCTATCATATCCCCCCTGTCCCGTCTTTCCTCCAAGCTATACATGTTAAGATCCTTTAACCTTTCCTGGTAAGTTTTATCCTGCAATCCATGAACCAGTTTAGTAGCCCTTCTCTGAACTCTCTCTAAGGTATCAATATCCTTCTGAAGATACGGTCTCCAGTACTGCGTACAATACTCCAAGTGAGGTCTCACCAGTGTTCTGTACAATGGCATGAGCACTTCCTTCGTTCTACTGCTAATACCTCTCCCTATACAACCAAGCATTCTGCTAGCATTTCCTGCTGCTCTATTACATTGTCTGCCTACCTTTAAGTCATCAGGAATAATCACCCCTAAATCCCTTTCCTCAGATGTTGAGGTTAGGGCTCTATCAAATATTCTGTACTCTGCCCTTGGGTTTTTACGTCCAAGATGCATTGTCTTGCACTTATCCACATTAAATGTCAGTTGCCACAACTCTGACCATTTTTCTAGTTTACCTAAATCATTTGCCATTTGGCTTATCCCTCCTGGAACATCAACCCTGTTACATATCTCAGTATCATCAGCAAAAATACATACCTTACCATCAAGACCTTCTGCAACATCACTAATAAAAATATTAAAGAGAATGGGTCCAAGTACAGATCGCTGAGGTACCCCACCGGTGACAAGCCCAAGCTTCGAATATACTCCATTGGCTACAACCCTCTGTTGCCTGTCACTCAGCCACTGCCTTACCCATTCAACAATATTGGAATCCAAACTTAAAGATTGCAGTTTATTGATAAGCCTTCTATATGCAACAGTGTCAAAAGCCTTACTGAAATCTAGGTAAGCAATGTCTACTGCACCACCCTGATCTATAATTTTAGTTACCCAATCAAAAAAATCAATAAGATTAGTTTGGCATGATCTCCCTGAAGAAAACCCATGTTGTCTCTGATCTTGAAATCCATGTGTTTTTAGATGTTCAAGGATGTTAGGATATAAACAGGGTTACTGGGGCAGTGGATTAGCAAGAAAGTAGAATGTACAAAGATTTAAACGTAAATGAAAAATAGAATGTAAAATGTGTTGGAATAAGTTGTACTAAAGTCTGAATCATTCTAAACATTACAAAACAGTTTTGAAACAATTATTTGGTGTTTACAAGCCATTCGATATGGCGTGCTATAACTTTATAAAAAAAATTAACACAGTTGAGCTAAACACTTGTACAAGGTTACAATGTATTGCTATATTTATGCTTTAGCAGTTTCCACTATGCAGTTGGCTATGGGGTTAAAATGTATCCAAAATTTATATCACTTTATTTTTAAAACTCGACTATCTTGTACTAAATTGTACAAATTACTTGTCAATTAACCTCAGTTGACTGTTCTCTTTATCCTTTTTTAATTTATTTGTTATTGCATACTTCACACAACTGAAGTGCATTACAAATATAAGATCAAACTACAGTTTCAAGTAATAAAAGAACTAATAGTCAGGGGAATAGAGGTGCATATCTCATAACCTAAGTAAAAACTGTGCATTTTAAGTAATAAGACTGCAAATTTCAACTGAGTGAAAACATCACAAAGTCATCAAGTATTGTAAATTTATCAGGATACTTCTACCCTCAAAACTGTTTTAAATTACTTACTCTCTTGGGTTATCCCAGTGGACTAATTCTCCCACACATGTAGCCATCAATACCCTCAATCTTATTTTTTAGATGCATGCACAGTATTTGTAACACTCAGTTTCCTCTTTCAGGTCACAATCTCGTATATTTTGTTATTGAGAGCTCCCTCACCCAAAATTCTCATTTCAGAAGAATCCTAATTTCTCTTGACCTCAGCTGATGTCTGTTCGGAACTCTCATCTATCCCTACCTTCTCCTGTACCTCTCTGGCTATCTCCTCTTATAACACTACCCTTACCTGTGCCCTGGATGCTGAAGCCCCACTCAAAACATACACCTCAAGGAGAACTCTCCTCCAACTGTGGTACACTAAGTCAACCCACTATATATATGCTTCTGTTCACACTGAATGCTGCACATTGTTAGGCTCCATTACAAATTCATCTTGTGCATGTACAGGGCAGCCCTCACCCTTGCTAAACAATTATACTTTTCCTCTCTAATTAGTTCATACTCCCACAATCCAAGGCATCTTTTATTATACCTTTAATGCTCTTCTTTGGTTCCTGCTGCGACCACACCCCAAACTAAATTTTAGCAGATAGCTTTGCAGGCTATTTTACTGACAAGATTATTCAGTTAGGTAAATAGCTCTCCCCCATTCACTCCTTTCTCTCTTATCCAAACTTGGACCATGACTTTCCTACCATTCAGGCCTTCTACCCTGGTACTGAAAAGAAGGTGACTGTACTACTCATTTCCTCTCACTCCACCACTTGTCCCATCCCATCTCACCTTATCAGATCTCTCTCCCCTTGTCTTGTGCCACCAACTGCTCGCTCTCTTCTGGCATTGTCCCTGTTCCCCTTAAACATGTTACTGTCATTCCAATCCTAAAAAAGCCTTATAACTACTGCCCTATATTCCTTTGGATTCCGCTACCACCTGTATGCCAATGACACCCAGATATATCTCTACTCATGTTGCATTTCATCCACCTCTAATTGGATGTATGCCACTTTCTGAAATTCTATCTCTCTGAAATTGAGCATCTTTTCATAATGATAATCTTCTTATTTCACTCTCTCTGCAAGTTGATGGTATCCGCATTACCCTATGCTTGCAAGCTTGCTGTCTTTGTGTTATCTTTGATACTGGCCACACCTTTATGCCTCACATCCAGTGTGTTGCAAAAACCTGCCGACTCCACCTTAAAGACATTGCCCGTATACGCCCCTTCGTTACACAAGATGCTGTTTCTGCTCTAATAACTTCTCACATTGAATATTGTAATTCTCTCCTAATTGGTCTCCCCAGAAACCATACTGCCTCACTACAGTCAGTAATGTATGCTGCTACCAGGCTGATTTTACTCTCCTGTTGCTCCTCTCAAATCTTGTGCCTCTGTCAATCCTTAAATTGGTTTCTTGTACCCTATTGAAAATACTATTCAAAATACTAACCCTTACCTCTAAAGCAGGGCTGTCCAACCTGCGGCCCCCCAGATGTTGCTGAACTACAACTCCCATGATTCCCTGGCTATCTATTTAATTGAAAGCCTCATGGGAGTTGTAGTTCATCAACATCTGGGGGGCCGCATGTTGGACAGGCCTGCTCTAAAGCTCTAAACAACTCTAGACCCTATTACATTTCTTAACTAATTCATAGGTATGCCCCTTCTTAGTCTCTCCGCTCTGCCAGTGACCTTATTCTGTCCGCTGCTCATACCCTTTCTGCTAACCTGCCCTTGCAGGATTTTTCGTGTGTGGCTACTTTCATTTGGAACAGTCTGCCTACACTCATCAGACTCTCCACTAGTCTTTAATAATTTAAAAAGCTCTTCAATACTCATCTCTTCAGAAGAGCTTACGGCCTCCCACATGAACTTCTATTTCACAAACCTGTCTCTAGCTCTTCCTAAAGGACAACTCCATTCAACTTTAAGTTCTGCTACTTTCCCACATTGTCGCTTGGTTGCTATCCCCTACGCTACCCATCTATTGTGTTTTTATACCCCACCTCCTTTAAGCTCCTCTAAGCCCAACCTTGTAAGCTCATCAACCTATTATTTTGTAGTTGTGTCATTTATTGTTAAATTTCCCCCTTTATAATATTGTAAAGTGCTTGCTGCGAAATATGTTGGTGCCATATAAATGGCGATAATAATAATTTGCCATTACTGATCTCTGGAAGCATTTTAGAGAGTTTTCTCAGTACCCAAACATCTTTAGGGTGAATGTACATATAACTTAAGAAATATATATGTATATTTATCTATCTTTTTTTTGTGTTTTTACATAATATGTGAAGGAAAAAAAGATGACTTAATGGAATTATTGAATGACAGATTTCCTTCAAGATTTCTTAAAGGTGTGGGCAGTGTAAACACCAATTACCACGAACGCAGGATAGCATTGATAAAGAAAGTTAGTATGTTCATACTTATTTCTAGGTATCATTGTCATTATAATTAATTAAATAAAATCAAGGGTGCCATATCAATGGTGCTAAAAGCAGACCAGAAATTGCAAGATAGTTACAGGAAGTATTTAACGAAGAGAATAGATATTTCAAAATGAATATTTCATGGAGGGAAGACTAAGGATCCATGCTACTAACACAGTTTAGTGGTTTAATCCTTTAAGGACACATGACATGTGTGACATGTCATGATTCCCTTTTATGCCAGACGTTTGGTGCTTAAGGGGTTAATGTCTTAATGTGGTAAAAAAAAATAAAAGTTAGAACTTTCCAAAACTTTTAGCTGAATACCGTATAAAAAAAAAACAACAACCTTTCGCTCTGTATGTTCTGTGTATATCTAATGATTTTAGTGAGAAATATTGAAATTGAATGCTCTGCAGCATGTATATTATTTTAAGCATACTGGGACTTGATCCTTTGCTTCTGTTTGCAACATAATTTCCATTATTAATGAAGCAAATTTCTATCTTATTCTATGTGGGATTTGGCTAATTATGTCTAATTGCAGAATCATCACCGGCAAACTGACCTAAAAACTAACTTTAAAAGTATCTCTATATGGACACATTAATTTCCCTTTACTTATTCAATCTGTTTTTTTAAGTCAGTGTGATCAACAAACAATGTAGCTGCACCATATTGCTGCACTTTGTGGGTTTCCATTGATCTTAGTTCACCTAAATTACAAATCATCCTTAATTGGGTAATAGCATTCTGGACACCATCAGATAATGATTGCTGGTGTTTATAATTTCTTCAGACAAGTGAACTACCTTCACGGATATAACTTTGACTTTTCCTTAACTGTCCTACAGAATGAGCTATTGTTATTGCACCTAAACTCTCATCTAAACTAAGATTCTACCTTTTGAAATAACAGTGTTTTGTTTTTTTGACCCCTAAGTCATAGGTGATTGCTGTAAAATCGATCACCAGCAACAACTGTAAAAATAATTTTCAGGTTTCGGAAAAGGGGTCCCTTGTGTTCGCTCTTTTTTACACTAAGGAGGCAAGTATAAGCCATTTCAAATGAGGAGTATTTCATCCCTTACAGATAGAGATAATCACTGTTAGAAATGGTGCTAAGCTACATCACTGTCCATCAGGTCAGTAGTTCAGTAGTTTATGTAGGTGGATGGTGGGGTTACTTAAGCACATCTATCTCCCCCTCTGGTTATCTTACAGCAGAATGTTACCCACTATTTGAAAGACATCACAATCTTCTTTTAAATGTGGGATTAAATGCCCCTCTCATATACAGCTGATCACCTGACCCAGATATGCATTTTATAAAGGGGTGAGGGCATTATCCCATTTTGGAAAGAGAGGCTTTAGCACATGGGAGTGAAATGCTCTAGTAGTTAAGGGGTTAATCTGGGGAGTAGGTAAGGATGCTGTCAGTAAAATATATAATAGCAGTAGAATTATCTGATCCACACACAACTAAAATGGATACCAATAAATAGCATTTATGTTTGAACCAGCAACCTTCTTTCGTTGCTTTAGTACAAATAGAAAAGCTTGCATCTAAACTTTATCCAAAACTAGGTGCCCTGTACAGAAACAAATCCTGCCTAAGCCCTTCAGTAAAGGAAAAGATTGTACAGCAAATGCTGATGCCAATCATTGATTATGGGGATGTAGTATATGCATCTGCATCGCAATCCCACATTAATAAACTCAACACATTGTATAACTCGTTCTGCCGATTTGTGCTACAATGTAATTACAGGACCCACCATTGTGACATGCTAAAAGAACTAAACTGGCTGTCGCTGGAATCCAGACGCACCCTTCATCTTTCTAGCCTTGTGTTTAAGAGCTTTTCTGGGAAACTCCCACCCTACCTGAACGCAATGCTTTCCCCGGCTGTTCCCACTTCCTACAACCTCCGATCCAGTACCAACACTTTACTTAGTCTACCTCAATATAAAAAGAAAGCAGCCCGATCCTCCTTCTCCTACAGAGCACCGCATTTGTGGAACGACCTCCCGCACAAATTAAAATCTTCCCTAAGTTTAAAGTCCTTTAAGAGATCCATCTCTACATACCTCAAAACAGAATGTACCTGTCATGGTTGATTATATTTTTCCTACCTGTTCTATGTTAAATGTTGTATATATTGTATATTAATTTTGTATTTTATTGTACACTAACTGTAACAATGCAATGATTTGTGGACCCAGGACATACTTGAAAACGAGAGAAATCTCAATGTATCTTTCCTGGTAAAATATTTTATAAATAAAATAAAATAAATAATAAAATAAATGGCAAATCATAATATGGGGAAAATAAGAGAATTGGGGCTCCAGACCTGATATTTAGCACAGATTGGCCAACCTTTCTGTTTGGTGTTTCTTTTTTTACGTTTTAAATGTTCATATTGAAAATTTGAAGTGCCTTTTACTGTACCTTTAATGGTGAATTCCTTGCTTCAGGAAATTCCCTCTCATCCAGACGTACCCATCTCTGCAAAAACTGCTGTACAAGTGGGTTTTCATTGTTTACAATTTGAAATCCTGTCACATTGGCTCCGCCATGCATTACTCTATCCAGGACGATGCCCGTGAAACCCTAAATGTAGACAAGATTGAAAGTCAATGGCGTTTATTAATCCTGTATCACGTATTTTGTCTATGTTACAAAACTAGTAAAGACATAGGAAGAGTTGATGCTGCAAAAATTCAGGAGCCAAATACATTTGCTGATGAATTGTTTGAGAGTTAAAACGTCTGTCTAGACTTGATGATGCAGTAAGGCCAGATGGAACTTTTGTATTTTAGCTATATTGATACATTGCTGAGGGATACTGATAACATATAACATCTGCACAATGTGTCCTGCCAAGACTGGAACTGGGTATTTTGCAGGTCAATGGTACAATAAGGACAGAGGCCAGTCTTTTTTTTCACATTTATTCTGCTGGACTAAAATTTCTAAGCAACTTGCTTGGAGTTTGATTATTAAATTCTAGGTATAATCACGCCTGCTAACGCCTGTGATAAATATTTCCTGTTAAGCTCTTTCCTTATCTATGCCTTTAAGCTCTGGATTCTATTACCAGTGGAAAGTGTCTTTCTATTTATAGCACTGTGTTCTATTATATTATACAGAGACATTCAGAGAAACATTTATTAAAAATAATAGAATCATGCTCTAAATGCATCAAAGTCATTATCAAATATTGCATTAGAGTTCACCTAGAACTTTTACTAGAAAAAAAGTCTGTGAATGGAGAACACAGAACTACTCTGCTGTGCAAAAACTACAGTGCAGTTTTGTTCATGTATTTTTTTTTTTATTTAATCATTATATTACATTTCCAGCCAGTAAAATGCTGATCCATTATTAAGATTACATTCTCAGAAAGTGGCCAGGCTAGTGCCTACCACTGTGCACAAGTGGCCAAACCCATCATGTCCGTGATTGGAATGGTCTAGGAAACAGTTTGCAACACACAATGCGAAAGAAGGGTGCAAGCTGTGATCTGAAATGTTGACACTACTGGAAAGTCTTTGCCTGTCATCTGACTAATGACAATATTTAAAATTCATATGTAGTTCAAACTGTTATTTTTGTATGAAAGAAGCAATTTGATTTAGGGTAATTCACTAAACTGGGAATCATGGAGAGTTGTCAAAAATATTCAAATTTAGAATGAAATAGTTGAAATAGAAAAAAACGAACACTCTACACTGTAGTGGTTATGGTGTCAGAAGTGCTTTGCCCCGCCCCCATCCACTTGCATTATAAGTTATCATGCTATTGTTGAGCCATTTTTCAGCTGAGTGATTTCAGCCTATCACATCACCAATTGCTAGTATGAATTGGTATTTTCAGAAGGAAGAATGTAACCCCTGCCTTAGCCATATTTCTAGTGAGGTCCAGGCTGTGGGTGGTCAGAAAACCTTATTTAGTGTTAAACTGCTCAAAAATAGTTTAATACTGAATGGACAGTGCTAGGGTAGGTACGGTTATTATGCCTAGAGTATCCCTTTATAATGTGGTGCACTTAAGTATATGTAGAGTCCAGAGAATAAATTCATAGAATCTTTTTCTAGGTGGCATATGTGTAAGGAGCGAATCTGTGTATTGTGTTTTGTTCAAATCTGGGAAGAAAAATATTTGACTGTCTGCAGTCATATAATTAGAGAGTACATCTGTTGTGTGTGGGCATATTTATATATTTTTGGAGGGTTGTTTATATTGTTTCACTCATTTACCCCGTACGTGCCCTCGTCCACTCTTTAATGTCCTGCTGTACAATTGCTTTGTTGCACTTCATCCACATAATCTCCAACTCCTCTATACAAAGAGTCTGAAGAACATATGTCACAACACTCAAATGATAATGGGCAACTCTGACAGCCTGTGTAGGAAGGAAGCCAGCAAACTAGACTCCAGGTAATGTGTTGCATTATAGAAGAGTTGCCAAGAAAACACATTGGGGAATGTGTCTGAAATCTGCATGCATTTTATTAACACAAAGTACAGACAAAATGTTCTATTTCTCCAAATTATGTCAGCAATTTTTATGAAGAACAAATCGGCCCATTCCCTATTCTATTATCTTACAACAGATTCTCCTAATAACATATAACAGAAGCCAACACATTTTAATATTCGAGACTTGTAAAACAATGTATAATATGATATCGAATGAACAAATGGAAGTTTAATCTTTCCTACAGTCTCTTGCAATTGCCAAAAACATTTATCACAGATCTGAGGGCAAACTCACAGTTCAGCTCTTCTTTGGATGAATAAATTGGACATTATAATGATTAGATAAGTTAACCAGTAACAATAATATACGGTTTAAAAAAAAAAAAAAAAAAAAATCTTACCAGGTTTGCAAGTATATAATGGTATCCTCGTGTGTGTTTGCCAAGAATTACAACCTGTGAGAAAGGGAGAAAAAAAATATATAGATCAGGTAAAATGTCAGATCCTTTTTATGTCAGTTTTATCAGTGTGTGTAACCTTTATGCTGAGGGTAATACAATATATGTTGGAAACATTTTTTGCCATATAGTTGGTTTGAAGATTACTGATGTCCTGGGTATTTCAAGAGTTAACTTGTAACTGATGAGAATATGGGTGGGGAGTGAGAAAGATAGTGTTTTCGTTCTTATATTAATATGTATTGTACTGCAGGAGCTATAATGAGCACCGCTCTTCCCCCTTTTCAAAGGCTGTACTGACTTCTTTAAACTCCCATATGGTGTGGATCTTCTGACTTCCTGAATGACATTTGAACATAAAAAGAACTATAACAAAGAAGATATCTAAGGAGGCTTTGTTTCGTACAGCCATGAGAAATATGACCATAGTTTTGTAGGAAAACCCCCTGAGGATATTTTGATTCTAATGATTTGAGACTACGTGGTTACTGCATTTAAATCAGAGGCTAATGTAGTTATGTCTGTGCTTGCTGCAAAACCCTTTACACGAGGATCTATCAAGCTGCTTCTAGATAACATCTACATCTATTCCACGTCATCATAAAAGTGTCCACTTCGTGCCATACCTTCCTCATGCCATTACAGAAAACATGTATTTATGATCTAGCAGCTTTTCATAGTGAGTGTGAGAATAGGTCAGAGAAAGGAGGCAAATTAAAAAACAAAACAAAAAAAACATAGTCCACAATGAATAAACAGCTGCCTAAAACAGGAATAGACACATAAAGTAGATAAGTCCAAAAGTAGATAAATGTCAGCGTTGTGCAATAGCCCCAAATCAGTGTTTGTGGGGAAGCTGGGTATTGAGGTAAATGTGTATGATTTCCACCTCCCCAGCGGTGGTTTATGAAATTAGGACACATAACTGCATGGAAACATCTACTGTAACTGTATTGACAAACAATGATGCTGGCATATATGTTTGTATGTGTATGGGCACAAACACATTTTATATAGACAGAAAGCCACACATTCATTTAAAACATCGCTAATGCACAAAATACGTACTTTATAACATGTGCAGTGAGAGGAGAGTATTTCATGTAAACCTTCAAATGCAAAGGAATGTCCTCTCTAAGAACACGTTCCACTAGTCTGCACACTGTAGACAATCCTGTAATGACTATTTTATCTTTAATCTTCCCCCACATCTCTAACAACATTTTGTTCTTTGTCAGAAAGGGTATAGCGAATGTATAACTGGTTCCTCATTACTATGCATACCTAATGATTCCTCTTAGGAATGAATTGGATAAGTAAAATCATAAGGACTTCCTTTCAAGTTAAGGTAAGCTCTCTCAGTGGTGCTCTTCATGCATCAGTGGTTCCAAATGATTCCTACGGGGAATTGGGCTTACACATTTCCTACAGGGATGTCCTCTTCAAAGAAGTAGTAACTGAAATATACCAGTTACTTCATCAACTTCTTTTCATTCCTCTAGGTGAAGCATTGCAAATGTATGTCATGCGTGATGTATGTATATATATCTGTGCTTGTTAGACAGGAATTAATGAAAGATAGGAAAGACATACATTAACCACTATCTGTATAAAATTGTAAATTGCAGATGTGCTACGGAAGGCACAACTAAGAAATTTAAAAAAGAAAATGTGAAAAATAAAACACACACACATACACATACACATACACACACACAAACACTCTCTTTCTCTCTCTTTCTCTCTCTCACTCTATAAGCAAAATCCCCTTTGAAAATATTTTATAAATAAATATATAGAAGTAAATAGATACTTTGAAAAGCCTTACAGTAATAACAGCAATAAAATCAAAATGCTTGTGATATTCAGAGAGCTATCTGAAGAGCAAACATATAAATTTGGTATCATAAATGAGACATTAAATTTGTAAAATAAATTTGTATCTGATGCTGCAATCCACAGTATATTTCTATACAGAAACATAAACTGCACAGAAGATCTTAATAAAAGAAAAAACTGACAATAATCATAATCTGTCAAATACAAAATCTTAATTTTATAACCTTGTTATCTACCACTATCAAAATGTAAAAAAATGGAAATGTCATCTATATTGTTTGTCGGATAATCAGAAAAATAATATATATATTCAGTGGTGCTGTGGAGACAGGCTCAGGCACTGAGGGTAGTGGTGTTGTAGAGACTGTGGTGAGGCTTGGAGACTGTGGTGAGGCCGCATAGAAAGTAGTTGTTGTTGGGGGATTCCATCATAAGAGGTATGGAGATGGACAATGGTGGTCTTGTGGGATGTCATTCCGGAGCTACTGCTCACAGAGACAGGAGACGTATTTGTAATATTGTTAAGCGAGCAAAGCAGGGACAAATGACTTGGCTTGCAATGAGGTTTCAGAGGTTAATGACGTTTTTTGCGTTTTTGCCAATGATATACGGCAGGTTGCTTCCACACTGTCGTTCTCTGAAGTTCTGCCTGTGCACGACAGGCGGATGCATATTAGGGACTTTAACTTGTGGCTTGGTGAATGGTGTCGGGAGCAAGGCTTTGGCTTTATTTCTCATGGTAGCTCTGTTTGGAATGGAAATAAACTGTACAAAAAAATATGGTTTGCATCTTTCTCAAAAGGGAACAAATATTCTCAGTGAGCAGTTCAGAGGTTTTGCTAGGATGTATTTAAACTAGGAGGGGGGGGGGGGCAAAAGGGTGATAAAACATCAATCCAATTGTCCCCCAAAACAAGGACAGAAGGTGCTTTTAGCAAGTGTGTTAAAAAAGGATAAGCTTAGAGTCATGTCTACAAATGCTTGCAGTTTAGGGAATAAGATCCATGAACTTGTGGCAATAATGGCAACTGATAATGTAGATTCAGTTGCTGTTACAGAGACATGGTATAATGAGAAAAATGACTGGGACGTAGCAATACCAGGGTACTCTTTATATAGAAAAGACAGGGAAGGCAAGAAAGGGGTAGGGGTGGCCCTGTATGTGAAGGATCGCATAAAATCTAACCTAATAAATGTTAGTGAGGCGAACATAGAGTCCGTTTGGGTTATGTTAGAATTTGGTAATCACACATTAACTCGTGTTGGTGTGATTTATAGGCCCCCAGGACAAATAAAAGAGTTAGATAATAAACTAGTTGAGGAAATAGCTAAAATGACAATGAAGGGGGAAGTTATCATCATGGGTGACTTTAATTTTCCTGATGTGAATTGGAAAACAAAATTAGCTACTTGTGCCAGGAGCACACATATTCTAAACTCCCTACTGGGATTGTCTCTAAAACAAGTCGTTGAGGAGCCAACTCGTAAGGAGGCCATACTAGATTTAGTGTTAACAAATGGAGATTTGGTATCAGATATTACTGTAGGTGAAAGTTTAGGATCCAGTGATCATCAGCCAGTGTGGTTTAATATAAGAACACACCACACAAAAACAAAAGTTTTAGGCTTTAGAAAAACAGACTTTTCTAAAAATAGAATATGTGTAAAGGAGTCATTATCAAATTGGAGCAATTTAAATGGAGTCCAAGAGAAATGGGATTATTTAAAAGTCACACTGCTGAAGGCAACAGAAAATTGCATTAGGCTTGTCAGTAAAAGCAAAAAATTCAAGAAACCACTATGGTACTCCGCAGATGTGGCCAAAATAGTAAAAAACTAAAAGTTAGCATTTAGTAATTATAAAAAAAACCAGACTGAGTAAGACATAATGATCTAAAGGATTAGGCCGAAAGAGGCTAAGCAAGTTATAAGAGCTTCCAAATCACATACAGAAGAGAAAATAGCACAGTCAGTAAAAAAATGGGCCAAAACATTTTTAGATGCATAAATGAGAAAATGAAAGTGAAACAAGGATTAGTTAGATTAAAAACAAAAGAAGGAAGGTATGTAGAAGAGGATAAAGGTCTAGCTGACTGCCTCAATGAATATTTTTGTTCAGTATTTACAGATGAAAATGAAGGAAAGGGACCTCAGTTAGGAAAAAGGACATATGAGCCATTTATTACATGTGAGTTTACAGAGGAAGAGGTTTTATTTCAACTGTCAAAAGTAAAGACAAATAAGTCAATGGGACTGGGTGGAATACACCCAAAGTTATTAAAAGAGTAGTGGTGTACTAGCAAAGCCATTAACAGATTTATTTAACCAATCATTGTTAACAGGAGTAGTCCCAGAAGATTGGAAGTTAGCGAATGTTGTGCCCATCCACAAGAAATGTAGTAGGGAGGAGTCGGACAACTATAGGCCAGTAAGCCTTACTTCAGTAGTGGGGAAAGTATTGGAATAATGTTAAAGGGTAGAATTGTTAAACATTTAAAAACACATGGATTTCAAGATCAGAGGCAACATGGGTTTACTTCAGGGAGATCATGCCAAACTAATCTTATTGATTTTTTTGATTGGGTAACTAAAATAATAGATCAGGGTGGTGCAGTAGACATTGCTTACCTAGATTTCAGTAAGGCTTTTGATACTGTTGCACATAGAAGGCTTATCAATAAACTGCAATCTTTAAGTTTGGATTCCAATATTGTTGAATGGGTAAGGCAGTGGCTGAGTGACAGGCAACAGAGGGTTGTAGCCAATGGAGTTTATTCGAAGCTTGGGCTTGTCACCGGTGGGGTACCTCAGGGATCTGTACTTGGACCCATTCTCTTTAATATTTTTATTAGTGATGTTGCAGAAGGTCTTGATGGTAAGGTATGTATTTTTTCTGATGATACTAAGATATGTAACAGGGTTGATGTTTCAGGAGGGATAAGCCAAATGGCAAATTATTTAGGTAAACTAGAAAAATGGTCAGAGTTGTGGCAACTGACATTTAATGTGGATACGTGCATCTTGGACGTAAAAACCCAAGGGCAGAGTACAGAATATTTGATAGAGTCCTAACCTCAACATCTGAGGAAAGGGATTTAGGGGTGATTATTTCTGATGACTTAAAGGTAGGCAGACAATGTAATAGAGCAGCAGGAAATGCTAGCAGAATGCTTGGTTGTATAGGGAGAGGTATTAGCAGTAGAAAGAGGGAAGTGCTCATGCCATTGTACAGAACACTGGTGAGACCTCACTTGGAGTATTGTACGCATTACTGGAGACCGTATCTTCAGAAGGATATTGATACCTTAGAGAGAGTTCAGAGAAGGGCTACTAAACTGGTTCATGGATTGCAGGATAAAACTTACCAGGAAAGGTTAAAGGATCTTAACATGTATAGCTTGGAGGAAAGACGAGACAGGGGGGATATGATAGAAACATTTAAATACATAAAGGGAATCAACACAGTAAAGGAGGAGACTATATTTAAAATAGAAAATCTACCACAACAAGAGGACATAGTCTTAAATTAGAGGGACAAAGGTTTAAAAATAATATCAGGAAGTATTACTTTACTGAGAGGGTAGTGGATGCATGAAATAGCCTTCCAGCTGAAGTGGTAGAGGTTAACACAGTAAAGGAGTTTAAGCATGCATGGGATAGGCAAAAGGCTATCCTCACTATAAGATAAGGCCAGGGACTAATGAAAGTATTTAGAAAATTGGGCAGACTAGATGGGCCAAATTGTTCTTATCTGCCGTCATATTCTATGTTTCTATGTTTATATATATATATATATATATACATATACATATACCTACAGTCATTCTACAACTTTTTTATAAGTCGCTCACGAATCAAACAATAATAATAGAGAAGACATGACATTTCTACTACAAACCCTTGAGTAACCAAGATATTTTTTAATAGCAAAGCTCCGTGATCTTTAAATGACCCTTGGTGTCTTTAATGATTTGTAATTGTATGCTTATTCTTCTCCCATCTCATTCACAGGCTCCCAATTCATAAATATTAATACAGGAGATCATTTTCTTTTCAGCATTCTTAAGCATACGTTCCTGACAAAAGGTCACAGAACTACACATATCAGGGACATGTTATAGATGATTCAAGGTTGTTAAAGTTTATTTGATTAACATGCAGCTGTAAAAATAATAATTGACCCTCATAATCCTAACTAACTCTGTTATTACATTTTAAGAAATGCTCACACCATAATGTAAAATACATAGGATTCTGCAGTCAGTACAATTTATGGCACATCTTAAAGTGTTCAGTGTTTACATGCCTATCACTAAACACGAGTCGCGACCTAAGCTTGTTTTATTAAAATTAACTCCATGTGCGAAAGGAATGGTAGATAGATTTGAAGAACACCAACAGAGTTTAAACCCTTGAACTTACATAAAAAAACAAACAAACACTATAATCCATATTATTGAGCTGTTATAGAAATTTGTTAGAAATTTTGTTTTGACATATGCAGCTAGTACATAAAACAAAACCCTTGTTTCAATGTGCATATTGATGCTTGAGATTTTAAGCTCACTAGCTTTTTTATATAAAACTGTACATTTTTTTTTTATTAAAGTCCAAAGAACAAGTTCTCTACCTATTTTTGTTTTACTATGTCTAATTATTTAGCGCTCAGTCTGTAATCCAACCTATGAGTAGTTAGTATATTTTGTAAAGTTTTCAGGGCAAAAACTGTGAAATAGATAAATAAATACATTCATTTAAAAAATATAAATAATTAAACATAATCATATCCATATTATTCTAATAAATAATTTGAGATATGATATGCATACTTTGCTATTACTTCCTTTACATGGTTACTGGGAGTAGCGCCATGGGGGTGTCCTCAGGCGTAGGTGAAAATAGTGAGGAGGAGATAGATTGGTATGTTACGAATGACAGAAAATCATTCCTCTCCTGTAGCCACTCCTCTTTCTAGACGGAGACAAACAAGTCTGTTCCCTTGGACGTTTGTATGACAGATGTTACTGTACTATATTACAATTAAAGGGAGACTGTAGCCACCAAAACAACATAAGCTTAATGAAGTAGTGTTTGTGTGTAGATAATTCATCTGAAGTCTCACTGCTCAGTTTTCTGTCATTTAGGAGTTAAATCACTTTTGTTGTGAATGACACAACCTGCATGAAAACAAAATGGTTCCATCTTCATTGAGATGTTATTTACTTTAAATGTTTTTATCTCCTACACTATAATTTGAACTTTAATCACACACAGGGGCTCCTGCAAAGTCTAGTAAGCTATTAACAGTGCAGGAGATCGAACATTATAAATTAAATATAATGTGCTATAAAGGAAGTATAAACATTAGATGTCTCTTTACAGGAAGTGTTTGGGAAGACTGTGCCAGTCACATGCAATGAGGTGTGGTTAGGGCTGTATAAGCAAAGTGGTTTAACTCCTAAATGACAGAGAACTGAGCAGTGAGACTGCAAAGGCATGATCTATAAATAACGGCTTCATTCAGTACAAGTCACTATAACTGCTTCCTTAAGCAAAGGTTGTTTTGGTGACTATAGTGTCCCTTTAAGGATGATGTATTGTTTACAAGAACTCTCCTATTGTTACTGAATACTGAGTAACCTATCCACTTATCCTTTTCTCAATCTGCACAAAACACAAATTAATGAATAAATAAATAAATAAGAATGGACACCTACCCTAAAAGATCAGTAGTGGATTATCCACTAAACAGTGGCACATATGGTAAAAGCCAATGAAGGGGATTATGGCAAGAGACTTAAGATCAACTACTGACAATTATTGTACTGCGGGAAATAGACTGGTATAGTTGATTATACAACCTATTACATTGCCAACAAATTAGGCTGTCAATCCCTATTACCACTATTATGGCATTTTGCATGAACATTATTTTAACCTACAATCTATCCACAAATTATTCTGTATTAAGATAAATGCTGCTATGCATCCCAGAGACATATAAAAAAAACTTCCAAGGTTCAGGAGCTAAATAGCTAAGGGAGCAGAACGAAGAGATAACATTCAGTGAAAAAAAAATTAAATACATTTAAAAAAAATAAAAGTGAAGAAAGCGTAACAAATCAATTTAAAGTGAAACCTCTTGTCTGTTAGCTGTATTAAAAGCAGACTGATGGTTATGGGGCAAAGAAAAATCCTTCTTTAGGCTTTGGGGACTCAGGGTTTTGAAGAAGTTGACATGTTATCAAATGCGGTATTTAAACAGCTTAAATGTCTTGCCCACTTACTTTAATCCGCATGAGCACACTAAAAGGTATATAACTGTAGTGGTCCGACAGTTAAAAAAGGAACGTACTTGCAACTTAGTGGCCTTCTGGCTATTCGAAAACTGTTTGGATTCACACAGTATGTGCTTTATTGTGGGTTTCTGTAGCCAATGGATTCAAGTACGTAGGCAAGACATTTAGGTAGTTTAAATACTCTGTTCAAAAACAAGTAAACTCCGTCAAAGATAGGACTGATACTCCTATATCCCGACCTTTAAAGGAGTAAAAAATCATTCAGCAGAAGGCATCACATTTCTGGACATTGAACATGTCAGACGGGGAGACTGTTTAAAATTGAGACGTTGCAAATCTTATAGGATCTGTCGCCTCAAAACGCTGAGCCCCGAAGGCCTAAAGGAGGGTTTTCTTTTGCTCCTTTCAACTAAATAATCAGTCTGCTTTTATTACAGCTAACAACTAGAAGGTTTTACTCTAAATCAATTTGTTACACTTTCTTTTCTTCACAGCTTGAGACTGTGCTCCAAGACCAGTTTACAGAGGTAAAAAGTGGGTCACAAAAACTCTTCCTAAACACTGACAAAACTGTCACAATGATCTTTGGAACAGTACCTAAATTACACAAATTACACAATTCCCACCTATCCATCAAAACAAAATCAAATAGCACACTGAACACAGTCCACTCTTTTAAATACTTAGGTACAGTCAGGTCCATAAATATTGGGACATCAACACAATTCTAATCTTTTTGGCTCTATACACCAACACAATGGATTTGAAATGGAACAAACAAGCTGTGCTTTAACTGCAGACTTTCAGCTTTAATTTGAGGGTATTTACATCCAAATCAGGTGAACAGTGTAGGAATTACAACAGTTTGTATGTGCCTCCCACTTTTTAAGGGACCAAAAATAATGGGACAGATTAACAGTCATAAATCAAACTTTCACTTTTTAATACATGGTTGCAAATCCTTTGCAGTCAATTACAGCCTGAAGTCTGGAACACATAGACATCACCAGACGCTGGATTCCAGAAGCACCCTTCATCTTTCCAGCCTTGTGTTTAAGAGCTTTTCTGGGAAGCTCCCACCCTACCTGAGCAGAATGTTCTCCATGGCTGTTCCCACCTCCTATAACCTCCGATCCAGTACCAGCACTTTATTTAGTCTACCTTAATACAAAAAGAAAGGGGCCCGATCCTCCTTTTCCTACAGAGCACAACAATTATGGAACGACCTCCCGCACACTTTCAAATCTTCCCCAAGCCTAAAATACCTCAAAACAGAATGTACGTGTTATGGTTGATTACATATTTCCTACCTGTTCTATGTTAAATTTTGTATACATTGTGTATTAATATTGTTTATGTATTTTATTGTACCCTATTGTATCAATGCAATGTTTTGAGGACCAAGGACATACTTGAAAACAAGATAAATCTCAATGTATCTTTCCCGGTAAAATATTTTATAAATAAATAATGTTTATGTATTTTTTTTTTCACTGAATGTTATCTCTTCGTTCTGTTCCATTAGTAATTTAGCTCCTGGACCTTAAAAGTTTTTTATATGTCTCGCATAGTGATATCGCGAACATAAAATTTTCGGTTCGCGAACCGCGAACGCGAATGTCCGCAAATGTTCGTGAACCGGGCGAACCGGGCGAACCGCCATAGACTTCAATAGGCAGGTGAGGGGAGACCTACTCTCCTTCCCTCCCGGCCCCCACCCCTGGGCGACGGGTGGGGGCCATAAAGATAATGAGGGGGGGACCTACTGTCCTCCCCCCCAGGTCCCCTCTCCTGTGCGGCGGGTGGGGGCCATAAAGATAATGGGGGGACCTACTGTCCTCTTCCCAGGCCCCCAGCCCTGTGCGGCGGGTGGAGGCCATAATGATAATGAGGGGGGTGGGACCTACTGTCCTCCCCCCCCGGCCCCCACCCCTGGGCGGCAGATGGTGGCCATAAAGATAATGAGGGGGGACCTACTGTCCTCCCCCTCTCCGGCCCCCACCCCTGGGCGGCGGGTGGGGGCCATAATGATAATGAGGGGGGGGGACCTACTGTCCTCCACCCCCACCCCTGGGCGGCAGGTGGGGGCCATAAAGATAATAAGGGGGGACCTACTTTCCTCCCCCTCTCCATCCCCCACCCCTGTGCGGCGGGTGGGGGCCCTAAAAAAAACAATAAGGGGGGACCTACTGTCCCCCCCGGCCCCCACCCCTGAGCAGTGGGTGGGGGCCCTAAAAAAACAATAAGGGGGGACGTACTGTCCCCCCCGACCCCCACCCCTGAGCAGTAGGTGGGGGCCCTAAAAAAAACAATAAGGGGGGACCTACTGTCCCCCCGGCCCCCACCCCTGAGTGGTGGGTGGGGGCCCTAAAAAAAATAAGGGGGACCTACTGTCCCCCCCAGCCCCCACCCCTGAGTGGTGGGTGGGGGCCCTAAAAAAACAATAAGGGGGGACCTACTGTCCCCCCCTGGCCCCTACCCCTGAGCGGTGGGTTGGGGCCCCAAATACTAATAAGGGGGGGCCTAATGTCCTCCCCCCTGGCCCCCACCCCTGAGCGGCGGGTGGGGACCCTAAATACAAATGGGGGGGACCCTAGTCACCCCCTCCCCCCAAAATTTTTTTTTATCCCCCTACCTACCCCCCTCACCCTAGAAATAATGAGGGGGGGGGACATTTAACTAAGAACCTGTCAAAAAAAAACAAAAAAAACTTACCATTCGATGTTTTCTTTCTTCTAAAATCTTCTTTTTTCAGCCCCAAAAAAGGGCAAATAAAAAACCATAATAACCGACGCAATAAAAACCCCCCCAAAAAACCGAGCGCCAAAAAAAAATTATCCATCTTCACCCATGGAGGACTCCGCGCAGACTGAGCTCTGCAGGGCGGGGGAAGGCTTATAAAGCCTTGCCACGCCCTGCAATTAGGCTGAGAGCACTCTGATTGGCCGGTTTAAGCCAATCAGAGTGCTCTTTGTCATTTTACACAGCGTGGGAAAATTCCAAAGAACTTTCCCACGCTGTGTAAAATGACACAGTGCACTGTGATTGGATGGCTTGAAATCCATCCAATCACAGTGCTCTGTGTCATTTTACACAGCGTGGGAAAGTTCTTTGGAATTTTCCCACACAGTGTAAAATGACACAGAGCACTGTGATTGGATGGATTTCAAGCCCACCAATCAGAGTGCTCTTTGTCATTTTACACAGCGTGGGAAAATTCCAAAGAACTTTCCCATGCTGTGTAAAATGACACAGAGCACTGTGATTGGATGGATTTCAAGCCCACCAATCAGAGTGCTCTTTGTCATTTTAAACAGCGTGGGAAAATTCCAAAGAACTTTCCCACGCTGTGTAAAATGACACAGAGCACTGTGATTGGATGGATTTCAAGCCATCCAATCACAGTGCTCTGTGTCATTTTACACAGCGTGGGAAAGTTCTTTGGAATTTTCCCATGCTGTGCAAAATGACAAAGAGCACTGTGATTGGATGGATTTCAAGCCATCCAATCACAGTGCTCTGTGTCATTTTACACAGTGTGGGAAAGTTCTTTGGAATTTTCCCACGCTGTGTAAAATGACAAAGAGCACCCTGATTGGCTTAAACCAGCCAATCAGAGTGTTCTTAGCCTAATTGCAGGGCGTGGCAAGGCTTTATAAGCCTTCCCCCGCCCTGCAGAGCTCAGTCTGCGTGGAGCCCTCCATGGGTGAAGATGGATTACTATTTTTTGCGCTTGTTTTTTAATTTTTTTATTGCGTCGGTTATTCTGGTTTTTTATTTGGCCTTTTTTAGGGGTGAAAAAAGAAGATTTTAGAAGAAGAAAACATCGAATGGTAAGTTTTTTTTTTGGTTTTTTTTGACAGGTTCTTAGTTAAAGGTCCCCCCTCATTATTTTTAGGGTGAGGGGGGTAGGTAAGGGGATAATTTTTTTTTGGGGGGGAGGGGGAAACTAGGGTCCCCCCATTTGTATTTAGGGCCCCCACCCACCGCTCAGTGTGTATGGAGAGCTGTGTGTGTATGGGAGGGCAATCTGTGTGTGTGTGTGTGTGGGGGGGGGGGGCAGTGTATGTGTGTGTGGGCAGTGTGTGTGGGGGGGGGAGGCTTATGCGCTGAAAGTGGGGCTCTTTAGCCCTGGATCTCTGCAGTTACTGGAGGGGGCTGGAGGATATTATTGTATTTTTTTTTTCATAATTTTTCAAACTAGCCATCTATTATAAAAAGAAAGATTAGAAAGATAGAGTGCCACCAGACTTCTCAAGGGGAGATGCTGGTGCCCCACAAGTTTCACCACCTTATTAGTTAGGTAGCAGTGTGGGATCATGTTAAACATCTGGTTATGCTTTCATTAATTACCATAGAGAATATCATCAGCATATTGTCCATTGTAGAGAGGAGAGGATAAAACAAACAAACAAAAAAAGAATAGAATAGATCATAACTTATCCCCACCTCTCTGTTAGTGTGTGTGTGGGGGGGGGGGGGGAGAGGGGGACTCAAGCCCTAAATATTTTGCTACCCTAGCAATGCCCCTGTCCTTGAGTATGTATATGAAGTAATTTTCTTCCATACATTTGATGCATGCTGTCCCTATGTACAAAGGTTTGGTAATATACCCACCTGTGAGTTTATGGTTAGTAATAATTATATGGCTAGTGATAAATTATCCAATTTAACTGGTATATTCATAAATAGATATACCATTACATAATATTAATGTCATTTTCCCTCACCATAAACCTTCAAAGAATGATATGTTGAACAATATCCAAATAAATTTTTGTTACTTATGTAGCTCTCTGTTATATGAAGCAACTAATTTTGATGATCCAGGGAATTAATTTTCCTTTATTAAGCCAATAAACATGCTTGCTCTCAAGCATTTGCTAATAAGAATTTTCATATATTAGTAATTTCTAAATTAGCTGTCCAGGAGGTCCTGTAGGTGGGTAGAACTTTAGAAATTGAAGCTTTGCTTTTGCATTGAGTTTGTAAGTCTTCCAAATAAAGTTACCCAAATCATAATTGCATCATTAGTGCCTAATTGTTCTTTAGAAATTCAGCATATGCGCTTTGCGCTAACCCTGGCCTCTTCATAAATGAATTCAGAAATAAAAATGGATCTTCTGGATTTTTAAAGCATCACAGAACCAATCGGCACATGAATGCTTATCCGACAGGGATGAACGAATTGTGATGGCTTTGCATAAAGGAAGGAAGCAGCAATATAACAAGTACATTTATCACATACTTATACACGGGCAGCTCATAGAGGAGGAAAGAGATTGAGTAGTGACATTGAACTGCACAGTAGGATTATAAGGGGAGGATTTAGTTCAAATGCTGTGAATCGATTTGGGAAGTTCATCTACATTCACAGGTCTGTGAAAGAATCAGAGGATATATGTTCAAGACAAGGATTTCCCAATCCATTCTTTTACATTGATTCGGGATAATAAATATAAATTAATAAAACGTGAAATGCGTGGATTCGTGGCAGTGACTGTAATATCTTATACACAAAACAAAAAAGCAAAATAAAAGAAATAATAAGAAGGAATGTGTTCCTAGCACAGGAACATAAGAAGCAATTATCTCGTACATGTAAAGATATTAAAATATAAACAGAAAATAGCTTCTAATTACTGATAAAATAATGATGAATATTAGAAGTATTTGATAATTATACATATTTACTGATAAATTTGCTATTTTATTGTAAACAAAAATGACATTGTATTAACCTCACTATGAGCTTTCTGATAGACCGCACAATGATTACAATATTATTACATAGTGTTATGGAGTATATATGAGTATGCTCTAGAGCTGGCCTGTCCAACCTGCGGCCCCCCAGATGTTGCCAAACTACAACTCCCATGATTCTTTCAATGAAACAGATAGCCAGGGAATCATGGGAGTTGTAGTTCAGCAACATCTGGGGGGCCGCAGTTTGGACAGCCCTGTTCTAGAGAAAATGTGCAGATGCATAAGGTTATAAATGTAAAGGCATTCATTGACCCGAGATTAGGTTCCGCACTCTGCACAATACAGTTACACTATGCATTATAATTTGTTTTAATTTGTGATGCCATCTACTAAATTTGGGCAAAAATGTGTTTGATCTAGTTCATCTGAATCAAACTCCTTTTAATCTACACTCATGTGCTATTCCAAGTCCAGATAGACCCTGTGAACCGAAGGAAGGATTAAAGAGCAGCAGTGACAGTATATCAAGGTATTATTACCTAATTTCAATGGGAGGCCAACTCTCGTCTCAGATACTATCATAGTACACATATACTTGGACTGAGCTAGACGTTATGTGCATGTATGTTTTTGAGATACTGATTGTGTCAATGACAGAGAAATTGTGAGTGTGGGTTTGAGTGGTGAATGTTGCACTCTGTCCTTATTTATAACAAACAATATATAATAGTGAACAATGTTAGCCATTGCTATATCACTGTATTGCAGGGCCTTTGAGACTTTGCCATAACCTTTTCACGAGACAGCTACATGCCTCTAACCACTACCAATTTCAATATGCCCCAGATCTGTATGAGGTGCAGATCACTTTAAGAGCTCCCTAACAACTCTGGCGCTCTGTCAATGAATCAGTACACTGCTTGTGGCACTCTGATTCATTAAGAAGTGGTGGGGGATCACGATGGAGCTCTTAAAGTGATCTGCACCCAATAGAGATGCCGACCACAATGCTCCCTCAATAAAGGGGCACATAACTGAGCAGAGAGATCTATTGATCTAACTGCTGGATCAAGAATTGCCCTCTCACACCAAAAGTGCCTGTCTAAGCCTGGTCCTTAGGCCACCACCTTGACCACCTAGCGGATAATCAGGTTCTATTCAAAATTACTTCCAGACTTTATTTGCTAATCTTTTACAAAACTCTAAACAAATTATTTTCACCTATTATTTAACCCGTCTTGTCTCCTACTAAAAAGTCTCACGGTCAAAACATCATTAAGTGAAGTACATGTTTCAAGCACTTAGTGCTTAGTACTTACACACAGGGACGTATTTGTCACAAGGCAAACAAGGCATTTACCTTGGGCGGCAATTCACAGGGGGCAGCCAAAAACACTGCACCCAAATGCCCAGGCATATACCTTGTTTGCCTCGTTTTATGGGAGCCCAAGAGCTGGCTGGATGACCACCTTTGGGCTCCCCCAGGGCAGGCGGGCAGTGGTTTCCTGGGTGGGCGGCAAGGGAGCACTTTCCCCTGAGCGCTCTGCTCAGCTCCCACGCGCGACCCGCAGTAATGCCGGGAGCCGGAATATGATGTCATATTCCGGTTCCCGGCATCACTCTGCAGCGCGCGAGGGAGCTGAGCAAAACGCTCCTCCCTCGCTGAAAACCTAGAGCGCCCACCAGCCTGCCTGCCTATCTGCACATTCGCCCACCTCCCTGCCCAGGTGAGAAATCCACCCACGAATCCCAAAAGTAGGGAGGTTGGGTGGATTTCAATTTAAAAAATATATATTAATAATAGTGAGTGGGGGAAATGTGTGTGTGTGAGTGTGTGTCAGTGAATGTGAGTGAGTGTGTGTCAGTGAATGTGTGTGTGTGTGTTAGTGAATGTGAGTGTGTCCCAGTCAGTGAATGTGAGTGAGTGAGTGAGTGTGAGTGTGTCAGTGAATGTGAGTGTGTGTCTGAATGTGAGTGTGTGGTCCAGTGAACTTGAGTGAGTGTGTATCTGTCAGTGAGTGTGTGTGTCAGTGAATGTGAGTGAATGTGTGTGTCAGTGAGCATGTGCCTGTCAGTAAATGTGTGTGTGTGTCTGTCAGTGAATGTGTGTGTCGGTCAGTCTGTGTGTGTGTCGGTCAGTGAGTGCATGCATCTGTCAGAGAGTGCTTGCGTCTGTCAGTGAGAGTGTGCATCTGTAAGTGAGTGTGTGTCCGAGCAAGTGTATGTCTGTCTATCAGTGTGTCAAATCAGTGAGTGTGTGTATGTCATCGTTTGTCAGTGTATATGAGAGTGTGTGTCTGTCAATGAGTGTATGCATCTATCAGTGAGTGTGTGCATCTGTCAGTGAATGAGCGTCTGTCAGTCAAAGTGTGGCCTTGACAGGAAGGGGTGGGGAAAATTTCAATTGGGGCGGGGGAGGGGTGTCCGAGCACCGTCCTGCCTTGGGCAGCACAAATCCTAAATACACAACTGCTTACACATAAGGCAATATAGAAGCCTCATTGTTAAACTGTACTCTTAATACATGTGCACAATAGCAAAGGATAAAACAAACATAAAAGTAGAGCTCTTTTTTTATTGGAATAGAAAAAAAAGCTGCAGAACTATCAATGGGCCACTGCATGTAAGGTCAAGTAAGGGCTGTAATTTAGTTATATCTTGAATGTCTGCTTTAACATAACTGAACTGGCAGAAATTGCCTGTGACTTAATGTAGCATGACTTGTTCTCCAAAGAATTCATGTTTTGTTCTGCACACACACAAAACATATATATGTATGTGTTTTAGCTCCATTCTATTATAATTGTTTAATGATCTTGAGATATAAAATAAAATGAACCAGATCTATGCTTAAGAGATTTCTTATATAAAAAGCAATGTATTTATAGAGTGGCTAAACCTGTGTTCTATGTTATATGGATTCCCAGAACTGCTATTGCTTTTTAATGTATCATGTGCTGCAAATGATCATTCTGAGCAATGTTTTAGCATTACATAATATGAAAACCTTTAAATAGCAGCATAAAGCAGGTGAGGAAATATTGATTAAAGGTTATTTTAACTCATCCATAACACTAAGAAAATGGGATCTGCAGTGCTAGCAATTGCCTTATGCAGTAAAATGGGACTTCTGAAAAACTGCTGATAGAGTTACGATTTTTACACCAAAAAAGCTTAGCTGACAAATTACTGAGATGCATTTTTTTTTAGCTTGGCTATTGTGGTCTAAAGTGTACAATTCTTTTGTTTCTCCACAATCCTTTGTTTAGTGAACAAACTATCATTTCTTTTTTCTATCTATCTATCTATCTATCTATCTATCTATCTATCTATCTATCTATCTATCTATCTATCTATCTATCTATCTATCTGTCTGTCTGTCTGTCTGTCTGTCTCTCTGTCTATATGTCTTAAATTGTTTGAATCACTAAACAGAAGTAATAGATCCATTGTTTACATGCTTATTTTCAATTTCTATGTCCTATTATTGTATATGTTTATGTCTCTGATAATTATACACACATATAGGTTAGAATTATCTACCCATTTACCATTCCATGTAGAATATAAGGGCTGAGTGTATGTACAGAGTACAATCTTGCAAAATTGTTATTGTGTGATGTGTTAGGATAAGGGGCAACGAGTAGAGAGTTAATTTTCACCACCTCTGAGTTTTACCCTTGGGCTACGGGCCACTGGTTAGAGATGCATTCAAAGTCGTTTTCCCAACTGTTATGGATTAAAAAACACACTTTCAACTGATAATAGTTTAGATTTACCGAAGCTAACTCTGAACACCTATTCACAAGTAATATATTTGAGAGATAACATTATTATTTTATATGAAAAATGCTAAAATAAATATTTTTATGCTGTAAACGTGATCATGCATTCCATTTAAAAGATTGTTATACAAATTAAAGTTGTCTTAGCAACATAATTCAAAAATATGATTCATAGTTCTACTGCACAACAGATGTCATTGAAACACACATTTTCATTTTCTCCTCCTCATTCTGAACCTTTTAGATAATTTTTTTTTATTTGTGATTATTTCACAGGGTGAAAGGTACAGAAACCAATGGTGATTTTTGCCTTTTTTTACAATAAAAAAATAATTAAATCACTATTGGTTATTTTGAAGAAACAATCTAAGCACCATAACCACTACTGCCTTCTATAGTAGATATGTTGCCAAGAGTGACCTGGTGTTGTCCCCATTAAGGTTTATGCCGTCATCCCCTGCATCCAGTCTTTTCCTGCAAAATAATTGGCTTGATCTAAAGAGCTAAGCAGGGCCATACAGGACCACGCTCATTTGACTGAGAGTGTCAGATGTTTTCTTTGGTCATACTTTATTCTACACATTCAAAGATGATCCTTGGCCAATGAGCTAAGCTCTGCACTGCTTGGTTAAGCTCAGGAGAACTAATGGAAGATACTGCATAGGAGTTTACTACCCTCAGGCATTAGCAGTTGAGGAAGTGTGTGGTGCTTGGAAAACCCTAGGTGCAAAGTCAAACTTTTCAAAAATGGTTTGTCTATTTACAATGGGGTATGTGTTGTAGTGGTTATGGTGTTGAAGTATTACTTTAGAATAATTCACAACAATATCACTGTCACTAAGTAGCCAGGCTTGTTCGACATTCTTATTACTGGTCTCTATTTCAAAATGGCAATCTGAAACCATGTTAAGCTTTATAATCTTGTAAAAGTAAAGTAAAAGTACACATTAAATATAATCAATATTGGACTGCTATGATGAGTGATATTGGCATGAGCAAGGTCGAGTTAATCATGGAACGTTTAACCAAGTAGAGTGTTTAAGGTGAGCACTTAGGGTCGGAGTTATATCTGGAGAAAAGTTGGGATTAGAAAATAGTTAGACGTGTGAGGAAATAGAGAGAACCTAGAGTTAGGATAGGACTGCTCAGTTTTAATAAATTTAAAAAGAGAGGTTAACTGCTGTACTGCCAAAGTGGAAGGTTCTAGAATATACAGCAATAAGTTACTGGTTCTACATAAGGCATCAGAACATAATTTGATCAAATTTAACATGAACATGATAACAAGAACGTGATTAACTATTAAGAACCCATTTCACTATCAGTGCTGGGCTAATAGCCACTCTTGTTACAATATTTCTGTTCTTCCACATAGCAAAACAAATATATAGCTGAACAGATACTTTTTAGTAATAGTTGATGACAATGCCTGCTTTTACTTTGCATTTTTCTTTAATCTCTTTTTTTCTGCTGAACATTTTCATAAAACAAACGCACTTTCATCTAATACATTGTGTCGAAATTACTCTTTTATGTAAAAATGTTCTTTGACAATTTTTGCAGTTTAAAAAAAAATATTCTTCAAAATAATATTGTATGCTCTTTTAAAATTTACAGCTAGACATAATTCAGTTGTTTTTTTCCTGCATTGACCACGGGAAGTAAAATGTGGTAGTTATGGTAATTACTATTAATAATTAATCATCAATATCTGGTCGCCTTTTGCAGGTCTTTTCAATCCCATCTAATTTATAGAACATAAGATTTAATAAGTATGACAGGTCTAAAACAGTAAATAAATACTTTAGTCACGTGTGATTACTAAGTGAAAGGAATCATATAAGCAAAGTCTGCTGATAAAGGCAAGGCAACATTTCAATTCTTTTTCTTACAATTCTTTTCCCATTCTGCTTGTTTTATCCCAATATAAAAGTCCCTCGGGGCTCTCTAGGTACAGAAATTTACAAACCCTTGTAATGACAGAAGTAATCATAGTTGTTTACTCTTCCAGCTAAACAATATTCAATAATTAAGCTTGCCTTCAAACCATGCTCTTTATCAATATAGATGAGACCCTAAGTTCTCAGAAGACATGTACTTCAGTAAGAAACCTTGAGGCCAAAATCTATCAAGACTAAAAGTAGTAGCTCTGCTGAAATGCTCCCCAGATTGGATACAGCAGTCTAAATATAGTTCATTTAAAGGGACATTTTATGCACTATAATTACTATTGGTTATTGTAGAGGACGTTTGACTTTGGATGCTGTTCCTTTGCTTTTTGTTATTTTCAAATAGTTTGACAAAAACTATGAGATTTTCTAGCAACATATGCCTTTCCTCTTAACCACTAACATGATAACTAATTATTTTGTGTAATTATTATTGTTCATATATTTGACTGGCGTGAGTACAGATTGAATGCTAACTCCATGCAACAGTAAGCTTTTAGAGTAGGTATGTAGGAGTAGGATTCAGCCATGCTAAATTGCTGCAGTCCTTCTGATCTGTTGAAGTATTGCTGATTGAAGTGGTTAATAGTAATTTGTTAGTGCAGAGGGGCTGCAGCAAATATTTGAACATATAATACAAAAAAAACAAAAAAACATGTTTGTAATTTATTATGTCTGCAACTGAAGATGGGCTTAGGGTGCAGGGAAACTCCAAGGTGTTTTTTTTTTTTAAAGATTAAAAATGATTTATAAAAAAATGGAGAGATGGCGCCACTAGTCTAAGAGTACTATAACTGCAACAATAAACTATAGAAGTTGACGTGCTTTTAGTTCACCTTTAAATTGAAAATAGATTATGGTCTTATGGTTTAAAATATGTGTAAAAAATAAAATGAAATGTGAAATTATTTATCAAGAACAATTCTGGAGTATTATTCTAAAAATTGAGCAATCAGCAGAAGCATTAATTTCATGTTGATCGCCCCACTTATGCAACTTTGTCCCATGCTTTTCTCTTTTTTGAGTTACTGTAGCTTTATTGGGTTATTACCTAAGCAGCACTTCCTGATATATACACAGCCATCCTCCCATGATGCTCTGTTTGACCTCATACACACTCCGGCACTTGCTTGAAAGTGCACACATGCATGGGCACTTTCCATAATTCCTTAACAATTTTTTTGGAAGAACTATCAAGTATAGACCTATCGGATGGGAGGGGTATGTACATGGGATGTGTACAGGATGGTTTTTAAAGGTACACTATAGGGACCTAGACCACTTCATCTCATGTACAAGTAGTGTAGGTGCAGTGTTCCTGTCCCCCGTAGCTGTGCAATGTAAAATATTGCAGTTTCAGAGAAAATGCAATGTTTACATTGCAATGCTCAGACTGCCTTTAGTGGCCTTCTGCCAGTCGGCCACTAGAGGTGCTTCCTGCTGTTTCACATAGTATGACACTGTAAAAAGAGGGAGAATTGGCTGTATCCTCATATGTTTTGTTTGGCTTATACTCTTTCCATAGTGCATTACATATGCACTTGATCTTACTACGCCTGCACGGTCAGAACTATTTGAATAATATGTTTTTTTGTTTTTTTTTCAACACAACAATAAAATTAAAAGGACAAAGTTTAAATCACTCTTTTTCCCCCACACATTTATTCTTCCTTAATAGATAATACAGTAATACTTGTTGCTAAATTATATATTTTCCTGATAGTTCTCTTAATTCTACTCTAAAACGAGTGCATACTAGATTCATTTTGTGGATTATTTGTGTACTACAATTCAGTTTCCTGTGGTGATTTTGTAATTTGTTACTGAAATGATACCCCATACACTAATTTAAAGAGTGGACCATGTTTTGTTAAATCTTACAGGGTGGTCACTAAAGGGAGAATTTAAAGTAAATTCAAAGGGAATTTCAAATTTAGGGTCAACATAGTCAAAGTGGAAACATTATCTAAGTCAGATGTGCTGTTTACGTTCAACAAATTTTAAAATTCTGGAAGCGACAGCCCTCCTTTAGAAGATGTAACCTAGCACTGTTCACTGTACATTCCATAAATTATTTAGCAGAAGCCATATGCATTTCTAATCAGAGACATTGGTTCCTCTACAGACTTACTGGGATAATGTATTAGTGTAATTTTTTTCTGTGAAATCCAAAAAGGGACAGAAAAATATCTGTGCTACCCTTGGGGAGAAATGTGGTAAACATTTGCAATTTGCCCACGGGGCAAAAGAGCGGAACTTGCACAGGACAGGAATTTAAACCATTTTGATGAAAATGAGTTGTAATTTCATCCACAGTTTTTAGTACGGATGTCTCAGCAGCAAATAACACCAAGGGAATAAAACGCCAATCCTACCTAGCAGATGTTCTCATCCATGAAACCTCCATGGTATAATCGCTTGATTTACTGAAACACACTTTAAAATTGAAATCTGCATTATGGAAAATCACTTAGCCTTTTTAACATACATAAATACTGAAAAGGTAATGAGAGCATCATGATATGTACTGTGTTGGATTAAAGACTGCATGGGCCTGGAGAGGAAGATTATAGTTGGCCTAATTATGAAATCTGAAATTATATTTCCGGTTCTTCTACAGAATGCACCAAGCATTTCTCTTCCCAATTATTTGCTTATTTTTAGCCTTTTTGTATCTCTGTAACCAGGAGTGAGCTAAGACTCAGTGTCATCTGTGTGAATGTGAACCTGAATGCAATGTGTATGTAAAAGTGGGTGAGTGGTGGTAGGTTACCTAGTATGTGACTGAGTGGGTGTATGTGAATTGGTGGGTGCATGGGACTGGAATGTGAATGAAAGAGTGAATGTAACTAAGTTGCATTATATGACTAGATGAATGAATATCACTAGTATTTACTTAATAAAGGGATTTATTATAAACTTACCAGGTGAGTAAATATTTTAGAACAACATTTGACTATCTTGACCTGAAATTTAAAATTTGCTGACCAACGTCTGGTTTAGCTAATAATCCTATGGTTTGGGGTATGTGATTGCATGAGTGGCTATGATTTTTTGAGTGAGTAGGAGTACAAGACTGAGTGGGTGTATGCGAGTTGTTAAGGTATAAGAATGTGTGTCATTAGATTTGTGAAAGGTTGGAGGTGATTGTTTTGCTGTGTGGCTGAGTATGAATATGAAAATGTAGGTGGACATGCATGTCTAGGGAGTGAGGGATGTATGCAGGAATGGAAGTACATGTACATTTCATGAAGGTAAAATGGTGGTATCTGATTTAGTGGGTATGATAATATAACTTTGTAACTGGATGGGGGTAGGTAACTTGTGTAGGTAACAATGTTCATTCATTGACAATACAATGGGCAAGAGGTCACAAACTTAGACCTGAACAGGGGAGATTTCACCTATGACAAAGGAAAGTTTATTTATTTTTTTACAGTAAGAGCAATGAGGAATAAGTTGCTTATCAGATTCTGTATAGACGGATGGATGCTTTTCTTGATAAATAAGATATTAAATTATATAATGGTTAATATGTAGCATAATAGCTTGTTGAAGTTGAAGCTTGACTGCCGCTCTGGAGTCATAAAGTAATATTCTTCCCTATTAATGTCAAAATTGGATATCGCTTCAAATTGGATTTTTCATTTTTATTTGGATTGAAAGCAATAAGACGTGTGAAAGGCTGAACAAAATGGGCTTTAGTCTTTTTTTGTGTATATTGCTATGATATTATGTAACTTGTGCATAATTTTGACATAGTAGGTGGGAATAAATGACTAGGAGATAAGGGGCATGTAACTTGGTGTGTGAGGATTAATGATTGGGAGAGAGTTAGGGGTATGTCACAGGGTGTATGGGGGCTAAAGGGATCCTATAGTGCCAGGAAAACAAAGTTATTTCCCAAGCACTATAGGGTTAATAGGTCTACTCCTTGCTCGCACCCCCCTCCCGCAGGGCTGAAGGGTTTAAAAACCCTTCAGCCACTTATGTGAATCCAGCATTGATGTCCCTCTGTGCTGGGTCAGGCTCTGCCCACGCTCCTCCCCCACCGACATCAGCCAGTGGAGGAGACCTAATGCGCATTGGCCGCGCGCACATTAGACTTCCCCATAGAAAAGCATTATTCAATGCTTTCCTATAGGGGAAATCTGACGCTGGAGGTCCGTGCACTAAGTGCAAAAAGGACAAAGCACCCAGACCACCTCAATGAGCTGAAGTGGTCTGGGTGCCTACAGTGTCCCTTTAATTACTGGGAGGTGTGTATGTGACAGGTTGGGTGGGTCAGAAGGTCTGACTGGTAAAGAAGGGAAGGGATGCAAAGAGTTCAGACAAGAGATCTGTACCTTTTGCAGCTTTGTTATATCTCCCCCAAAAGAAAAAAAATCATACATAAATGCATGCATGTTTCATTGTGGGAATATCTACTAAACAGTGATTTTTATTTTGTTTGTATCCCTTTAGGCTGTTTTGGTGCTTAGAGTATCCCTTTAATGATTGAGATTATAGAATACATAGTGGCACTGTCATTCCGCTCATCTCTGCAGTTTCCAGAAGTAGTGGAATCACACAATCTATTTGTTGTACCCTGTATAAAGAGTACAGGCTAGACAGAGGGTGCATTCCAAAACAGTCCTTTGGACAAATGTTTCCCTGTTTGTTATAAAGACTGTCCTGGCTTGAATGGCTGACATTTGCAGAGCTCCTACCCGATGCAATGAGCAAGCAGCAGCCTCTCTGATAGTGATCATGTATCTTAGGTCCATGCTGATAACTGGGAGATTGAAGAGCAGTAAAAGATCAGAGGGAGTTTTAGAGGCAGAGAGACACGGTGCTCCTCTAAAAAGCGAAAGTCTAGTATAAGGTTGAGATGAAATAAAATATTTACTTCAGTTTGATGTATATTTACATTGCTGGATACATTATTTAAAGGAACAATGTAACATTAGCTGTATTCCTAGCACTATAGTGTCCCTCAGCCCCCTCCCCCCCCCTCTAGCAACTAAATGGTTACAAATCTTATTCCAGCACCAAATTCCCTCAGCTCTCACTCCGTCTCCACCTCCTTCGACATCAGCACTGAGTGGAAACCCAAGAGCTGTACATGCTTTAGGCACTGAAGACGTTACATGTCCTCATGCACAGCGTGGGGATATCCAGTGTTGTTTCACAAAGTTAAACTCTGTGAAAAAGCAGAAAGCGCCTCTAGAAGCTGTCTGGACTAGAGTCTAGAGGCCGTCTCAACCCTGCAATATACATATTGCAATCTCTGAAACTGCAATGTTTTATATTACAGGGATAAGGGGCCAGGGACACTGCATCCAGATCACCTTCTGGGTGCCTAAAGTGTCCCATTTAGAACAGAAAATCTTAGGTAAGAGTTTACTAAACAGTGATAAACCTGTCATGCATTAAACTGGGGACATTTAACAGAATTCAATATAAATTACTGCATTATACCTTTGCAAATTGTTTGAGGGATCAATTTAAGCATCTTTCATAAGGAATCATGTAATTTTCTCTGATTTCATGCATTCAATACTCTTCTGTGTTTTTATGCAAATATTGACATTTCAACTTAATGATTGTAATCCAAAGCAGCAAACTGTTCATCAAAGTACCACTTTGCCATCAGAGCAAGACGGAACACATGGTAGGTCTGAGCTATGAAGATATTGCCGATTATTTTTGCGTAGTATGTGAAATGTATTCATTTCTATGATTTGTGTAATAAAACTGAGTTGTAAATTTTTTTTATACCTGTTCCAAAATTGTGTTTATTCTCTCAACCTCGCAGTCTATCACAAATCTTTTTTCCTGACGTCTGTCCATTTCTTCGATGATGCGTTTAAACTCTTGAACATCTTTTATATTCCCCACTGATCTGGCTGTCACTTGCCAGTTGTTCTGTACGGCTGCTTCCATAATGGCCTGAAGAATTGAAAATCCTGGAGAAAAGAAATGACACAATCAGCCTCTTTATTGTGAAGAATATGAAAAGAGCACTTTCAAATCAAAAACATTATTACAAAATGGTTTTCCAGGAGCATCTATCATGCAGAAACGCCAGCCTCTCGCTGTCACTTCATGACCTACGATCCTCGTATTACAACAGAAAATAGCTGATGCCTAGATGTATTTATATTTTTTTTTTATGAATAATAGGTTAATATTATATGTTGTTGTGCATTTGAACCCATATAAACAGCTAAATACTAGTGCAGCCATAATGGGCATTATATATGCTATGAATAAAATACCTCTTGCAATCAAAAATAAATACATTTATTTTGCATTTCGATATGCTCCTGGGATGCAAATGGGATGGGGTAAAAAACATCGAGCTATGCCCATATCTTCTGAATATACTTATTTTATTCTTATTTAACAGATAGAGGATACAGTGGTATTAAGTATCACAAGTCCAAATATTAATCATGTTACTTTTTAAGTGGAAATGTATTATTATTCATGTAATAATTTATGTAATTCCCTTCCAAGCTTTATATTTTGTACGTTGCTTTGTATAATGTATTGTCATTATTGTTTGTCTTTGCCATTTTAAAGGAACACTCCAAACATTGTTCTCTCTTTCTAATTTTATAAAATTGCTGATTGTAAGATAAATTGGCACTTTCATAAAAGTTCTGTGTTGCATCCTCAGTCAAATTATGGCTTTGATGTCAGTTATAACTAATCAATTTCCAATAGTTTTGAGGCGATTCCAATTAATCGTGTTAGTTTTGTTTTCCTTTACAGTATTAAGCCATGTATTACCATATCTATCTATCTATCATATAATATTCCGTGACATATATATGTATTAGGGAATACTTCGATTTATATGAAGCCATAGTTGAAGAAGAGATGATACAGTTTGAAAGCGTGTGTTTTAATATTGTGTTGTGTCAATAAAATATTACAGCAATGAGCTGGCATTGCAAACATTGCTAACCCAGCCAATAGTATTTTTTATTTAAAGCTGCCTTTCTATTTCTTTGATAATCAAGTTAATTAATAAATAAATCATAGCTAGTTTATTGCTGTTTTTAATGTTCATATTTACATTTTTGCATTTTTTTATTTTTAGCTCCTGCTTTCTGTCATACGTGAGGCTCAACTCAGATGTTGTATGTTGTGGAAGTATGCGGTACCATAGGTGGAGTCTAAAAATTGCATTTATACATATTGTGGGTTATGTATAAAGAAAAAATCTGGGGCATAGATCGAAAAAGTGGAGCAGTCACCATGGAAACCAATGGAATGTTGTGACTAAGTGCTCCATATTTGGTCCACGGAATCGTAATTGTTCTTTGATAAAATCCTCATTCGGCCAGATTGAAAAGCTGATGTCGACAGCCAGCTCTTAAAAAAGATTAGGGAAGACTGCAATGCAAGACCTTTTAATCCCATTTAGTGATCACTCTCTCAATGTCTATCTATTTTAGTTTCTTTACTATACCACAGCCTCTCTTCATGCTCATGTAATTCCTCTATTGTTTATCGTATGTCTTCCTTGTACATCTGGTTAACAGTTTATGGTTTCATTCTCAATTTTACTTTTTTGCTTGTCTTGTCATGCTTTCTTTATGATGTCAATTTTGTAAGATTTTACTGTCTTTAATGCTCTCTCTCTCCTTTTACAATTTACAATTTACTTATTTTTTATTATTATTTCACATTGTGAAGACAGATATTACATAAACAATGGTTTTATGGAATTGCAAGAATCTTCTTTATATGTCAGTACAAATTCAAGAATGAAACATGACACCTTCTAAAGGAAATATAAATTAATATCCATGCTAACATTTAAACAGCTTCCACTGCTACAAACTACTGGGACAGCCTAGCATGAACATGAATGTCTAATCACACACCATCTGCCAAGTCTAATAGGTCAACAATATATTCTATAATCCTTGAGCATCAGGGCAGTAAAAGTTAGAGAATTGCATTGTTTTGTCCATTTCCCTTTCTCTGGTGAAAATTAATCTTGACTATAGCTAACATTTGTGCTCCTATGTATTTTTGTCACTAAATTATAAAATTATATAACTCTCTTCCTTTAATTCATAGATTAAAATATTGTAATATATTTTGTTTTAGCTTATGGAATGCAATAAAGTGATTTAAAATAAACTTAAGAAAGTTTGGACAACATGTTTATATTTTATTTATTAATTAGTGAAAATCTACCACTTTGACTTTGTCTTAGTAAGCACCATTTTAACATAATATTTCCTACTGACATTTTACAAAATACAACATTTATACATAATTTGACAATTATGCTTTACTATTGTACTACTGAGTGCCAATCATAACTCTCCTATAAGTGAACACACTTTTTTTTTTAAACATAAAGATACTTTTATCATAGGGTTTATTACATTGATTATGTGTTTTTTTTATGTTGATGAATATAGTAACATAGTATAATGTAAGATGAAAAGGTTATTTTCCATATATCCTTCTGCTGTTGATTCAAGAAACCACTTTGTCTAAGCAATTTCAAAATGGGCAGACGAGATGGGCCCAATGGTTCTTATCTTCCATCACTTTCTATGTTTCTATGTGCCTCAAAAAGAAGGAAAAGTCATTGTTGGCTCAAAAATAACAGGATCAATGAACCATTGTTATGAATCATAATTATGTGTATTTTGATTTGATTAAATGCATCTAGGTTAACTTAATTTTTACAGCACTACTTCAGTAGGCAATGAGTTACACACATCTCTGATTTGATTTTTTTTTTGTATAGGATTAAAATAAAATAAAAAACACCTGCAATCACTTCAATAAGTGACCAGTAAAAATCTGGAGTGTGTGCGGAGTAAGCTTAATAGTTAAATAATGAACTACCAAATAATAATTAAAATATTAGAAATGGCAATTCATTATCTTATGTTTTTGGATATATCGTATACCGTATTGAGTGCCTCAAAATGTACTGATTACCTCTCAATAGATAAAAATGAATACCTATGTGGTTTTGCGGTTTTTATTTTTTTCAATGTATACATTTTATTAAGGTTTTCAGCAAAACAAAGACATATCATAAATACGACTGTTAGGACTGTATATTGCGTCTTAGATGTTGTGTCTATTGGTCTTGGACACCCCCACCAATAGGCTTTTTACTCTCACCCTGGTATATTTACTTTAATCAAGATTGGGGTCAGGGCAAATCCTGGGCTAAAAAAGCAGTCTAATAAAGATACCATTAGATTAAGCAATTTACTGGATGACACTATACTCCCATTATGAGTTAGTGGAGAAGCCTTGTAAGGCCAGTCATTTTCCTATTTTGTTTCTAGTTTTGAGACACATGTGTGTATATATGTACATTTAGTGCTGGTCCAGCTAAACTTAACAGTTATATAAGCAAGATACTTAACTACTATTCAGCTTTCACTGACCCACTCTGTTGTGGTTTGAATGACTTCAGTTTTTTTTTTTTCCTTCTTTTCATATATTATAGGGCTAAGCCCTGCAGACACAGCTGGAGTATCTTTACTGGTGCAGAGATCCTAAGCGGTGTTCCTTTAGGTATCTGATTATTTGTTTGAATTACCGTTGTCTGTATGGGGCATTCTTTACTTACCAACCTTTTGCACTTGAAATCATCAAGTAAAAAGCTGCAATGGTCCTAAAAATGTGTATACATCTTTTTTTTTATTTATTTTTTTATTTTGCAGGATGCATAATTAAAAATAATGACGCAAATTTATTCAAAGAGAAGGAAATGGAACAAGTCACTGAGGGAAAAGTTAATCGTAACTTACAAAAACACTGGCGTTTCCTCTATGCTGCTTTTAGATAGGTTCAGAGTCCAAATAAATAGATCTCTTCTTAGTATTATGATGTTCTCTAACTCCTTAATATTCCATACAATAATGTATGATTAGTAGTGAGTGTTCTTCGGGCATTTAAGCAATATGTATACACATTTAGTAGGCTTTTTAAGTAGGCAGATGATAATTTGCAAAGCGTTGCTTGCAGCGAAGACATTTAATTATTTATTAATTATATTATTCATTGGCTTCTATATATTGAAATTCCCTAGCTAAAAAAAAAACATAAACACAGATAATTAACTGCAAACACAGTTAAGTGCACAGGTTCATTATGAGATTCATGCATAATGATAATGTTAAGTTTAACTAGGTCACTGTTATCATTATAAATCAGAATATTACAAGTTACACATACCTCATTCAGCACTTGCCTGTTCTGTGATTTAATGTTAAGCACTACCATCTAATCAAAAGCAAGCATAATCAACCCAACCCATTTGAAAACTCCAACTTATTATAGTCAAAATCGTGACATTTCCAAAATTAGGTTAGGTCATTTTCTCATAAGGAATAGGCTTCCAAACAAAAAGGTCTCAGGTTTTTGAGCAACAAGTGCCTCTGCCATTTGATGAGGTCGAGTCTTGCTCATAGTATAGCTATCCAATATTTTTTTTATATTATGATCATGTATCCCTATGTTTAACAAATATGTATTTGTGAGGTTTGAAAAATAAAATTACATGTAGAAATCCACACCTTGCCTTGACTAAACTGGATTATAAAAACATGCATTGCTAAATATCTAATATAAGTTTAAAAAAAAGAAATCAAGTTTTTATAAAAAAGTTAATACAAGTTATAGGTAATGTTGAGAGTTTTTTTTTTCACTGCTGTAACTTTCAGAGAAATTACAGGTACCTTTTAACCCCTTAAGGACCAAACTTCAGGAATAAAAGGGAATCATGACATGTCCCACATGTCATGTGTCCTTAAGGGGTTAAAAAAGTTTTTGTGACAAATGCATATTGTTCTTAACCTCTACTCATGTTTCTACCACTATAATATACATATAAGAAATATAGTTAGCGCTCAACTCCAGTAGGTATGCTCCTGTGTTAAAAAAACATGCACTATTTAAATAAAGGTGCTAGTATGGGTTAAAAACCTTGTTACCATATCAAGATTATACATACAAATAGAAGAAACCCACAGCACACCATTTCAAACAAAAATATTTATTCAATTAGATACAATATATCTAATTCAATAAATATATTTGCATGAAATGGTGTGCTGTGGGTTTCTTCTATTTCTACCAGTATAATGCCTGAAATATTCCATTTACTCATCACCTCTTCCACACCAAAATTAAAGCTGGCCTGAAAAGGGACGTAGAGGACCAATAAGCAGGTTATTATAGTCATTAAAGAAGCTGAGATCAGGGTAAAGAAAGGTAATGCAATGGTTTCAAAAACAAGGTATGGATTGGAGAGCACAGCAAATTGATAAACTAGCCAAAGGTCAATCTGGAAAGTCATCACAATGATAAGAAGTGCACTGATCTATCAAAAGTATGACTGACACAGGTTGATGCATAGAGCCACATAGTGCAAGGATATCAGGAAAAGTCCTATTGAATTCTACAGTGTAACTCATTGAAACCTCTCAAGTAAAAGCTGGCAACAAAGTGGGCTCAATTAATTATGGATGACACAGTTGGCAGAAGGAGCATGGGCAGAAAACATGAACGTGTTTTCCACTTACTCTAATAAATAAAGAGGCCACTTTGTTTAACAAGCTCTGCTGACACATGTCTATTCTGTCCCTTCTAATAATACATTCCAATTTTGTTACTTTTATATCTATGTTGGGAATGACTATTATTATCATTTTTATATAGCACCAACTTATTCCAATTTGCTTTACAATTTGTGAAGGGGGAATGGGACATTATTAAAATTTTTGAAGGAGGAATGGGACTTATATAGACTTATATCGGCAAATCACGCTGCATTTACTGCAGTGCAGACATTTCTACTTTCAAACATATAATATTTATATGTCCAATGAGCTATTACATTCACTTTATTAAAACAGTCATTTATTTTATACAGCATAATTTAAGGGTATAATTTCTCTGCATTTGAGTTGACATTTTCTTTATTGTAGATTCACACCTATAAACTAAATACCAAATACTAGACTATGGTCACTAAAGTGGGACCTATGACCAGTGAACCTTTACTTTCATAAATTGAACATTATCCATTACATACAAGCCATGTTATAGCTAAACTGTTAAGGGGCATTCTGTATTTAAATTGACATTTTCTTTATTGTTGATACATGTCTAGAAACGGCTTACTTTGTTTTTTTGCTCCCATTGTCAAGTCTGTTTCTTACGTGTATAATTCTTACAGGTTCTTTCGTTAATTTTTTTAGGGATCCATTCAATAATTAATATCAGCAGTGCACCTCTTTAAATTCTGAAAACTTCAATGAAGAAATTAACAGTTTAAAGCGTATAAAATCATGACTGTAATTATTCCACTCTATCTAGCAGTCAAATCTGAAATTGATAAAGTGCTAGTGTTCATGCGTATTAACTTGAGCTACATGTGTCCATCTTTGAAGTATAGCTGCAACTCTGTTATAATTAATAGTCACATGTTAAACACCTTCATCTTTTGAAAGATATGAATTATGTTGGTTTCATTACGTAGTATAAGCAAAGGGAACTGCTAGTTTTATGCAAGTAAATTGAATTCATAAAACATAAAAACATAGATGAGGCACAAAAAGATAACTTGTTATACCACAAATATGCAACCATTTCTCATTTAGGGTACAGCCAACTTCGAGATCTTTTCCAAAATACAGCCGACTTTTAAGGAAATCATATAATGAATAGATACTTAATATTTAAATCATTCAAGAAGCAACACATATTTTAATGGTATGTTATGTGTACTTTAAGACATAGAATGGGGTTAACTCAGTGGTAAGTTAAGGCAGCACAGATAACAATGCCAAATCATATTTTAAATATGAAAAATAAATACATTTTGTACGGACATGGTTTTCATATGTAGGATGGCAAAATTCAACAACGGCATTGGATAACAGAGGGCATTTGGGGGTGTAATATAGTAGCCCTCAATCCCAGGCTTGGGAGTTTGGGGTAAAGAAACTGCAGTGAGCGAGACGTTAAGCATGAAATCAGTTTATTCAGTTTTGGATGGAACAAAAATATGCAAACTAAATTCAGATGAACCAAACCAAAACATGAATGACATTCAATTTTTTAGAATCGGTTTATTGTATTCCGACGAACTGATTCAGATTAGCCGACTTTTCCTTTTGTGTGCAAGTTGAGTTTAAACATGTAATTTTAACAAGACTTTTTACTGTAAAGGTCTGTGATACTTTCATACATATCTAATATCTTACCCAACAGTACATCTCTTTAGAAAACCCCGGGTCTGAAAGAGCTATCCGAAGATTAACAATGAGTGTTCTTTCAAAATAAAGATAGTTTGAATGGCATGCTAAATATAAAATGTATTTTTCTCTTTTGAAGAAAAATTGATAGATTTTGCACAAGTGTATTAAAACTGAAATTTCAATTTACATTTCTGATAATCATTGGGCTACGGCAAACAATTTCATATTGCTCTAACTCTTAACAGCTCTTCAAAATGGCTTTTTGTGTAGGAGGCTGGTGCAAGCTCCAAGAGAAAGGTAAGTGTACTCAGAAATATGATTTATTCAGTACTATAATGAAATGTTTTACAATGTTCTTTCATAAAAAGCAATTTGTATTTTATCTATAATTTCATTTTAATTTACCTAAATTAATATGAACCTTACTACAAGCTACATCTACTTGTTTTTCTCAGCTGCAATAAAAAAAAATCTCTCCACCCGCGTGTATTCAGAATATTATGCTCAGGAAATAGAAGTCAAATAGATAATACAATTACATCTATGGCTAGTAGGGGTATTCACTGAATCACAAATGGTTAAGAATTGTCCAGGGAGTTTGAAATTTTAACATCTTGAAGACAAGATGAGTTGGAGATTTTTCGGTTTCACCTGTGATGGCCTACAATGTGTAATTTTTGTGTTATTTCCTGACAATTTCTGGTTTAGTGAATCATCCTTAAGCTGAGTTCGATTTCCCTTTTATTTTTCATTAAAATAAATCACAGAATGTCTTTGTAGTCTAAATTTTTGCTGCAACTGTGGCATGACATTTTCTGCTCATCTTGATGGTAACATCAATATATGGCCACGTAAGGGATACAATAGTCAAAAAAATTACTTCCATTTAAATAATGCAAAAAACGTGAAGAAAAAAGTGCAGGATACGTATGACACAGGTGAATGCGACAGTTGACACCCCTCCCTAACAAATCCGAAGACTTTTTGTAGTGTATATATTTTATTCTTAAAGCCTTGAACTGCGATATGATATAGTTAAACATATCTAATAAAAAAACAAACCATCCATCCCAAGGGGAGGCAGCCTTCAGCACTCCCGATGTTGTGGACTATATTTTCGTAGATGCTTTCCAAGCATTATGGAAGATGTAGTCCACAACATCTGGAGTGCCAAAGGTTACTTATCCTTAATCTATCCATTCATCTGTCTATATATTAATCTGCCAAACCATTATCTGACAACAGACCTCTGTTAATTATAATATATCTAGTATCTCCAAGTCTTCATGAAATTCCTGCCGTACCAAGCAAATTTATGTATAGTGAAAATTATTTAGCTGCATAGTTTCCTCTCTAAAAAATAATCTTTAAATAAATGAATGCAAAATGTGGTGCTCATTCATTTGTTTTATTAAAGACCTCATTTTTTATGTCAAAAACATGTAAACTTTTCAGTGTGGCAGATTCCGTTCTAGACATTAATGGCAATCACTCTGCAGCAGCTAAACTTTTTGGTATCTGGTAATTGCTTAGACAGCTCCCACGCTTGCTATGTTAAAATGTTTTTAATGATGTCTATTAATTTTGAACATTTTTCTTTTTCTGAAGCATTAGTTTCAAAATGACATTAAGCAAATCTCTTTTAATGAGTATTTATACGAAAGTGAAAAATATGTATGAAGATGTAAAAAGAATACAAAATAGAGCAGCATACACAAATGCTGATGTCATCCATCTACACTATAAAACAGAAACATAGTTTGAGAAAAAAGGAAAATATATGAAATCCCATGAGGTATGTGTAAATAGTTAAAATGTTACGCATCCCACTTCTCTGTTCAAAGCTAAACAAACTCAAATATTACAGCTGTTCTTGATGTGCTTAGTTATGCTCCAATGCTAGTAGACATTTTTTTCTAAACTATTCATGCTTTTCTTAAGATAAAAGGACACTCCATGATATAATTGATCCCCATTTAATGCATTTTATTTCTCTGTAATTATTTATAAGGATGCTGATAAATAGTTACATAATATTTAAAGGGACACTGAACACATTTTGTTGTGGCTAATCTGTCATTTGACCTTGTCTGAATATTCTTGCTTTCTGTTATTCTCTCGATTTTGTAATCTTTTTTTATCCTTGACCTTGGCGTGCTTATCGCTACATTTTTCTCTACTTGCAGAAATTCTGTTTGTCTGTTTCTGGCACAGGCCTGGTCACTCGAAGGACCAATATGCATTTCTGTCCTGTCTCCCCTAGGTTTCCGTTTTAGACCTAGGCTAGTCCTGACAGTTATTCACTGACTTACACCATGAAATAGAAAACAACAAAAATAATGCTGGTAGCCTGCTGTTTTGCATGTGATACAAAGAGATATTCTATTTACTAAAGTATTTTTTGTTGATGGAAAAATTAATACTGAGCCAACTAGAACACTCATGAGCTGTTCTGAGTCTTACTAGAACACTTACAGTGTTTCGCCGGTCAGGTGTCTCTTCAAGCCCCCTTGAAGAGACACATGAATGGTCAAAACCGCCTGTTAATGATGTGTGCGCTAAACTGCTATCGACTTGGGATCCTCTGATGAAGATTTTAGGAATTGTAGTGATTTAAAGGACCACTAAAATCACTACAAATCACTACTAAAGGACCACATACTCGTTTTCCTGGCACTATAGTGCCCTGAGGGTGCCCCCACCCTCAGAGACCCTCTCCCGCCGGACTCTGGAGAGAGGAAGGGGTTAAACACTTGCCTTTCTCCAGCGCCGGGAGGGGAGCTTTCCTCCTCCTCTCCTCCTTCCTCGCGACGTCATCGGCTGAATGCGCATGCGCGGCAGGAGCAGCGCGCGCATTCAGCCGGTCGCATAGGAAAGCATTTACAATGGTTTCCTATGGACCCTGGCGTCTTCTCACTGTGATTTTCACAGTGAGAAGCACGCAAGCGCCTCTAGCGGCTGTCACTGAGACAGCCACTAGAGGCTCTGGAGGCTGGATTAACCCTCAGTATAAACATAGCAGTTTCTCTGAAACTGCTATGTTTATAAAAAAAAGGGTTAATCCTAGAGGGACCAGGCACCCAGACCACTTCATTAAGCTGAAGTGGTCTGGGTGCCTAGAGTGGTCCTTTAAACAGCTAGTTTAATATGTGTATAGTGTTTTAAAGTATCCATCAGCTTGTTAGCTTAGTCATTGTTTTTTCATTATAAATTTATATTTATATGTGCAGATATATAGATACCCTCAAAGGCATAGATAGCACTTACAATGTTAATATCATACCCCCCTACCTTCTTCCCTGGAACATTGGACTCAGGCCTTATTTTCTTGTTTCCAGCTGTACAGCACAGACTTGGCAAGAACCTTAGTCAAGATAGTTATGAAACAATCTAAACAATCTATGCATCTTTATAGAGCACTGAAGAAAAAAATTCTCACAGCCTACTATTGATTATATTTTGCAAAATATATTATGATCATATGAGTTATGTAAAAAAGTTTTTGACAGAATTCCATGCAAACTCCAGCTATTTAACGATATTGATTACACTATTTAAATGATTTTGTTGGGTTTCACTGCCAACAGGAAAAATTCCAGCAGTGCTCAAAATTTACTTTCCCCACTAACCAATGATGAAAGAAAATTTAGCCATAGTGAGTAGAAATTCACCCGTGTTGAATGTGTCATGTACCCCCCTGGCTTTTTTAAAAGCCTTTCTAATGGGATAGGACCTGAAATTTTAGTATCTGAGTCTAGCTTGCGAGGTATTTCTGTAGAAATTAAATCCCATTCTGGTGAGACTGCCAGGTATCAAAATAATAGCAGATGTTATCCTTGCGATCAGAAAAAGTGAAAATATGGATGCTGAAATAAATAACCATAATAAGAAATTCTTAGATTTCTAAAAATAAAATTATAGTCACTCAAACTTATAAATAATTTACTGTCATTCATTTGATATCTTCTAAAACCGAGCTCACAAAAAAGTAAGTTTTCTTGCCCACTGATATGTACAGGATTTAGAACTTTATCGGAATAAATAATTATAACTTGGAATTTTGAAATGTATGACAATAGAAAATGAGAATGGACAGAGTTACAGCAAACCACGTTTGACTACACAAAGCAATCAATTTCAATGCATCTGAGGAAAGCCTTTTGACAAGAGAAATGTCCTGTTGAGTTCACAGTCACAGTTCGCTTTGTTGCCTGTTTTTTTTTTTTATAAATGTCACCAATATACATATGATCAAGCTTAGAAGCACACTGAACCACTTTCAGTAATGTGTTGTTGCAAAACAATTAAAAATTAACCGAATAATGTTGAAACTGTGAAATTGATTGAAAAGCTACCCTTATCAGATCAGTGGCTAAAATCAGAACAAATAAGCTGTGCGGACAGGATAAAACAAATCTTTAAAGAAGACACATTACTGGCCTGAAGGTAGACATATTCCAGTGGAGGAGTCTGTATTTTACATATCAGAGGTGAGCTGTCAATAATGAAAGTCATTTTCTTTAAGAATTAAACATTTCTGGTACCTGAAGGTCTGAGAAAAGAAAAAATACTCCATTACTCATATATAAGTATGGAAAAGTGTTTGCAAATAGCAGTGTATGTAGGTGTGTGGTTGCCTGCATTGAATAAGCATATAAGAACATTTGTACAGAAAAATCGGATGTCGAATCAAGGTCAGTACCGATATATTCATATGAGAAGGCATTTTAGAATACTATTAGCTATTGTTCCCATTTCTAGTGAGTGGACAATTCAAATTGTATATTTGACCCCCGTTCCCCCCAAATAAAAAAAAGACAACCATCATGGCATTGTTTTCTTTCTACAATATTTGAGTAAAGGCTGGGAATTCTTATGATCTGCACTACTGGCTGATTGTATAAGCCCATGAAGGGTGCAGCCCAGAACCCACTATATAAAACCTGGTCACAGCTCTATACCAAATAAGTGGTTCATATCTATATCTTTATACCATATTATGCAATACTTACTACACTACGAAGTTTTGCCTTTCCTTCAATTGGATTGCATCTGGTTCCAGTCCGTATTTAATGTAAAATGTTATAATATTAGTTAAATCATTATACTATGGCACAGTATTATGTTTATGCTTTAAAGAGAAATTAACAGACTTTTAAAGCAACTAACAGATTAAGATATAATAGTCAAGCAGCCTCAGAAAAATACTATAATAAATGTGAATAAAGTGTGAATCAGACACTACCAAAACATACACAAAAAGGGCTGCTAAATTCACCTAGTGTTGGGTCAATCCACACAACACAGACAATTGTGTACAAAATAAATCAAAGATACTAGCTAAAAGTTCATGACATAGCATGAACTATTACCACCAATTTGACTTGGAATAAACCTACAATAAATATAGAAAAAGATTATTGTGTAGTATATCACATATTCACAAATATATGTATTCAGATCTGAACTTGAGAAAGACCTTACAGGTCGAAACATTTCTGCTATCTGCCATGTGGTTCTAATAAATTTGCCTTCTTGAACCTTGGAGTGCCTAAACTTTCCTTTGTAAGTTTTCAGTAGAGAGTTTTTAGATTGAAGTTGACATAAAATATAAAAGTAAATGATTCTGTATTCCCCTAAAAGAAAGCTACTATAATTATAATGCCGAGCAATTTAGACAAACTTCTAATTAAAGAAAAAAAATTAAACTCTTCAAAATGAACTATATTCATTAATCATAATGAACACAAACTATTCCTAATTGCCATAATTTGATTTCAAGGTGAATGACAAACGGGCTACTTTTCTGTATTAATCTCCCATTAAACTGATTTGCTATCAGTATTTGACACGATTCCTTACTATGCAGCATCACACAAAATCTTGCATTTAGTCCATAATCTGTATTTTATTAAAAGTTACCTCTCAGGCATATTTTAAAGGGAAACTGCATATTTTCAAAATGTTTGGATAATATTGCATTTACTTATCCTCTATATTTAACAAATATGTATTTATGGAGTCTGAAATCTAAAACAAAATTTAGAAATCCATTAAAATGTAAATAACAAGTGTCTGGTACTGAGCTACTCCATCTTGGATTCCTCTCAGGCACTGTTATACAGCATTTTTTTTTTGTAAGGAAAGCTACTTTAAAAAGAAAGAAAGAAAGAAACTCCTACTCATGATGCTATAAATACTACTCCAGTGGCTATCAACACAAATGTAAAGCCACAATCTAAATTGTATCCCTCCAGTTTTAAATCAGGTCCTTTAGAAGTATTTGAAAAGCTTGTTTTAAAAGATCTTAACAAAATTAAAAAATTAAAATCAGACAAATATAATCTTAATCACCAAGAATAAATTGCTCTTAAGGAATTACAGAAAGACGAATATATTATCATTAAACCAGGCAACAAGGGTGATGGACTTGTTATCCTTTAAAAAACAAATGTACATAGAAGAAGCCCTAAGACAATTAAACAATACAGATGTATACGAAAAATTACCTAGTGATCCTAGTCCTCAGATCAAAATGGTTTTAACGAATAGGAGCAGAATGACCCTTGGACTGTCATCCTTATTCCTGCTATGGCTGTCCCTAGCTTGTCCCCCATGTTATATCCTACGTTTTGTGCTCTTAGTCCCGGTATCATCTTGTTCTTTCCCCTGTTTGTCTGGCTGTTCGGTAAAATAGCAGTCCCCCCTTCTATTAAAACGTCTTTTTTGACAACCGAACAAATTACCGAACGGGAAGACCACCCATATGTGGATTGTGCTCCTCGTTAACCCCAGTAACCTCTGTTCACACCTCCACCAACCGCAATAACCTGAACATTCCAAGGGATCGGCTGGGTGGCTGCCGTTCGTATGTGCCATCTTTAATCACGAACAGAGACATCTGTGTTTGGTCATCGAGTGCATGGAACTAAAATCGGACACTTGACGGCACGAACACCGGTGGGACTTCCATCCTCTGTTATGTTAATGGGGATTCAAACGAACAGAGTGGCGTTCAGGGGGAGCAAACTCCTGAACCAGATACCCAGAATAATGTTTGCACAAACAAGTTCATGCCTGGTGTTTCGTATATTTAATACTCTCAAAACAGATCGACCACACAGCCTAATTTCATGGAACCTTTTTGGGCAGGCAGGCGCCTCATGTGCAGTTGGTCTAAACTTTACCCCGGTGGAATTTCGTCTGCGTTCGTGGGATCTGAGCGCTTTTTGGATATGTTGGGCACTCAGGCTATCCATGGATATAGAACTTGAGGGGGTACCTTGTAGGGAAATGTAATATTGTACATAATTCCGGTAATCTATTTCTGACCTAAGATATACAAAAATGAAACCTGCCCTCCAGGTCGTCCAATTGTTTTAGGAATAAACTCTATTTTATCGAACTTATCACAGTACATTGATATTTGCTTTAGCCTTCTTAAAGATGCTATGTCTCTCCTTTTAAAACAATTTTACATGGCATCCAGATTATATTCTGGTGATCTGTGATGTACAGTCCCTTTATACAATTATTCCACACCAAAAGGGATGTGAAGCAGTCACCAGAATATTAAAGGAAAAAAAAGGATTCCTGATCCTCAAATTCATTTTATTAGAGAGGGCATAGAAATTATTTAATACAATAATTTTTTCTGTTTTTTTAGACTCTTTTTACCTTAAAAAAAGGGGCCCAGCGATGGGGACAAGGTTTGCCTCCGGCTATACAAACTTATTCATGGCTGATTGGGAGGCAGGGGGCATATGCGGTGACCATAGCTGGTGGGCAAACCTGGTCTCATATTTTTGCTACATCGATGACTTATTTTTTTTATCTGGAATGGTTCAGAAAGTTCTCTTATTTTTAGACCATCTTAACACTAATGATAAAGGCATTGTTTTAACCACTGAGTATAGCAAAGAGGAAGTAAATTTTTTAGATTTTTTTGTTACAGAACGTAATGTAAATACTAAGACATTTTTTAAAAAGGTCACTGTGGTTGATCAAAAAAGTTGTCACTATATCTCCTGTCTTAAAAGTGCCACCAAAAGCCAGTTTTTAAGATTAAAAAGACATTTCTCTAAACCAGAAGACTTTGATGAACAAAATGTTGATGAACAAACCACAATTTAAAAAAATAAATTCTTAGAAAATAATTATTCAGAAGAAAAACTCGATTGAATAATTATGAAGGCCAAATTTAATGAAAGAGGTAGCCTGCTCACATATAGAGACAAAAGCTTTAAAAAAAAAAGACCACTCCGTCATTCCAATTATATTAGATTTTAATAACAAAAATAGAGAAATTAAAAAAATAATTAAAAACCATTGGCATATCTTACAATATGATGATGTCTTAAATAAGATCATTCCTGCAAAACCAAATATTATTTTTAGAGGTGCCACTAATTTTAAATCCCTTCTCACCAAACATTTTACCAAATACAAATCAACCAAATCCTCCACTTTATCTAACACACAAAACTACACAGGGGTCAGTTCCTAATAGAACCATTCAATTTAAGTCTAATATCACTAACAACATTTATAATATAAAATAATTCATTACTTGCAACACAAAGAACATAATCTACCTATTGGAATGCCCTTGTGGCCTCCAATACGTAGGTATGACATCTAGAAATCTTAAAACCATAATAACACTGCCACAATAATAACACTGCCACAATATTAAAAATGGATATGAGATCCATACAGTTTCTAAACATTTCTTAACTAGTGATGTCGCGAAAAATAAAATTTTCGGTTCGCGAACGGCGAATGCGAACTTCCGCTAACGTTCGCGAACCGCCATAGACTTCAATGGGCAGGCAAATTTTAAAACCCACAGGGACTCTTTCTGGCCACAATAGTGATTGAAAAGTTGTTTCAAGGGGACTAACACCTGGACTGTGGCATGCTGGAGGGGGATCCATGGCAAAACTCCCATGGAAAATTACACAGTTGATGCAGAGTCTGGTTTTAATCCATAAAGGGCATAAATCACCTAACATTCCTAAATCACAATGGATATGGATTGACACCTGACATATGACATATTGACACCTTGACATATGGATTGACACCTGTCCTCAGAGACCCTGATACACACTGACACAGAGCAGAATAGGGACTGTTCCCCCTAAATAGGGTCACTTGGCAGATATGGATTGACACCTGTCCTCAGGGACCCTGATACACACTGACACAGAGAAGAACTTGGCAGATATGGATTGACACCTGTCCTCAGGGACCCTGATACACACTGACACAGAGCAGAATAGGGACTGTTCCCCCTACATAGGGTCACTTGGCAGATATGGATTGACACCTATCCTAAGGATCCCTGATACACACTGACACAGAGCAGAATAGGGACTGGTACCCCTACATAGGGTCACTTGGCAGATATGGATTGACACCTGTCCTAAGGGACCCTGATACACACTGACACAGAGCAGAATAGTGACTGTTCCCCCTACATAGGGTCACTTGGCAGATATAGATTGACACCTAACCTAAGGATACCTGATACACACTGACACAGAGCAGAATAGGGACTGTTCCCCCTACATAGGGTCACTTGGCAGATATGGATTGACACCTGTCCTCAGGGACCCTGATACACACTGACACAGAGCAGAATAAGGACTGTTCCCCCTACATAGGGTCACTTGGCAGATATGGATTGACACCTGTCCTCAGGGACCCTGATACACACTGACACAGAGCAGAATAGGTTCTGTTCCTCCTACATAGGGTCACCATTTTTAGCCCAAGGCAGCTCATCTCATCAGGCCTTTTTTAGTCGAATGTATCGCCCACTGTCAGTCCCTTCGGGATCCATCCCTCATTCATCTTAATAAAGGTGAGGTAATCTAGACTTTTTTGACCTAGGCGACTTCTCTTCTCAGTTATAATACCTGAAGCGGGGCAGGCCAGAAGTTCTATCACAAATTGGGATAGCTCAGGCCACAGGTCAAGCCTGCACACCCAGTAGTCAAGGGGTTCATCGCTCCTTAGAGTGTCGATATCTGCAGTTAAGGCGAGGTAGTCTGCTAACTGTCAGTCGAATCGTTCTCTGAGGGTGGATCCCGAAGGGCTGTGGCAATGTGTAGGACTTAAAAAGCTCTGCATGTCCTCCATCAACAACACGTCTTTAAAGCATCCTGTCCTTGCCGACGTGGTCGTGGAAGGAGGATGATTACTTTCACCTCTTCCCCTGTTAGATTCCCGTTGTGCTTTGACATCACCCTTGTACGCTGTGTAAAGCATAATTTTTAATTTATTTTGCAAATGCTGCATCCTTTCCGACTTGTTGTAATTTGGTAACATTTCAGCCACTTTCTGCTTATACCGGGGGTCTAGTAGCGTTGACACCCAGTACAGGTCGTTCTCCTTCAGCCTTTTTATACAAGGGTCCCTCAACAGGCACGACAGCATGAAAGACCCCATTTGCACAAGGTTGGATGCCGAGCTACTCATTTCCCATTCCTCCTCCTCAGTGATCTCAATGAAGGTATGTTCTTCCCCCCAGCCACGTACAACACCACGGGTACCAGATAGGTGACAACGAGCACCCTGGGATGCCTGTTGTGGTTGGTCTTCCTCCTCCTCCTCAAAGCCACATTCCTCCTATGACTCCTCTTCCTCACAATCCTCTTCCAGCGTTGCCGCAGGTCCAGCAAGCGATGCTGATAAGGCTGTTTCTGGTGGTGATGGTGACCACAACTCTTCCTCTTCCTCTTCACGCTCATCTATGGCTTGATCCAGCACTCTTCGCAGGGCACGCTCCAGGAAGAAAGCAAATGGTATGATGTTGCTGATGGTGCCTTCGGTGCGACTGACTAGGTTTGTCACCTCCTCAAAAGGACGCATGAGCCTACAGGCATTGCGCATGAGCGTCCAGTAACGTGACAAAAAAATTCCCAGCTCCCCAGAGGCTGTCCTAGCACCCCGGTCATACAAATATTCATTAATGGCTTTTTCTTGTTGGAGCAGGCGGTCGAACATTAGGAGTGTTGAATTCCAACGTGTCGGGCTGTCGCAAATCAAGCGCCTCACTGGCATGTTGTTTCGCCGCTGGATATCTGCAAAGTGTGCCATGGCCATGTAGGAACGCCTGAAATGGCCACACACCTTCCTGGCCTGCTTCAGGATGTCCTGTAAGCCTGTGTACTTATGCACAAAGCATTGTACGATCAGATTACACACATGTGCCATGCACGGCACATGTGTCAACTTGCCCAACTTCAATGCCGCCAACAAATTTGTTCCGTTGTCACAAACCACTTTGCCGATATCCAGTTGCTGCGGAGTCAGACCCTTTTCCACCTGTGCGTTCAGGGTGGACAGGAGTGCTTGTCCGGTGTGACTCTCTGCTTTCAAGCAAGTCAAACCCAAGACGGCGTGACACTGCCATATCCGGGATGTGGAATAGTACCTGGGGAGCTGGGGGGGTGCCGTTGATGTGAAGCAAGACGCAGCAGCAGAAGAGGACTGAGCCGAGGAGGTTATGGAAGAGGATGGAGTAGGAGAAGTAGAGGTGGTGGCAGCAGGCTTGCCTGCAAGTCGTGGCGGTGTCACCAACTCCTCTGTAGAGCCACGCATTCCATGCTTGGCAGCCGTCAGCAGGTTTACCCAATGCGCAGTGTAGGTGATATACCTGCCCTGACCATGCTTTGCAGACCAGGTATCAGTGGTTAGATGGACCCTTGCCCCAACACTGTGTACCAGACATGCCATTACTTCCTTTTGCACAATCGAGTACAGGTTGGGGATTGCCTTTTGTGAAAAGAAATTTCATCCGGGTAGCTTCCACTGCAGTGTCCCAATAGCCACACATTTTTTGAACGCCTCAGACTCCACCAGCTTGTATGGTAAAAGCTGGCGGGCTAATAGTTCAGACAAGCCAGCTGTCAGACGCTGGGCAAGGGGGTGACTTTCTGACATTGGCTTCTTACGCTCAAACTTGTCCTTGACAGACACCTGACTGTGGGCAGATGAGCGGGAACTGCTCAAGGTGAGAGACGGAGTGGCGGATGGTTGAGAGTGGGCAAGGAGGACAGCAGTGGTTGACGTGGCTGAAGATGCTGGACCAGGAGGAGGATGGCGGCTTTGAGTTTTTGTGCTGCTTGTACTCATGTGTTGATCCCATAGGCGTTTGTGATGTGCGATCATGTGCCTACGCAAAGCAGTTGTACCTAGGTGGGTGTTGGGCTTCCCACGACTCAGTTTCTTTTGGCACAGGTTGCAAATGGCATCGCTGTTGTCAGAGGCAGACACACAAAAAAAATGCCACACTGCTGAGCTCTGCAATGATGGCATTCTGGTGGTGGACACAGCATGCATTGATTGGCGTGCTGTCGGGCTGACACCGGGTGCCGATGCATGCTGTCTGACTGTGCCACTAGCTCCTTGAGACGACCCCCCCCTGCTTCCAACTCGTCTCCTCCTCCTCTCTGTCTCCCCATCTGAACTTTCGCCCTGTTCTTCTTCTTGCCGAGCGGGCACCCACGTGACATCCATGGACGCATCGTCATCATCAACCGCTTCACTTGTATCTGACAACTCAGCAAAGGAAGCAACAGCGGGTACAACATCATCATCATCACACTGTACGTCCATGTGTGTAATGCTGCCTGACTGAGACATATCCCTGTTATCTACATCCTCTGGCAATAATGGTTGCGCATCACTAATTTCTTCAAACGGATGTGTAAATAACTCCTCTGACAGATAAAGTGAAGCGCTGTGGTGCTAGTGTTGGTGGTGGTGGCAGGCGGGTGAGTGGTATCTTGAGAGGTGCCCGAAGCTAAGCTGGAGGAGGATGGTGTGTCAAGGTTCCGAGTGGAAGCTGTAGAAGATTGGGTGTCCTGTGTTAGCCAGTCAACTATGTCCTCAGAACTTTTCAAGTTCAGGGTACGTGGCCTCTAAAAATTGGGCATTATTCTAGGGCAAAAGGGAATCACAGCACCACGACCACGACGGCCCCTGCGGGGTGGCCTGCCTCTGCCTGTCATTTTTTTTTGGGATTAGTGGTACTTTGCGTGCAAGCTACTGTGAGACCAGATATGAGTGGCAATGTGCACTGGCAGAGGTTGGCAGAGTACACGATGTAGGCCTGACACCCGCTTGAAGACAACTAACTGCTATTCAATCTATAACAGTGAAAAAAGTTTTTTGGTTTTAAATGCATGCTATTGTGACACCAGATATGAGTGGCAATGTGCACTTGCAGAGGTTGGCAGAGTACACGTTGTAGGTCTGACACACCCGCTTGAAGACAAGTAACTGCTATTCAATCTATAACAGTGAAAAAAGTTTTTGGGTTTTAAATGCACGCTATTGTGACACCAGATATGAGTGGCAATGTGCACTTGCAGAGGTTGGCAGAGTACACGCTGTAGGCCTGACACCCGCTTGCAGACAAGTAACTGCTATTCAATCTATAACAGTGAAAAAAGTTTTTTGGTTTTAAATCCACGCTATTGTGACACCAGATATGAGTGGCAATGTGCACTTGCAGAGGTTGGCAGAGTACACGCTGTAGGCCTGACACACCCGCTTGAAGACAAGTAACTGCTATTCAATCTATAACAGTGAAAAAAGTTTTTGGGGTTTTAAATGCACGCTATTATGACACCAGATATTAGTGGAAATGTGCACTTGCAGAGGTTGGCAGAGTACACGCTGTAGGCCTGACACACCCGCTTGAAGACAAGTAACTGCTATTCAATCTATAACAGTGAAAAAAGTTTTTTGGTTTTAAATGCACGCTATTGTGACACCAGATATGAGTGGCAATGTGCACTTGCAGAGGTTGGCAGAGTACACGCTGTAGGCCTGACACCCGCTTGCAGACAAGTAACTGCTATTCAATCTATAACAGTGAAAAAAGTTTTTGGGTTTTAAATGCACGCTATTGTGACACCAGATATGAGTGGCAATGTTCACTTGCAGAGGTTGGCAGAGTACACGCTGTAAGCCTGACACACCCGCTTGAAGTCAACTAACTGCTATTCAATCTATAACAGTGAAAAAAAGTTTTTGGGTTTTTAAATGCATGCTATTGTGCCACCAGATATGAGTGGCACTGTGCACTGGCAGAGTACACGCTGTTGGCCTGACACACAGACGCTTGCAGACAACTAACTGCTATTCAATCAATAACAGTGAAACATTTTTTTTTGTTTTTAAATGCACGCTATTGTGACACCAGATATGAGTGGCACTGTGCACTGGCAGAGGTTGGCAGAGTACAAGCTGTAGGCCTGACACACAGACGCTTGTAGACAACTAACTGCTATTCAGTCTATTACAGTGAATTTTTTTTTAAAGTTTTATCACCTGTAACACCAGATCTACCATCCAAAGAATCTTAATCCCACGCCTGGCATATAGAGCGGTTTGTCTGCACTTTATACTGTTGGTATATTTCTTATTACTACATGTACTTATATAGAGAGCACTATGAGCCTTCTTCCTTTCTTTTATTTTATATGACCTACACTGCAACTACCATTAGAGGGATATCCTACAAGTGGGGAGTTTTAATACCACTGCACGCTGTTTTATTTGGAGCTGGATATAGCTCTTTGACATGTGAGTTGGCACTTATACATCTGTGTTGTTTGTAGCTGATTTTAATTACAACACTACACCATTGGTTGCCTCTATCTTTGCCCTCTTTCATATGCTGTTTGATGATTTGAGCCACCCCCAAGACGTCACATGAATATTGGAAGATAATTGTTACTTTAGGAATTTTTTATTGCTTACTTCTGGTACCTTTTTTATTGTACTCTTTATTGTGCTTTTTATTCTATTTAAATTTTTTCTGTATTAGCTATTTATTGTATCTATTTGGCGCACCCTGTATCTTTTGTTCTGTTTCTATGGTATATGTTTGGCATACAATTGTTAAATCTCTCATATTCTTTTAGTATTTCACTTTTTTTTGGCACCTTGTTATTTTTGAATATAGAAATTTCAGTAGTATAGGTTATTCCTGATTTAGGTGCTTGGGCCAAAGGTAAATGTTCATGTTTCATTGAACCTATTCAATAATATGAATAAATAAAGTTCTAAGCACCCAGGAAAATAGATGCAGTGGCTGTTTTAAGCCATTCAACAAAAGTGGACAAGGCAATGTATAGGCTCACTAAGTGTCTTTGGCAAGCCATTTATAAATACATGCAATTAAGAACAGGATTTATCAGAAGGTTACATAGGCAGTTGTCTAGGGCTAAGGGCTTGAAAAGTTCTATCTATTTCACTTCTCTTTTTCCTGCCACTGTAAATTTGGTGGTCTTCTGAAATGGGCATTTCCACTCTAGCTAGTGCAAATTACAATTAAAAAAAAATATTTTTTTGTTAACTTTACTAAGTACAGTCAAATAAAACATTAAAACAGTCACTTTAGGACACTTTCAGTAATATCCACCAATGTGTCTGTTTCTCCTCCTGAACTGGATTGTGAAGTTTATTGGTACATCTTAAAACAGATTGAAAATAAAATGGAGCATTGCATGAAAAATAAAGTAACACAAGTTAATGGTAGTTTTAAAGCTTTTTACAATGTTATAATTTCCAGGGAAGTGGCAGTTCCCTTTTAAGCTTTCTTAGAAGTAAATCTTGTTATTTTAACCTCTAGCTGTTGCTGGAATACTATTCCTAGACTTATTTCCCAGTCAACTATAACTGTAGACCATCAAGTGTAGAAAAGCTAAGGTCGGACACCACAGGTCAAGACGATCTTCTAAAAATATAATGGATACTCCGGGGTATTACTTTCTTAAGTATAAGGCATGTTTCAATTCTTTAGCAACTGCAGTTCTTTTTATCACCACTTCTTTACAGTATATTGTATTGCTGCGGGTGTTCCAGAGGTCTTTCACAAACACAATGCCTTTTTTAAATGTTTGCTTCCCCGTCCCCTGTCCTCCAGGGGAATGATATAGCAAGAGCAGCATCAAAGTCCTTTTCTACAGAGAGGAAACTGCTGCAGAGGAGCCATCTCTTGAGAATAATGTCAGACGCCATCACAGATCAATGGTTTTCTAACTTTAACTATTTATGCGTGATGATTTCTCTGACAACAGCAGACTCTGTAAGAATACGTTAGGTAAAAAAAGAAAACAACAAATGTCTATTATTATCTAGGTCTATTATTATCCAGAGTCACGAAATCTGTCTTTATGTAAAATCGGAGCATTTGAAACCAATCATTCAACTCTGGAATTAAAGGACTGTTAACCATCAGAATAACAAGCTTAATTCTTTATTTTATTAATTAATTAAAACTAATACAATCAGAATAAAACAAGCTATACAGCTGATAAGCCGCAATATGTCAAATTGTGTAACAACTTTCTGCCATCATAAAACACAATCAAGACTAGATAATCAAGGCTAGATAATATATAAACATGCCAGGCTGAACACTCCCCTATTTAAAACAAGTAAAAGCTATATATATATATTGTATATGATTAACTTTGAATTAAGCTAATTTATGAAAGATAGAAGGAAACATGGCATTCCTTTTAGTATCATGCATGTGGCTGTCTTGCAGATCAAATTTACAAACTAAAGTCAAGTTTCAGTTTTTAATTTGCACTTCGGATTCACTAGTGTCAGATACTGGTACCTCCAGTATAATTCTAGTAGATTGTGTATTGTAAGGACCATTCCTATAATAGGTTTCACTGTATCATGTGACCCACATCTTATTATGATTGGGGAACTACATTTTGTCACCACAAGCCTGTGTGCACCAAACATCTTGAAAGCATTTTTTTTAAACATCTGTTGCCAACGTTGTAGTGCAGCTGCCCTATTTACTTATCCCTCCAATCTCCCTGCCCCATCACAGCTGTATAACCAGTTAACTGCTGCCTAGCATGAGTTTAATGGAGAGGCATGGGAGACGGGTAAGAGATAGCACTGACAGATCTGGTTGTTGGAATACTACCTCTTGCCACTTAACACATAAATACTAAAATATGATTGCCACATTGTGGCAAACAGTCATTATTTGAATATGAGATCATGTTCTGGAATCCACTGCCTGTTTAATGCTCAGTATACTGACCAAAAGCAGGTGGGAAATCTGTGTTGGAATTTTCACCAGTCTCCTTCTACCCTATCTAGACATCAAGGATAGAATATTTGTTAGATTGACAAAGTTTACAGAGGAAGTGAAGCTTACATTGAGCTCCACCCTTTGTCAAGATTGTCAAGTGTAGGACAAATATATAAGACAATGTTGTACCTACTTTGTCTTATGTTTTAAAGAGAAATAGATCAGAAATGAAAACACAAAAGATTATGGAAGAGGAAACAATAGGAGAAAGGTAAGTTTAAGGTACAGAGTCCCTTTATGTGGATGCCATTTCACTTTGACTACCCTGACTTGTTCTTTACAAAGACAAGAACCCAGGTAGTCAAAGTGTCTTCTACAGGCAAGAAAAAATATTCTCAAATACAAGGAAGAGGCCTTCGGGAAGTCCCCCTTGAGCATAAAACTCAGATATAATGTCTCCACAACTATCACAGAATCCCCAGCTTAATATGAGCACAGACATGTGTCATGTTTCAGACTTCTTGTCACGTTTAAACATTTGTTATGAAGGAACACAACTGCAGATTTCGTATAGTTTGAATATTTATTAAAGAAAGTAAAAGGTAAAGACTTTAATTCCACTTTACAGGTACTGTAGCATTAAGTAATAAACGATAAATGAAGTCCACAGTTACATGCACTGTAGCTTTAAGGAGTAAACGGAACTGAAGCAGCAAGAGTCCTTTAGTAGTATTAGTTAATTAGATGTTAAGAAGTTACAATAGCTGTTCCATAGACTTTAACTGAAGAAAGATAGATGCAGCTAACTGAGACAAGTATGTGTTGAAGTTAGCTGTAACGGTTGGCTTTAACGAAGGACTTTGGAGACAGGAAATAACAGCTTTAGATGCAACGTTTATCAGAGAAGTTTTACTTAGCTTCCGGCTTATAGAACACTGGTTCCCGAGATTCCTCAGAGGCAGATTATCCTGCATGGATAGAGTTCAGCTTTAGCCATGGATGAGGAAAGGTGAAGGGAACTTTGCAGAGTCTTTCAGTCCGGTCTGGTAGCAGAGGCTTTCACAACGAAGTTGTAGCCGGGTTGTGAGTAAGGAACGTAGTTCAATAATCCAGCCCTGATCAGCTGGTGCAGTCAGATTAAATAGGGAGACCGAGTCATGAAGAGGTGTGGCTAAGCTCCGTGGAACCAGGAAGTAAGGGGATATTATAGTTAAGGCATGACAGTATCCCCTCCTTAATGAGCAACCTCTGGGTGCTATTGACTTGGTTTAGAAGGGTAGCGTTTGTGAAACTGGGAAACTAATTTGTCAGCATGAACGTCAGAGGAGTTTTCCCATGTATCTTCATCAACTCCATATCCTTTCCATCTGATGAGATATTGTAAGGAGCCACGATGGAACCTTGAATCCAGTATACTTTGAATCTCGTATTCTTCTTCACCCTGGACCAATATGGGATCAGGAGAAGTAGTGAGATTTCTTTGGAAAGGGTCAGGATGATGAGGCTTCAACAAGGACAATTGATTGGATCTTTGGCATACAGAACAAGATTTGACATAAGATTCGATAGTTTGGTCTTGACGAGGCCACCAACAGTATCTTTTAGACAATTCAAGGGTCCTTTTCATATCTGGATGACCTGCCAGAGGAGAATCATGAATTAATTCAAGTATTTTAATCCTGAAGGAGGGAGGCACGTAAATCCGGTCTTTGAAATAGTAGAGACCGTTTTTCTTAGATAATTTCATTGATTTAGGAAGTTCAAGAGCATCTTCACTGAGACCTTTAATGTCGTCAATAAGAGAAGATAAGATTCCAATGACTTTAGGCGAAGGAGGTACTTGAGGAGTTTTGTGTTGAGAAAGGACAGCTCCAATTGCAAATTCCGAAGCATCCGTTTCAAGGACATAAGGATATGAAGGATTTGGAAGTTGAAGGATAGGAGCTGTTGTAAACTTTCTCTTTAATTCACCAATGATTGTAGGAGGAGGAGACTCCAGTTCGGTGTCAGAACAACATGAGGTTTTAGCTAGTTCTTTCGTAGACTGAAGAATTGGAATACGTTGCAAGCATGTTTTCTTGCAATAATCAGAATCAAATGCAAGAGAGAAGGGAAACCATGAGATTTGAGGGTTGTGGTTCCTTAACCAGTTGATCCCCAATATAATAGGAAAAAATGGTGATGAGATGACATCAAATATAAGACTTTCCGTATGAGTATGATTGATGGTTACTTTTAGAGGGATGGATTCATGAAGTATTGGTCCCGATGAGATGAGGGACCCGTCAATCACTTTAACAGGTACAGAAGTTCTTTTACGAACACAAGGAATTTTATTCTTTGTTACAAAGGCTGAGTCGATGAATACTCCATTTGCACCGGAATCGATAACAGCCTTGGTTATGATTCTTTTATTGTCCCACTGTAATACAAGAAAGATAGGGGACATTTGAGTATTTGCTGTAGAGGGAAGTACACTTAGGATGGAAGAGGCATGAGATGGCCTTCTGCCTTTTGTCCGTTTCAATGAAGGACAATCAGAGACTGAATGAACTTGAGAGGCACAATACATGCAGAGGTTTAACATACGTCTTCGATTTTTCTCTTCAGGAGTGAGGGGACTTCTTATTATCCCTATTTCCATAGGTTCGATTGGTTCAGATGGGTTGTCAGGAGGCTTTGGAGCCCCTAGTTCCATAGGTTCACTTGTTAAGGAAGTCTTTTCTGGAGCTTTTGAGGGAGTGAAAGGTTTGCGGTCTTTTGAAAGAAAAAGAGACTTTTCGGCCTTTCTTTCTCTTAATCTTCTGTCAATGCTGATTGATAGGCGAATTAGAGCGTTCAAATTAGTAGGGAGTTCTGTTCTAGATAATTCATCTTTTACAGCTTCCGATAAACCAATTCGAAACTGGTTGCGCAATGTGATGTCATTCCATTGCGTTTCTATAGCCCATCTTTTGAATTCAGCAATGTAATCTTCAACGGGTCTATTTCTTTGCTGTAGTGTTCTGATTGTTAAATCAGCTGTAGCTTGTTTGTTAGGATCTTCATAGAGAAGAGACATGGCTTCAAAAAATTCATCCATTGATTCTAAGATTGGGTCATCGTTTTCCAGAAAGGAATGAGCCCATGACATAGGTTCACCTCTTAGAAAGGAAATAACCGAACAAACTTTAGTTCTTTCTGTAGGGTAGGATCGAGGTTTCAAAGCAATTAACAATTTGCAAGAGTTGAGGAACTCCCTGTATCTGGAACGATCTCCATAGAACTTTTCAGGGTTACACACAGCAGGATCACTAGCCGAGTGCAGAGTAGTATGAGGAGTATGAGTTTGTAAATCTCTGATATAAGTGAGAAGTCTTTCGTTAGTAACTTGCAGGTCTTGCACACTTTGGGCTAGTGCATTAACTCTTTGATTCAACGTAGTTATAGTAGAATCGAAATCTGCTGGATCCATTACAATGGCTGGATTATTCTGTCACGTTTAAACATTTGTTATGAAGGAACACAACTGCAGATTTCGTATAGTTTGAATATTTATTAAAGAAAGTAAAAGGTAAAGACTTTAATTCCACTTTACAGGTACTGTAGCATTAAGTAATAAACGATAAATGAAGTCCACAGTTACATGCACTGTAGCTTTAAGGAGTAAACGGAACTGAAGCAGCAAGAGTCCTTTAGTAGTATTAGTTAATTAGATGTTAAGAAGTTACAATAGCTGTTCCATAGACTTTAACTGAAGAAAGATAGATGCAGCTAACTGAGACAAGTATGTGTTGAAGTTAGCTGTAACGGTTGGCTTTAACGAAGGACTTTGGAGACAGGAAATAACAGCTTTAGATGCAACGTTTATCAGAGAAGTTTTACTTAGCTTCCGGCTTATAGAACACTGGTTCCCGAGATTCCTCAGAGGCAGATTATCCTGCATGGATAGAGTTCAGCTTTAGCCGTGGATGAGGAAAGGTGAAGGGAACTTTGCAGAGTCTTTCAGTCCGGTCTGGTAGCAGAGGCTTTCACAACGAAGTTGTAGCCGGGTTGTGAGTAAGGAACGTAGTTCAATAATCCAGCCCTGATCAGCTGGTGCAGTCAGATTAAATAGGGAGACCGAGTCATGAAGAGGTGTGGCTAAGCTCCGTGGAACCAGGAAGTAAGGGGATATTATAGTTAAGGCATGACACTTCTGTTGGTGCCCTTAGCAATGTACACTGATTTAAACACAACATTTATTAAGACAAGGTATGGATTATGGGAAATGGACCAGTAACCAGAAACCAGTGATGATCATTATGGACTGTACAGTTTTTAAATTTCTTTTCAACATGGTGCTGATTTTGGTCGAGAAGTTGACGTCTGTGTGAGAGTAGCCACTATTTTATATCTTTTTATGTGAGTTGTGCTTGTGTTTAAGTGGAGTAAGTGGCTTGTTATATTTGTGTAAAAATAGCTTGTTGTGCGTGAAAGGCTTGTTATGTATGTATGTGTGGTTAAAAATGCACTATAGGCACATCTCATTGGAGTGGTACTGCAATAATTACTTTGCAGCACTAAGACTGCCTCCAGTGGCTGTCTGTCAGACAGGCACTAGAGACACTTCTGGGATTCTAAGGGACTTTAACTCCCTTAAATGATGCTGGACATCCTCATCCTCTGCATGAGGACATAGCATGAGAACATCCAGCAGCAGTGAAAATGTTTTCCTATGGGGAGGGCCAAATGCATTTGTGTAACTCACCATGCATGCGTATTAGGTCCCTCTGTCAGATGATGTTGGAGGAGACAGAGTGTCGACCCACCACTGAGGGAGATCGGTGCTGGAATTGGAGAGTAAATAAAGGATTTGTAACCCTTCATATGCCAGAGGGGGTGAACCAGAGCACACTATAGTGTTAGGAATATAGATTTGTTTTCCTAACACTATAAAATGCCTTTAATTAATTTTATACGAGTGTATAGTTAGGAATATGTGTATCTGTGTGTTGGATCCTGGTAGCAAAATATCTTGGCCCAGTTATTTCCAGAAATATACTTTTTGTTAGTTATATATAAGATTACACAAATGTTCTATTTTTTTTTAGTTTTCATTAGATTGGCACTTGAATAAAGTCCATTATTGAGACTCACTCATCTGTTTTATCTTTATTATATTGTATAACCTTAGGGCTATACTATGTATATGTTTGTCTAAATATGTCTCTGCTGCAACATTGTGATTAAATATGGAATATTCAATATTCTCTCTTTTGTTTCTGCTCGAATATTGTGATTTTAATACGGAATGCACAATGAACTCTCTCTTTCATAATGTCCTTGAAAATCTTGCTGTTACCCTGTTCATCCTTGCAAAAATGAGACAGGTATTCCGTTCATATATATTCTGTATACTCTCAGTTAAGTACACATTTACTTTGTAAATTAGTTTTCCTTTTCAAAGACCCATTTCCCATGGGATATAATTTTATTTTGGTGTAGCACAACTGATTCTTATAATCTCCATGTACTCATTTGCCACCTTTTATCACATACCCATAGACACTGATCACAAAATAAAGATGCTAATTAGTCTAGAGTTGTGCTAGGGATTTAAATAGCCCATATTCACCAACTAGACAATTTTACTTCCTGGTCAGTGATTCCACCCTGACCTTCCCATGCTTCACTCTGTGCGTCTGTGTTTCAAATATATTTATATACTAGATTAAATAATTTTCCCATCCAAGAAATAGGCACATATCTGTGATTAATTGCCGTGTTGTACTCTAATGATCATTTAATAATTTTGTTTAATGGGACCCATTTGATAGTTATTAACTGTATGGTTGAAAAAAACATTTAAGGGCATTTATAACTGAAGGGAAGGTATTTGTCTCTGCTAAGTCAGTAAAATTCTGACCAATTATGTGTTAAATGTCAGGCCAAGGTCACTATTGCATATGTAGGCATTAATTCTCTTTGGAGATTGCTGAAATGACTTTAATCCGGGGGAGATATTAACCCAACAGTTTATTTTGGCAGCATTAAATTAAAATATTTTAACCCTAAGCTGCCCTGAACAACATGAATCAGGAAGAAAACAGTTTATTCTAGTAGTACTGGAAGTCACAATTAGTGGTATTCAAATCTTATTTTAAAAAATATTTATTTATTATCTATCTGAGAAGAGCTGGATTATTATTTAAGTAGGTATCTTTTTCGAAGAGCTGGATTATTATTTAAGTAGGTATCTTTTTCAACCGAGTAATATATAATATTTTTTATTATATATAGCCTGCTTTGGTCAGTTCTAGGTTTTTGTTTTTTCTAAATGTTGTTTGAACTATTTATTGCACGTATTTTGTTCTATTCCCGATACCAAAATGGTCAAAGATGTTTGCTCAGTCCATTTTACCATTGACCAAACTTTAACCTAATACTAAGTTGGTTGATCCAACTTCTTAACAAGTCAAACATGTATTTAAATTTGCTGGAACCTTTTTATTAACATAAGATGATTAAATACATGTGCTCACCCCCATCTTATTGAACAAACCTAATAGCAGAAATAGCAGCTAGCAATATTTCACTATAGACTTCCAGAACAGTTATAGATACATACAATGATTTTTGTCTTAAAACAAAACAATAATATTAACTGTAACTGTTGCATGATAACAGGGCACCTCAATATAGACTTCACCTTGGTTATTTGAACCTGAAACAATAAACAAAGTATCCGTCTTCCTGTTAATTCTGGATGGCAGATTCATATCTCTTTCTCTTCCATTCAATTATGGCATGTTACGAATATTATTCTACAGATGTTAAACTTATGGCAGTCCCTCTCTCCATACTGTCATGCCCTATTACGTCCTGAATGAGGCCGATGCCAATGCAAAGCGTGTCTCAGTGCATACAGAAAATAAGCATTTGAATGCACAATAGGAAGAAATGTAAAAGGGAAACTGTTGGGTCATTGTTAGACATTTGGGGTGGTTATATGTCTCATCTGTAATGTAAAGGGCTAATTATATCAACAAAAGCTAATAGAGAATTTAGGTCAATATAGAATTGTTTCTATACAGAAAATATGCAGTTTGTTTCACAATCCAATATATTTAGTTGAGATTCACACTTATATCATGTGATTTAAAATTAAAAGACCTTCATCCTGCAATGTTCTGTTTTGCAGATACAGCAATATTTTCATTGTGGGGCTGAACACACCTCTACTGGCTGTCTTCCTCACAGGGTGGTTCAGCTCCCATGACCAAGCCAGTCTAAGCTTTGTGATGTTCGGTGTCCTCACACATTAAACAAGGACACCAAACAGTCTCTAGTGCATATCATAGGGAAGCTTTTGATTCAATGCTTTGCTATAAGACACATTTGATTGCATGAGTATGGCATATTAATTAAAAGTCGGTTACTGAGATAATTTGATGATAAAAAATAAATCAATAAAATTGTTTACAAAGAATATGTTGAAAGAAATGACATATTTTCAACCTTTGATGGCTTATCTTTGTACCCAATATGGTAGTGAATTTGATTTCCCACTTTATGGGCCCATCTTCCAATGTTACTTGCCTATTTCTTATCTAGGGTGAAAGGCTTAACCATGACTGCCGGGAGTGTATACACAATACAGAATTTAAATTAATTAGTAGTTTGAAAGATTTGAACATTAAATAACCTCAAACGAACACTCAGTTGAACAATTGAACATGCAATGTCTGCTTTCCAGTGCTTCTAAATGAATACGTGCGCAGTAGTTTGTCGCGCTCTTTCTTAGTGCACCTCACCTGATGCTTGCGGTTAGCTCCACATTGACAGCCATGAGATGTTTCTGTCCCCTACTATAAAGTTTTTATTGAAACCAACACTTATATTGTTACAAATATGAGACTCCAGACACGTATGGAAATTCAGCAACCTGAAGTGCTTTATGTGTCTGGAGTGTTCCATCAAATTGACATTTAATACAAATTACCAAGATTAAGACATTTTAAAATAGTTCAGATTCTTGGATGCCTGGAACATAACATATGTGATCTTCTGGCACGGTGAGAAGAGGTACAGAGATCAGGGCTAGTAGTTATATATGGTTTGTCCATTGCAAAGAGAGAGAACTGATAGGTTATAATATCTTTACCAAATTATAGATATTTGTCTGTTGAAGTGTAGCGATCTGTGTGATTATTAAGATCCTTCTGGATGATATATGTTGTAATAATAAGTGTTCTGTGCTTGGTCTATAAAGAGAGTTGTGGTAAGTAGTTGTCATAGAAACAACTGGGAACACAAGCAGGTGGAAAATCTCATCCTACACACTAAAGGATCATCACACTTAATGTGTTTTGATCTAAATTCTGATTTACATCACATATTTTTTGTACTAAAAATCAAGTATTTAAATTAAAAATAACAAATATAACATTACCATGACACCTATTACAAAGATTAATCCAGGGCTGATTACAGCACCAGTTCTGGCCTGAGAGGCTTGACCTGAGAGTGTAGAAAGATAGAAGGGGTTATATGTATAAGAAACAATTCTGTTACAACGTTCAAGTATGGAGAAAATAGAACAAAGATTCCATTGGTTCCCATGGTAACTTGTTCACAAATAGGGCTTTGCCCAACAATCGATTTGAATTATTAAATATTATTGAGATTGCATGTTCCAGAAACATGCTATAAACGCTGATAGGCCATAAGCTACGGCAGTCGTCAGAAAGGATCTAACTCATATTAGCACTTTATTTTTCAAAAATAACAATGCAGATGAATGCAGAAAATGTTTTTTTATCTATCAAATATTTTATAGAACAGAAATGTAGATTAAAACCAAGTGTAAACACTTTGGAAAATAAATGACGGCATTTTTATCAAAATTAACGGTCTTCAGCAGATTGATTTTGTTTCCTTACTGACATTTGATAGTTTAATTACCGATATACTTTAGTTTTCCCTTTATGTATATTTAGTTTTTTGCTCTGTTAAAGGGTACCATGCGATTGGCTGCACATGTGCACTAGCCTCCACATACTTTTCTATGGAAAAGCAGTTGATTAGGTAATACGTGGTGGTTCAAAATTTAGAGTAGGGTTTGAGGAGTTCAGCTCTTTCGACCTCATTAATTATACCATTATTTTTTGTATATCGGAATTTTTTTTATTAGTTTTTAAGAAAATTCAGGAAAGATAGGTAAACATTAAGTATCAGGTATCATGTTTGTCAGGGAGACACGCAGGTCTCTAAGCAATTGACTTTTGTCGAGACCATTCAGGATTGATCATAACATTAGTTAATGTTTAAGGCTCTAGAGCTCAAATTTCTGCCCAATAACTACCTTTGAGGTCAACCCACACCAAAGCTTAAGACAGAGATAGATAGAGCCTGTTCCAGCCTTCATCTATTACTGAATGAATATATATTATGTGCCGCTGTTCCAAGAATCAGAGACAGACTCTGCAATGCTCCTTCACAGTTCATTTGCAAATAGAGATATGCTAGCTAGTGCCTCACAGATCTGGCACCCAGTGACAACAGCCCATCTATACAGGGCTGTATTTGCTGCGAGGTAAACAAGGCATTTGCCTAGGGCGCCACTTTCAGGGGGCTGCAAAAAATGCCGACCTAAGTGCCCAGGCAAGTGCCTTGTTTGCCTCATGTCCTGGAGGGCCCAAGAGGTGGCCAACTGACCACCTTTGGGCCAACCCGAGGTATTCAGCTAATCAAAATGTAGACGGTCTTCAATGGAGCGCAGTCCTTTGAGCTCTTCCTGCTCTGCTTCCTCACATGCCCTTCTATGATGCTGGGAGCCCGAATATGACACCACTCCAGCCCCGGTGGTGATGAGGGAGCAGAGAAGGAAGAGTTTCCTCGCCACCTCCATTGAGCACCTGCCCGCCCAGCCAGCCCAACCATCAAAGCCAGCAAGGAGCCTTCCCGCCTGCCCAGCCAAGCTATCCAAGCCAGCAAGGAGCTTTCCTGCCCGCCCAGCAGCAGTCAGGGACAGGATCCACTCCAGCGCTCCCAAAGGCAGAGAGGCTGGGTGGATTTTATTTATTTTTTTAAATAATAATTAATAAGTGCATGAGAAAGTGTGTGTGTGTGTCTGTCAGTTTGTGTGTGTCTGTAAATCTGTGTGTCTGTCAGTGAGTGTGTCTGTGTCTGTCAGTGAGTGTGTGTGTGTCTGTCATTGAATATGTCTGTGTCTGTCAGTGAATGTGTGTGTGTCTGTCAGTGAGTGTGTCTGTTAGTGAGTATGTCTGTATCTGACATCGAGTGTGCCTGTCACTGATTGTGTGTGTCTGTCTGTCAGTGAGTGCGTCTGTCTGTCAGTGAGTGCGTATGTCTGTCAGTAGGTGTGTGTCTGTCAGGGAGTGTGTGCGTGTGTGTCTGTCAGTGAGTGTGTGTCTGTCAGTGAGTGTGTGTGTCTGTCAGAGAGTGTTTGTGTGTCTGTCAGCGAATGTGTGTATGTCTATGAGTGAGTGAGTGAGTGAGTGTCTGTCAGAGTGTGTCTGTCAGTGAAAGTGTAGGTTGTTTAAACAGTGTGTGTGCAAATGACTGTATGTGTGTTCCAATGAGTACATCAGTGCATGTGTCAATAATGAGGGCGTGCGTCTGTCAAAAAAGTGGCCTTGACACAAAGTGGTGGGGCAAATTTACATTAGAGGATGCCTGACTTTAGTCATGATTAGGATAGCACAAATCTAAGATATACCACTGCCTCTATGCCCCTATTCACTACACCTCTGATATTTGGTGCTACTCCTACACACAAGTTTCTACTTATGGCCATGGGACTACATGAACATAAATGTATGGAGTAGAAGAGACACAATGTGCATGAGGGAGAAACCCAATGTGGTAAAGGAATAGTAACAATGACGAAGAGGAGGGGACACTGTGAAGTAAAGGGAGAAAATAAGTGGGTTGAGATAAAAAGACAGCTTGTCAGAGACACGTAAGGGGAGCTAATGAGAGGGCCCAAAGTGTCTCCTGATTGATCATAGGAAGTTGCTTCACAGAAGTAATAGGCAATGTCTTCAAACATTTGTGGTTAAACTGTTTGTAAACAGTTTAACCCATTATTGTTGTTATTGTAGTGCCCCGAGTGGTCCTTTAAGACTAGAGTTACTTTTCCATAATACCAACTTAGTCATAAAGGGAACATTCATTCTCAAACATCTGGAATGCCAAGATCATCTATCATTGACAGGGCATGGCTGGAAACCTTTGGCCTGTGGGATAAGTGATAACAGTTATCTTTTTTCTTTTCATGCTTTCAGATTCTTGTGTAGATGATTCAACTTAGACTTGACATACATTATATATTGATTTATCAGATGCAGGTTGCTAGGGCTGCAATATGTGACATCATATATATCTCCAATCTCCATCATCATAAGGCACACAGCATGACAGAGCATTTGCAGACATCTCAGCATTCCTTAGAGACACAAACTCTTTTTGTAGTCCCATTGCATGTATTATAAACGGCATGAGCATTGTCTTTTTTCACATTGCAGTGACTTGCAAACCTGCCCAGGGACATCATCTATTCTCATCATAATCTTGCAGAATGGTCCACCCTAGATACTGCTTGTAACCTAGTGGTCCAGTCCAAGGCTGGAGACAATTGATGTTATTTATTTTGATATATTATTTTATTTGAGATAATGAACAAAATCATTCAGTGATTGGATAGGAAAACGACTGCACAAACCCTGGCTCCTCTCCCACAAAACAATTAAGTGAGGATCCAGACCACAACTACCTGAATGATTGTGGCTTTGGGGTTAGCATTTCACCCCTGACTGCATTGCCTGTTCTCCCATGATCGCTTGCCTAAACAGAGAAGGGCAGTGACTCATGTGTGACCAGGGGAACCTATATTCTCAACTATATAATCAAGATGGAGAGTCCTTGGAGTCAACCAAAAATGCAAACCCCACAACCCCTACAGTTATGCTACTTCCTTTGAAAAAGAATAAACTTAACATCTCATATTAACAAATGATTCTGCAATATAGACTTGACTGCTATTTAAATTTGTTGACATTCATATCCGTTCCCTATTTCATATAATAGTTAACAAATGTTAATCTACACTCCCCCTGCCCTCTACAGTTTGGCCAAAAAGATTCCTGGTATCGCTATTCTGATGGGAGCTTGATACCATTGCCAAAGCATAATGGCAGCTATATCTATAATGTCCAGTTAATATTAGAAATGCCTTCATTTTATTACTCCCCAAGAAACACCCAAGTACACTTTTATAGTAATTAATATTTGGTGAAGAAAACAAAATGTTGTACCTGTAGGGAATATTCCATCTGCACTGACATTTTGTTATTCGTATATTGAAGGAAATTGTCAATGGGGTATTTAATGAGCGCCAGCAATCTGGATGAGAAGCCAGTCACGTCTGGAGGACTACAAATATTATAAATGATTAAAAGGGTCAGATTTATTAAACTCAATTGTGCATCTGTTAGATGTGACTTACTGTGAAATGTATATATATATCATTCTCTGCAAAGCACACAAATGCTTAAAGAATATGCATGCCAATTTCTAGTAAGCCGCAAACAACACTGTGATCAAATGATTTGCATTTTTCAAGAATAATCTATTATTACATAGTTTTAAAGGTATTGATCTGGTAGCTGTTATTTTCTAAGTAATTTATTTTCGTGGTAATCACTGGGTCAAATTGACAGTTAAACTTTCAGTGAAGAATCAATCTGAATATATATAAAAAAGGCATAGGCAATGTTTTAGAGAGAAAATCTATGCCTATAAAAGCATTTTATGGCACAAAAGTAAGGCGTACTTTGAATCGTTTGGAGTTTATCATATAAATATAGTGCTTTTTGGAGGTTTGTACAGTTGATCTGCTGTATTCATTGACTTGTCACAAGATCAACCACCATTTTGGATTTATTGATTGATTGACTGCATTTGGATAAAAATAATAGAGCAGTTCAGAAGTTAACCCCTAATCTCCAAACCTCATATTTACTTGAACCAACTTCTGTTTTGTATAATATATACAAAAGGGAATGCTAAACCACCATTTAGCCAATACAATCCAACTTACTTCTCACTTTCTCTGCAGAGCTGGAGCAAATACATTAGCAGGGTTCCAATCTACCTCTCTGAATCTCGGTAGAGAATTTACAAATGGTGGCTCTACAGATTACTCTTATTACACGGCAGCAACCTTAGTTAGTAAAACTTCATGGCTACATTCTACCAGCAAGTTAAGAGGGAAAGGAGGACTCTGTATGCACTGAGTGCAATACAGGCATCTATTGCAGGCTGCAACAATAGACTGCAATATCATGCTGTAAAGACTTGTTTAATTATATTTGTATTAAGCATAGTTTTTTCCTTCTGGTGTATTGTTTAGGAAGCAGCACTCAAAAATGGCACATTTCCTTACCAATCTCTTTAAGCAGGGATCTGACTCCATTTTAATTTATCTATTTTGCCATACCTACAAGCTTGTAACAATAATGTTATTTCTGCCTCTGTGTTGATATGTCAGACCCTGAAATGTTGCTAGATTAGGCATACCATTTCAAATAAAAATTTATTACCCCATCCATTAAAGAGACCACATACACATAAAACCTGTGTAAATGTAGGCATCCAAGAAGAGCAATCTATACTAGAAAATGCTGTTTTATCTGAATTACCCAATGTCCTCCTTCAAGCCCCCACTATTGGCTGCGGATGGGGCCCTAATTATAGTTTTCGGGCGAGTAGGGTTTTTTTACCACCCCACCCATGGGCATTGGGTGCATTGGGTATGGGTTCTAAATAATTAATAAAAGGATTGGACATGCTATTGTCCATCCCCCAAATATTACTATGTCCTCCATCACCTCCCCCTGGGTAGCTAGTGGTCCCCAAACCCTTAAAAAAAATCCTACCTAACCCCCCTCACTCTAAAAATGTCTGTGAGCACTTAAAGAGAAATTGTGAAATTACAGGTGAACAAACACATCCTAAGCTTTGTTTTGATTCAGAGCTTGGACATTTGTCTCTGTCCTTAAGGGTTAAGAAAGGCATGTTCTGTGAATACCCTACAAGTCTCTATTTTCAGTATACTTAATGATGTAATTTAACAGATTGTCAGCTAATGATCTATAATTCATCAGTGAAAAAAAATATTCTCTTCTCTGTCTTGCCAGCAGAAGACAGCTATGTTGCAGAGATCGTCCTGCTTAACACAGGTTGACATAAATACCATAATTTGCCCTTAAAATTACCTGTTACAGCTTCCACGAAAGGTATGGAGCTTCATGAATTGCAACATAGCATTAAGAAATAGTGTCATCAGTGATGACAGAGTTCTGTATAGATGTACATCCATAAACAAATGGCATGAAACTAGATGGCATTAGAAAGACGATACCAGCTCTTGAAAACTATGGATGTAGCCCAGATCTATAAAGGATCATATTGACGCATTACAGATTGACTTCTCTTACAAGATATCTCCATTTTTACTCTTTGACTGTCCCTTTAGGTGTGGTCTTCTCCACTTAATGTTTTTTTCATGTTCAGTGCCTCTTTTAAAGGCAATGCTTTCTGATTTAATTGATGCATAAAATACCAAGTGTTAATGCATAAAAAATCAACACTCCAGAGGACATATTTTCACAAATAGTTTTTCAGATGTCTTGTTAAATAATTGACCTGTTGTGCTGACTCTTTGGGAGTGGAAAGTGGTCAGCATGTATCCACTTGCTCGTTATAATATTACACAATTCATTTTCTTTCTATTAACATTGTTATTATTGCTCTTTGATAGAGAAGCTTGGAAAAAAAAAACAATATTTGTGAGCCCCGAAGGGCTGCATTATTAAGTTAGACCTTTCATCACCTAAAGAGGTTCATTTCCGTTCTATAAAGAAGATTAAAGTCTATGTACTTTACAATAATTAGAATTCAAAGGGTACAGTCAAATGAGCTACAAGGCAAAATTGGACAAGTATTCTCAGAACACAATCTTTTAATAATCACCTTCATGTCATGGCGGTGCAAGGAGTAAAATTATGTGGGTTTTGAAAGCTTTTTGATTTAGCTATAAATAACTATTGTGGCTGAGATCTACTAATGAATATTGTCAAATCCTTCCCTGCAGGGACAGAAAGACAATGGCAGCACCCAAAGGGGCACAAGTTATGTAGATTAGGTCACAGTTAGTTAGGCTTATTGCACATTTAATCCAGCTTCTATTTTCTTTTAAATAAGAAATAGTTTTACTCCATAAACCCAACATTTCTGCCTTTCTCTACAAACCTATAGTGTTTCACAATTTGCGCAAACAATATGGCAGATGTGGCAGCTGTTCAGCTGTTAATGTTCTGTAGTAGAACATTGACAATTGAATTCTAAATTCTCATTCTGATTCGTATAGTAAGAACTGTTTATAGGATCAGTTCAGAAGTTCTATATAAGCTTAAAGTGAACCTGTAATGTAAATTTTTACTTTTCTTCAAGGAACACGATAGTATTAGGGATACAAAACTGTATTCCTCACACTATAGTGTCGGTCTACCCCTACGCCCCCACTTGCAAATAAAGGTTTAAAAAGTATTTTTCCATTTAGCTGATTGCAGCAACCCTATTCCTCAGCACATGGATTGTGCTCCTCCTCCTACAGAAACGTAATGCACATACGCGTGCCACGCAAGTGCCACCCACTCATTAGGTAATCCCCTTAGGAAAGCACTGAATGAATATTTTCCTTTTTTTTTTTTTCAAGACTCTGGATGTCCACATTGCTGCACTGTGGTTGCTATGGATGGAGAACAAAAGGACTGCCTTTTTTGCTCTCCCCTAAAGTATATGCTTAAAAATGATCTGACAAGTGTTAGAAAAAAACTTACAAAAGATTTTGCTTTCAAAAAAGCAAAAGACATGACAGGTACACTTTAAGTAAGCATCATGATAGATTTCTCAAAATTCTCAATTTAGTGATAGTTGTCTGTTGAAGATGCAAAGCACAAGGATGTGCAGCACACGCAGTGACTCCATGTGTGAGTACCTATTTATTTTTACTATTTTCAATGTATTATCATAGCAAAAAAAACCTTAACAAAAATAGGCAAATTGCCCTAATCACCATTATAAGCAACAATGCCTCTTTGTATATAACCAATAATTAAAAAAAAAAAAAAAAAGTGTAATTTCATGTAGCAGGATGAAAATGGTTCTCAGATATTTACCAGTAACGTAACTCACAGACAGTGTAATGTAGTAAGGTGAGCTTTCAAAGACTTCCAGAAATCACTCAAGTATACTGACACACTGGGTTACTGTCAAACCACTGCACAATCAGACAGAACAGACTGGACAAAGAAGAGTTCTCAGTGAAATGCCAGTGAATTCCCCCACCACTTGCCTTACAAAATCCAAATAGTATCTACGCGTTTCGCCCAGTTTTTTTTTTTACCCAAGACTATCTATCCTTTCTTGAAATATTTTTTTATTATAATTCAACTTATCTTTAAAAGTAGATTTAGAAATGAAATAACTAAAGGTAAAAAAGGTACTTGGTTCAGTATTCTCCAGTTTTACGCAAATCTGCAGACTGCAAAGATCAAGAAGTGGTCTCAAGCCAATCCTGCTCCTCTTATTCTTCCCCATTTGAACATTGTGTTTGTAGTTTATCTGCCACAAGTATTTTCATTAGTACAGAAGAATGATCTATCTATCTATCTATCTATCTATCACAATTATGTTTCAAATTGCTCCAAAATATTGGTATCCGTTGCCTATATGTATATATACAGAAAAAAAAAGATAAATGAGAAGATATGGTCTTGTAGGATGTATCGTAATTAACGAGGCATTCATATTAAAGCTGGCCAGGGATGATCTGAGCACTATCTACTTGTTAGAGGTCAACACAAAGATAGATAAAATTAAGACTAAATGAGAAATGCCTGCGGCAACTCACATTTAATGTGTTTAGCTTGATGAATTTCTGATGAAATGTGAACCTGACAATTGTGATTTAAGGTATCCATAAGAGAACTGCAATTTAGCAAGCAGAAGTTACTGGACTGAAGCCCACCAGTGAAACAAAGAATCTAGAAAGATAAAATATTGTGTAAACCTGATTGTTATAGATGAATTACACTTGTATTTCTATATTTTTTTAGATTAGGGTATTCAGTCCACAGAGAAAACATCTGCTTTTTGCATATTGAGACTATACTACACAGAGACTACACCAGCTGCAAAACCTGCTCGTTTTGACATAAAATCCAAAATGTATGTGTTTCTTCTCCTATCATATCTTGTGATAATTTAGATTGTAGCTTTGCAGCTCTAAATGTTATGTTTAAAATCAACACTTTATATCTTGACAGCTGTGCGGAAAGACATAGCTAAGAACATAAAACGTCTGTTATTCCATCTGCTTCAGAGAATATTTCCGAATGGTTGGCCAAAGTTGATGGGGTTTGTGGTTCATCACAGATGAAATGTGAGAGGTTGAACGTGTCAGCATTTATCTCATCCACCGAAATGACTTCCATATTCAGATAAATGACCTCCATTTACGTAAGTAGAATTGCAAAAATGTTCCAATCTTAAAATGTACTCAAAGAAAATTTCTCAGTATAAGGAGTTCTTTAGAGGTAGAATGTTGGACATGTTGTGGCCTGTTTAAGACAGCTGGGCCTAATGCATTTTTGATAATATTAAACTTTAAGAACTCTGGACTTTAGAAACAAACTGTAAATCATTTGGAGCTCTCTGTATTCTTGAATTACAATGATCAAATATGTAATTCGATCTTTATCTAAATCCTAAAATTGAAAGGGATAATTTGGTTTAAATTCCCAAAATTTACCTTTTTTCTTGATCACACTGATCCAATATTCTTTTTCTTTGATTCTTTTTTAGATAGCTAGCTAAAGCCATTGTTATTTATGGAGTGTTTGCACGAACGTCTATGGAATTCTTTAACCAGTTTATATAACCATATTTAAACTAGAATGGGATAAGAAAAACAAGCATAAAAAAACTAATTTTAATACATACCCAAGAAAATAATTAGTTGATATTGCATTAACTGATTTGCCTTGTACCAATTGCACTATTGCACTGATAATGAAGATAACCATGAACGGTAAATAAATATCTGTGGAGCAATATTTAGCTAATATCTATAGGTTTTCTCAAACCTTTCCAGAAATATTATTAAATACACAACCTTGCAGTAATTTTAATCTGTTGCCTCACAAAAACTCAACAACCCTATATAGCCTACAGCATTGATATAGTGTGGTCCTAAAATGAAGTGCATATGCAAAGGTTTGGGGTGTATCATTTTTTTATATTTATTTTTTTGCTTGAATTTACAAAGGTTACACTTTAAATACGTTCAGTAACTGTCAATCAGAAAAACTGAGTTACCTTTGATTTATGGGAATCATAATTTGTAGCACATTTTGTACTTATGATTCATTAATTCATCAGCAATTTGGAAAACTAAATCTCATATCATTTGATAATAGATAAATAGGAGCCCCACTGTATGCAAATGTTTGAAAAACTAGTTTGGTCATTTTCTTCAAGTTTCGTTAAGTACCAACAAACAAAACCCGTGCACACACACTTCTCAAGTAATAATAAATTCTGTTTATTGAAAGAACATGAACATATCATTTATTTCCTTAATAGAAAAATGTTGACCATGTCTAATAAGCACATTTTCCAATTATTTTCCCCCGATGCAAGAAAATACACACAGAACATTTATTTATAAAAGTGATACCCATTACCAATCGATAGTTATTTCACTGAAAACCTGATTTGCAACTAAAATGCCAATTGTATTGGCATCCAACAGAGGATAATATCATTACTGTTGCTATACAAAACCTCTTTGTCACTATTTATTTTTACTACTGCTTGCAGCAAAACTGTCCGTTTTCAATATAAAACAGATATATAAAAGAGAATTCAATACACTTTATATCCCGAAAGAGGACTATACAATCGTAATTGGACCATTTGTATCTGATCTCTATCTATGCTTTGTTAGGTCTTTTTGCTAACACCAATTTTCTAAATGTGCCCACAGGCATGGTTTCTTTATTTCTAACGTAAGCCATAGTATTTTAGGAAATAAAATATGTTTAAAGTTATAGATGGAACTGTTAAGTAATTGACAGTGAATGTGAACTAACAAGGTAAGATAAGGAAACTTGTATCTCGCTGAAATAGCAAAACATGTCTAAACTACTGTGATTGTTTAGAAAAATGCCTTTAGAAAAATGATTTCACCAATTTAATATACTGAATATTTTCTCAGATTTTTTTTTTTAAATGGGTTACTCCAAGTATCATGACCACATCACTGTTTTGATGTAGTCAGATATAGTTAATTTCTGGATTGGCTAATGTTAATTCAGTGCATATTCTATGCATGAAACTACATTGATTGAGAGCACTCAGCTGACAGCAGTATTGGCAAATATATAACTAAGTCACCATACATTGTAAA